>NW_027514424.1:475000-1113043 GCF_048772815.1 Callospermophilus lateralis | reverse complement strand
CTCACACTTCAGATAGAGCCCTAATATCCAGAGTATACAAAGAACTCAAAAAATTAAACAATAAGAAAACGAATAACCCAATCAACAAATGGTCCAAGGACCTGAACAGACACTTCTCAGATGAGGACATACAATCAATCAATAAGTACATGAAAAAATGCTCACCATCTCTTGCAGTCAGAAAAATGGAAAACAAACCCACCCTAAGATACCATCTCACTCCAGTATGAATGGCAGCCATTATGAAGTCAAACAACAAGTGCTGCCGACGATGTGGGGAAAAGGGTACACCTGTACATTGCTGGTGGGACTGCAAATTGGTGCAGCCAATTTGAAAGAAGTATGGAGATTTCTTGGAAGCTAGGAATGGAACCACCATTTGACCCAGCTATTCCCCTTCTCAGTGTATTCCCTAAGACCTAAAAAGTGCATGCTGCATTGACACTGCTACATTGATGTTCATAGCAGCACAATTCAAAATAGCAAGAGTGTGGAACCAACTTAGATGCCCTTCAATAGACGAAGGAAAAAAAATGTGGCATTTATACACAATGGAGTAATACTCTGCATTAAAAAATGTCAAAATCATAGAATTTGCGGGGAAATATATGGCATTAGAACAGATTATGCTAAGTGAAGCTAGCCAATCCCTAAAAAAAACCAAATGCCAATAGTTTTATTTGATATAAGGAGAGTAAATAAGAACAGAGTTGGGAGGAAGAGCATGAGAAGAAAATTAACATTAAACGGGGGTGAGAGTTGGAAGAGAAAAGGAAAGAGAAGGAAAATTGCATGGAAATGGAAGGAGACCCTCATGGTTATACAAAATTACATACAAGAGGAAGTGAGGGGAAAGGGGGGAAAAAACCAAGGGGGAGAAATGAATTACAGTAGATGGAGTAGAGAGAGAAGATGGGAGGGGAGGGGATGGGGGATAGTAGAGGATAGGAAAGACAGCCGACTACAACAGACACTACTATTGCAATACGTAAAACAGTGGATGTGTAACAGATGTGATGCTGAAACCTGTATACGGGGTAAAAATGGGAGTTCATAACCCACTTGAATCAAAGTGTGAAATATGATATGTCAAGCAATAGGTAAAGTTTTGAACAACCAACAATAAAAATTAAAGGAAAAAAACACATAGAGAACTATTTCAATGAAAAATGGACTAGATATATAACACCTACCCTTTATCATGCAAAAGGCAAGTCCAACTATACACCATGCTTCCTCTGAACGGCTTGTATTTCTATTCTGTTTGTGTTATTATTCTCCATCATAGTAGGATTAGTAGTCAGTAGGGTATGGGTTAGTGTCAGGGATTCAGTATTTTGAATGGAAAAAAGGAAAAGGAATCCAATGTGCATGCAAATATGGGCTACACAATAAATTTCCCACTCTCATCCAGAACAATGGCTTCACATTACCTTCGCCCCAAATAAGACGCAATTAGAGGAGAAGAGTTGGAAAATCTGTGAATATATATCTGGAATGGAAAATTCAAAGGAGTTCACAACCTTGGATGTGGTAGAGGAGTTTCCAAATGTAAGGGACAAGGTAAACACTCCACATACTTGTAGCTCTTCTGGTCTAAAGACTTCTTGAGAAACTGCCTCTGATGTTGGAAACTCAAAATATATGTTGTTGTCAGGAGCTTTAGCTTTCTTTCTAGTGAGACCATCAGAGCTGGGTCTACATCTGTGTGACCTGGAGGACGTGGTTTCTAATTTTCCAATGAACACTAGGCTACAGTACTGAATTCTCTCTTTGTAAGTAAACTGTGACCACTGGGGTCTAAGAGTCTCCCCGTGTGGACTGTGAAGGCATTTGGTCATTCTCCACTTTTCGTGGTGTTTCTTGCTGCTACACTGGGAGACTGGTATTTTCTACACGAAATACAAGGAGTTGAACTGGGACACAGTGCTGAAGGGAGTTCTGTCATGTGTAGCAGGAGAATGCACCAACCAGGCTTCTAGCCCACATAGATTGTCCCCTTGTCCATAGCAACTTGATTATGAACATTGCCCTAAAAATTCTCCATATACCAATATGCCTTTACATATAAGGGTTTCCTGGCTGCACCACGTCAGTCACATGCCATTTGGAAGCAATGGCAGATCCACATGGCCCCACCACGGATGTTTTATCACAAACCTGCACACCAAAGCTTGCGCCTACAATTGAGGAGTATCCAACTTACTGGCATCTCTGTTCTACACCATTTAAATGAAACTCAGTCAATAAAGGCACTCATGATCAGCAATAGGGCATACAAAGGTTCTCCAGTGCCACCTGGTCATAGGAATTTCAAAAATTTTATGGTATTTATCTAGCCATTTTTTAAGGTGGAAGTTGGAGGCACTGTGCGTTTCAATTCATTTAGGAACCATTAAATTGTGAGGAAGCTCATTTCAATGAAATCTCTGGAGGACACTGAAAGGCAAGTCTTCCCAAAGAGTCGCCAAAAGGTCACATGAAGCCAGGCCCAGTGAGGTCTACAGTGTGAGGTCTATGTGTGTTTTCACTATGGCTGCCAAGTCTTTCAGAATTAAATCTTGTGATATCCTGGGTGAGATTCCCAGTGCTCTGTGGAAAGCCAGCCTGGGCCTAGGTCTCAGTTTCCAAGAGTGAGTCTCATGTGTGGCCTCCTAAAAACTCAACACAATTCATGCCAATACTTCTCTGAGTTCAGTTCCATAACTCAGTCTCTAAGGGGAATCACACCAGATTTCAAGTCCTGGTTGACCTACTCATCTCTTCCAACCCCAACACAAATGACCAAAATTAAACCAAAACATTCCCACATGACCCTCATCTTATTGCATATAGACACTCATCTTAAACTCTGGCTGGAAGTTTCCATGAAGGACACAACCCAAGACAGTGTCCAAAATAGGCTTCCTTGCCCCTTATTTTCCTAATGTCAGGGTGGCCTGGACACCCTTCCTGTAACCCAGGAGTAATCAAATAGGCCTGCTGTAATACTGCTCTGCTTCTCCAATTTGAGGCCTACTGACTTTGGGGTTTAGAATCTTTATGTGAATTGGAGTCATAAGAAAACACAAACACCACTGGGCTAGCATGTGCAGGGCTTTGAAGAAATCATTTGACCCAAAGGATCCCTATTCTCACTTGATGGAGTTCAGGAACCTTACAGTGGAAGGCAAGAGACTTTATCCTCAATGACTCCTCTTTTGGGCATTTTGGTTTTGGATTCACACATGGGATCTTTCTTTATATCAATCAGGTGCTAAGAATCTAAGCCACAGCCTCACACAGGGCCAAGAGGCTGATTCAGACACACCCCTTTCTAAAGCAATTAGGCAAAGAGCCACAGGTGAGGCCCATTCATTTCCATTTGAAAAGTGTTTTGTTCCGGCTTCACGAAGGTGTGGCCTGAGGCAAAGAAATTCCTGACATACAGGGGAATAGAACAAAAGGTAAGCAAAAGGCCCAAAGCACGGTTTTTCCACTGAGACTTTACTGGTCACACTGATATCTGAGTTTTCTTAGTTGCTCGCCATTCCCTTCAGCTATCCAGTACATGGCCATGTCACAGAGCTTGAAGGTGGTACTTCTCTTGGACACAAAACCATGAGCCTATTCTGGAGAGTGGCCAGAATTCAAAAATAAAACCAGAACTTAGGAAAATAGCAGGTGTTGCCCATCGATAAGGGAAGCCGCAGTGCATTCATATATTCGGCTGGATGAATGCTGGGAAGCTTTCTACCAGACAGGACACATCCATTCATGCATTCTCTTTTCTAATGTCTACAACCACGGACACAATGGGATACACAGACATAGAAACACTTGCTTTATCAAATCACTTATTAGAAACAGTTCACTCCAAACCAAACAAACAGCCATTCCTACCTATTCTGAGAACATGAGACAAAAGCACAAACACACACCCACACCCACAAAGCACCTTCTTCCCCCAAGTAGGTCTCTGACTATCCGGAGTGTCCTCTGACTATTGGGCCAAACTATGTTCCCCCGAAATTGCCTGTCCTGTTTCAGATCTGGTTTCCTTGGCCAACTCTGTAAAGTTGTCAGGAGGCAGCGGTGATCCACTACCTGCTTTCTCAGGAAAGGCCACTCTTCAGAGCTTTCCTGGCTTTTGGCAATCCTCATATCAGTAGGTACCAACAAAGACTGATTCTGTCCTTGGTAAATCCCAAGAAGTGAGACCACTGCTACTGGGACTGGAATGGGATTTGGGTGCCTGGATTCCTTGATCCCAAATTCAGAGAGTTCTATCACCAAGGATGTGAGGTGAGGTCTGAGGTCACTTCCTTCAGGAACTGAATGAGCTCACACCATTTGCAACCACTTTGTCCTAACAGTTGCTTCCAAGGGTCCCCTGAAATGAAGGCTCCCCCTGCTTCCTGTTACAGTTTCACAAGTTTGAATGGTATATTAACCATAGGCAACCGGGAACAGCTCTCCACACAGCCTGGTTTGGTTCTTCTCTCTACATTAAGAAGAGAGAGGCTGATTCAGACATATCCCTTCATCCTGACCAGGTTGTTTGCAAGAGAAGATGACTTTTGCTCACTCAGTTCCTTCATAGCTGCCTACAACTTCTCCAGGGATCATTTTTACATGTACCTTTGAGTTTCTTAGCAATAGGAAGTTCCCCTACATTCCTGTATTGTAAGACCTACTCTGTCCCTGCTCTTTTGTAAAGTTATATTGAGGGAACAGTGTATGGTTAGGGTTAATAACAGGTTCAATTTGCATTAGGAATCATTCTGCTGGATGAATAATGGTATTGGAAACCTGCGATATTTACAAGAATATATAGGTGAAACATAAGTATGAAAACAGAAATCTATTTAAGATTTGAAGCCCAGAAGAGCATTGGGACCTTGATTGTGATACTGAGCTTTGATTTATTTTCTGCACAGATGTCTCAGATACATCAATATACAATGGCAAAGTTCCGTGTATTTTGGATGATTGATTGTCAAAGAGAACTTCCAGTCAAAAAGGGATAATCAGTAGGATTAGGAAGATAGTCGGTAGGTTTAGAAAGGAGAGTGAGCATAGGATTTGGACCAAAAGTTCTTTAGCTATAGGGTTTTGGGTATAGAGTGAATGTAAATGTCACCACATGTGAAGAGTCAGTCACAATGATGAACTGGGGAAAATATGTAGGAAAGCAGATATCAATAGAGACATTAGGAAATCTGGCAAAGTGTAGTCGGTAGTGAAAGGTTAATATAATAGGTACTTATCACTTCCTGTTTTCTGTATGCTTAATAAAACACTGTTGAAATCTTGAGAACTGTTTGCTAATCTTGTTCCCAGAATGTTCTGTCCTCAACTGCCAAACTGCAGAAAGTACTTCCTCACCCAGTTGCCCACAAACAGCTCACTCGCCCGGACCCATCAATAAACATCCTGCCCTGCCCTCTCAAAGGAAAGTATATAAGCTCTGCTTAAGCTGTTCTCAGGGCTCTCTGCTCTATTCAAGTGAACTCTGAGCCCCAGCATGCTGGACCCATAATAAACCCTTTGCTTTTGCATGAGACAGTCTCTTGGTGGTTTCTTCCCCAGACGCTCGCCCGACCTTTACATATGGAGGTTCCACCGAGATCCAGCAGCGGCAGATGAGAGACCCCAACGGGCTCCTCTCGGGGTATGTAAGGCGCCTCTTTCTGGTTTCAGGTTTCAGGTTAGGGCTTGGCAAAATGGCTGTTGATGAAGAGTGTGAGCTCTCTCCGACGATGGCTGACAGACATGTCATAGAGCCACAGGCCACGTCACTGGGGGACTCCCCAGAGAACTCGGGAAATCGAGGAACAATAGTCTCCTCGACTCAGTGATATTTTGTTTCAGATTCGGCATATCCAGCCCATCAGGTTTTGCCGGCTACTCAGTCCTGGTCTCAATGTTGGACGTCCATTGCCTGTCTTTATTGTATTGTCTTGTCTGTGTCGTGTGTCCTTGCTTTTACTGATTGTTTATCTTTCATAATGGGAAAGAGCACTTCAATGCCTCTTTCCCTGACCCTTGATCATTGCACCAAAGTCCGCTTAAGGGCTCAGAATCTTTCTTTTTCAGTTAAACGCTGGACCTGGCAGACTCTCTGTGCCTCAGAATGGCCCACCTTTGGATTCAGATGGCCCCTAGAAGGATCTTTCTACTTCCCACTAATTTAAAAAGTCAGAGATATTGACTTTCAGCCAGCGCCACATAGACATCAGGATCAAGAGACATATATCTTAACTTTGCAGGACCTCTGCAATTCTCCTCCTCCATGTGTGAAGCTTTTCCTTGCCCCTGCCCCCGCTCCTACTCTTTCCGTCATGCTCTCTCAAACCTTCTGCTTCTCCTCCTCCTTCAACCTCTGTTCTCCCTGAGTCACAAGATTTTACTCTACTGGACTCTCGTCCTACTACTTATTCCCTGCCCTCGTCCCCCAACCCCCAACACCCTCTAAGTAATTCCCCTGCTGCTGTCTCAGCCTCTCCGCCATTGGAGGAAGCTAAGCGAGCCCAGCGCACTCCAGATAACTCCCCTGCGGAAAACACAGCCCCTCCTTTCCTGGAGGTTGCTGGCACGGCTAAAGGAATTTGCCGGCGTTGAATGATTGAAATCCCTGGAACTCACGTGATGCTCCCTCTCCATTTCTAAGGAACAATGATTGATGACAACCATGGGGGAAAAATGCAAGCCTACCAGTATTTACCTTTCTCCTCTTCAGACCTAAATAACTGGAAAAATAACAATCCCCCTTTTACCGAGGACCCCACCTGGGTCTCAGGTGTGGTTGAGTCATTGATGTTTTCACACCAGCCTACTTGGGATGACTGCCAACAACTCCTAGGGACTCTCTTCATGACAGAGGAACAAAAGAGAATCTTCCTGGATTCTAGAAAAAAATATTCTCGGACAAGATGGGTGACCGACAATACTTCCCAACATATGCAAAGCCGCCTTTCCCTTGCACCGACCCAACTGGGACCCCAAAACGTGTGAAGGTAATGAGCATCCTTCCTCTTATTGCCGGGCTCTAATAGTGGGTATCTTAGTGGCCGCTAGGCGATCAACTATTTTCGCCAAGGTAAGAGAGATTATTCAAGTGACTGATGAATGTTCCCTCCATGTTCCTACAGGGAATTATGGAGGCATATAAGAGATTTACTCCTTTCGATCCTCAGGCAGAGAATCAAAAGGCATCTGTCATGGTGGCCTTTATTGGGCAAGCTGTTCTGAATATTAAAAGACAGTTACAATGCTTAGATGGATTACAAAATATGACTAAACAAGAGGTTTAGTCAGAGAAGCCAAGAAGGTATACTAAGAGAGAAACTGAGGAAGAGTATGGAGCAAAGGGAGGATAAAAGAAACAAAAGACAGACTAAGGCATTGACTAAGGTCCTGGTCACAACAACAAATAGACCAGAAATTAAGAAACATGGAGACAGGAAGGGACACCGGGGACCACACAAGAGGCCACCCGTGGCCTCAATTCAATGTGCCTACTCTAAAAAAAAAGGACACTGGGCTAAAGAGTGCCCTAGAAAGAGACAGCCAGGCCAGCTGGACATTCTGACTCTGTAGGATTACTAAGAAAGTCGGGGCTCAGATCCTCTCCTCGAGCTCAGGTTAACTTTTGAAGTGGAGGGGACCCCAGTATACAGTGAAGTGGATACAGGGGCAATATATTCTGCCTTTAAGGCCCCTTTGGAACCTCTATCAAATAAAAGGTCTCTAATTCAAGGGGCTAATGGCAGTAAATATCAGGCTTGGACAACTAAGAGGACCATGGACCAGGGGAAAGGAAAAATCCATCACTCCTTCCTAGTAATCCCAGAATGCATGGCCCCATTGATTGGCAGAGATCTGCTCACAAAGCTCTGGGCCAAAATAACTTTTAACCCTGAAGGCCCCCAAGTGGAATTTCTAAATCCTTCAGTAAAAACTCCTATAATCATGGCTCTAACTATGTCAGTAGAAAATGTACATCAAATCACTCACGTTGGTTCAAAGAAACTGCATTCATTTTTGAAGGATCAAAAACAGAGTTTTCCACTAACCGACTCACAGTGAAAGGAAACAACTGAATGGATAACAAAAGCCTGTTGGGTCCATCAATTGGTTAATTCTTACCCTTCCAAGCTTCCTGCAGTAAAGCACCTACAAGGAACCAGACCAGGACAATTCTGGGAAGTGGACTTTACTGAAATTAAGCCAGCAAGGAATGGACTTAAATATCTCCTAGTATTTGTAGATACATTTTCAGGATGGATTGAAGCTTTCCCCCCAAAAAAAAGAAAAGAAAAAAAAATGAAACAGCGCAAATGGTGGTCAAGAAGATCCTGGAAGATATTTTTCCAAGGTATGGCCTGCCTAAAGTAATAGGGTCTGATAATGGACCGGCGTTCGTGGCCCAGGTAACACAGAGGTTAGCAAGGACCCTGGGGATTAATTGGAAATTACATTGTGTTTACAGACCCCCGAGTTCAGGACAGGTAGAAAGAATGAATAGAACCATTAAAGAGACCATAACGAAATTAAGCTTAGAGACCGGCATAAAAGATTGGACTATGCTCCTGCTTTATGTACTGTTTCATGCAAGAAATACTCAATCTATTTCTTTGTGTAAACTCACAACCTGTGAAATTCTCTATGGTGTCCCTCCTCCAGTAAGGGTCCTACCCCAACTCTAAGACCTAACGATTCCTTCCACACCCCCTTGCTTAACAGACTTAAAGCTCTTGAAAGAACTCAGAGATACCTGTGAAAACAGATGTCCACTGCCTACCAACCTGGGGATGAGGGGACTCTACAGCGATATCAAATAGAGACTTCATCTATGTAAGACGACATCTGGTGTCATCCCTGGAACTCCCCTGAAAAGGACCATACCAGGTGCTACTTATAACACCTACAGGGTAAAGGTAGTCAAAATCACTTCCTGGATCCCTACCTCTCATCTCAAGCCTGTGCCCTGTCCAGACTCTGGCTGGAAACTGGAAAAGACTGGAAACCCTTTCAAATTGTGGATTCGCTGTGTGGATAAGGCTATAGACTCTCCCCTTGACCACCAGTAGTCCTAACCCTCATAAGCCTGTTCAGCAGCGATGTCTGATCACAAATCCTACTGGAAAGGAAGTATGGTCTATCTTGCATACAGCCCGCTTACGGACCTGGTGGCCATCTCTCCAGCCAGACATTTGTCAGCTGCGTATAGGTCTTCCCTATTGGGATATCCCTAATGAAGAGGATCCCACTAAAATTTCATTAAATTCCTTCCATACCATAGATAATGGAAACAAACATTATTGATGTAGGGACACGCGAGCCAGATGCTGGTTGGCTAGCCTAGATTACTATGTTTGCCCAGTGTACTATCAAAGCCACAAACCGTCAAGGCTGTGTGCTGGAAACGCCGACATCTTCTGTAAGTCATGGGGATGTGAGCATACAGGGACTGCCACATGGAACCCAAACTCCTCATCAAATTCTGTACACAGCATTGGCCATATTACCAATTAGACAACCAAAACTGATGGCCCCCTGAGGGTTCTCTAGATTTTCAAATTCTGTGTGACCTTTTTAACTTCTGCAAGTGCTCAAAAGGGTGAAAGGAGATTCCTCTATGTGGAGGCCTTTTCTCTCCTTTGCTCACATCGTGAACTATGCTTCTCCAATACATGCTCACCCTCAGCCTTCTGCTCTAGACTCTCTGTTGTCACTCCCACATCATCAACTTGATTTCTCCCCTCCAATTACTATATTAAAAACCCAAACCTCCACCGTTTCTCAGACCATTGCCCCCTTGCTGAGGTAGCAGGTACTGAGGTAACCCTCCACTCACTCACTCCTCTCTTCTCCTGTCAGTGCCCACACTAGGTCCCACCAGGTCCTCTTACCAGCTAACCCAAAGCTCAAACCAGCTGAGAAGAGCCCTCAGACCCCTATCCAAGATGTAATGAAAATGGCCTTTAAAGTTGCTTTGTCATCACTGAAAACAGGTTACTAAGAATTTAAAGTCCCTTACAGGCTTTTTGGGATACTCACTCCCATCTCCCCCTCTGTTCTACCCGTTCTACTACTCATGTTTTTGGTGCTAGGAAGATCTCAAAACCCTTTTCCATTATTCTTTTACATCTCTCCTTCCTCATTCTCAGATCCAAAGAGCTGCGCTCAGCCCTGCATTCCCCGTCTTCCCCCTCTGTACCAGGCCCACAGGAAAGTCTTAACTGACCTTATCCAGAAGTTTTCACCATGGCTAACTTTAGGACTTTCAGCAAAAGAGTCCCTATAAAAGAGTTCAGTGTATATAAACTTCCTCTTTTTGTGTTGCCCTGGTCTACCTGGCAACTGGCTGAAAAAAATCAGCACCCCTGAGCTAGACACACCCTTACTAGTTTTTCACAACATATGTGATCAAGGCCTCTGGCCTTGAGCTGGGGCTTCATAGAGATGGCTACATTTGTAAGATGGATAAGTTGCAAACTGGGCTCCGTGGAAACAGCTGGCAGAGGGAAAAAAGGGGAAAAAAAAGCTCTCCCCCACCCAGGTGTCCTTGAAAATTTAACTTGCCCAGAACTGAGGAAAAATCAGAAAAAAAACTGCTCTTTGTGAACTTCTGCAGACTGTGAACTTCAGAGCCCCTTCCCTTACATGTTGGGTACAAAATTCTGAAACTACCTAATCTTGGGTTTCAGGGGATTAATTGATTACAACAGAAGCAATGCCCTCTGAATCTGGTTGCAACCAAATATGACTGTTTCCTTGTGTTTGGTGGTATCTTAGGTGCCTTGCCTTTTCCGTCCCTACAACAATATAATTCTATATACTTAATCGTTGTTTATGTTTTTGTGAAATGGTCAACAGAAGTGATTAATTGTGTAATGGTGCAGATGTTTCCCAGAGTGCTCTATTATGACGCAGGTTCATTTGAAGATCAAATAGAGGGGCATACAACCCGGTTCAGGTGGGAACATATATATCTCACCTTAGCCATTCTATTATGAATAGGAGTTGCTGCCCGGGTTCGCACAGGAACCACTGCCCTGGTCCATGGGACACAACAAATGACCCAATTAGAAGCAGCAATAGATCAAAACTTAAAGATATTAGAAAATTCCATCAGAGCTTTGCAGGAATCTTTTACCTCTCTCTTTGAAGTTTGCTGGGAGCCATCAGCCAAGTAGGTATGACAAATTCCTTGCCAGCTTACTCCCATGCTGTCTAGTGGAAGGACTTCTGAAAGGTGACCTTGCTCAAGGACCAGGGCAGGATCCGTGTTTAGGGTGTTCCCCCTTTAGAATAGGGCGGTTTAGCATAATAGGAGATTAGGGT
Organism: Callospermophilus lateralis; assembly: GCF_048772815.1. Taxonomy (NCBI): domain Eukaryota; kingdom Metazoa; phylum Chordata; class Mammalia; order Rodentia; family Sciuridae; genus Callospermophilus; species Callospermophilus lateralis. The sequence continues at coordinate 1,101,712 of NW_027514424.1, read as the reverse complement.
GTTCCCCCTTTAGAATAGGGCAGTTTAGCATAATAGGAGATTAGGGTGTTCCCTCTTTAGAATAGGGCGTATCCTGCTGCTGAGTTCCTCTTGAGTGCTTAGGGTCAGACAGTATATTTTGGGAGACAGAAGCCCATGCGGAGTGGATTTGGGAGAGAGTGGATTTGGGCAGAGAACGTGGATTCCCCCAGAGCGTGTTTGTAGACTGCCAGTGTGAGTTCGGGAATAAAGAATTGCTGTTTGAATCTACAAGCTGTGTGGAGACTCGTGATTTGTGCCCAGGCAAAGACTGTGGCAGAAGTTGTTTTACAGAAAAGTCGAGGGTTGGACCTCCATTTCATGAGAGAAGGGAGCCTTTGTGCTGCATTGAGGAAAGAATGTTTTTTGTTTTTTTTTTTTGTTTTTTTTTTTTTTTTTTTTTTTTTTTTTATGTCGACCATACTGGAGTTGTAACAAACTCTATGAGTAAATTAAAAAGATGCCTTGAAGAGCATCAAAGAGAGATAGAGACCCAAAATTGGTGGTTTGAGTCTTGGTTTACACAGTCCCCCTGGTTAACTACATTTTAATCAACCCTGGCCGGTCCAATAATAATCCTCATTTTATTGCTTACTATAAAACCCTGTTTCTCAACCATGTAATTTCTTTTCTCCAAGCTCAAATTGGACAAGTTAAACTTATGTTAATACCCCACTAGCATACATAAAATGTGACACCCCCCAACAATCACTTTTATGATTAAAAGTAGCCAGAAGAAGAAGTGGTGAATGAAATGTTAATAAAATATGTACTTGTCACTTCCTGTTTTTCTGTACGCTTAACAAAACACTGTTGAAATGTTGAGAAATGTTTCCTAATCTTGTTCCCAGAATGTGCTGTCCCCAACTGCCAAACTGCAGAATGTACTCCCTCACGCGTTTACACACAAACCGCTTACTCGCCCTGACCCATCAATAAACTTCCCTCCCTGCCCTCTCCAAGAAAATTATATAAGCTCTTCTTAAGATGTTCTCAGGGCTCTCTGCTCTATTCAAGTGAGCTCTGAGCCCCAGCATGCTGGACCTCAAATAAACCCTTTCTGTTGCATGAGATAGTCTCTTGGTGGTCTCATCCTCTGACACTCGCCCTACATTTACTTGGATGATTGAATGTAGATGAGAACATCCATTCAAAAGTGATAGTCGGTAAAATTAGGAAGATAGTCAGTAGGTTTAGGAAGAAGAGTTAGTATAAAATTTGGAACAAAAGTTCTTTAGCAATAGGGTTTCGGTTACAGAGTGAATGTAAATGTCAACACAAGTGAAGAGTCAGTCACAATGATGAATTGGAGAAAATATGTTGGAAAGCAGATATCAATACAGACATTACAACATCAGGCAAAGTATCAAGTCAGTGATAGGATTAGACATTTTCAACAGGGTTGAGTTTGAATATATAATCTTAGGAAGAAACGAATATGTAGTCATCAATAGGATTGATATTTGAAAGCATTAGGCAAATTGGAAATTGATGATTTTAGTAATCCATGTTCACTTTCCATTTAGGCTTTGGTACAAATATAAGTTTGACCTTTGAATTTTGTGTCCAGAATATTACTGTGATAAAATGTATATATAGATCGGGTGACATAAGAATTTCTTCCACCATTTTTGGGAGCAATATTTTGAAGACTTATAAATTAGTATTTGGGGTACAAACAGGTGTACCCTGTGTCTATGAATATAGAGATAATGCATGAATAGACCAACTGTGAATAAGTAATATAACTGGTTCCACTTTAAATGGTGGATTGAATTAATATCTGAAAATATGAAAAATCTTATATTGATATACAATCATTCATTCCAACAAGTTATACATCAATGTTAATATTAGGGTTATGGTTTATCATGAAGGGTGTGTGAGTTTTGCTTCAATGTGATTATGAAAATCGAAAATAATGTGTTTGGAAAAAAGAATCTTGAGAAGACCAGTTAGGAAATATGGAAGAATACATGTGTTCTAAAGTAGGAAGTGATTGAAAGTGAAAAAATGCCTATTATTTTGTCATCTTTTTGATGAAATATATATCCTATGATGTGCATAAACTGAAGAAATATTAATGTACCAGTGTTGAATTAAAATGAACATCAAAATACACATCATGTTCCATTTGAATCTTCTTGCATTGAGGTTAAACTGGGTCAGTTACTCTAGATATATTAGGATTTGTATGCAACATTCACTGAAGTTAGTTTTCAGTACAAAAAAACAAAGAAGTATTTCAGGTGGATGAATATTTCTGAGAATAATATTTAGAAAAGATCATCATAAATCCACATACATGAATATGAGTGAATTAAGGGAGTGTATATTAAGATACAAATATTTCATATTTTGAAAAATCTGGAGAATGTGTGTATGTATATATATACACATATATATACATACACACAAACACATTAAAAACTCGCAATATATATGCTATTCGAAATTCATCATGAAATATATATCATTCACAGATCTAAAATATTCATTTTACTGAACATGGATTTATGTATAATGTTGTAAAACTAGGAAGCTCATCCATTGGTTATATTTTCAGTTCCAACGGTGTTTAGGAGGAGTGATCTTCTCTCACAATTTGTATCTGCCAAGTCGTTCACCTCACAAGAATGTAGGTGTGGTACCAGGTAGGATTCTATATGTGTTTATTGCTGTTGCATTGGGAGTTTAGTAATTGCTTCATGGAATCCAAGGAGTTCAACTGGGACACAGTGCTGGAGCGAGTTCTGTCAGGTGTGGTGGGTCAGGGTATGCAGGAGAATGCACCAACCAGGCTTCTATCCCACATAGCTTGCCCCCTTAAACATAGCAACCAGATTGTAAACATTGCCCTGAAACCTCACCATATAACAAGATGCCTTTGCATAGGAGGGTCTGTTGACTGCACCATGTCAGTCACAAGCCATTTGGAAGCCAATGGCAGATCCACATGGCCCCACCACAGATGTTTTTCACACACCTGCCAACCACTACTCTAGGACAACTACTCAGCAGGCTCCAACTTATTTTCATGAAACCCAATCAATCAAGGCACTGTCTGGTACACTCATGATCAGCAACAGAATATCCAATGGTTCTCCAGTGCCACCTGGTCATGGGAAATTGAAAATTTTCATGGTATTTATCTAGCCATTTTTCAAGGATGAAGTGGGATGCACTGTGGGTTTCAATTCATTCAGGAACCATTAAATGTTGAGGAAGCTCATTTCAATGAAAGTTCTGGAGAATTCTCACAGGCAAGGCTTCCCAAAGAGTGGCCAAAAGGTCCCATTAAGCCAGGGCCATTGAGGTCTAAAATGTGATGTCATTGTCTGTTTTGACTCTCAACAATGGCTTCCAAGTCTTTCAGAATAAAATCATGTGATATCCTGGTTGAGATCAGAGTGCCCTCTGAAAATCTACCCTGGGCCTTGATCTCAGTTTCCAAAGATGTCTCTCATGCGTGGCTTACTCAAATCCCAACACAATTCATGGCAATACTTCTCTGAGGTGAGTTCCAGAACTCAGTCTCTAAGGGGAATCACACCAGAGTTCAAGCCCAGGTGGACCCAGTCATCTCTTCCAACTGCCACACAAATGACCACAATAAAACCGATATTCTCCCACATGGCCCTCATCTTCTTCCATATTGACACTCATCATAACCTCTGGCTGGAGGTGTCCATGAGGGACGCAGCCCAAGACAGTGTCCAAAATAAGCTCCATTGCTCCTCATTTGCCTAAATTCGGGGTGGCCTGGACACCCTTCCTTTGTACCAGGAGTGATCAAAAAGGCCTGCCCGTAATACTGCACCACTTTTCCCATTTGAGGCCTATTGAGTGTCGGTTAAAGATACTTTATGTGAATTGGAGTGATGAGAAAACCTAAGCACCTACGGGATAGCCTCTGAAGGGCTTTGATGAACTCATCTGACCCAAATGATCCCTATTCTCACTTGATGGAATTCAGGAACCTTACAGAGGAAGGCAAGAGACTTCATCCACAATGACAGCTCTTTTTGCCATTTTTGATTTGGATGCACACATGGGATCTTTCTTTAGATCCATCAGGTGCTGAGAATCTAAGTCAAAGAATCACACTGGGCCAAGAGGCTGATTCAGACACAACTCTTTCCAAATAAATTAACGAAAGAGCCAAAGGTGAAGCCTATTTATTTCCATTTGAAAACTATTTTGTTCAGGATTCACAAAGGGGTGGCGTGAGACAAAGACTTCCTGACTCTCAGGGCAACAGAACAATAGGTAAGCAAATGGCCCAAAGCAGGGTTTCTCCACTGAGACTTTCCTGGTCAACTGATATCTGAGTTTTCTCAGATGCTCGTCATTTCCTTCAGCTATCCGGAACATTGCCTTGTCACAGAGCTTGGAGGTTGTACATAACTTAGACACAAAACCATGAGCCTATTCTGGAGAGTGTCCAGAATTCTGGAAGAAAACAGCAAATTAGGAAGGTAGCAGGTATTGCCCATTAATAAGGCAATCCACAGTCCATTCATAAAATGGGCAGGATGAATGCTGGGAAGCTTTCTACTAGACAGGACATATCCATTGATGCATTCTCTTTTCTAATGTCCACAACCACGGACACAGTGTGATACACAGACCCAGAAACACTTGCCTTGTCAAATGACTTACTAAAAACAGTTCACTCCAAACCAAACAAACTGACTTTTTTTCCTATTCTCAGAACATGAGACAAAACCACAAACCCACACCCACACTGACAATGACACCTTCTTCCCCCAAATAGGTATGAGACTATCCGGAGTATCCTCCGACTGGTGGGCCATACTATGTTCCCCCAAAATGTCCTGTTCTGTCTCAGATCTGGTCTCCTTGGCCAACTCTGTGAAGTTGTCAGGAACCAGGAGTGAGCCGCTACCTGCTTTTCCAGGAAAAGCCCATCTTCCGAGCTTTCCAGGCATTTGGCCTCTTCACCTTAGGAGGAACCAAGAAAGACTGATTCTGTCCTTGGTAAATCCAAACAAGTGAGACCACTGGGACTGGGACTGGGACTGGATCTGGGTGCCTGGCGTCCTGGATCCCATGTTCAGAGAGTTCCATCAATAAGGAAGTGAGTTGAGGTCACTTTTTTCAGGAACTGAATGAGATCACTGCCTCGGCAACTACTTTGTCCTAAGAGTTTCTTTCAACGGTCCCATGAGATGGAGGCTGCCCCTACTTCCTGTGACACCTTCACAAATTAGAATGGTATATCAACCATAGGGAACCAGGAACAGCTCTCCACACAGTCTTGGTTTGGTCCATATTCTCTACATTAAGATGAGAGAGGCTGATTCAGAAACATCCCTTCATCCTGACCAGGTTGTTTGCGATGGAAGATGACTTTTGCTCTCTCAGGTCTTTCATACCTGCCTACATCTTCTCCAGGGATCATTTCTGCATGGCGCTTTGAGGTTCTCAGCAGATGGAAGATCCACTACATTCCTGTATTGTAAGATCAACACTGTCCCTGCTCTTCTGTAAACATGTTATTAACACAAACAGTGTATGGTTAGTGTTAATAACATGTTCCATTTGGGTTAGGAATTATTCTGCTGCATGAATAATGGTATTGGAAACTTGTGATTATTTTAAGAATATAGAGATAAAATATATGTATGAAAAAAGAAATCTAAGTAAGATTTGAAGCCCAGAAGGGCATTGGGCCCTTGATTGTGATACTTAGCGTTGAATTACATTCTGCACTGATGTCTCAGATAAATCAATACACAATAGCATAAGACCTTGTTACTTGAATGATTGAATGTAGAAGAGAACATCCAGTCAAAAAGGGATACTCGGTAGGATTAAGAAGATAGTTAGTATGTTTAGGAAGAAGAGTGAGTATAGGATTTGGAACAAAAGTTCTTTAGCAATAGGTTATTTATTAGAGTGTGAAAGTAAATGTCAGCACATGTGAAGAGTCAGTCACAATGATGAACTGGGGAATATATGTAGGAAAGCAGATAGCAATAGAGACATTATGAAATCAGGCAAATTATAAAGTGAGGGATAGGATTAGACATTTTCCATTGGGTTGAGTTTGAATATATAATTTTAAGAAGGAACACATGTGTAGTCACCAATAGGATTGACATTTGAGAGCATTAGGGAACCTGGACATGGATGTTTTTAGTAATCCATGTTTTCTTTCCATTTGGGCTTTTATACAATCATAAGTGTGACCTTTGCATTTTGTGTCCAGAATATTTCTGTGATTAAATGTATATGAAGATCAGGTGACATGAGTCCACTTCCACCATTTCAGGGAGCAATATTTTGAAGACGTATAAATTAGTATTGGGGGTACAAAGAGGTGTACACTGTGTCTATGAATATAGAGATAATGCATGAATAGACCATAGTGTGAATAAATAATATAACTGGTTCCACTTTAAATAATGGATAGAATTGATATCTGAAAAGATATAAGAAATCTTATATTGACATACAATCATTCATTCAAACCAGTTATACATCTAATGGTAATATCAGAGTGATAATTAATATGAATGGTATGTGAGTTTTGCTTCCAAAGTGATTATGGAAATCAAAATTAATGTGTTTGGTATGAAATCTCATGAAAAGACCAGTCAAGAAACTTAGAGGAATACATGTGTTCTGAAGCAGGACGTGATTAAAAGTGAAACAAATGCCTATAAATTTTTGAACTTGTGGATGAAATCATATATCCTATGATGTCCATAAACTGAAAAAATAATAATGTACCAATATTGAATAAAAATGAACTTCAAAATACACATCATGTCCCGTAGGATTCTACTTGCATTGATGTTTAACTGATTCAGTTACTGTAAAAATATTAGGATTCGTAAGCTCCATTCACTGAAGTTAGTTTTCAGGCAGATGAATATTTCTGAGAATTATCTTGTGAAAAGTTGATTATAAACCACATATAGAAACATGAGTGAATTTAGGGAGTGTATAATAAGAAACATATATTTCACATTTTGAAAAATCTGGACAGTATATATATATATATATAGATAGATAGACAGACACACACAGACATTATAATGTAGCAATCTATATGCTAATCGAAATTCACCGTGTAATACATATCATCCACATATCCAAAAATATTCATTTTACTGAACATTGATTTATATATAATGTTGTTCATCTAGGAAATTCACCAATAGGTGATTTAGGGGGATTGATATCTTATCAAAATATGTATCTTTCAAAATCAGTGAGCTTACAAAAATGTACTTGTGATACCAGGTAGGATTCTAAATATGCATAAAAAATCCATGTGATGAATAGGCTACAGAGAATGGGAGACAGAAATTTACATATGTGTTAACTTTAAAAACTCATTGAGAACTATTACAATGAAAAGTTGACTAGATTTATAACACATACCCTTGATAAAGCAGAAGGGAAGTCCAAGGATACACCATGCCTCCTATGAACGGCCTGTATTTCTATTCTGTTAGGTTTCTTGTTCTCCATCATATTAGGATTAGTAGTCAGAGTCTAGTAGGTTATGGATTAATGTCAGGGATTCAGTATTTCAAATGGAAAATATGAAACGAATCTAATGTGTATGCAAATATGTGCTACACAAAAATCATCCCACTCTCATCCAGAACAATGCCTTGACATAACCTTCGCCCCAATTAAGACACAATTAGTGGAGAAGAGTTAGAAAATCTGTGAATACATATGTGGAAATGAAAATGCTCAGGAGTTCACAGCCTTGGAGGCGGTAGAGGAATATCCAAAAGTATGGGATAGGGTAAATACTCCACAAATATGGAGTTCTGCTGGCCTAATGACTCTTTGAGAAACTGCCTTTGAGGTTGGGCCCTTGTAATATATGTTGTTGTCAAGAGCTTCAGCTTCCTTTGTAGTGAGACAATCAAAGCTGGATCTGCATATATGTGACCTGAAGGACATGGTTTCTTCTTTTCTAGTGAACATGAGGCAGCAGTTCTAAATTCCCTCATTGTAGGTAAACTGTGGCCACTGGGAGCTAAGTGTCTCCTCGTGTGGACTGAGAAGCCATTTGGTCATTCTCCACTTTTCCTGGTGATTCTTACTGCTGCACTGGGAGTTTGGTTGGTTCAACGGGGACACAGTGCTGGAGGGAGTACTCTCACGTGTGGTGGGTCAGGGTGTGCAGGAGAACGCCCCAACCAGGCTTCTATTCAACAAAGCTTGCCCCCTTGTCTGTAGCAACCCAATTCTGAACATTGCCCTAAAACCTCTAAATGTAACAAGAGGCCTTTACATATAAGGGTCTGCTGGCTGCACCATGTCAGTCAAAAGGCATTTGGAAGCCAATGGCAGATCCATGTGGCCCCATCACAGATGTTTTATCATACACCTGCAAACCACTGCTCTAGGCCCACTACTAAGCAGGTTCCAACGTACTGGCATCTTTGTTCTACACCATTTTCATGAAACCCAGTAAATCAAGGCACTGTCTGGTACACTCATGATCAGCAACAGAACATCCAATGATTCTCCAGTGCCACCTGCTCTTGGGAATTATTCCATGGTATGTATCTAGCCATTTTTTAAGGATGAAGTTGGTGTCATTGTGGATTTCAATTCATTCAGGAACCATTAAATGGTGAGGAAGCTCATTTCAATGAAAGCTCAGGAGAACTCTCCCAGGCAAGTCTTCCCAAAGAGTGGCCAAAAGGTCAAATGAAGCCTGGCCCATTGAGGTCTACAATGTGAGTTCCATGTGTTATTTGACTCTCAAGTATGGCTGCCAAGTCTTTCAGAATGAAATCATGTGATATCCTAGCTGAGATTCCCAGTGCTCTGTGGAAAGCCATCCTGGGCCTAAATCTCAGTCTCCAAGGGCAACTCTCCTGCGTGGCCTTCTAAAATCCCAACAGAATTCATGGTAATACTTCTCTGAGTTCAGTTCCAAAACTCAGTCTCTAAGGGGAATCACACCATAGTTCAAGCCCAGGTTGATCCAGGAATCTCTTCCTACTGCCACACAACTGACCACAATTAATACCAAAACACTCCCACATGGCCCTCATCTTCTTTTATATAGACACTCATCATAACCTCTGGGTTGAGGTTTCCATGAGGGGTGCATACCAAGACAGTGTCCAAAATAATCTCCCTTGCCTCTAATTTGCCTAAAGTCAGGGTGGCCTGGAAACCCTTCCTGTTTACCAGGAATGATCAAATAGGCCTGCCATTAATACTGATCTACTGCTCCAAATAATCACACTGGGCCAAGGGGCTGATTCAGACACATCTCTTTACAAAGCAATAAAACAAAGAGCCACAGGTGATGCCTATTCATTTGCATTTGAAAACTCTTTTCTTCAGGATTCACAAAGGGGTGGCCTAAGGCAAAGACCTTCTAGATATTCACAGCACCAGAACCATAGGTAAGCAAAATTCCCAAAGCAGGGTTTCTCCACATAGACTTTACTGGTCACACTGATATCTGAGTTTCCTGAGATGCTCCCATTTCCTTCAGCTCTCCAGTACATGGCCATTTCACAGTATCTTGAACAGAAAACCATGAGCCTATTCCGGAGAGTGGCCAGAATTCAGGAATAAAACAGGAAATTAGGAAGATAGTAATTGCTACCCATCCATAAGGAAAGCTGCAGTCCAATCATAAATTGGGCAGTATGAATTCTGGGAAGCATTATACTAGACAGGACACATTCATTGATGCATTATGTTTTCTAATGTCTACAACTACAAACACAGTGGATACATAGACATAGAAACACTTGCCTTGTCAAACGACTTACTAGAAACAGTCCACTTCAAATCAAACAAACTGCCTTTCCTACCAATTCTCAGAACATGAGACAAAACAACAAACTCACACCCACAACAACATAGGACTTTCTTCCCCCAAGTAGGTCTTTGACTCTCCGGAATTACCTCTGATTGTTGTACCATACTATGTTCCCCCAAAATGCCCTGTACTGTCTCAGATCTGGACTCCTTGGCAAACTCTTTGAAGTTGTCAGGAGCCAGCTTTGAGCCACTACCTTCTTTCTCAGGAAAGGCCACTCTCCAAAGCTCTACTGGCATTTGGCCATTCTCAAATCAGTAGGTACCAAGAAAGACTGATTCTGTCCTTGGTAAAACCAAACAAGTGAGCCCAGTGGGACTGGGTCTGGGACTGGTTCTGTGTGCCTGGCTCCTGGGATTCCAAGTTCAGAGTGTTCCAAGACCAAGGAAGTGAGATAGGTCACTTCCGTTCGGAACTGAATGAGGTCACTGGTTTAGCAACCACTTTGTCCTAACAGTTCCTTCAAAGGGTCCCATGAGATGGAGGCTGCCCCTACTTTCTGTGACACTTTCACAACTTAGAACGATATATCAACCATAGGCACCCGGGAACAGCTCTCACACAGACCTGGTTTGGTCCATCTTCTCTACATTAAGAAGAGAGAGGCTGATTCATAAACATCCCTTCATCCTAACCAGGTTGTTTGCCTTACATGATGACTTTTGCCCTCTCAGGTCCTTTATAGCTGCCTTCATCTTCCCCAGGGATAATTTCTGCATGGACCTTTGAGGTTCTCAGCGGGTGGAAGATCCCCTATATTCCTCTATATTAAGACCAACTCTGTCCCTGTTCTTCTATAAAGTTAGATTGAGGGAACAATGTATGGTTAGGGTTAATAACATGTTCTATTTGAGTTAGGAATCATTCTGCTGGATGAATAATGGTATTGGGAACCTGGGATATTTATAAGAATATAGATTTGAAATATAACTATGAAAACAGAAATCTAGGTAAGATTTTAAGCCCAGAAGGGCATTGGGCCCTTGATTGGAATACTTAGCATTGAATTTCGTTCGCACAGATGTCTCTGATAAATCAATATACAATGGCATATCATCTTGTACCCTGGATGATTGAATGTAGAAGAGTTCATCCAGTCAAAAAGGGATAGTTGTTAGGATTAGGAAGATAGTCGGTCTGTTTCGGAAGAAGAGTGAGTATAGGATTTGGACCAAAAGTTCAATAGCCCTAGGTTTTCGGTTAGAGAGTGAATGTAAATTTCAGCACATGTGGAGAGTCAGTCACAATGATGAACTGGGAAAATTATGTAGGAAATCAGATATCAATACACACATTATGAAATCAGGCAAAGTATAAAGTGAATGATAGGATTAGACATTATCAACAAGGTTGAGTTTCAATATATAATCTTAGGAAGAAACAAATATGTAGTCACCAATATGATTGACATTTGAGAGCATTAGGAAACCTGGACATGGATGTTTTTAGTAATCCAGGATCACTTTCCATCTAGGATTTGCTACAATCAGAAGTGTGACCTTTGCATTTTGTGATCAGAATATTACTGTGATAAAATGTATATGTAGATCAGGTGACATGAGTATTTCTTCTAACATTTCTTGGAGCAATATTTTGAAGAGATATAACTTAGTATTGGGGGTACACAGAGTTGTACCCTGTGTCTATGAATGTAGAAGAAATGAATGAATTGACAATACTGTGAATAAATAATATACTGTTTCCACTTTAAATCATGGATTGAATTGATATCTGAAAATATATAAAAATCTTATATTGATATACAATCATTCATTCCAACGAGTTATACATCTAATGGTAATATTAGGGTTATGTTTTATCATGAAGGGTGTGTGAGTTTAGCTTCAAAAGTGATTATGGAAATGGAAAATAATGTGTTTGGAAAGAAATCTCATGAAAAGATGAGTCAAGAAATATAGAGGAATTCATATGTTCTGAAGCAGGATTTGATTGTAAGTATAAAAAAAGCCTATAAATTTCCTAAATTGTGGATGAAATATATATCCAATGATGTGCAAAAACTGAAAAAAATAGTAATGCACCAGTTTTGAATGAAAATGAACGTCAAAATACACATCATATCCCATAGGAATCTACTTGCATTGATGCTAAACTGGGTCAGTTACTGTAGAAATATTATAATTTGTATGCACTATTCACTGAAGTTAGTTTTCAGTACTAGGAATCGAATACGTATTTCAAGTGGATGAATTTTTATGAGAATAATCTTGTGAAATGTTGACTATAAATTTACATATATGAACACGAATGAATTTAGGGAGTGTATAATAAGAAACATATATTTCATATTTTGAAAAATCTTGAGAGTTTATATATATATATATATATATATATATATAGATATGTGTGTGTGCATTTATGTATATATATATATATATATATATATATATATATATATATATATATATACACACACACACACACACACACACTAAAATGTATCAATATGCATGCCAATCGAAATTCACTATGAATCATATATCATCCACAGATCCAAAAATAATCATTTTACTGAACATGGATTTATGTATAATATTGTTCAACTAGGAAGTTCACCCATAGGTTGAAGTTTCAGTTCCAACAGCGTTTAGGAGGAGTGATCTCTTCCCACAATTTGTATCTCCCAAGACAGCCAAACTCACAAGGATATACGTGTGATACCAGTTATGTTTCTATATTTGCATATAAAAATACATGTGCTGAACAGGCTGCAGAGAAAGGGAGACAGGAATTCACATATTTGTTAACTTTAAAAACACATGGAGATCAATTTCAATTAAAAATTGACTAGATTTATAACACCTACCCTTTATCATTCAAAAGGAAAGTCCAACTATACACCATGCCTTCTCTGAACTGCTTTCATTTCCATTCTGTTTGGTTATTTTTGTCCATCATTTTAGGATTAGTAGTCAGAGTCTATTAGGGTATGGGTTAGTGTCAGGAATTCAGTAATTCGAATGGAAAATAGGAAAATGAATCCAATGTGTATGCAAATATGTGCTCCACAAAAATATTCCCACTCTCATCCAGAACATTGCCTTTACATTACCTTTGACCCAAATAAACACAATTAGAGAAGAAGAGTTAGGAAATCTGTGAATACATATCGGAAATGGAAAATATTCAGGAGTTCACAATCTTGGATGTGGTAGAGGAATTTCCAAAAGTGAGGGACACGGTAAACACTCCACAAACATGGAGCTCATTGGGCCTAAAGACTCTTGAGAAACTGCCTCTGAGGTTGGGCACTTGAAATATATGTTGTTGTCAGGAATTTTAGCATCCTTTCTAGTGAGACCAACAAAGCTGGGTCTGATCTCTGTGACCTGGAAGATATGGTTTTTTATTTTCCAATGAACATGAGGAAGCAGTGCTGAATTCTCTCTTTGTAGGTAAACTGTGGCCACTGGAGTCTAAGTGTCTTCCCATGTGGACTGTAAAGCCATTTGATCATCTTCCACTTTTCGAGGTGTTTCTTGCTGCTGCACTGTGAATTTGGTATTTGCTTCAGGAAATACAAGGAGTTCAACAGGTACCAGTGATGGAGGGAGTTCTGTCACATGTGGTGGGTCAAGGTCTGCAGGAAAATGCACCAACCAGGCTTCTACCATGAGTTCACATAGCTTGCCCGCTTGTCCATAGCAATCGGATTCTGAACATTGCCCGGAAACCTCTCCATATAACAAGATGCTTTTATATAATAGGGTCTGCTGACTTCACCATGTCAGTCTCAAGCCATTTGGAATCCAAGGGCAGATCCACATGGTACCACCACAGATGTTTTATCACATACCTGCACACTTCTGCTCTAGGCCCAGTACTCAGCAGTCTCCAACTTACAGGGATCTCTTTTCTACACTGTTTTCATGAAACCAAGTAAATCCAAGCACAGTCTGGTACACTCATGACCAGCAACAAGTCATCCAAAGTTTCTCCATTGCCACCTGGTCATTGAAATTTCAAAAAATTCATGGTATGAATTTAGCTATTATTCAAAGATGAAGTTGGAGGCACTGTGGGTTTCAAATTATTTAGGAAACATTAAATGGTGAGGAAGCTCATTTCAAAGAAATCTCTGGAGAACTCTCACAGGCAAGGCTTCCCAAAGAGTGGCCAATATTTCACATGAATCCAGGCCCATTGAGGTCTAAAATGTGAGGTCTATGTGTGTTTTGACTCTCAATTATGGCTGCCAAGACTTTCAGAATAAAATCACGTGAAATCCTGGCTGAGATTCCCAGTGCTCTGTGGAAGCCACCTTGGCCAGGATCTCAGTTTTCAGGATGACTCTCATGTGTTGCCTCCTAAAATTCCAACACAATTCATGGCAATACTTCTCTGAGGACAGTTCCAGAATTCAGTCTCTAATAACACCAGAGTTCAAGCCCAGGTGAACTAAGTCATCTCTTCCAACCGCCACACAAATGACCAGAATTAAAACCAAAACACTCCCACATGGCCCTCAACATTCTCCATATAGACACTTATCATAACCTCTGGCTGGAAATTTCCATGAGGGGCACAGACAAAGACAGTATCCAAATAAGTTCCCTTGCCCCTCATTTTCCTAAAGTCAGGGTGGCCTGGACACCCTTCCTGAGAACCAAGAGTGATTAAATAGGCCTGCACTTAATACTGCTCTGCATCTCCAATTTGGGGCCTACTTACTTTCAGGTATAGATTCTTTATGTGATTTGGAGTCATGAGAAAAGCCAAGCACCTCTGGGCTAGTCTCTGCAGGGTTTGAAGAACTCATTTGACCCAAAAGATCCCTATTCTCACTTGATGGATTTCAGGAACCTAACAGAGGAAAGCAAAAGACTTAATCCACAATGACTCCTCATTTGGCCATTTTGTTTTTGGATGCACACATGGTATCTTTCTTTAGATTCATCAGGTGCTAAGAATCTAAGCCACAGCATCACACAGGGTCATGAGGCTGATTCAGACACATCCCTTTCCAAAGCAATCAAGCAAAGAGCCACAGGTGATGCCCATTCATTTGCATTTGAAGACTCTTTTCTTCAGGCTTCACAAAGGAGTAGTCTGAGGCAAAAAGCTTTCTGAAATTCAGGGCAACAGAACAATAGGTAAGTAAATGGCCCAAAGCAGAATTTCTCCACTGAGACTTTCCTGGTCACACTAATATCTGAGTTTTCTGAGATGCTCGCCATTCCCTTTAGCTATCCAGTACATGGCCATGTCACAGAGCTTGGAGGTGGCATATATATTGGACACATAACCATGAGCCTATTTTGGAGAGTGGAGTGAATTCAGGAACAAAATAGAAACTTAGGAAGATAGTAGGTGTTGCCCATTCATAAGGCAAGCCGCAGTCCATTCATAAATTGGCAGGATGAATGTTGGGAAGATTTCTACTAGACAGGAGTCATCCATTGATGCATTCTCTTTTCTGATGTCTAGAACCACGGACACAGTGGGATACACAGACTTAGAAACACTCGCCTTTTCATAAGACTTATTAGAAACAATTCACTTCAAACCAAAAAACCGCCTTTATTACCTATTCTCAGAACATGAGACCAAACCACAAACCAACAGCCACATCCACAAAGACAATTTCTTCCCCCAAGTCAGTCTGAGAGTATCCATAGTGTCCTCTGATTGGTGGGCCATACTATGTTACCCCGAAATGTCCTGTCCTGTCTCAGATCTGGTCTCCTTGGTCAACACTGTGAAGTTCTCAGGAGCCAGCGGTGATCCACTAACTGCTTTCTCAGGAAAGGCCACTCTTCAGAGCTTTCCTGGCATTTGGGCATCCTCACCTCCGTAGGTACCAAGAAAGACTGACTCTGTCCTTGGTAAATCCGAACAATTGAGACCACTTGGACTGAGACTGGGACTGAGACAGGATTTGGGTGCCTAGCTTCCTGGATCCCAAGTTCAGAGTGTTCCATCACAAAGGATGTTAGGTGAGGTCAATTCCTTCAAGATCTGAATGAGGTCACTGCCTTGGCAACCATTTTGTTCTAACAGTTGCTTCAAAGTGTCCCATGAAATGGAGGCTGCCCCTACATCCTGTGACACTTTCAAAAGTTTGAATGGTATATCAACCATAGGCACCCGGGAAGTGCTCTCCACACTCGCCTGGTTTGGTCCTTCTTCTCCATATTAAGAAGAGAGAGGCTGATTCAGACACATCCCTTCATCCTGACCAGGTTGTTTTCAATGGAAGATGACTTTTGCTCTCTCAGTTCCTACATATGTGCCTACAACTTCTCCAGAGATCATTTTGCGTGGACCTTTGAGTTTCTCAGCAGTTGGAAGAAACCGTACATTCCTGTATTGTAAGATCAACTCTGTCCCTGCTCTTCTGTAAAGTTAGATTGAGGGAAGAGTGTATGGTTAGGGTTAATAACAGTTTCGATTGGGGTTAGGAATCATTCTGCTGAATGAATAATGGTATGGCGAACCTTCGATATTTTCAAGAATATATAGGTGAAATATAAGTACGAAAACAGAAATAAAGGTAATATTTGAAGCCCAGAAGGGCATTGGGTCTTTGATTGCAATATTTAGCTTTGATTTATTTTCTGCACAGATGTCTCAGATAAATCAATATACAAAGGCATAGGACCTTGTACTTTGAATGATTGATTGTCAAAAAGAACTTCCAGTCAAAAATGGATAGTCGGGGGCTGGGGATGTGGCTCAAGTGGTAGCGCGCTCGCCTGGCATGTGTGCGGCCCGAGTTCGATCCTCAGCACCACGTACAAACAAAGATGTTGTGTCTGCCAAGTACTAAAGAAACAAAATATTAAAAAATTCTCTCTCTCTCTCCCTCTCTCTCTAACTCTTTCTTTAAGAAAAAAAATTTAAAAAAGGATAGTCGTTAGGATTAGAACGATAGTTGGTAAGTTTAGAACGGAGAGTGAGTATAGGATTTGAACCAAAAGTTCTTTAGCTATGGGGTTTCGGGTATAGAGTGAATGTAAATGTCAGCACTTGTGAAGAGTCAGTCACAATGATGTACTGGGGAAAATATGTAGGAAAGCAGATTTCAATAGAGACATTAGGAAATCTGGCAAAGTATATTCGGTAATGAAAATTTAGTAAAATAGGTAAATGTCGCTTGCTGTTTTTCTGTATGCTTAACAAAACACTATTGAAATCTTGAGAACTGTTTGCTAATCTTGTTCCCAGAATGTGCTGTCCCCAACTGCCAACCTACAGAATGTACTCATTCACCCGGTTGCACGCAAAATGCTCACTCACCCAGACCAAACAATAAAGTTCCCTCTCTGCCCTCTCCAAGGAAAGTATATAAGCTCTGCTTAAGCTGTTCTCAGGGCTCTCTGCTCTATTCAAGTGAGCTCTGAGCCCCAGCATGCTGAATCCCCAATAAACCCTTTGCTTTTGCATGAGACAGTCTCTTGGTGGGCTCTTCACCGAATGCTCGCCTGACCTTTACATATGGAGGTTCCACTGAGATCCGGCAGCGGCGAACGAGAGACCCCAACAGGCTCCTCTTGGGGTATGTATGGTGCCTCTTTCTGGTTTCAGGTTTCAGGTTAGGGCTTCGCAAAATGGCTGTCAATGAAGAGTGTGACCTCTCTCCGACGGTGGCTGACATACGTGTCACAGAGCCACAGGCCACATCCCTGGGGGATGCTCCAGAGTATTCGGGAAATCGAGGAGCAATAGTCTCCTCAATTCAGTGATATTTTGTTTCAGATTCAGTATCGCCAGCCCATCGGGTTGGGCCAGATACTTAGTCCTGGTCTCAGTGTTGGAAGTTCCATTGTCTGTCTTTATTTCCTTGTCTTGTCTGTGTCGTGTGTCGTTGCTTTTACTGTTTGTGTATCTTTCATTATGGGACAGAGCACTTCAATGCCTGTGTCCCTGACCCTCGATCACTGGACCAAAGTACCCTTAAGGGCTCAGAATCTTTCTTTTTCAGTAAAATTCTGGACCTGGCAGACTCTCTGTGCCTCAGAATGGCCCACCTTTGGATTCGGATGGCCCCTAGAAGGATCTTTCTACTTCCCACTAATTTAAAAAGTCAGACGATATTGTCTTTCAGCCAGGGCCACATAGCCATCTGGATCAACAGCCATATATCTTAACTTGGCAGGACCTCTGCAAATCTCCTTCATGGGTGAAGCATTTCCTTGCCCCTACCCCCACTCCTACTGCTTCCCCCATGATCTCTCAAACCCTCTGCTCCTCCTCCTCCTCCAACCTCTGTTCTCCCTGAGACACAAGATTTGACTCTACTGGACTCTCGTCCCCCTCCTTATCTCCTGCCCACGTCCCCCAAAGACCAACACCCTCTAAGTGATTCCCCTGCTGCTGACTCAACCTCTCCACCATTGGAGAAAGCTAAGCCAGCCCAGCGCCCTTCAGATAATTTTCCCACGGCACACACAGCCCCTCCTCTTCTGGAGGAAGCTAGCCCGGCTAAAGGTACTCACCAGCGGTGAATGATTGAAAAACCTGGAACTCGAATGATGCTCCCCTTCCATCCCTAGGGGCCAATGATTGACAACGGCCTTGGGGGAAAAATGCAAGCCTACCAGTATTTACCTTTCTCCTCTTCAGACCAATATAACTGGAAAAATAAAAATCCCCGTTTTACCGAGGACCCCAACCGGCTCCTAGGTGTGGTTGAGTCATTGATGTTTTCACACCAGCCTACTTGGGATGACTGCCAACAACACCTAGGGTTGTCTCTTCATGACAGAGAAACAAAAGAGAATCCTCCTGGATGCTAGAGAAAAATATCCTCTGACCAGATGTGTGACCGACAAAACTTCCCAACATATTTAACCCGGCTTTCCCTTGAATCGACGAAACTGGGACCCCAACACCTTTGAAGGTAGGGAGCATCTGTCCACTTATCACTGGGCTCTAATTGTGGGTATCTTAGTGGCCGCTAGGCGACTTACAAATTTTGCCAAGTTAAGAGAGATTATTCAAGGGCCTGATGAATCTCCCTCTATGTTTTTAGAGAGAATTATGGAGGCATATAGGAGATATACTCTTTCGATCCTCAGGCAGAGGATCAAAAGTCATCTGTCAAGATGGCCTTTATGGGCAAGCTGCCCTGGATATTAAAAAAAAGTTACAATGCTTAGATGGATTACAAGATATGACTTTGAGAGATTTAGTCAGAGTAGCCGAGAAGGTATACTATAAGAGAGAAAGTGAGGAAGAGTAGGGAGCAAAGGAAGGATAAAAGAAACAAAAGACAGACTAAGGCATTGACTAAGGTCCTGGTCACAACAACAAATAGGCCAGAAATAAGAAACATGGAGACAGGAAGGGATACCGGGGCCCAGACTAGAGGCCACCCCTGGCCTCAATTTAATGTGCCTACTGTAAAGAAAAAGGACACTGCTTCAAAGAGTGCCATTGAAAGAGACAGCCACTCTAGCCAGCCATTCTGACTCTGGAGGATGACTAAGAATGTTGGGTCTAAGATCCCCTCCGAGAGCTCAGGGTAAATTTTGAAGTCGAGGGGACCCTAGCAAACTTTGAAGTGGATACAAGGGCAATATACTCTGCCCTTATGGCCCCATTGGTCTCTCTATCAAATAAAAAGGTCTCTAATTCAAGGGGCTAATGGCAGAAAATATCGGGTTTGGACAACTAAGAGGACCATGGACCAGGGGAAAGGAAAAATCCATCACTCGTTCTTAGTTATCCCAGAATGCCCGGCCCCATTGATGGGCAGAGATCTGCTCACCAAGCTCCGGGCCAAAATAACTTTTAACCCTGAAGGCCCACAAGTGGAATTTCTAAATCCTTCAATAAAAACTCCTATAGTCACGGGTCTAAATATGTCAGTAGAAAATGTATATCAACTCACTCACCTTGGTTCAAAGAAATTGCATTCATTCCTGAAGGATGAAGAACAGAGTTTTTTACTAACCGACTCAAAGCAAAAGGAAATAACTGAATGGGTAACAAAAGCCTGTCAGGTCTGTCATGGTTAATGCTTACCCTTCCAAGCTTCCTGCAAAAAAGCACCTACGAGGAACCAGACCAGGACAATTCTGGGAAGTGGACTTTACTAAAATTAAGCCAGCAAGGTTTGAAATTAAATATCGCCTAGTCTTTGTAGATATATTTTGAGGATGGATTGAAGCCTTTTCCAGGACAAAAGAAAAAAAACGAAACAGCGCAAATGGTTGTCAAGAAGATCCTGAAAGATATTTTTACAAGATACGGCCTGCCTAAAGTAATAAGGTCTGATAATGGACTGGCGTTTGTAGCCCAAGTAAGTCAGGGGTTAGGCAAGACCCTGGGGATTAATTAAAAGTTACATTGTGCTTATAGACCACGGAGTTCAGGACAGGTAGAAAGAATGAATAGAACCATTAAAGAGACCATAACGAAATTAAGCTTAGAAACCTGCATAATAGATTGTATTATGCTCCTGCCTTATGCACTATTTCATGGAAGAAACACTCCCTCTGTTTCTTTGTGTAACCTCACCCCCTATGAAATTGTCCATGGTTCCCCTCCTTCAGTAAGGGACCTAACCCCAACTCTAAGACCTAACGATTCCTTCCACACCCCATTGCTTGACTGAATTAAAGCTCTTGAAAGAACTCAGGGATACCTGTGAAAACAGATGGCCAATGCCTATCAACCTGGGGACAAATGGACTCTACATCAATATCAAGTAAGAGACTTCATCTACATCAGTCGACATCAGGTGTCATCCCTGAAACCCCACTGGAAATGACGATACAAGGTGCTACTTATAACACCTACAGCGGTAAAGGAAGACAGAATCACTTCCTGGATTCATAGCTCTCATCTCAAGCCTGCGCCCTGTCCAGACTCTGGCTGGAAACTGGAAAAGATTGGTAAAACTTTCAAATTGTGTATTTACCCTGTGTCTAAGGCTATAGACTCTTCCCTTGACCACCAGTAGTCCTAAACCTATTAAACCCGTTCAGCATCGATGGCTGATCACAAATCCTACTGGTAAAGAAGTATGATCTATCTCGCATGCAGCCCACTTAGGGACTTGGTGGACATCTATCCACCCAGACATTTGTCAGCTGGCTATAGGTCTTTCCTATTGGGATATACCTGATGAAGAGGATCCCACTAAATTTCCATTAAATCCATTCTGCACCATTGATAATGGCAACAATCATTATGGATGTAGGGACACGCGAGCCAGATGCAGGTTGGCTAGCCTAGATTACTATGTTTGCCCGGTGGACTACCAAAGCCACAAACAGTCACGGTTGTGTGGGGGGAATGCCGACTTCTTCTGTAAGTCTAGGGATGTGATCATACAGGCAGTGCATGATGGAACCCAAACTCCTCATCAAATTCTGTACACAGCATTGGCCCTATTACCAATTAGATCACCCAAACTGTTGGCCCCTAGAGGGGTCTCTAGATCCTCAAATTCTGCATGACATTTTTAACTTCTGAATGTCCTCAAAAGGGTGAAAGGAGATTTCCCTATGTGGAGGCCTTTTCCCTCCTTCGCTCACATCCTGAACTATGCTTCTCCAATAGGTCCTCACACTCAGCCTTCTGCTCCAGACTCTCTGCTGTCAATCTCACCTCAGCAACATGATTTCTCCCCTCCAATTACTAGATCAAAAACCCAAACCTCCGCCGGATCTCAGACCATTTCCCCCTTTCTGAGGTAGCAGGTACTGAGGTAACCCTCCACCGAATCACTCCTCTCTTCTCCAGTCAGTGCCCACACCGGGTCCCACCAGTTCCTCTTACCAGCTAACCCAAAGCTCAAACCAGCTGAGGAGAACCCTCAGACCCCTATCCAAGATGTAGTGAAAATGGCCTTTAAAGTTTCTTTGTCATTAGTGAAAACAGGTTACTAAGAAATTAAAGTCCCTCACAGGCTTTTAGGGATACTAACTCCTTTCTTCTCCTCTGTTCTACCTGTTCTACTGCTCACCATTTTGTTGCTAGGAAAATCACAAACACCTTTGCCAGTATTCTTTCACATCTCTGCTACCTCATTCTCAGATCCACGGAGCTGCTCACAGCCACGCCTTCCCCATCTCTGCCCTCTGTTCCAGGCCCACAGAAAAACATTAATTGACCTTCTACGGAAGTCTTCAGCATGGCTGACTTTAGGACTTTCAGGAAAAGAGTCCCCATGAAAGACTTCAAAGTAGATAAACTTCCTCTTTTCATGTTGCCCTGTTGTACTTGGTCACTGGCTAAAAATATCAGCACTCCTAAGTTAGACACCCCCTTACTAGTTTTTCACAAAATATGTGAACAAGGCCTTTGGCATTGATCTGGGGCTTCACAGAGATGGCTACATTTCAAAGATAAAGAAGTTACCAACTGGGCTCCATGGTAACAGCTGGAAGGGGGAAAAATAAAGGGAAAAAAAAGCTATCCTTCACCCAGGTGTCCTTGAAAAGTTAACTTGCCCAGAACAGAGGAATAAAACAGAAAAAAATCTGCTTTTTGTGAACTTCTGCAGGCTGTGAACTTCTGCGCCCCTTCCCTTATAGGTTGGGTACAAAATTCTGAAACTACCTAAACGTGAGTTTCAGGGAATTAATTGATTATAACAGAAGTAATGCCCTCTGAATCCGGTTGCTATTAAAATGGAAAGTTTCCCTGTTTTTGGTAGTATCTTAGGTGCCGTGCCTTGTCCGTCTCTACAACAGTATAATTCTATAGACTTAAACATTGTTTATGTTTTCATGAAATTGTCAAGACGATGTGATTAAATGTGTAAAGGTGCAGATGTTTCCCAGAGTGCTTTATCATAATGCAGGTTCATTTGAAGTTCAAATAGGGGGCCATAAAACCAGGTTCCACTGAGAACATATATCCATCACTTTAGCCATCCTATTAGGAATAGGAGTTGCTGCAGGCGTGAGCACAAGAACCACTGCTTTGGTCCATGGGATACAACAAATGACACAATTAGAAGCAGCAATAGACCAAAACTTAAAGATATTAGAATCCTCCATCTTGGCTTTGCAGGAATCTTTAACCTCTCTCTCTGAAGTTATTTTACAGAAAAGGCGAGGGTTGAACCTCCTCTTCATGAAAGAAGGGGGCCTTTGTTCTGCATTGATGGAGAATGTTGTGTTTTTGCCGACCATACTGGAGTTGTAAAAAAATCTAGGAGTAAATTAAAAAGATGCCTTGAAGAGTGTCAATGAGAGAGAGAGGCCCAAAAAGTGTGGTTTGAGTCTTGGTTCACACAGTCCCCCTGGTTAACTACGCATTTATCAACCCTGGACAGTTCAATAATAATCCTCATATTATTGCTAACTATAAAACCCTGTTTGCTCAACCGTGTAATTTCTTTTTTCCAAGCTCAAATTGGATGAGTTAAACTTATGGTAATACCCCACTAGCAAACATAGAATGTGACACCCCGCAATGATCACTTTTATGATTAAAAGTAGCCAGAAGAAGAAGTGGGGAATGAAAGGTTAATTAAATAGGCACTTTTCAGTTCCTTTTTTTCTGTATGCTTAACAAAACACTGTTGAAATCTTGAGAAATGTTTGCTAATCTTGTTCCCAGAATGTGCTGTCCCCAACTGACTAACTGCAGAATGTGCTCCCTCACTGGGTTGCATGCAAACTGACCACTCGCCCTGACCTATCAATAAGCTTCCCTCCCTGCCGTCACCAAGGAAAGTGTATAAGCTCTGCTTAAGCTGTTCTAAGGGCTCTCTACTCTATTCAAGTGAGCTCTGAGCATCAGCATTCTGGACCCCCAATAAACACTGCGCTGTTGCATGAGATAGTCTCTTGGTGGTCTCTTCTTTCGACCTCATCCGACCTTTACTTGGATAATTAAATGTAGAAGAGAACATCCATTCAAAAAGGGATAGTCGGTAGGATTAGGAATATAGTTGGTAGGTTTAGGAAGAAGACTGTGTATAGGATTTGGAACAAAAGTTCCTTAGCAATAGGGTTTCGGTTAGAGAGTGAATGTAAATGTCAGCACATGTGAAGAGTCAGTCACAATGATGAACTGGAGAAAATATGTAGGAAATCAGATATCAATACACACATTATGAAATCAGGCAAAGTATAAAGTGAATGATAGGATTAGACATTAACAACAAGGTTGAGTTTCAATGTATAATCTTAGGAAGAAACAAATATGTAGTCAGCAATATGATTGACATTTGAGAGCATTAGGCAACCTGGACATGGATGATTTTAGTAATCCAGGATCACTTTCCATTTAGGATTTGCTACAATCATAAGTTTGACCTTTGCATTTTGTGATCAGAATATTACAGTGATAAAATGTATATGTAGATCAGGTGACATGAGTATTTTTTCTAACATTTCTGGGAGCAATATTTTGAAGACGTATAAATTAGTGTTGGGGGTACACAGAGTTGTACCCTGTGTCTATGAATATAGAAGTAATGCATGAATTGACAATACTGTGAATAAATAATATAACTGTTTCCACTTTAAATCATGGATTGAATTGATATCTGAAAATATATAAGAAATCTTATATTGATATACAATCATTCATTCCAAAGAGTTATGCATCTAATGGTAATATTAGGGTTATGTTTTATCATGAAAGGTGTGTGAGTTTAGCTTCAAAAGTGATTATGGAAATGGAAAATTATGTGTTTGGAAAGAAGTCTCATGAAAAGACGAATCAAGAAACATAGAGGAATACATGTGTTCTGAAGCAGGAAGTGATTGTAAGTATAAAAAAACGTATAAATTTCCTAACTTGTGGATGAAATATATATCCTATGATGTGCAAAAACTGAAAAAAATAGTAATGTACCAGTGTTGAATGAAAATGAATGTCAAAATACATATCATGTCCCATAGGAATCTACTTGCATTGATGTTAAACTGGGTCAGTTACTGTAGAAACATTAGGATTTGAAAGGACCATTTACTAAAGTTAGTTTTCAGTACTAGGAATCAAATATATATTTCAGGTGGATGAATATATCTGAGCATAATCTTGTGAACAATTTATTATAAATCCACATTCATGACATGAATGAATTTAGGGAGTGTATATAAGACATATATATTTCATGTTTTGAAAAATCAGGAGGGTGTAAAATATATATATATATATATATCACAGATACATTAAAAAGTAGCAATATATAAATATATATGGGTATCAAAATTTATCTTGAAATATATATCATCCACAGATTAAAAAGTATTCATTTTAGTGAACATGGATTTATGTATAATGTTGTTCAACTAGGAATCTCACCCATAGGTGGAATTTTAAGATCCAAAAGCATTTAGGAGGAGTGATCTCTTCTCACAATTTGTATCTGCAAAGTTAGCCACCTCACAAAAATGTACGTGTGATACCAGGTAGGATTCTATATGTGCATATAAAAATACATGTGCTGAATAGGCTCCAGAGAAATGGAGACAGAAATTCAGAAATAAGTTAACATTAAAAAGAATGGAGAACTATTTCAATTAACAATTGACTATATTTTTAACACCTACCGTTTATCATGCAAATAACAAGTCCAACTATACACCATGCCTCCTCTGAACTGCTTGTGTTTCTATAATGTTTCGGTTACTTTCCTCCATTATATTAGGATTAGTAATCAGAGTCTAGTAGGGTGTGAGTTAGTGTCAGGGAATCAGTATATTGAATGGAAAATAGAAAAATGAATCCAATGTGTATGCAAATATGTGGTACACAAAAATCTTCCCACTCTCATCAAGAACAACACCTAGATATCACCTACGCCCCAGGTAACACACAATTAGAGGAGAAGAGTTAGAAAATCCATGACTACATATCTGGAATGGAGTACGATCAGGAGTTCACAACCTTGGAAGTGGTAGAGGAGTTTCCAAAAGTAAGGGACAGGGTAAACACTCCACAAACATGGACCTCTTCCTGCCTAAAGACTTCTTGAGAAACTGTCTCTGAGGTTGGGCACTTAAAACATATGTTGTTGTCAGGAGCTTTAGCTTCCTTTCTAGGGAGACCATCAAAGCTGGGTCTTCATCTCTGTGACCTTGTGGATATGGTTTCTTATTTTCCAATGAACATGAGGCAGCAGTGCTGAATTCTGTCTTTGTAGGTAAACTGTGGCCAAGGGGGGCTAAGTGTATCCACATGTTGGCTGTGTATCCATTTGGTCATCCTCCACATTTCGTCGTGATTCTTGGTGCTGCACTGGGAATTTAATATTTGCTTCATGGAATACAAGGAGCTCAACTGGAACACAGTGCTGGAGGGAGTTCTGTCATGTGTGGTGGGTCAGGGTCAGCAGGAGAATGCACCAACCAGGTTTCTATCCCACACAGTTTGCCCCCTTGACCATAATAACCTGATTGTTGAGATTTCCCTTAAACCTCTACTTATAAAAAGATGCCTTTACATATAAGGGTCTGCTGGATGCACCATGTCAGCCACAAGCCATTTGGAAGTCAAAGGCAGATCCACAAGGCCCCACGACAGAAGTTTTATCACAAAACTGCACATCTCTGCTGTAGGCCCACTAATCAGCAGGCTTGAACTTACTGGCATCTCTGTTCTACACCATTTTCATGAAACCCAGTCAATCAAGGAACTGTCTGATACACTCATCGTCAGCAACAGTATATCCAAAGGTTCTCCTGTGCAACCTGGTCAAGGAAATTTTAAGAATTTCATGGTATTTATCTAGCCATTATTCAAGCATGAGGTTGGAGGCACTGTGGGTTTCAATTTTTTCAGGAAACATTAAATGGTGAGAAAGCTCATTTCAATGAAACCTCTGGAAAACTCTCACAGGCAAGTCTTCCCAAGGAGTGGCCAAAAGGTCACCGAAATCCAGGACTATTGAGGTCTACAATGTGAGGTCCATGTGTGTTTTGACGCTCAAGTATGCCTGCCATGTGTTTTAGAAAAAATCATGTGATATCCAGGCTGTGATTCTCAGTGCTCTGTGGAAAGCCACCCTGGACCTAGATCTCAGTTTATAAGGGCGACTCTCATGTGTGGCCTGCGAAAATCCCAACACAATTCATGGCAATACTTCTCTGAGTTCAGTTCCAGAACTCAGTCTCTAAGTCCCCTTGAACTCACACCAGAGTTCAAGACCAGTTGGACCCATTCATTTCTTCCAACTGCCACACAAATGACCAAAATTAAAACCTAAACACTCCCACAAGGCCCTCATGTTCTCCATATAGACACTCATCATAACCTCTGGCTGAATTTTTCCATGAGGGGCACAGCCCAAGACAGTGACCAAAATGAGCACCTTTGGCCCTCATTTGCCTAAAGTCAGGGTGGCCTGGACACCATTCCTGTGAACCAGGAGTGATTAAATAGACCTGCCGTTAATACTGCTCTGCTTCTCCATTTTGAGGCCTACTGAATGTCAGGTATAGATTCTTTATGTGGTTTGGAGTCATGAGAAAACCCAAGCACTTCTGCAGGGCTTTGAAGAACTCATTTGACCCAAAGGACCCCTATTCTCACTTGATGGAGTCAGGAACATCACAGAAGAAGGCTAGAGACTTCATCCACAATGACTGATCTTTTTGCCATTTTGGTTTTGGATGCACACATGGGATCTTTCTTTAGATCCATCAGGTGCTGAGAATCTAAGCTGGAGCCTCACACAGGGCCAAGTGGCTGATTCAGACACCTCCCTTTCCAAAGCAATTATGCCAAGAGCCACAGGTGATCCTCATTCATTTCCATTTGATAACTGTTTTTTTCAGTCTTCACAAAGGGGTGGCCAGAGGCAAATACCTTCCTGACATTCAGGGCAACAGAACAAAATGTAAGCAAAAGGCCCAAAGCAGGGTATCTCCACTGAGAGTTTCCTAGCCACACTGATATCTGAGTTTTTTGAGATGCTCGCCATGCCAATTCCTTAAGCTATTCAGTACATGGTCATGTCACAGTGATTGGAGGTTGTACATATCATGGATAAAAAACAATGAGCATATTCTGGCTAGTGGCCAGAATTCTGGAAGAAAACAGGAACTTAGAAAGGTTGTAGGTGTTTCCCATTGGTAAGGCAAGCCGCAGTCCTTTCATAAATTGGACAGGTTGATTGCTGGGAGGCATTCTACTACACAGGACATATTCATTGATGCATTCTCTTTTCTAATGTCTACAACCACGGACACAGTGGCATACACAGAAATAGAAACACTCACCATGTCAAATGACTTATTAGAAACAGTCCATTCCAAAAGAAATAAATCACGTTTTTTTCTAACTATTCTCAGAACATGAGACAAAACCACAAACTGACATCCACACACCCAGGCACCTCCTTCCCCCAAGTAGGTCTGTGACTCTTCTGAGTGTCCTCTGACTGGTAGGCCATACGATGTTGCTCTGAAATGGCCTTTCCTGTCTCAGATCTGGTGTCATTCAAAAACTCTGTGAAGTTGTCAGGAGGCAGTGGTGAGCCAATTCCAGTCTTGTCCGGAAAGGCCCCTCTTCAGAGCTTTCTTGGAATTTGGCCACCTTCACATGAAGAGGTACCTAGAAAGACTGATTCTATCCTTGGTAAATCCAAACAAGTGAGACCACTGGGACTTGGACGGGTAATGGCTCTGGGTGCCTGGCTTCCTGGATCCCAAATTCAGAGAAATCCATCACCAAGGAAGTATGTGAGGTCACTTCCTTCAGGAACTGAATGAGGTCACTGACTTGGCCACCAATATGTCCTAACAGTTGCTTCCTAGGTTCTCATAAGATGGAGGCTGCCCCTATTTCCTGTGACACATTCACAAATTAGAATGGTATAGAAACCACAGGCACCTGGGAACAGCTCTCCACAAAGGCCTTGTTTGGTCCGACTTCTCTACATTAAGAAGAGAGAGGCTGATTCAGAAACATCCCTTCATCCTGACTAGGTTGTTTGCCATGGAAGATGACTTTTCCTCTCTCAGGTCCTAAATAGCTGCCTAAATCTTCTCCATCGATCATTTCTGCATGGACTTTTGAGGTTCTCAGCAGGTGGAAGATCCCCTACCTTCCTGTATTGTAAGACCAACTCGGTCCCTCCTCTTCTGTAAAGTTAGATTGACGGAACATTGTATGGTTAGGGTTAATAGCATGTTCGATTTTGGTTAGGAATCATTCTGCTGGATGAATAATGGTTTGGGAACCTCTGATACTTATAAGAATATAGACGTGAAATATAAGTACGAAAAAAGAAATCTAGGTAAGATTTGAAGCCCAGAAGGGCATTTGGCGATTGATTGGCATACTAAGCTTGAATTATGTTCTGCACCGAGGTCTCAGATAAATTCATTTACAATGGCATAGGTTGCTGTACCTCAGATGACTGAATTTAGAAGAGATCATCCAGTCCAAAAGGGATAGTCCATAGGATTAGGAAGATTGTCTGTAGGATTAGGAAGAAGAGTGAGTCTAGGAGTTGGACCAAAAGTTCTTTAGCAATCGGGTTTCAGTTAGAGAGTGAATGTAAATGTCAGCACATGTGAAGAGTCAGTCACAATGATGAACTGGGGAAAATATGTAGGAAAGAGAGTAAATATGTATCAATAGAGACATTAGGAAATCAGGCAAGGTATAAAGTGAGTGATAGGATTAGATATTTTCAACAGGGTTGAGGTTGAATATATAATCTTAGGAAGAAACAATTATTTAGTCACCAATAGGATTGACATTTGAGCGCATTAGGGAACCTAGACATGGAGGTTTTTAGTAATCCATGCTCACTTTAAATTTAGGCTTTAGTACAATCATAAGTGTGACCTTTGCATTTTGTGTCAAGAATATTACTGTGGTAAAATATATATGTAGATCAGATGACATGAGTATTTCTTCCACCAAAATGAGGAGCAATATTTTGAAAACTTATAAATTAGTATTGCAGATAAAATAGGCATACCCTGTGTTGATGAATAAGAGATGATGCATGAACAGACCATATTGTGAATAAATTATATAACTGGTTCCAACTTTAAATAATGCATTGAAATTATATTTGAAAATATATAGTAAATCTTATATTGATATATATACATTCATTCCAACCAGTTATACATCTAATGGTAATATTAGGGTTACGGTTTATCATGAAGAGTGTGTGAGTTTTGCTTCAAAAATGAGTATAGAATCGAAAATAATGTTTTTAGAAAGAAGTCTAGTGAAAAGACCACTAAAGAATCATAGAGGAATACATGTTTTTTGAAAGAGGAAGTGATTGAAAGTGAACCACATGCCTATAAATTTGTGAATTTGTGGATGAAAGGATATATCCTATGATGTCCATAAACTGAAGAAATAGTAATGTACCAGTGTGGAATAAAAATGAACTTAAAAATACATATCATGTCCCATAGGAATCTAACTGCATTGATGTTAAACTTGGTCAGTTACTATAGAAATATTAGGATATATAAGGACCATTCACTGAAGTTAGTTTTCAGTACTAGGAAACAAATATGTATGTCAGGTGGTTGAATATTTCTGAGAATAATCTGTTGAGAGCCACAGCCAAAGGAGCCCCAGCAAACTTGCAGCTGCCAGCAAACTTCCATCTGCCGGCTGATGATTGGCTCACAGCGGCCCCAGCATCATCTAGCTGATTTGCTTCTCTGTGGTGATGCTCATTGAGATGCTCAATGAGCAGTTTCCCCGACCTTTCAGACTGCCAGCGGATGATTGGCTCACAGCGGCCCCAGCAACATCTAGCTGATTGGCTCCTCTGTGGTGATGCACATTGGGCTGGTTCCCTGCCCTTTCAGACCATGGAACTGCTCATTGGGGGACTTTTTGGCTTCCCCCACGTGACCCAGCCAATCGGCCTCAAGAGGAGGAGACTTGTGTTTGAGGGAGAGGCTTGTGGGAAGCCTGTGGTGGCAGTTGGGCTCTGACGGCTTTTCCTGAGGAGCTGTTTTGTTTGGTGTCATCTTGTTGGGTTGTATTATAGTAGAAATACGGGATCAGAAATTAGTAAAAAAAAAAAAAAACTGAAAGAGTGTTCAGTAAATTGTTAGAGGAAGGAGGCATCTCAGTAAAATCAAGAAAAGTCAGGGCATACGTTGATACAATACAAAAATGTAGCCCATGGCTTTTTCAGGAGGAGTTGTTAAATATATCACAATGGAACCATCATGGTGAAGATTTAAAAAGAATAGGAAAGAAAAGCCCAGGGACTCTGCCAGTTGGCACATTGCTATTGTGGACGTTTGTACCTTGTTTGCTTAGTGGAAAGTCTTCAGTTCAGACAATGGTAGAGGAAGGAGAAGACATATTGATTCAAGTAAAACAGAAGGTCTCTCAAGTTAGTCAGATAGAGGAAAAAATTCAAGTAAAAGAAAAGGTCTCTCGAACTAGTCAGACAGAGGAAAAAAATCAAGTAAAAGAGAAGGCCTTTCAAGCCAGTCAGACAGAGGAAGAAAGTGTAAAACAGAAAAAGCCATCAGGGGGAAAGTTACAACAGGAGACTACTACTAACACCTTTCTATCACCAGAGGGTGTAAGTGTCCAACCAACAGCACAACCTCTACAGGAGACTGCTACTAACACCTTTCTATCACCAGAGGAAGTAAGTGTCCAACTAACAAGGCCACCTCCATATGCTGGGAGGCCCCCAACCCCCACAGTTGATAGTTGGAATCCTGAGACAAGATCTCAAATATTAACATGCCCAGTATTTGAGGCAGGAGGGCAGTGAGATTACCATGCTTTAAATTTCAAAACAGTGAAGCACCTAATAGAGGCTGTAACAACCTATGGTCCTCAAGCACACTTCACTGTAAGCATTATCAAATCCATTAACAACATGAACATGAAGCCAGCAGATTGGGCTAATATGTGTAAAGCTGTGCTAAATGGAGGAAATACCTGTTATGGAAGATTGCCAATGAGGAATTTTGCAAGGAGATGGCTAGGCAAAATGCAGCAGCTAGTTATCCTCAGAGAAATCTAGATATATTGTTAGGAAAGGGACCTTATGAGGATCAGCAGCAGCAATGTGCATATGATCCTGGTGTATATGCACAGATTGCTATAGATGCAATTAAGGCATGGAAGACTTTTCAAGGAAATGGAGGTTTACAAGGTCAGTTAAGGTAATACAAGGAGCTAATGAACCTTATGCTGAATTTGTAGATAGGCTTATTCAAACAGCTACCAGAGTTTTTGGAAATACACAACAAGCAATGCCATTACTAAAACAACTGGCTTATGAGCAAGCGAATCGTTGGTGCAAAGATATCATTAGACCATGGAAACATGAAGATTTAAACACATATATTAAATTATGTAGAGACATTAAAGAACAAGAGAAAGTCGTGGAAGCTGCAGTAAAACAGGCTTTAGATGCCAGAGACATTAATGAACAAGGGCAAATTGTGGCAGCTGCAGTAAAACAGGCTTTAGATGTCAGGCCAAGAACATGCTACAATTGTGAAAAAACAGGACATTTTAAAAGGAATTGTCCCATAGGAGGAGGGTTTAACAAAACTAGGTATCAAAGGAGTAGAATACCAGGTATTTGTCCACGATGCCGTAGAGGGAGACTTTGGGCTAATGAATGCTGTTCTCAAACCACCATAGAGGGTACACCATTATCAAAAAACGAACAAGGACCAGGTGTTTATCCACAATATCGTGGACAAAAACATGGAGCTCCATTGCCAAAAAATGGACAAGGGGGCTCAATTCTCCGGGGCCCAAAACCACAAATATATGCAGCACTGGAGAAACCCAGCAACCCCATCAGGGTAGTGCCCAGGACACATTGTCCATCAGATCCCTCATCAGACAAACCAGAGGGAGCGCAGGGTTAGACATCTGTGCCTCTGCCAGAGCAGTACTAACTGCAGAGATGGGAGTTCAATTCATTTCCACAGGGGTAAAAGGACCTCTTCCCAAAGGAACAGTAGGCTTATTATTGGGACGCAGCTCTTCTACTCTAAAAGGACTTATGATAAGTCCTGGGGTAATTGATCTCGACTATGAAGGTGAAATAAAAATTATAGCCAGTTCTCCAAAGGGTATATCAGTAATTTCACCAGGAGATAGAATAGCACAGTTACTAATAATACCCAGCCTACGTGAAAAATTTTCCAGTCGTACTGTAGAAAGAGGTTCCAAGTGATTAGGCTCCACAGGTGTAGATTGGGCTATGCTTTCTTTAAATTTAGATTCTGGCCCCATGCTAAAACTAAATATTCAAGGGCATGAATTTAATGGGCTACTGGATACAGACGCAGACCTTAGCATCATCTCTCGTCAAGAATGGCCAAAACATTGGCCATTACAACAAGCCACTCAAACGCTTCGAGGCCTAGGAGTAGCGTATAATCCCCATAGAAGTGCAATGGTATTAGATTGGAAGGATCCTGAAGGATGTGAAGGAACTCTACAGCCATATGTATTGGATCATCTTCCCGTAAATTTATGGGGACGAGATTGTCTCCTGGACTCATTGATATTTTTTTTCGGATTCGGTATTGCCAGTCAATCGGGTTTTGCCGGCTCCTCAGTCCTGGTCTCAGTGTTGGACGTCCATTGCCTGTCTTCATTGCCTTGTCTTGTCTGTGTCATGTTTCATTGCTTTAACTGTTTGTGTATCTTTCATTATGCGACAGAGCACTTCAATGCCTCTGTCCCTGATACTTGATCACTGGACCAAAGTCCACTTAAGGGCTCAGAATCTTTGTTTTTCAGTAAAGCGCCGGATGTGGCAGACTCTCTGTGCTTCAGAATGGCCCACCTTTGGATTTGGATTACCCCTAGAAGGATCTTTCTACTTCCCACTAATTTAAAAAAGTCAGAGATATTGTCTTTCAGCCGGTGCTACATAGCCATCTGGATCAACAGCCATATATCTTAACTCGGAAGGAACTCTGCATATCTCCTCCTCCATGGGTGAAGCCTTTCCTTGTCACTGCCCCCACTCTGACTCCTTCCCCCAGGAACTCTCAAATCCTCTGATCCTCCTCCTCCTACACCCTCTGTTCTCCCTGAGTCACCAGATTTCACTCTACTGGAGTCTCCTTCCCCTCCTTATCCCCTGCCCTTGTCCTCCAAAATCCAACACCCTCTAAGTGATTCCCCTGCTGCTGACTCAGCCTCTCCTCCATTGGAGGAAGCTATGCCGGCCCAGCGCCCTCCAGATAATTCCTTTGCGGCACACACAGCACCTCTTCCCTTGGAGGAAGCTGTACCATCTAAAGGAACTCGCTGGCGGTGAATGATTGAAAACCCTGGAACTCTTGGGATGCTCCCCCTCCATCCCTATGGGCCAATGATTGACGATGGCCACGGGGAAAAAATGCAAGCCTACCAGTATTAGCCTTTCTCCTCGTCAGACCTATATAACTTAAAAAAATTATAATCCCCCTTTTTCTGAGGACCCCACCAGGCTCTCAGGTCTGGTTGAGTCATTGATGTTTTCACACCAGCCTACTTCGGATGACTGCCAAAAACTCCTAGGGATTCTCTTCATGACAGAGGAACAACAGTGAATCCTCCAGGAAGCTAGAAAAAAAATCCCTCAAACAAGATCTGCGTCCGACACAACTTCCCACGATAATCAAAGGCAGCTTTCCCTTGAACCCACCCAACTGAGACCCCAAAATCTTTGAAGGTAGCGAGCATCTGTCCCCTTATCACCGGGCTCTAATAGTGTGTCTCCAAGCAGCCGCTAGCGACAAAGTAATTTGGCCAAGGTAAGAGAGATTATTCAAGGGCCTGATGATTCTCCCACTATGTTTCTAGAGAGAATTATGGAGGCATATTGGAGATATACTCCTTTTGATCCTCAGGCAGAGAATCAAAGGCATCTGTCACGATGGCCTTTATTGGGCAAACTGGCTTGGATATTAAAACAAAGTTACAAAGCTAGATTGATTACAAGATATTACTTTCAGAGATTTAGTCAGAGAAGCCACGAACGTATACTATAAGAGAGAAACTGAGGAAGAGAAGGGAGCAAGGGGAGGATAAAAGAAACAAAAGGCAGACTAAGGCGTTGACTAAGGTCCTGGTCACAAAAACAAATAGGCCAGAAATTAAGAAACAGGTACACAAGAAGGGATAACATTGGCCCATGCCAGAGGCCACCCTGGCCTCAGATCAATGTGCCTACTCTAAAGAAAAAAGGACACTGGGCCAAAATTGCCCTAAAAAGCGACAGCCACACCAGCCAGCCATTCTGACTCTGGAGGATGACTAAGAAAGTCGGGGCTCAGATTCCCTCCCCAAGCTCAAGGTAACTTTAGAAGTGTTTCAAAAGTGATTATGGAAATCGAAAATAATGTGTTTGGAAAGAAGTCTCATGAAAAGATCAGTCAAGAAACATGGATGAATACATGTGTTCTGAAGCACGAAGTGAATGAAAGTCAGACAAATGCGTATAAATTTGCTAACTTGTGGATGAAATATATATCCTATGATGTGCATAAAGTGAATAAATAGTAATGTAGAAGTGTTGAATAAAATTGAACATCAAAATACACATCATGTCCCATAGTAATCTACTTGAATTGATGTTAAACAGGGTCAGTTACTGTAGAAATGTTAGGATATGTTTGCACCATTCAAAGAAGTTAGTTTTCAGTACTAGGAAACAAATATGTATTTCAGGTGGATGAATATTACTGAGAATAATCTTGTGAAAAGTTGATTAAAAATCCAAATACATCAATATGAATGAATTTAGGGAGAGCATAATAAGACACATGTTATATATATATATATATATATATATATATATATATATATATATATATATATATATTAAAAATAGCAATATATATGCCAATTGAAATTCATCATGAAATATATATCATCATCATATCCAAAAATATTCATTTTAATGAATATGGATTTTTATATAAGTTTGTTCAAATAGGAAGCTCACCCATGGGTTGAATTTTCAGTTCCAACATTGTTTAGGAGGAGTGATCACTTCTCACACTTTGTATGTGCCATGTCAGCCACCTCACGAGAATGTACGTGTGACACCAGGTAGGATTCTATATGTGCATATTAAAACACATGTGCTGAATAGGCTACTGAGAAAGGAAGACAGTAATTCATATATTTGTTAACTTTAAAAACACATGTAGAACTATTTCAATTAAAAATTGACTAGATTTATAACTCCTACCCTATATATTTCAAAAGGCATGTCCAACTATACACCATGCCTCCTCTGAAATGCTTGTATTTCTATTCTGTTTGGGTTATGTTTCTCCATCATATTAGGATTAGTAGTCAGAGTCTAGTAGGGAATGGGTTAGTGTCAGGGATTTAGTATTTCAAATGTATGCTGCACAAAAATCTTCCCACTCTCATTCAGAACAATGCCTAGACATTACCCTCGTCCCAAGTAAGACACAATTAGAGGAGAAGAGTTAAAAATTCTGTGAATACATATCTGGAAATGAATATTCTCATGAGTTCACAACCTTGGAGGTCGTAGAGGAGTTTCCAAAAGTATGGGACAGGGTAAGCACTCCACAAACATGGAGCTCTGCTGCCCTAAAGACTTCTTGAGAAACTGCCTCTGAGGTTGGGCACTTGAAATATATGTTTTCGTAAGGAGCTTTCTTTGTACTGAGACCATCAAAGCTGGGTGTGCATCTATGCGACCTGGAGGACATGGTTTCATATTTTCCAATGAACATTAGGCAGCAGTGCTGAATTCTCTCTATGTAGGTAAACTGTGTCCACTGGGGCCTAAGTGTCTCTGCGTGTGGACTGTGAAGCCATTTGGTCATCCTCTACTTTTCCTGGTGTTTCTTGCTGCTGCACTGGGAGTTTGGTATTTGCTTATGAAGTAAAAAAAGATCACCTGGGACACAGTGCTTGAGGGAGTTCTGTCACGTGTGGTGGGTCAGGGTCTGCAAGAGAATATACCAACAATGCTTCTATTCCACAAAGCTTTTCCCCTTGACCATAGCAACATAATTCTCAACATTTCCCTGAAACCTCTCTATATAACAAGATGCCGTTACATATAAGGGTCTGGTGGTTGTACCATGTCAGTCACAAGGCATTTCGGAGCCAATGGAAGATCAACATGGCCCCACCACAGATGTTTCATCACACACCCCCCCTCCACTGCTCTAGGCCCACTACTCAGCAGGCTCCAATTTACTGGCATCTCTGTTCTACACCATTTTGATGAAACCTAGTCAATCAAGGTGCTGTCTGGTATACTCATGATCAGCAACCGGTTTTCCAAATTTTCTACAGTGCCACCTGGTCATGGAAATTTCAATCATTTTATTGTATTTATCTAGCCATTTTTCACGGATGAAGTTGGAGGCACTGTGGATTTCAATTCGTACAGGAACCATTAAATGATGAGAAACCTCATTTCAATGAAAGCTCTGTAGAACTGTCACAGACAAGGCTTCCCAGGGAGTGGCCAAAATGTCACATAAAATCAGACCCATTGAGGTCTACAATGTGAGGTCCATGTGTGTTTTGACTGTCACCCGTGCCTGCCAAGTCTTTCAGAAAAAAAAAATCATGTAATATCCTGGCTGAGATTCCCAGTGCTCTGTGGAAAGCCACCCTGGGCCTAGATCTCAGTTTCCAAGGGAGACTCTCATGCGTGCCCTCCTAGAATCCCAACAAAATACATGGCACAAGTTCTCTGAGATCAGATCCAGAATGCACTCTCTAAGTGTAATCACACCAGAGTTCAAGCCCATGTGGACCCAGGCATCTCCTTTAACTGCCACACAATGACCACAATTAAAACCAAAACACTCCCACATGGCCCTCATCTGTTTCCATATAGATACTCATCATAACCTCTGGCTGGAGGTTTCCATGAGGGGCGCAGTCCAAGACAGTGTCCAAAATAAGCTCCCTTTCCCCTCATTTGCCTAAAGTCAGGGTGACCTGGACATACTTCCTGTGAACCAGGAGTGATCAAATAGGCATGCCGTTAACACTGCAGCGCTTCTTCAATTTGAGGCCTACTGAGTTAGAGGTATAGATTGTTTATGTGAATTAGAGTCATGAGAAAACCCAAGCACCTCTGCAGGGCTTTGAAGAACTCAATTGACACAAAGGATCCCTATTCTCACTTGATAGAGGTCAGGAACCTCACAGAGGAAAGCGAGACTTTATCCACAATGACTGGTCTATTTGCCATTTTGGTTTTAGATGCACACATGGGATCTTTCTTTAGATCCATCTGGTGCTGAGAATCTAAGCCACAAACTCACACAGGGCCAAGATGCTAATTCAGACACATCCCTTTCCAAAAGCAATTAAGCAAAGAGCCACAGGTGATGCCCATTCATTTCCATTTGAAAACTGTTTACTTCAGGCTTCACAAAGGGGTGGCCAGAGCAAGAACTTCCTGACATTCAGTTAAACAGAACAATATATAAGCAAAATGCCCAAAGCAGGGTTTTTCCACTGAGAATTTCCTGGTCACACTGATATCTGAGTTTTTTGAGATGCTCGCCATTCCCTTCAGCTATCCAGTACATGACCATGTCACAGAGCTTGGAGGTGGTACATATGTTAGACACAAAACCATTAGCCTATCCTGGAGAGTGAACAGAATTCATGAAGAAACCTGGAAATTAGGAATGTAGTAGGTTATGCCCATCTTTAAGTAAAGCCACAATCCATTCATAAATTGGGCAGGATGAAATGGGAAGCTTTCTACTAGACAGGACACATCCATTGATGCACTCTCTTTTCTAATGTCTACAACCACGGACACCATGGGATACACAGACATAGAATCACTCGCCTTTTCAAACGACTTACGAGAAACAGTTCACTCCAAACCATACAAACCACCTTTCCTTCCTATTCTCACAACATGAGAAAAAATCACAAACTCACAACCACACCCACAAAGGCACCTCCTTACCCTAAGTAGGTCTGTGACTCTATGGAGTGTCCTCTGACTGGTGGGCCACACAATGTTCCCCCGAAATGTCCTGTCCTGTCTCAAACATGGTCTCCTTGGCCAAATCTATGAAGTTGTCAGGAGCCAGCAGTGGGCCACTACCTGCTTTTTCAGGAAAGGCCCCTCTTCAGAGCTGTCCTGGCTTTTGGCCATTCTAACATCAGTAGGTACAAAGAAAGACTGACTCTGTCCTTGGTAATTCCAAACAAGTGAACCCACTGGGACTGGTACTGGGACTGGCTCTGTGTGCCTGGCTTCCAGGATCCCAAGTTCAGAGAGTTCCATCACCAAGGGAGTAAGGTGAGGTCACTTCCTTCAGGAACTGAATTAGGTCACTGCCTTGGCAACCACTTTATCCTAACAGTTGCTTCCAAGTGTCTCATTAAATGGAGGCTTCCCCTACTTCCTGTGAAACATTCACAAGTTAGAATGGTATATCAACCATAGGAACCCGGTAATAGCTCTCCACACAGGCCTGGTTTGGTCCATCTCCTCTACATTGAGAAGAGAGGTTCTGATTCAGACACATCCCGTCATCCTGACCAGGTATTTTGCCATGGAAGATTACTTTTGCTTTCTCAGGTCCTCCATAGCTGACTACATATTCTCCAGGGATCATTTCTGCATTGAACTTGTGGTTCTAAACAGGTGAAAGATCCCCTACATTCCTGTATTGTAAGACCAACTCTGTCCCTGCTCTTCATTAAATTTACATTGAGGGAACAGTGTATTGTTAGGGTTAATAAAATGTTTGATTTGGGTTAGAAATCATTCTGCTGGATGTATAATGGTACTGGGAACCTGGGATATTTTTAAAAATATAGAGGTGAAATATATAAATAAAAAAAGGAAGTCTAGGTAATTTTGAAGCCCAGAGAGGCAATGGGCCCTTCATTGGGATACTTAGCTTTGATTTATGTTGTGCACAGATATCTCAGATAAATCGATATGCAATGGCATAGGACCTTGTACCTTGGGTGATTAAAATTCGAAGAGAACATCCAGTCAAAAAGGGATAGTCGGTAGGATTAGATAGATATTCGGTAGGTTAACAAAGAGTGAGTATAGGATTTGGAACAAAAGTTCTTTAGCAATAGGGTTTGGGTTAAAGTGTGAAAGTAAATATCAGCACACTTGAAGGGTCAGTCAAAATGATGAATAGGGGAAAATATGTAGGAAAGCAGATATCAATAGAGATATTACAAAATCAACAAGTGGGCCAAGGACCTGAACAGACACTTCTCGAAAGAAGACATACAATCAATTAATAAGTACATGAAAAAATTCTCACTTTCTCTAGCAGTCAGAGAAATGCAAATCAAAACCACCCTAAGATACCATCTCACTCCAGTAAGATTGGCAGCCATTAGGATGTCAAACAATAATAAGTGGTGGCAAGGATGTGGGGAAAAGGGTACACTTGTACATTGCTGGTGGGACTGCAAAATGGTGCGGCCATTATGGAAAGCAGTATGGAGATTCCTGGAAAAGCTGGGAATGGAAACACCATTTGACCCAGCTATCGCCCTCCTTGGACTATTCCCTGAGGACCATAAAAGAGAATGCTATAGGGATACTGCCACATCAATGATCATAGCAACACAATTCACAATAGCCAGACTGTGGAACCAACCTAGATGCCGTTCAATAGATGAATGGATAAAAAAAATGTGGCATCTATACACAATGGAGTATTATGCAGCACTAAAAAATGACAAAATCATGGAATTTGCAGGGAAATGGATGGCATTAGAGCAGATTATGCTAAGTGAAGCTAGCCAATCCTTAAAAAACAAATGCCAAATGTCTTCTTTGATTTAAGGAGAGCAACTAAGAACTGAACAGAGGGAAAGAGCATGAGGAAAATATTAACATTAAACTGAGACAAGTGATGGGAGGGAAAGGGAGAGAGAAGGGAAATTGCATGGAAACGGAAGGAAACCCTCATCGTTATACAAAATCACATATACAAGGTTGTGAGGGGAAAGGGGGGGGAAGGGAGAGAACGGAACAATAACAGATGAGGTAGAGAGGGAAAATGAAAGGGGAGGGGAGTGGGGATAGTAGGGGATAGGAAAGTCAGCAGAATACAACAGTCACTATTATGGCATTATGTAAACATTGTGAATGTGTAACTGATGTGATTCTGCAATTTGTATTTGGGGTAAAAATGGAAATGCATAACTCACTTGAATCAAATTTATGAAAGATGAAAAAAATAAAAATTTTAAAAAGTACTAAATTGGCTCATCCTAACATTAAAAAAAGAGATATTACAAAATCAGGCAAAGTATAAAGTGAGTGATATGATTAGATATTTTCAACAGGGTTGATTTTGAATATATAATCTTAGGAAGAAACAAATATGTAGTCACCAATAGGATTGATATTTGAGAGCATTAGGCAACCTGAACATGGAAGTAATCCATGTTCACTTTCCATTTAGGCTTTAGTACAATAATAAGTGTGAACTTTGCATTTTGTGTCCAGAATATTACTGTGATAAAATGTATATGTAGATTAGGTGACATCAGTATTTCTTTCACCATTTCTGTGAGTAATATTTTGAAGACATATACATAAGTATTGGTTGTACAAAAAGCTGTACCCTGTGTCTATGAATATACAGATAATGCATGAATAGACCATACTGTGAATAAATAGTATATCTGGTTCCACTTTAAATAATGGATTGAATTGATATTCACAAAGGAGTGGTCAGAGGTAAAAACCTTCCTGAAATTCAGGGCAACAGAACAATAGGTAAACAAAACGTACAAAGCAGGGTTTCTCCACTGAGACTTTCCTGGTCACACTGATATCTGAGTTTTCCTAGATGCTCGCCTTTCCCTTCAGCTATCCAGTACATAGCCATATCACATAGCTTTGAGGTAGTACATATCTTGGTCACAAAACAATGAGGCAATTCTGGAGAGTGTCCAGAATTCTGGATGTAAACAGAAACTTTGGAAGATAGCAGGTTTTGCCCTTCAATAAGGAAAGCCGCAGTCCATTAATAAATCGGGCAGGATGAATGTTGCGAAGCTTTCTCCTAGACAGGACACATCCATTGATGCATTTTCTTTTCTAATGTCTACAACCACGGACAGAGTGGGATACACAGACATAGAAGCACTCGCCTTGTCAAAGGACTTACTAGAAACAGTCCACGCCAATTCAAACAAACAGCCTTTCTTACATCTTCTCAGAACATGAGAAAAAAACCATACACACACCTACACCCACAAAGGCACCTCGTTTGTGAAGTGTCCTCTGAATGGTGGGCCATACTACATTCGCCAAAAATGGCCTGTTGTATCTCAAATCTGGTCTCCTTGGCCAACTCTGTGCAGTTGTCAGGAGCCAGCGGTGAACCAATACCTGCTTTCTCAGGAAAGGCCTTTCTTCAGAGCTTTCCTGGCATTTGGCCATCCTCACATCTGTTGGTACTAAGAAAGACTGACTCTGTTCTTGGTAAATTGAAACAAGTGAGACCACAGGGACTGGGACTGCAACTGGCTCTGGGTGCCTCTCTTCCTGGATCCCAAGTTCAGAGAGTTTCATCACCAAGGAAGTGAAGTGAGGTTACTTCCTTCAGGAACTGAATGAGGTCACTGTCTTGGCAACCTCTTTGTCCTAAGAGTTACTTCTAAGGGTCCCATGAGATGGAGTCTGTCCCTACTTTCTGTCACACTTTCACAAGTTAGAATGGTATATCAACCATTGGCACCTGGGAAGAGCTCTCCACACAGGCCTGATTTGGTCCATCTTCTCTACATTTAGAAGATAGAGGTTGATTCAGACACATCCATTCATCCTGATCAGGTTGTTTAAAATAAAAGATGACTTTTCCTCTCTCAGGTCCTTCATAGCTGCCTACATCTTCTCCAGGGATCATTTCTGCATGGACCTTTGATGTTCTCAGAAGGTGGAAGATCCCCTACATTCCTGTATTGTAAGACTAACTCTGTCCCTCCTCTTTTGTAAAGTTAGATTGAGGGAAGAGTGTATGTTTAGGGTTAATAACATGTTTGATTTGGGTTAGGAATCTCTCTGCCGCATGAATAATGGTATTGGGAACCTGTGATATTTACAAGAATATATAGGTGAAATGTAAGTATGAAAACAGAAATCTAGGTAAGATTCAAAGTCAGAAGGGCATTGGGTCCTTGAGTGGGATTCTTAGGTTTGAATTATGTTCTGCATATATGTCTCCGATAAATTGAAATACAATGGTTTAGGACCTTATACCTTGGATGATTAATTGTCGAAGAGAACATCGAGTCAAAAAGCAATAATCAGTAAGATTAGGAAGATAGTCAGTAGGTTTAGAAATAAAAGTGAGTATAGGATTTAGACCAAAATTTCTTTAGCAATAGGGTCTCGGGTAGACATTGAATGTAAATGTCAGCATATGTGAAGTGTCAGACACAATGA
Organism: Callospermophilus lateralis; assembly: GCF_048772815.1. Classification (NCBI taxonomy): domain Eukaryota; kingdom Metazoa; phylum Chordata; class Mammalia; order Rodentia; family Sciuridae; genus Callospermophilus; species Callospermophilus lateralis. Next base: position 1,058,528 of record NW_027514424.1, on the reverse strand, counting down.
TGAACTGCGGAATATATGTAGGAAAGCAGATATCAATAGAGATATAAGGAAATCAGGCAAAGTATAAACTGAGTGATAGAATTAGACATTTTCAACAGCCTTGAAGTTGAATATATAATCTTAGAAAGAAACAAATATGTAGTCACCAATAGGATTTACATTTGAGAGCATTTGGCAACCTGGACATGGTTGTTTTTAGTAATTCATGCTCACTTTCCATTTAGGCTTTGATACAATCATGAGTGTGACCTTTGTTTTTTGTGTCCAGAATATTACTGTGATAAAAAAAAGAAATATATATATATATATATATATATATATATATATATATATATATATATATACACACACACACACACACACACATATAGATAGATAAGGTGACATGAATATTTCTTCTACCATTTCTGGGAGCAATGTTTTGAAGAGGTATAAATTAGTATTGGGGGAACAAAGAGGTGTACACTGTGTCTATGAATATAGAGATAATGCATTAATAGACCATACTGTGAATAAATAACATACCTGGTTCCAACTTTAATAATGGATTGAATTGAAATGTGAAAATGTACAGGAAATCTTATATTGATATACACACATTCATTCCAACCACTTATACATCTAATGGTAATATTAATGTTATGGTTTATCTTGAAGAGTGTGTGGGTTTAGCTTCAAAATTGATTATGGAAATCGAAAATAATGTGTTTGGAAAGAAGTCTCATGAAAAGACCAGTCAAGTAACATGGAGGAATACATGTGTTCTGAAGCAGAAAGTGATTAAAAGTGAAACAAATTCCTATAAATTTGTGAACTTGTGAATGAAATATATATCCTATGATGTGCAAAAACTGAAGAAATAGTAATGTACCAGTGTTGAATTAAAATGAACGTCAAAATAGATATCATGTCCCCTAGGAATCTATTTGCATTGATGTTAAACTGGGTCAGTTACTGCAGAAATATTAGGATTTGTAAGCACCATTGATTGAAGTTAGTTTTCAGCACTGGGAAACAAATATGTATTTCAGGTAGATGATTATTTCTGAGAATAATCTTGTGAAATGTTGATTATAAATCCACATACATGAACATGAATGAATTTATGGAGTGTATATAAGACACATATATTTCATATTTTATAAAATCTGTAGAGTATATATATATATATACAAAAAAACCCACAAAAATTCATTAAAAAGTATCAATATATATATGTCAATCGTAATTCATCATGTAATATATATCATCCACAGAAGCAAAAATATTTATTTTACTAAACATGGGTTTATGTATAATATTGTTCTAATAGGAAGCTCACCCATAGTTTGAATTTTCAGTTCCAACAGCGTTTAGGAGCACTGATCTCTTCTTACAATTTGTTTCTGCCAAGTCAGCCAACTCATAAAAATATACGTGTGATACCAAGTAGGAATCTATATGTGCATATAAAAAGTACAAGTGCTGAGTAGGCTACAGAGAAAGGGAGACAGGAATTCACATATTTGTTAACTTTAAAAACGCATGGAGAGAGCTGGGGATGTGGCTCAAGTGGTAGCGTGCTCGCCTGGCATGCGTGCGGCATGGGTTCGATTCTCAGCACCACGTGAAAACAAAGATGTTGTGTCCGCCGATAACTAAAAAATAAATATTATAGAATTCTCTCTCTCCTCTCTCACTCTCTCTTTAAAAAAAACACATGGAGGACTATTTCAATTAAAAATTGAGTAGATTTATAAAACCGACCCTTTATCATGCAAGAGGGAAGTCCAACTATACACCATGCTTCCTCTGAACTGCTTGTATTTTCATTCTTTTGGGGTATTTTTCTCCATCATATTAGGATTAGTAGTCAGAGTCTAGTAGGGTATGAGTTAGTGTCAGGGATTCAGTATTTCGAATGGAAAATTGGAAAATGGATCAATGTGTATGCAAATGTGTACTACAAAAAAATTTTTCCACTCTCATTCAGAACAATGCCTTGACATTACCTTCACCCCAAGTAAGACACAATTAGAGGAGAAGAGTTAGAAAATCTTTGAATACATATCTGAAATGGAAAATGCTTAGGGTTCACAACCTTGGAGATTGTAGAGGAGTTTCCAAAAGTAAGGGACAGTGTAAAAACTCTACAAACATGGAGATTTGCCTGCCTAAAGACGTCTGGAGAAACTGCCTTTAGGTTGGGCACTTGAAATATATGTTGCTGTCAGGAGCTTTAGCTTCCTTTCTAGTGAGACCATCAAAGCTGGGTCTTCATCTCTGTGATCTGGAGGACATGGTTTATAATTTTCCAATAAACATGAAGCAGCAGTGCTGAATTCTTGCTTTGTAGGTAATCTGTGGCCACTGGGGGCTAAGTGTCTCCCCATGTGGACTGCGAAGCCATTTCATCATCCTCCACTTTTCATAATGTTTCTTCCTGCTGCACTCGGAGTTTGGTATTTGCTTCACGAAATACATGGAGTTCAACTGGGACACAGTGCTGCAGCGAGTTCTGTCACGTGTGGTGGATCAGGGTCTGCAGGAGAATGCACCAACAGGGCTTGTATACCACATAGGATGCCCCCTTGACCATAGCAACCTGATTCTGAACATTGCCCTGAAACCTCTCCATATAACAAGTTGCCTTTACATATAAGGGTCTGCTCGCTGCACCATGTCAGTCACAAGCCATTTGGAAGCCAATGGCAGATCCACATGGCCCCACCTCAGATGTTTTATCACACATTTGCTCACTACTGCTCTAGGCCCACTACTCAGCAGGATCCAAATTACTGAGATCTCTGTTTTACACCATTTTCATCAAAACCAGTCAATCAAGGCACTGTCTGGTACACTCGTGATCAGCAACAGGACATCCAAAGGTTCTTCATTGCCACCTGGTCATTGGAATTTCAAAAATTTCATGGTATTTATCTAGCAAATTTTCAATTATGAAGTTGGAAGCACTATGGCTTTCAAATCATTCAGGAATCATTCAATGGTGAGGAAGCTCATTTCAATGAATGCTTTGGAGAACTCTCACAGGCAAGGCTTCCCAAAGAGTGGCCTAAAGGTCACATGAATCCAGGCCCATCGAGGTCTACAATTGAGGTCCATGTGTGTTTTGACTAGCAAATATGGCTTCCAAGTCTTTCAGAATAAAATAATGTGATATCCTGGCTGAGATTCCCAGTGCTCTGTGGAAAGCCACCCTAGGACTAGATCTCAGTTTCCAACGGAGACTCTCATGTGTGGCCTCCTAAATTCCCAACACAATTCATGGCAATACTTCTTTGATGATTGATCCAGAACTCAGTGTTTAAGGGGAATGACACCAGAGTTCAAGCCCAGGTGGATCCAGTCATCTCTTCCAACTGCCACATGAATGACTACAATTAAAACCAAAACACTCCCACATGGTCCTTACCTTCTTCCATATAGACACTCATCATTACCTCTGGCTAGAGTTTTTCATGTGGGACGCATCCCAAGAGAGTGTCCAAAATAATCTTCCTTGCCCCTCATTTGCCTAAAGTCAGGGTGGCATCGTCACACTTCCTGTGAACCTGGAGTGATCCAATAGGCCTGCCATGAATACTGCTCTGCTTCTTCAATTTGAGTCCTACTGACTCTCAGGGATAGATTCTTTAAGTGATTTGGAGTCACAAGAAAACACAAGCACCTCTGCAGTTCTTCAAAGAACTCATTTGACTTAAAGGATCCCTATTCTCACTTGACAGAGGTCAGAATCCTAACAGAGGAAGGCAAGAGACTCATCAACAATGACAGATTTTTTGCCATTTTGGTTTTGATTGCACACATGGAATCTATCCTTAGATCCATCATGTGCTGAGAATCTAAGCCACAACCTCATACAGGGCCAAGAGGCTGATTTAGACACATCCTTTTACAAGCAATTAAGCAAAGAACCACAGGTGATGCCCATTCATTTCCATTTGAAAATTGTTTTCTTCAGGCTTCACAAAGGGGTGGCCTGAGGCAAAGACCTTCCCAACATTCAGGACAAGAGAACCATAGGTAAGCAAATGAACCAAAGCAGGATTTCTCCACTGAAAATTTACTGGTCACACTGATATCTGAGTTTTCTAAGATGTTCCCATTCTCTACAGCTATCAAGTATATAGACATGTCTCAGAGCTTGGAGGTGGTACATATCTTGGAAACAAAACCATGAGCCTATTCTGGAGAGTGGCCAGAATTCAGGAAGAAAACAGGAACTTAGGAATTTAGTAGGTGTTGCCCATCCATAAGGCAAACCACAGTCCATTCTTTAATTAGGCAGGATGAATGCTGGGAAGTTTTCTACTAGACAGGACACATCCTTTGATGCCTTCTCTTTTCTAATGTCTACAACCACGGACACAGTGGGATACTCAGACATAGAAACACTAGCCTTGTCAAACGACTTACTAGAAACAGGCCACTCCAACCCAAACAAACAGCCTTTCCTACCTATTCTCAGAACATGAGAGAAAACCACAAACTCACTCCACACCCACAAAGGCACCTCCTTAACCCAAGTAGGTCTGTGACTATCCGGAGTGTCCTCTAACTGGTGGGCCATACTATGTTCCCCTGAAATGGCCTGCCCTTTCTCAGATCTGGTCTCCTTTGCCAACTCTGTGAAGTTGTCAGGAGCCAGCGGTGAACCAATACCTGCTTTCTCAGGAAAGGCCCCTCTTCAGAGATCTTCTGCCATTTGACAATCCTCATATCAGTCGGTACCAAGGAAGACTGACTCTGTCCTTGGTAAATTCAAACAAGTGAGACCACTGGGACTGGGACTGGGACTGGCTCTGGGTGCCTGGCTTCCTGCATCACAATTTCAGAGTTTTTGATGACCAAGGAAGAGAGGTGAGGTCACTTCCTTCAGGAACTGAATGAGGTCACTTCCTTGGCCACCACTTTGTCCTAACAGTTGCTTCGAAAGGTCCCATGAAATGGAGGCTGCCCCTACTTCCTTTGACACTTTCACAAGTTAGAATGGTATATCAACCATAGGCAAATGGAAACAGCTCTCCACACAGGCATGGCTTGATCAGTTCTCTACATTAAGAAAGGAGAGGCTGATTCAAACACATCTCTTCATACTGACCCGGTTGTTTGCCATGGAATATGACTTTTTCCCTCTTAGGTCCTTCATAGCTGCCTGCAACTTTTTAAGGGTATAATTTCTGCATGGTCCATTGATGTTCTCAGCAGGTGGGAGATCCCCTACATTACTGTATTGTAAGACAAACTCTGTCTCGGCTCTTCTGTAAAGTTAGTTTGAGGGAACAATGTATGGTTAGGCTTAATAACATGTTTGATTTGAGTTAGGAATCATTCTGCTTAATGAATAATGGTATTGGGAACTTGCGATATTTACAAGAATATATTGGTGAAATATAAGTTTGAAAACAGAAATCTAGATAAGATTTGAATCCAGGAAGGGCATTGGGCTGTTGATTGGGATACTTAGCTTTGAATTATGTTCTGCAAAGATGTCTCAGATAAATCAATATACAATGGCATAGGACCTTGTACCTTGGATGATTGATTGTCGAAGTGATCATCCAGTCAAAAAGGGATAGTCTTTAGGATTAGGAAGATAGTCGGTATGTTAGAAAAAAGAGTAATATAGGATTTGGACCAAAAGTTCTTTAGCAATAGGGTTTCGGATAGAGAGTGAATGTAAATGTCAGCATATGTGAAGAGTCAGTCACAATGATGAACTGGGGAAAATATGTAGGAAAGCAGATATCAATAGACATTAGGAAATCAGACAAAATATAAAGTGACTGATAGGATTAGTCATTTTCAACAGGGTTGAGGTTGAATATATTATCTTAAGAAGAAACAAATATGTAGTCACCAATAGGATTGATTTGAGAGCATTAGGCAACCTGGACATGGATGTGTTTAGTAATCCATGCTCACTTTCCATTTAGGCTTTGGTGAAAGGTTAATAAAATAGGTACTTGTTACTTACTGTTTTTCTGTATGCTTAACAAAACACTGTTGAAGTCTTGAGGACTGTTTGCTAATCTTGTTTCCAGAATGTGCTGTCCCCAACTGCCAAACTGCAAATGTATACCCTCACCCGTTTGCACGCAAACCACCCACTTGCCCTGACCCATCAATAAACTTCCCTCCCTGCCCTCTCCAAGGAAAGCATATAAGCTCTGCTTAAGCTGTTCTCATTGCTCTCTGCTCTATTCAAGTGAGTTCTGAGCGCCAGAATGCTGGACCCATAATAAACCATTTACTGTTGAAGGAGACATTCTCTTGGTGGTCTCTTCCTCCGATGCTTGCCCGACCTTTACATCTGGAGGCACCAGCAAGATCCGACAGCGGCGGATGAAAGATCCCCAAGGGGCTCCTTTCAGGGTAAGTAAGGGAACTCTTTTTGGTTTTAGGTTTCAGGTTAGGGCTTGGCAAAATGGCTATGGGTGATGAGCGTGAGCTCTCTCTGACAGAGGCTGACATACGTGTCACAGAGCCACAGGCCACGTCCCTGGGGAATGCCCCAGAGGACTCAGGAAATCGAGGAACAATAGTCTCCTTGACTCAGTGATATTTTGCTTCGGATTCAGTATTGCCAGCCCATCAGGTTTTGCCGGCTACTCAGGCCTGGCCTCAGTATTGGACGTCCAATGCCTGACTTTATTGTCTTGTCTTGTCAGTGTAGTGTGTCGTTGCTTTCACTGTTTGTGTATCTCTCATTTTGGGACAGAGAACTTCAACACCTCTCTTCCTGACCCTTGATCACTGGAACAAAGTCCGCTTAAGGGCCCAGAATCTTTCTTTTTCAGTAAATCGCTGGACCTGGCAGACCCTCTGTGCCTCAGAATGACCCACCTTTGGAGTTGGATAGCCCCTAGAAACATCTACGTCCCACTAATTCGAAAAGTCAGAGATTTTGTATTTCAACCGGGGCCACATGGACATCCAGATCAACAGCCATATATCTCAACTTTGCAGGACCTCTGCAAATCTCCTCCTCCATGGGTGAAGCTTTTCCTTGTCTCTGCCCCCGCTCCTACTCCTTCCACCATGATTCTATCTCTCAAACCCTCTGCTCCTCCTCCTCCACCCTCTCTTCTCCCTGAGTCTCAAGACTCTACTGGACTCTCCTCGCCTTCTTATCCGCTGCCCTCGTCCACCAACCCCCAACAACCTCTAAGTGATTCCCCTGCTGCTGACTCAGCCTCTCCGCCACTGGAGGAAGCTAGGCCAGCCCAGCGCCCACCAAATGACTCCCCCTTGTCACACACACAGCCCCTCCTTCCCTGGAGGAAGCTGGCCTGGCAAAAAGAACTCAAAGAACTCCCTGGCGTTTTCAAACCTGCCTACTTGGGATGACTGCCAACAAATCCTAGGGATTCTCTTCATGACAGAGGAATGAGAGAGAAACTTCCTGGAAGCTAGAAAAAAAAATATCCTCGGACCAGATGGGTGACCAACACAACTTCCCAACATAATCAAAGCCGGCTTCCCCTTGAACTTACCCAACTGGGACCCCGACACCTTTGAAGGTAGGGAGCATCTGTCCACTTATTGCCGGGCCCTAATAGTGGGTTTCCAACCGGCCGCTAGGCAACCAAATAATTTGGCCAAGGTAAGAGAGATTATTCAAGGGCTTGATGAACATCCCTCTATGTTTCTAGAGAGAATTATGGAGGCATATAGGAGATATACTCCTTTCAATCTTCAGGCAGAGGATCAAAAGGCATATGCCATGATGGCCTTCATTGGGCAAGCTGATCTGGATATTAAAAGAAAGTTACAATACTTAGATGGATTACAAGACATGACTTTGAGAGATTTAGTCAGAGTAGCCGAGAAAGTATCCTATAAGAGAGAAACAGAGAGAACGAAAGGGAGCAAAGGGAGGATGAGAGATGAAAAAGACAGATTAAGGTATTAACTAATGTCCTGGTCACAACAATAAATAGGCCAGAAATTAAGAAACAGGGAGACAAGAAGTGATACCTGGGTCCCCTCCAGAGGCCACCCTTGGCCTCAGATCAATGTGCCTACTGTAAAGAAAAAGGACACTGAGCCAAAGAGTGCCCTAGAAAGAGAAAGCCACGCCAGACAGCCTTTCTGACTCTGGAGGTTGACTAAGAATGTCGGGGCTCAGATCCCTTCCCCGAGCTCAGGGTAACTTTTGAAGTGAAGGGGACCCCATAAACTTTGAAGTGGATACAGCAGCAGTATACTCAGCCCTTCAGGCCCCACTGGGCCCTCTATCAAATAAAAGATCTCTAGTTCAAAGGGCTAACAGCAGTAAATATCAGACTTAGACAACTAAGAGGACCATGGACATGGGGAAAGACATAATCCAACATTCCTTCCTAGTAATCCCAGAATGCCTGGCCCCATTGATGGGCAGAGATCTGCTCAGTAAGCTCGGGGACAAAACAACTTTTAACCCCGAAGGCCCCAAAATGAAATTTCTAAATCCTTCATTAAAAACTCCTATAGTCATGGCTTTATAAATGTCAGTCGAAGATGAACATCCACTTTTCACACACCCCAAGACTGATCAAACAGGCAAGCTACCCCAGAAATGGATAACAGATTACCCAGATGCCTGGGCAAAAATTGTTGGGTTAGGCCTAGCCATGAAACAACCTCCAAGAACAGTGGAGTTAAAAACCTCAGCCTCCCCAATCAATGTCAAACAACATCCTCTGAGCAAAAAAGGTAAAGATGGGATAAGGCCCCATATTCAGAAATATCTGGCCTTAGGGTCCTAAGGCCCTGTCAATCGGCCTGGAACACTCCCCTGCTACCGGTAAAAAATCCAGGAACTGGGGACTATCCCCCATACAAGACCTAAGAGAGATCAACAACAGAGTGCAGGACATTCACCCCATGGTAAATAATTCGTACAATCTGCTAATCACTCTGAACCCTGAGTAGAAATGGTATGGACATAAAGATGCTATCTATTCCATGCCTCTGCATAAAGACAGTCAGTTGCTGTTTGCTTTTGAGTGGGTAGACCCAGAAACAGGAACGTATGGTAAACTAACATGGACTAGACTCCCACAGGGGTTCAAAAACTCCCCCACTCTCTTTGATGAAGCCCTCCACAGAGATGTCAACAACTTCAGACCTATGCACCCTGAAGTCACCCAGCTTCAATACGTGGATGACCTGCTACTGCAGCCAACACCAAGGAAAACTGTGAGTCTGGGAACCAAGCACTATTATATAAGCTTGCTCAACTCGGGTATAGAGCTTCTTCCAAAAAACCCCAAATTTGCCAGCAAGAAGTAGTCTTCCTGGGCTATTCCCTTAGGGGTGGTAAACGATGGCTCACTGATCCCAGAAAACAAACGGTTGTGCAGATACACCCCCCCAGCAGCAGACAACACAGAGAGTTTCTTGGGACTACTGGGTTTTGCAGGTTATGGGTTCCTGTGTTTGCATCCTTAACTTCTCCTTTATACCCGCTGTTAAAGGGAGATGCCCAATTCCAATGGACCCCTGAGCACCAGCAAGCTTTTGATAACATCTAACAACACTGGCACTGAACTCCTCAAGTTCACTGAGCCAAGCCTGCAATTTCAGAAATCCCTACACTACGTTAAAAATGTACATCAATTCACACACCTTGGTTCAAAGAAACTGCAGGCATTCCTGAAGGATCAAGAACAGAGTTTTCCACTAACCGACTCACAGCGAAAGGACATAACTGAACGGGTAAAAAAACCCTGTCCGTTCTGTCAATAGGTTAATGCTTACCCTTCCAAGCTTCCTGCAAAAAAGCACCTATGAACAACCAGACCAGGACAATTCTGGGAAGTGGACTTTACTGAAATTAAGCCAGCGAGGTATGGACTTCAATATCTCCTAGTGTTTGTAGATATATTTTCAGGAAGGATTGAAGACTTCCACACAAAAAAGGCACAAATGGTGGTAAAAAATCCTGAAAGGTATTTTTCCATGATACGGCCTACCTAAGGGTATATTGTCTGATGATGGACCGGAGTTCATAGCCCAGGTAAGTAAGGGGTTAGCCAGGACCCTGGGAATAAATTGGAAGTTACATTGTGCTTATAGACCCCAGAGCTCAGGACAGGTTAAAAAAAAAATTAATAGAACCATTAAAGAGACCTTAACGAAATTAAGCTTACAGAGGGCATCAAAGGTTGGACTATGCTCCTGCCTTATGCACTGTTTCATGCAAGAAATACTCCCTCTGTTTCTTTGAGTAACCTCACCTCCTATGAAATTCTCTATGGGGCCCCTCCTCCAGTAAGGACCTAACCCCAACTCTAAGACCTACTGATCCCTTCCACACCCCCTTGCTTGACAAACTTAAAGCTCTTGAAAGAACTCAGCGATACCTGTCAAACCAGCTGGCCACTGCCTACCAACCTGGTGAAGAGGAGACTCCACATCGATATCAAATAAGAGACTTCGTCTACATAATATGACTTCAGGTGTCATCCCTGGAACCCCGATGGACAGGACCATACCAGGTGCTACTTATAAAACCTACAGTGGTAAAGGTAGACGGAATCACTTCCTGGATCCTAATTCTCATCTCAAGCCTGCGCCCTGTCCAGACTCTGGCTTGAAAGTGGAAAAGACTGGTAACCCTTTCAAATTGCATATTGTCCATGTGGATAAGGCTATAGACTCTCCCCTTGGCCACCACTAGTCCTAACCATCATCAGCCCATTCAGCAGCGATGGCTGATCACAAATCCTATTAGACAAGAAGTATGGTCTGTCTTGCATACAGCCCCCTTAGGGACCTGGTGGCCATCTCTCCACCCAGATATTTGTCAGCTGAGTATACGTCTTTCCAATTGGGATATCTCTGATGAAGAGGATCCCATTAAAATTCCATTAAATTTCTTCCGTACCATAGATAATGGAAACAAACATTATGGATGTAGGGACACGCAAGCCTGATGCAGGTTGGCTAGCCTAGATTAGTATGTTTGCCTGGTGGACTATCAAAGCCACAAACAACCACGGCTGTGTGGGGGAAAAGCCGTCTTCTTCCGTAAGTCATGGGGATGTGAGCATACAGGGGCTGCCTGGTGGAACCCAAACTCATCATCAAATTCAGTTCACAGCATTGGCCATATTACCAATTAGACAACCAAAACCGATGGCCCGCAGAGGGGTGTCTAGATCCTCAAATTCTGTGTGACTTTTTCAACTTCGGCAAGTGCTCAAAAGGATGGAAGAAAATTCCCCTATGTGTATGCCTTTTCAGTCCTTTGCTCACATCATGAACTATGTTTCTCCAATAGATCCTTCTGCTCCAGACTCTCTGCTGTCACTCTCACATCAACAACCTGATTTCTCCCCTCCAATTACTAGATCAAAAACCCAAACCTCCGCTGGTTCTCAGACCATTGCCCCCTTGATGAGGTAGCAGGTACTGAGGTACCCTTCCACCCACTCACTCCTCTCTTCTCCTGTCAGTGCCCACACCGGGTCCAACCAGGTCCTCTTACCAGCTAACTCAAAGCTCAAACCAGCTGAGGAGTGCCCTCAGACACCTATCCAAGTTGTAATGAAAATGGCCTTTAAAGTTGCTTTGTCATCACTAAAAACAGGTTACTAAGAATTTAATGTCCCTCACAGGCTTTTTGGGATACTCACTCCTGTCTTCCCATCTGCTCTACCTGTTCTACTGCTCACGTTTTGTTGCCAGGAAAATCCCAAACCCTTTTCCCATTATTCTTTTATATCTCTTTTTCCTCATTCTCAGAACCACAGAACTGCTCTCACCCCCCGCCTTCCCCGTCTTCCCCTCTGTACCAGGCCCACAGAAAAATCTTAAATGGCCTTCTCCAGAAGTCTTCATCGTGGCTGACTTTAGGACTTTCAGCAACAAAGTCCCTATAAAAGAGTTCAGTGTACATAAACTTCCTCTTTTCGTGTTGCTCTGTTATACTTGGCCACTGGCTGGAAAAATCAGCACTTCTAAGCTAGACACCCCCTTACTAGTTTTTCACAAAATATGTGAACAAGGCCTCTGGCCTTGAGCTCAGGCTTCCAGAGATGGCTACATTTCCAAGATAAAGAAGTTACCAACTGGGCTCCATGGTAACAGCTGGCAGGGAGAAAATAAAAGAGAAGAAAAAAGCTCTCCCCCTCCCAGATGTCCTTAAAAAGTTATCTTTCCCAGAGAAGAGGAAAATAAAAACAGAACGAAAAACTGCTTTTTGTGAACTTCTGCAGACTGTAAATTTCTGAGTCTTTTCTCTTACATGTTGGGTACAAAATTCTGAAACTACCTAAACTTGGGATTCAGGGGATTAATTGATTACAATAGAAGCAATGCCCTCTATATCCGGTTGCAACCAAATAGGACTGTTTCCCTGTCTTCAGTGCTATCTTAGGTGCCTTGCCTTGTCCATACCTACAACAGTATAATTCTATATACTTAAACATTGTTTATTCATAGAATTATCAACAGATGTGATTAATTATTTAATGGTGCAGATGTTTCCCCGAGTGCTCTATCATGAGGCAGGATCATTTAAATTTCAAATAGGGGGGCATACAACCCGGTTCTGCTGGCAACCTTTATCTTTCACTTTAGGCATCCTATGAGGAATAGTAGTTGCTGCAGAGGTGGGCACAGGTACCACTGCCCTAATCCATGGGACACAACAAATGACCCAATTAGAAGCAGCAATACACCAAAACTTAAAGATATTAAAAAACCACCATCACAGCTTTACAAGAATCTTTAACCTCTCTCTCTGAAGTTGTTTTACAGAACAGGCGAGGGTTCGACCTCCTCTTCATGAGAGAAGGGGCCTTTGTCCTGCATTGAGGGAAGAATGTTGTTATTATGCCTACCATACTGGAGTTGTAAAAGAATCTATGATTAAATTAAGAAGACGCATTGAAGAGCATCAACAAGAGAGAGAGGCCCAAAAAGGGTGGTTTGAGTCTTGGTTCACAGAGTCCCCCTGGTTAACTACGCTTTTATCAGCCCTGGCCGGTCCCTTAATAATCCTCACATTATTGCTAACTGTAGGACCCTGTTTGCTCAACCATGTAATTTCCTTTCTCCAAGCTCAAATTGGACAAGTTAAACTTATGGTAATCAGAAATCAATATACCACACTAGCAGACATAAAATGTGACATCCCCAATGATCACTATTATGATTTAATGTAACCAAAAGAAAGTGGGGAATGAAAGGTAAATAAAATAGGTAATCGTCACTTCCAGTTTTACGGTATGCTTAACAAAACACTGTTGATATCTTGAGAACTGTTTGCTAATCTTGTTCCCTGAATGTGCTGTACCAACTGCAAAACTGCAGAATGTACTCCCTCACCCATTTGCACGCAAACTACCCACTCGCCCTGACCCATCAATAATCTTCCCTCCCTGCCCTCTCCAAGGAAAGTATATAAGCTCTGCTTAAGCTGTTCTCAGGGCTCTCTCCTCTATTCAAGGGAGCTCTGAGCCCCAGCATGCTGGACCCCCATAAACTTTTGGCTGTTGCATTAGACAGTCCCTGGTAGTCTCTTCCTCCGATGCTCGCCTGACATTCACATTGGTAAAATAATAAGTGTGACCATTGCTTCTGTGTCCAAATGTACAAATTAATATTGGGGGTACAAATAGGTGTACCCTGTGATATGAATATAGAGATAATGCATGAATAGGCAATACTGTGAATAAATAATAAAATGGGTTCCAAATTTAATAATGGATTCAATTGATATCTGAAAATATACAGGAAATCTTATATTGATACACATACATTCATTCCAACCAGTTATACATCTAAACGTTATATTAGGATTATGGTTTGTCATGAAAAGTGTGTGAGTTTTGTTTCAAAACTGATTATGAAAGTTGAAAATAATGTGTTTGGAAAGAAGTCTCATGAAAAGACCAGACAAGAAACCTGGAGGAATCCATGTGTTCTGAAGCAGGAAGTTATTGAAAGTGAAACAAATGCCTATAAGTTTACTAATTTGTGGATGAAATATATATCCTATCATGTGCATAAATTGAAGAAATAATAATGTACCAGTGTTGAATAAAAATGAACGTCAAAATACACATCATGTCCCATAGTAATCTACTTGCATTGATGTTAAACTGGGTCAGTTACTGTACAAATATTAGTATTTGTATGCAACATTAACTGAAGTTAGTTTTCAGTACTGGAAACAAATATGAATTTCATGTGAATGAATATTTCTGAGAATAATCTTGTGAATACTTGATTATAAATCCATATACATGAACATGAATGAATTTAGGGAGTGTATATAAGACACATATATTTCATATTTTGAAAAATCTGGAGAATATATATATATATATATATATATATATATATATATATATATATATATACAAAAAAACACACAGAGAGACATTAAATTACCAATATATATGCCAATCGAAATTTATCATGAAATATATATCATCCACAGATGCAAAAATATTTCTTTTACTGAACATGGATTTATGTTTAATGTTGTTCAACTAGGAAGCTCACCCATAGGTTGAATTTTAAGATCCAACAGGGTTTAGGAGGAGTGATCTCTTCTCATAATTTGTATCTGCCAAGTCAGCCACCTCACAAGAATGTACATGTGATACCAGGTAGGATTCTATATGTGCATATAAAATTACATGTTCTGAATAGGCTACAGAGAAAGGGAGACAGGAATTTATATATTTATTAACTTTAAAAACACAAGGAGAACTATTTCAATTAAAAATTAACTAGATTTATAACACCTACCCTTCATAATGCAAATGGCAAGTCCAACTATACACCATGCCTTTTTTGAACTGCTTGTATTTCTATTCTGTTTGGGTTAGTTTTCTCCATCATATTAGGATTAGCAGTCAGAGTCTAGTAGTTTATGAGTTACTGTCAGGGATTAAGTATTTTGAATGGAAAATTAGAAAATGAATCTAATGTGTATGCATATATGTGCTACACAAAAATCTTCCCACTCTCATCCACAACAATGCCTTGACATTAACTTCGTCCCAAGTAAGACACAATTAGAGGAGAAAAGTTAGAAAATCTGTGAACGCATATGTGGAATGGAATATACTCAGGAGTTCACAACCTTGGAAGTGGTAGAGCAGTTTCCAAAAGTAAGGCACATGGTAAACACTCCACAAACATGGAGCTCTGCTGGCCTAAAGACTTCTTGATAAACTGCCTCTGAGGTTGGGCACTTGAAATATATGTTGTTGTCAGGAGCTTTAGCTTACTTTCTAGTGAGACCATCAAAGCTGCTTGTGCATCTATGTGACCTGGAGGACATTGTTTCTAATTTTCCAATGAACATGAGGCAGCAGTGCGAATACTCTCTTTGTAGTTAAACTATGGCCACTGGGAGCTAAGTGACTCACCGTGTGAACTGTGAAGCCATTTGGTCCTCCTCCACTTTTCGTGGTGGTTCTTGCTGCTGCACTGGGACTTTGGTATTTTCTTCATGAAATACAAGGAGATCAACTGGGACACAGTGCTGGAGGGAGTTCTGTCACATGTGGAGCTCACGGTCTGCATGTGAATGCACCAACAAGGATTTTATCCCACATGGGTTGCCCCTTTGTCCATAGCAACCTGATTCTGAACATTGCCTTGAAATCTCCCTATATAAAAAGATGCCTTTACATGGAAGGTTCTGCTGGCTGTACCATGTCAGTCACAAGCCATTTGGAAGCAAATGGCAGACCCACATAGCCCCACCACACATGTTTTATCACACACCTTCACACCACTGCTCTAGGCCCACTAATTTGCAGGTTCCAACTTACTGGCATCTCTGTTCTACACAATTTTCATGAAACCCAGTCAGTCAAGGCACTGTCTGATACACTCATGATCAGCAATAGGACATCCAAAGATTCTCCAGTGCCACCTGGTCATGGGAATTTCAAAAATTTCATGGTGTTTATCTAGCCATTTTTCGAGGATGAAGTTGGAGGAACTTTGGGTTTCAAAAACCATTAAATGTTGAGGAAGCTCATTTCAATGAAACTCTGGAGAACTCTCATTGGCAAGGCCTCCCAAAGAGTGGACAAAAGGTCACATGAAGTCAGTCCAATTGAAGTCTACAATGTGAGGTACATGTGTGTTTTAACTCTCAACTATGGCTGCCAAGACTTTAAGAAGAAAATCATGGATTATCTTGGCTGAGATTCCCAGTGCTCTGTGGCCTTGATCTAAGTTTATAAGGGCTACTTTCATGCGTGGCCTCCTAAAATCCCAACAAAACTCATGGCAATTCTTCTCTGAGGTCAGTTCCAGAACTCAGTCTCTATGTGGATTCACACCAGAGTTCAAGCCCAGGTGGACCCAGTGATTTCTTCCAATCGCCACACAAATGACCAAAATTTAAACGAAAACACTCCCATATGGCCCTCATCTTTTCCACATAGACACTCATCATAACCTCTAGCTGGAGGTTTCTATGAGGGGCGCTGGACAAGACAGTGTCCAAAATAAGCTCCCTTGCCCGTCATTTGCCTAAAGTCAGGGTGGCCTGGAAACCCTTCCTGTGAACCAGGAGTGATCAAATAGGCCTACCATTATTACTGTTCCACTTCTCCAATTTGAGGCCTAATGACTGTGGGGTTTAGATTCTTCATGTGGATTGGGGTCATGAGAAAACCCAAGCACCAATGGGCTAGACTCTGAAGGGCTTTGAAGAACTCATTTGACCCAAAGGATTCCTATTCTCACCTTATGGAGGTCAGGAAACTTACAGAGGAAGGCGAGAGACTTCTTCCATAATGAATGCTCTTTTGGCCATTTTGGTTTTGGATGCACACATGGCATCTTTCTTTAGATGCATCAGGTGCTGAGAATCTAAGCCACAGCCTCACACAGGGCCAACAGGCTGATTCAGACACATCCCTTTCGAAATCAATTACTCAAAGAGGGACAGGTGATGCCCATTCATTTGCATTAGAGAACTGTTTTATTCAGGCTTCACAACGGGGTGGCCTTGGCAAAGACCTTCCTGACATTTAGTGCTATAGAACAATAGGTAAGCAAAAGTCCCAAAGCAGGGTTTCTCCACTGAGACTTTTCCTGGTAACACTGATATCTGAGTTTTCTGAGATTCTTGCCATTCCCTTCAGCTATCCAGTACATCCCCAAGTCACAGAGCTTGGAGGTGGTACCTATCTTGGTCACAAAATCATGAGCCTATTCTGGAGAGTGGCCAGAATTCAGGAAGAAAACAGGAACTTAGGAAGATTGCAGGTCTTGCCCACAAATAAGGCAATCCACTGTCCTTTTATAAATTGGGCAGCGTGAATGTTGGGAAGCTTTCTCCTAGACAGGACACATCCATTGTTGCATTTTCTTTTGTAATGTCTACACCCACGGACAAAGTGGGATACACAGACATAGAAACACTTGCCTTGTCAAATGACTTAATAGAAACAGTCCACTCCAAAACAAACAAACCAACTTTCCTACGTATTCTCAGAACATGAGACAAAACCACAAACCCACACTCATTCCCACAAATGCACCTCCTTCCCCCAAAAAGGTCTGTTACTAACCGGAGTGTCCTCTGCCTGGTGAGCCATTCTTTGTTCACCCGAAATGGCCTGTCTGTTCTCAAATCTGGACTCCTTGGCCCACTCTGTGAAGTTGTCAGGAGCCAGCTTTGAGCCGCCACTACCTGCTTTCTCAGGAAAGACACCTCTTCAGATTTTTTCTGGCATTTGGCCATCTTCACATCTGTAGGTACCAAGAAAGACTGACTCTTTCCATGATAAATCCAAACAAGTGAGATCTCTGTGACTGTTACTGGGCCTGGCCCTGGGTGCCTGGTTTCCGGGATCCCAAGTTCAGAGAGTTCCATCACAAAGAAGTGAGGTAGGTCACTTCCTTCATGAACTGAATGAGCTCACAGCCTTGGCAAACACTTTGTCCTAACAGTTTCTTCCTAGGGTCCCATGAGATGGAGGCTGCCCCTACTTCCTGTGACACTTTCACAAGTTAGAATGGTATATCAACCATAGGTACTGGGGGAGAGATCTCCACACAGGCTTGGTTTTGTCCATTTTGTCTACATTAAAATGCGAGAGGCTTATTCAGACACATCTCTTCATCCTGACAAGGTTATTTGCCATGGAAAATGACTTTTGGTCTCTCAGGTCCTTCATAGCATTCTATATCTTCTTCAGGGATAATTTCTGCATGGATCTTTGAGATTCTCAGCAGGTGGAAGATCCCCTATATTCCTGTATTGTAAGACCAACTCTATCCCTGCACTGCTGTAAAGTTAGATTGAGGGAACAGTGTATGGTTAGTGTTAATATCATGTTCTATTTGGGTTAGGAATCATTCTGCTGGATGAATAATGGTATTGGGAACCTGAGATATTTACAAGAATATATAGGTGAAATATAAGTATGGAAACAGAAATCTAGGGAAGACTTGAAGCCAAGTAGGACATTGGGCCCTTGAGTAGCATACTTTGCTTTGAATTATATTCTGCACAGATGTCTCAGTTAAATCGATATACAAAGAAATAGGATCTTATACACTGGATGATTGAATAACATACAGAATATCCAATAAAAAAGGGATAGTCTGAAGGATTAGCAAGATAGTCAGTAGATTTAGAAAGAAGAGTTAGTATAGCATTTGTACCAAAAGTTCTTTACAAATAAGGTTTCGGGTAGAGAGTGAATGTAAATGTCAGCACAATGACGAATTGGGGAAAATATGTAGGAAAGCAGATATAAATAGAGACATTAGGAAGTCAGTAAAAGTATAAAGTGTGTAATTTGTTTAGACATTTTCAACGGTTTGAGTCTGAATATATAATCTTAGGCAGAAACTAATATGTTGTCACAAATTGGATTGACTTTTGAGAGCATTAGGTAACCAGGACATGGATGTTTTTATTAATCCATGCTCACATTTTATTTAGGCTTTGGTAAAATCATAAGTGTGACCTTTGCATTTTGTGTCCAGAATATTATTGTGATAAAATGTATATGTAGATCAGGTGACATGAGTATTCTTTCCACCATTTCTGGGAGCACTATTTTGAAGAAATATAAATTAGTATTGGGGGTACAAAGGGGTATACCCTGTGTCATAGAATATATTGATAATGCATCAATTGACCATCATGTGAATAAATAATATAACTGGTTCCACTTTAAATAATGGATTGAATTGATATCTGAAAATATAAAAGAAATCTCACATTGATATACAATCATTCACTGCAACCAGTTATACATCTAATGGTAATATTATGGTTGTGGTTTATCCTGAAAGGTGTGTGAGTTTTGTTTCAAAAGTGATTATGGAAATCAAAAATAATGTGTTTGGAAAGAAGTCTCATGAAAAGAATAGTCAAGAAACCTGTAAGAATACATGTGTTCTCAAGCAGGAAGTGATTGAACATTATATATCATACTATATATAATGTGCATAAACTGCAGAAATAGTAATGTACCGGTGATGAATAAAAATGAACATCAAAATACACATCATGTCCCATAGGAATCTACTTGCATTGATGTTAATCTGGGTCAGTTACTGTAGAAATATTAGGATTTTTATGCACCATTCACTGAAGTTACTTTTCAGTACTAGGAAAAAAGTATGTATTTAAGTTGGATGAATATTTCTGAGAACAATCTTGTGAAAATTTGATTATAAATCCACATAAATCACAAAAAATTATGAACACAAAAGTCACATGGACATTAAAATGTAGCAATATATATGCCAATTTAAATCCATCTTGAAATATATATCATCCACTGATCCAAAACTATTTATTTAATGAACTTGAATTTATGTATAATGTTGTTCAGCTAGGAAGCTCCCCCATAGATTGAATTTTCTGTTCCAACAGTGTTTAGGAGGAGTGATCTCCTAAATGTGTATGCAAATATGTGCTACACAAAAATCTTCCCACTCTCATCCAGAACAATGCCTTGATATTACCTTCACCCCAAGTAAAACACAGTTGGAGGACAAGAGTTAGAAAATCTGTGAATACATATCTGGAATGTAAAATGGTCAGGAGTTCACAACCTTGCAGCTTGTAGAGGAGTTTCCAAAAGTAAAGGACAGGCTTGATAGACCCAACCTGATCTTTTATTAGAATTGGGAGCCATCTTGCCAGAAAGCCGTGAAAAGATAATTTGGGCTTTACTATAAATTACTGCAAATTCTGAACCTGCTTGGAATGCGTGCCCGTGCCTTGAACTCATCCATGCCTGGCTCTCTGACCAGATAACAGTGCTCTCTGAAACATTAGTGACACCTAATAAATATTGGCCTTCCCAGGCCAGACAACGACCCTCTCTGAGTCTCTAATGGTCCTCATAATTTCTGATGTTGGGGCCAGCAAAAAAAAATGTAAACTACCATTAGTGTGATGCTTTCAAAGTTCTGTTATCTGTAACCCCCTTTTTGTGTAACTTTCTGGGCTATATAGCTGGGCTGTAGGAAAGGTGGTGTTGCTCTCTTGTTCCCGCCATTTTTGGAGGGAGAGGCAGCCTTGCCGGTTTTAATAATAAGCTTGCCTTTATTTGATTTTAATTGGAGTCAGTGGTCTTTTCTTGCATCCTAGTCCAACATTTTGGAGTTCCCCAGTGAGATGACCCTGCCCGACCAGATCACAATGCCAGACTGCTGAAAATTCTGAAGCTGGCCTTCCCTCCAGGGCTACGGGCTGGGGAGCCACTATAGGGGGTGCACAACTTGAGATGTTCCAAAGCCTTGGAGTGAGCCGTCGGTCTGGGGAGCACTGCAGTGAACCACCGCACTGAAACTATTAGCAAGCACCTGGTGGAGGAGGCCTCCATAGGTAAGTGGCACCTTGATAACATCTTATATCTGGTTAAGGGAGATCTCTTCTAATGACAGAGAGGTGGCCTGGGGAGGCTCACATACACTCCTGTCCAGGACAGTAATGAGAATCGTTCTGTCCTCTGTTCCATTCTGTAGGAAATTCCTTTCAAGGTTAGAGAGGTGCCGAGGGACACGCACGTGCTCCTACCCCAGAGCTTTAGCAAGACGTTGAATTGCTCCTCTGTTTTTCTGTTTTGGCACCGGGATTCTATTTTTTTTTTTTTTTGTGTGTGTGTGTGTTTTGTTCTGTGTTCTATATGTTTTTTTTGTTTTTGTGCATTTTGTTTTGTGATTTCTGTGATAAAATCTTAAGGATATTGAACGTGAAAATGGGTAACAAAGCAAGTAAGCCTGACACCCCTTTGGACTGTGTTTTAAGGAACTGTGATGAACTTTACCACCATTTGTTAAGCAGAATGAGAGAAGGCCCTAGCTGGCTGCCTGGAGCAAACCCAGTGCAGATGGCAATGCCTGCTGGGGAATGAAGAACTGAGTATCTCCCAGCATCTGCCAAAGTCCTGTTTATTCAGGGAATTCCCTCCTTCGTTCCCTGCACTGTAAGGATAATGCCGCCTCTGTCTTCTTAAAAAAAGAGAAAGACAAAAAGGGGACACTAAATGCAGTAAAGTCACCATGGAGACACTTTATTTTACATTTCAGGTTGCTCCTCTGTGAAAACATTTGGTCCCCTTGTGGGGACATCTGTGGTGCCACTGGGGAAGGAGATTTTTCTCTTATTTGCTCTGTTTTAAAGGGTTCTGTCTGTCAGCCATTGTCTGGAGTTCATTTCTGCCTGTCTTGTGCCTTTTTTCTGGCCCTTTAAGACATGTGCAATAATGTGTTAATATTATAAATTGTTTCTTGGAAATGATCTTAGCTGAATTTGTGTCTAAATGATGATGTTTCATTGTACCAATCTGGTATCTGAATGGGTTTTTGAAGCATTTCACAATCTTGCAGTTAAAAGTCGGGTTTAGGTAATTGTTTAGTTTATGGTTTCAGATAATTCATGCCAGAGAACATAAATAGTTAGGATGGAAAACTAAAGAACTCTACTTCCAAGTTGGCAAGTAACTTCCCAATCATTCAGTCTTTTTTTCACCAATTTTAAATTAGGTAGCCTGGGAAAATGTCACTGTGTGTACCAGTGCATTAATTTGGACAAGGATACTAAATCATAGTATGATATCTGTTGACAAAACAACTTGTAAAGATATAAAATTTTGTGAATTGTATCTTAAACTTGTATCATAATTTTCAACATCCTAACCTGAAAATAATGGTTAAAATACCTTAGGCCTAAGGTTTCTGCTCAGAATAGCCATTTTTTCCTGCTTCTTCCAGACCTCAGCCAGGGATTATTTTGAAATGCAAATGAAAGAAGCCTGTAAGCTTAGTAGGAGACTTATATGAGGCCTAAGGAAAAAAAAAGTAAATTGTATGGTATTTACTTATTACTGGCCAGTCATTTTTTCTAGGACTCATATTTTTTTCCTTAGATTCTTTATTTATTTTTTGAGCTCATGATTTTGCTCCTACAGACCTAGGTTAATGTTTTTCTGATCAGTAATATCTTTGACGAACTGTGGAATTTTTAAATCATTGCAGTGGAGATTTCACCTGTGAAAAGCTACAAGGCCTTCACTTTTATTATGTGTGCACAATTTGTTATGTGTTGTATGTCTATATATGTATACATATGTCCGTATATCATATATATGATACACAAATTAACATATATAAGGAGCACTCATATTAAAAAGCACTCATAAAAAGAATTTTAAAAAGTGGATCCAAAGATCTTTAATTCACGTGATTTAAATGTTTCAATTTAAATTGGGTAAACTGATAAATATAAATTTCTTTAAATTTAAGCTTACAAGTTTTTCTAGGTGTTCAAAAATCTAATAAAATATTAATGTCTACAAAAGGTCTAATATGCCTATGTTCCAGGACTTTTCTTTCAATCAAAAAAATGGCTTACACTGTTCAAAACATTTGTCTAATATTTTGATAAATAAGTAAAGTAAATTTGATATGGGATTACTCATTCATGTGTACTTTTGTTTGATATCTGATTGATATACTAAGGTCTGTATAAGTTTGTACTAAAGTCTGTATAAGATTGTAAAAATCAGTCATGTGTTAAAGAGACAAAAATTTCTTAAACATAAGTTTACCCATAACATTTAGTTTATTAAGATTTAAATTTTCTATAGCAGGCAACCATAAAAATTAAACAACTGTTTAATTAAGAACTGTTATTTTAGAGCACTGTACTGCCATTTCTTTAAAAGCTAAACTTGGTTAATGTAGAAACATCAATGTAATTGTGATGCTATTAATGTGCTCATATCTTTCAGTTATAAAACTCTATAAGGTAGAAACTTTAAAAGAGCATTATATCAAGCAGGTGTTCTGAAGTTTTATGGTAAATAAAATATATATTGGGGATTTATTTACCTGTTATCAATAATATATGTAAAGTTTTATGATACTTTTTACATTGTGGAACAATTTAAATGTATTTGTAAGTTAATGAGACCCTAATCTATGTAAAGGTTAAAATCTTTCAGCCGTACTTTAATTCATGTTTTAAATGTGATATCATATGGTGTGAGCTAATGTTCATGTGATCTCAAAAAATTTGTGTAAACTTTGTAAAATTATATTTAAAAAACAAAGATCAGCTTTAGAACTAAAGCATTTAAGGTTTATAAGGAGCCCTGCTTACCTGAGATAAGACTCTGTGTCCCATCTTACTACATGTGAGAATGACTACGAAAGCAGTAGGTCAGATTTTATTTCATTTAAAGTTATGTTCAAATTTTTTTTTCTGTCAAGATTACTAGGATCTCAAAAAAGATGATATAATATATAACTCACCCAAAAAATTCAGGGTAGCTATTACATGAACGAAGTATTTTTACTCTTGTTAAAAAAATTTTATTTTTTAATTTCCTTATAAGTGATCTAAAGATTCCCTGTTGGTGTTTTACAGAAGTGTTGCTTTAAGAACACAACATGGGTTAATTTAAGATAATAAGTCATCAACTACAAGACAGACAGAATAATAAGATCCCAATTAATAATATATAAATAATTATAAACTTATAGACATTAAAGCACAGTACTCTTAATATATGGCTGTTAAAATTCATTTGCTGGTTGTTTCAGATTAGGAATGAAAATTAAAGTTAAATAAAAAGGTCCAAAAAAAACGATATTTGACTCTTGCCCTCTGAGTCAGTCTGAATCCAGGGAACAAGGGATTTCTCTATGAGCTTTGCAACTCTGGGCCACATAACCTCCCGATCAGAGAGATTAATGAGACCACTGGAGAACAGAAAGCCAATCAGTGCATTTGCTACAAAGAGGTGAGTCATCAGGAAAGGGAGACATCCCTGATGCTTCTGAGGGAAGCCACATGGTCAAGCAAGACCTGGACCCACATAGCTCAAATTGCACTAGCAGAACTGAGAAGCTGCTCTCAAGTTTCCCAAAAAATGACTCCCATAAAAGCTCAGCTGACTGCTAACAATAGATAGAAACAAAAGTCAGTTTGACTGCTTCATCTTAAACACTTAGCAAAGACAGTTAAATACAGCCAATCCTGGGCATTTTAAATAATAATAATAATAATAATAATAATAATAATAATAATAATATTTTAAGGTATACACTTTATGTTAGCCTCCCAAAATAAGTAAAACTGTTGGCTACAAAGAAGGATTCTCAGAGAGGAATGCCTGATAACTATAAAAATATACTATCAAGAGGAGCTGCCAGAGGCAGAAGTTTTTAGTTTAAGGCCTACAGATATTCCTAACCTACACAGGTAGGCTTGGTGTTTGCTAGTACAATTATCCAGCCCTGAGTAACAGAATTAAATGTTTCTCTATTAAACACAGAGGTCATACTAGTGAAAGGATTCTGCAAAATCAGATGACATTAAATTATTAAACTGTATATTATGGGGAGGGACAACTGTATCACTAAAAGTTAAATATTAAGTTCACAGTCCTGATAATTGGGGATATTAAAGACTGGTGAGGGTACTTCATACAGTGACATGATCCAGCTATTGCAACATTTATTCAATACTCATGTTTTTTGTTTCTCTCATAGAAGAACCCATCCCCAGATGACTTTACAACCTGTTCTTCCTCAACAAGACTTCAAAAAGAACTGACTTCAAAAAGGCAACTCATGTCCCTCACGCCATGCACACTCATGTCACCCTTTCTCAGGTGAGAAAAAGCCAAAATGAGAGACGACTCTCTACTTACACCAATGGAGCCAAAAATAAATAGACTATCAATATAAGTAATTAATTAAGTTAGGTAATATCAGGGAGACTGGTTTTCGGTGAGTTCTAAAAATTTGGTGACTGTTAACTGAGGGATTAAAATTTCCTCAGTTGTTTTCCACTAACCTATCAAGGATTACAAAGGGACACATAAGGTTGATATACCCAACCTTACCTTTTATTAAAATTGGGAGTCATCTTGCAACAAAGCCATGAAAAAATCATTTTGGCTTTACTGTAAATTACTGCAAATTCTGAACCTGCTTGGAATGACTGCCCGTGCCTTGAACTCACCCGTGCATGGCTCTCTGACCAGATAGCAGCCCTCTCTGAAACTTTGTCACACCTCATAAATATTGGCCTTTTGTTTCCAGACAATGACCCTCTCTGAGGCTCTAATGGTCCTCATAAATTTTGATGTTGGGGCTAGCAAAAAAAAAAATGTAAACTCCCATTAGTGTGATGCTTGTCAGAGTTCTATTATCTGTTACCCCATTTTTGTGTAACTTTCTGGGCTACAAACCTGGGCTGTAGTAAAGGTGGGGTTGCTCTCTTGTTCTCGCAATTTTGGGAGGGAGTGGCAGCCCAGCGAGTGGAAATAATAAGCTTACTTTAATTTGATTTTAATTGGAGTCAGTGTTCTTTTCTTACATCCTGGTCTAAGAGGTAAACACTCCACAAACATAGAGCTCTGCTGGCCTAAAGACTTCTTGAGAAACTGCCTCTGAGGTTGGATACTTTAAATATATTTTGTTGTCAGAAGATTTAGCTTCTTTTCTAGTGAAACCATCAAAGCTGGGTCTGCATCTATGTGAATGGAGAGCATGGTTTCTTATTTTCCAATGAACATGAGGCAGCAGTGCTGAATTATCTCTTGGTAGGTAAACTGTGGCCATTGGGGGCTAAGTGTCTCCCTGTGTGGACTGTGAAGCCATTTGATCATCCTCCATTTTTGTGGTGTTTCTTGGTGCTGCACTGGGAGTTTGGTATTTGCTTCACGAAATACAAGGAGTTCAACTGCGACACAGTGCTGGAGGGAGTTCTGTCACGTGTGGTGGGTCAGAAACTGCAGTAGAATGCACCAACCAGGCTTCTATTTCACATAGCTTTTTCCTTGACCATACCCACCTGATTCTGAACATTGCCTTGAAACCTCTCCATATAATAAGATGCCTTAACATGTAAGGTTCTGCTGGATGCACCATGGCAGCCAAAAGGCATTTGGAAGTCAATTGGAAATCCACACGGCCCCACCTCAGATATTTTATCACACACCTGCACACCACTGCTCTGGGCCCACTATTCAGCAGTGCAAATTACTGGCATCTCTGTTCTTCACCATTTTCATGAAACCCAGTCAATCAAGGCACTGTCTGGTACACTCATGATCAGCAACAGGAGATCCAAAGGTTCTCCAGTGCCACCTGGTCATGGGAGTTTTAAAAATTTCAGGATGTTTATCTAGCCACTTTTCAAGGATGAAGTTGGAGAAACTGTGGGTTTCAATTCATTCAGGAACCATTTAATGTTGAGGAACCTCATTTCAATGAATGCTCTGGAGAACTCTCAAAGGCAAGGCTTCCCAAAGAGTAGCCAAATGGTCACATGAAGCCCAGCCAATTGAGGTCTACAATGTGAGGTCCATGTGTGTTTTGACTCTCAACTATGCCTGTCAAGTCTTTCAGAATAAAATCATGTGATATCCTGGCTGAGATTCCCAGTGATCAGTCGAAAGCCACCCTTGGCCTAGATTTCAGTTTCCAAGGGCGACTCTCATGCGTGGCATTCTAAAATTGCAACACAATTCATGACAGTACTTCTCTGAGGTCAGTTTCAGAACTCAGTCTCTAAGGGGAATCATACCAAAGTTCCAGCCCTGGTGGATCCAGTCATTTCTTCCAACTGCTACACAAATGAACACAATTAAAACCAAAACACTCCCACATGGTCCTCACCTTCTTCCATATAGACACTCATTATAACCTCTGGCTGGAGGTTTCCATGAGGGGTGCAGCACAAGACGGTATCCAAAACAAGCTCCCTTGTCCCTTATTTGCTTAAAGTCAGCTAGGCCTGGACACCATTCCTGTGAACCAGGAGTGATAAAATAAGCCTGGCCTTAATACTGCTCTGCTTCTCCAATTTGAGGCCTACTGACTGTCAGGTATAGATTCGTTATGTGATTTGGAATAATGAAAAAACCCAAGCTCATATGGGCTAGCCTCTCCAGGGCTTTGAAGAACTCATTTGACTCAAAGGATCCATATTCTCACTTGATGGAGATCAGAAACCTATCAGAGTAAGGCAAGATACTCCATACACAGTGACTGATCTTCTTGCCATTTTGGTTTTGAAAGCACACATGGAATCTTTCTTTAGTTCCAACAGGTGCTGAGAATCTAAGCCACTGCCTCACACAGGGCCAAGTGGCTGATTCAGACACATCCCTTTCCAAAGCAATTAAGGAAAGATACACAGGTGATGCCCATTCATTCCATTTGAAAACTGTTTTCTTAAGGCTTCACAAATTGGTGGACTGAGGCAAAGACCTTCCTGACACTCAGAGCAACAGAAAAATAGGTAAGCAAAAGGCCCAAAGCAGGGTTTCTCTACTGAGACTTTCTTTGTCACACAGTTATCTGAGTTTTCTGAGATGCTTGCTATTCCATTCAGCTATCCAGTACATGGACATGTCACAGAGCTTGGAGGTGGTACATATCTTGGACAGAAAACCATGAGCCTACTCTGGAGAGTGGCCAGAATTCAGGAAGAAAACAGGAACTTCAGAAGATAGTGGGTGTTGCCCGTCCCTAAAGCAACCTGCAGTCCACTCATAAATTGGACAGGATGAATGTTGGCAAACTTTCTACTAGACAGGACACATCCATTGATGCATTATCTTTTATAATGTCTACAACCACGGACACAGTGGGATACACAGGCATACCAACAATCGCCTTGTCAAATGACTTACTATAAACAGTCCACTCCAAAACAAACAAACCGCCTTTCTTACCTATTCTCAGAACATGAGACTAAACCACAAAATCACAACCACACCCACAACGACACTTCCTTTATTCAAGTAGGTCTGTGACTAATTGGAATGTACTCTGACTGATGGGCCATACTAAGTTTCCTTGAAATGGCCTGTCCTTCTCAGATCTGGTCTCCTTGGCCAACACTGTGAAGTTTTCAGGAGCCAGTGGTGAGCCACTACCTGCTTTCTAAGGTAATTCCCCTTTTCAGAACTCTCCTGGCATTTGACAATCCTCACATCAGTAGGTACCAAGGAAGGCTTACTCTGTCCTTGGTTATTCCAAACAACTGAGCCCACTGGGAAAGAAACTGGGACTGACTCTGGGTGCCTGGCTTCCTGGATCCCAAGTTCAGAGAGATCCGTCATCAAGGAAGAGAGGTAGGTCACTTCATTCAGGAACTGAATGAGGTTACTGCCGTGGCAACCACTTTGTCCTAACAATTGCTTTCAAGGGTCCCATGAGATGAAGGCTGCCCCTACTTCCTGTGACACTTTCACAAGTTAGATTGGTATATCAACCATTGGCACCTGGGAACAGCTCTCCACACAGGCCTGGTTTGGTCCATCTTCTCTACATTAAGAAGAGAGAAGCTGATTCAGACACAACCCTTCATCCTGACCAGGTTGTTTGCCATGGAGGATGACTTTTGGTCTCTTAGGTCCTCCATAGCTGCTTACAACTTCTCCAGGAATCATTTCTGCATGGACCTTTGAGTTTCTCAGCATGTGGAAGATCCCCTATATTCCTGTATTGTAAGACCAACTCTATCCCTGCTCTTCCGTAAAGTTAAATTGACTGAACAGTGTATGGTTAGGTTAACTAACATGTTCGATTTGGATTAGGAATCTTTCTGCGCGATGAATAATGGTATTGGGAAACTGCAATATTTACAAGAATATATAGGTGAAATATAAGTATGAAAACAGAAATCTAGCTAAGATATGAAGCCCAAAAGGGCATTGGGCCCTTGATTGGGATACGTAGCTTTGAATTATGTTCTGCACTGATGTGTCAGGTAAATCGATATACAATGGCTTAGGTCCTTGTACCATGGATGATTAAATGTAGAAGAGAACTTCCAGTCAAAAGGGATAGTTGGTAGGATTTGGAAGATTCTCAGTAGGTTTAGAAAGAAGAGTGAGTATAGGATTTGGACCAAATGTTGTTTAGCAATAGGGTTTCCGGTAGACAGTGAATGTTAATGTCAGCACAAGTGAAGAGACTGTCACAATGACGAACTGGGGAAAATAGTTAGGAAAGCTGATATCAATAGAGACATTACGAAATCAGGCAAAGTATAAAGTGAGTGATAGGATTAGATATTTTCAACAGGGTTGATTTTGAATATATAATCTAAGAAAGAAACAAATATGTAGTGACCAATAGGATTGACATTTGACAGCATTAGGCAACCTGGACATGGATGTTTAGTAATCCATGCTCACTTTTCATTTAGTCTTTGCTACAATCTTAAGTGTGACCTTTGCTT
Source organism: Callospermophilus lateralis (assembly GCF_048772815.1). NCBI lineage: Eukaryota > Metazoa > Chordata > Mammalia > Rodentia > Sciuridae > Callospermophilus > Callospermophilus lateralis. Next base: position 1,028,818 of record NW_027514424.1, on the reverse strand, counting down.
TTTTTGTTCAGAATATTACTGTGATAAAACGTACATGTAGATCAGGTGACATGACTATTTCTTCCACCATTTCGGGCAGCAACATATTCAAGACGTATAAATTAGTAATGGGGGTAAAAAGAGGTGTACCCTTTGTCTGTGCATATAGAGATAATGCATGAATAGACCATACTGTGAATAAATAATATATCTGGTTCTGACGTTAAATAATGGATTGAAATTATATCTGAAAAAATACAGGAAATCTTATATTGACATACAAACATTCATTCCAACCAGTGAAATATCTAATGGCCACATTAAGTTTATGGTTTATCATGAAGGGTGTGTGAGTTTTGCTTCAAAAGTGATTATGGAAATGGAAAATTATGTGTTTGGAAAGAAGTCTCATGAAAAGACCAGTCAAAAAACCTGGAGGAATACATGTTTTATGAAGCAGAAAGTGATTGTGAAACAAATGCGTATAAATTTGTGAACTTGTGGATGAAATATATATTTCCTATGATTTGTAAAAACTGAAGAAATAGTAATGTACCAGTGTTGAATGAAAATAAACGTCAGAATACACATCATGTCCCATACGAATCTACTTGATTGATGTTAATCTGGGTCAGTTACTGTACAAATATTAGGATTTGTAAGCACCATTTACTGAAGTTAGTTTTCAGAACTATGAAACAAATGTGTATTTCAGGTGGATGAATAGTTCTGAGAATACTTTTGTGAAAAGTTTATTATAAATCCACATTTTTGAACATGAATGAACTTAGGGAGTGTATTTAAGATACATATATTTCATATTTTAAAAATCAGGAAAGTGTATATATATATATATATATATATATATATATATATTCATAATTATATATATGTGTATATATATACACATATAATTATATATATGTATATATATACACACACACACACACACACACACACAAAACACACACACACAGACATTAAAATGTAGGAATATATATGCCAATCGAAGTTCATCATAAAATATATAGCATCCACAGATGCAAAAATATTTATTTTACTGAACAAGGATTTATGTATAATGTTGTTCTACTAGAAAGCTCACCCATAGTTTGAATTTTCAGTTCCAACAGCGTTTAGAGGAGTGATCTCTTCTCACAAGTTGTATCTGCCAAGTCAGTCACCTCACAAAAATGAACGTGTGATACCAGGTATTCTATATAAGCATATAAAAATTCATGTGCTGAATAGGCTACAGAGAAAGGCAGAGAGGAATTTACATATTTGTTAACTTTAACAACACATGGAGAACTATTTCAATTAAAAATTGACTAAATTTATAACACCTACCATTTATCATGCAAATGGGAAGTCCAACTATACCCCATGCCTCCTCTGAACTGCTTATATTTCTATTCTGTTTGGGTTGTTTTTCTCCATCATATTTGGATTAGTAGACAAAGTATAGTAGGGTATGGGTTATTGTCAGGGATTCAGTATTTTCAATGGAATATAGGAAAATGAATCCAACGTGTATAAAATATATGCTACACAATTATCTTCCCACTCTCATCCAGAACAATGCCTTTACATTACCTTCACCCCAAGTAAGACACAATTAGAGTAGAAGAGTTTGAAAATCCGTGAATGCATATCTGGGGTGGAAACAGTACAAAGAAACAAATACGTATTTCAGGTGGATGAATATTTCTGAGAATAATCTTGTGAAAAGTTGATTATAAATCCACAACATAAATATGAATGAATTTAGGAAGTGTGTAATAAGACACATATTTCATGTTTTGAAAAATCTTGAGAGTATATATATATATATATATATATATATATATATATATATATATATTTATATACACACAAAGAGAGAGACATTAAAAATTGCAATATATATGCCAAATGAAATTCACCATGGAATGTATATCATTCACAGATCCAAATATATTCATTTTACTGAACATGGATTTATGTATAATGTTGTTCAACTAGGAAGCTCACCCATAGTTTGAAATTTCAGTTCAAGCAGCGTTTAGGAGGAGTGATCTCTTCTTCCAATTTGTATCTGCCACGTCAGCCACCTCACAAGAATGTACGTGTGGTACCAGGTAGGATTCTATATGTGGATATAAAAATACGTGTGCTGAATAGGCTAGAGAGAAAGGGGGACAGGAATTCACTTATTTGTTAACTTTAAAAACGCATGGAGAACTATTTCAACAAATAATTGACTAGATTAATAACTGCTACACTATACCATGCAAAAGGAAACTCCAACTATAAAACATACCTCCTCTAAACTGCTTGTATTTCTATTCTGTTTGTGTTATTTTTCTCCATCATATTAGGATTAGTAGTCAGAGTCTAATAGGGTATATGTTAGTTTCAGGGATTCAGCATTTCTAATGGAAAATAGGAAATTGAATCCAACGTGTATGCAAATATGTGCTACACAAAAATCTTCCCACTTTCATCCAGAACAATGCCTTGACATTACATTCTTCTCAAGTAAGACACAATTAGAGGATAAGAGCTAGAAAATCTGTGAATATATCTGGAATGGAGAATACTCAGGAGTTTACAACTTTGGAGGTGGTAGAGAAGATTCTAAAAGTAAGGGACAGGGTAAACATTCCACAAACATGCAGCTCTGCTGGCCTAAATGCTTTTTGAGAAACTGCCTCAAAGGGTGGGCACTTGAAATATTTGATGTTCTGAGGAGATTTAGTTCCTTTGTAGAGAGACCATCAAAGCTGGGTCTGCATCTATGTTACTTGGAGGACATGGTTTCTTATTATCCAATGAACATGAGGCAGCGGTGCTGAATTCTCTCTTTGTAGGTAAACTATGGACACTGGGGTCTAAGTGTCTTTCAGTGTGGACTGTGAAGCCAATTGGTCATCCTCCACTTTTCGTGGTGTTTCTCGCTGCTCCACTGGGAGTTTGGTATTTACTTCAAGAAATACAAGGAGTTAAAATAGGACAGAGTGGTGGAGGGAGTTCTTTAAGGTATGGTGAGTCAGGGTCTTCAGGAGAATGCACCAACCCAGGTTCTATCCCACGTAGATTGCCCCCTTGAGAATAGCAATATGATTCTGAACATTGCAGTGAATCCTCTCCATGTAACAAGATGCCTTTACATATATGGGTCTGCTGGCTGCACCATGTCAGTCACAAGCCATTTGGAAGCCAATGGCTGATCCACATGGACGCAACACAGATGTTTTATCAGACAATTGCATACCACTGCTCTAGGCCAACTACTCACCAGGCTCCAACTTACTGGCATATCTGTTCTACACCATTTTCATGAAACAAAGTCAATCAAGGCAGTGTCTGGTATACTCAGGATCAGAAACAGGACATCCAAAGTTTTTTCAGTGCCAGCTGAACATGAAAATATCAAAAATTTCATGGTAATTTTCTAGCCATTTTTCACGGATGAAGTTTGTGGCTCTGAGGGCTTCAATTAATTCAGGAACCATTAAATGGTGAAGAAGCTAATTTCAATGAAAGCACTGGAGCACTCTCACAGGCATGGTTTCCCTAAGGGTGGCCAAAATGTCACATGAAGCCAGGCCCATTGAGATCTACAATGTGAGGTCCATGTGTGTTTTAAACTCAAATATGGCTGCCAAGTCTTTAAGAAAAATTGTATGTAATATCCGGGCTGAAATTCCCAGTGTTCTGTGGAAATCCAACCTGGGCCTAGATCTCAGGTTCCAAGGGCGACTCTCATGTGTGGCCTCCTAAAATCCCAACACAATTCATGGCAATACTTCTCTGAGGTCAGTTAAAGAACTCAGTCTCTAAGGGGAATCACACCAGAGTTCAAGCCCAGGGCAACAGTCATCTCTTCCAACCGCCACACAAATGACCACAATTAAAACCAAAACACTCCCACATGGTCCTCATTTTCTTCCATATAGACACTCCTTATAACGTCTGGCTGGAGTTTTCAATGAGGTCCACAGCCCAAGTCAGTGTCCAAATTAAGGTCCTGTTCCCCTCATTTGTCTAACATCAAGGTGGCCTGGACACACTTCCTGTAAACCAGGTGTGATCAAATAGGCCTGCCATTAATATTGCTCGGCTTTTTCAATTTGAGGCCTTCTGACTCTGTGGTTTAGATTCTTTATGTGAATTTGAGTCATGAGAAAACACAAGCCCCTCTGCAGACATTTGAAGAACTCATTTGGCCCAAAGGATTCCTATTCTCCCTTGATGGAATTCAGGATCCTAACAGAGGAAGGTAAAAGAATTCATTCACAATGAGTGAATATTTGCCATTTTGGTTTTGGATGCAGACATGGGACCTTTCTTTTGATCCATCAGGTGCTGAGAATCTAAGCCACAGCCTCACACAGGGCCAAGAGGCTGATTCAGACACATCTTTTTTCAAAGCAATTAAGCAAAAAGCCACAGGTGATGCCCTTCATTTCCTTTTGAAAAAATGTTTTCCTCAGGCTTCCCAAAGGGGTGGCCAGAGGCAAAGACATCCTGAGATTCAGGGCAACAGAACAATAGGTTAGCAAAAGAGCCAAAGCAGGGTTTCTCCACTGAGACTTTTCTGGTCACACTGATATCTTAGTTTTCTGAGATGTTGGCCATTCCCTTCAGATATCCAGTACATGGCCATGTGACAGAGATTGGAGGTGGTACATATCGTGGACACAAACCCAAGAGCCTATTCTGAAGAGTTGTCAGAATTCAGAAAGAAAACAGGGACTTAAAAAGGTAGTAGGTGTTGCCTATCAATATGGAAACCACGCTCCATTCATTAAATGGGCAGGATGAATACTGGGAAGCTTTCTACTAAAGAGGACACATGCATTGATGCATTCTCTTTTATAATGTATACAACCACGGACACAGTGGGATACACAGAAATAGAAACACTCACCATGTAAAATACTTACTAGAAACAGTTCACTCCAAACCAAAGAAACCTCCTTTTCTACCTATTCTCAGAACAGAGACAAAACCACACACCCACACTCAAAAAGACACCTCCTTCCCCAAAGTAGGGCTGTGATTATCCGGAGTGTCCTCTGACAGGTTTGCCATACTATGTTCCCCGTTAATGGTCTGTCCTGTCTCAGATCTGGTCTCCTTGTCCAACTCTGTGAAGCAGTCAGGAGCCAGGGGTGAGCCACTACATACTTAGTCAGGAAAGGCCCGTGTTCAGATCTTTCCTGGCATTTGGCCATCCTCACATCAGTCAGTACCAAGAAGACTGACTCTGTCCTTGGTGATTCCAAACAAATGAGACCACTTGGACTGGGACTGGGACTGGCTCTGGTGCTTGGTTTCCTCGGTCCCAAGTTCAGAAAGTTCCATCAACAAGGAAGTGAGGTAGGTCACTTCCTTCAAGAACTGAATGAGGTCACTGCCTTGGCAACCACTTTGTCCTAACAGTTGCTTCCAAGGGTCCCATGAGATGGAGGCTGCCCCTACTTCCTTTGACACTTTCACAACTTAGAATGGTATATCAACCTTAGGCACCCGGGAACAGCTCTCCACACAAGCCTGGTTTGGTCCATCTTCTCTACATTAAGAAGAGAGAGGCTGATTCAGACACAACCCTTCATCCTGACCAGGTTGTTTGCCATGGAAAATGACTTTTTGTCTCTCAGGTGCTTCATTGCTGCCTACATCTTCTCCAGGGATCATTTCTGCATGGACCTTTGAGGTTCTTAACTGGTGGAGCATCCCCTACATTCCTGTATTGTAAGAACAATCTGTCTCTGCTCTTCTGTAAAGTTAGATTGAGTGAACAGTGTATGGTTAGGGTTAATTTCATGTTCAATTTGGGTTAGGAATCATTCTGATGGATGAATAATGGTATTGGGAACCTGTGATATTTATAAGAATATCGAGGTTAAATATATGTATGAAAACAGAAATTAAAGTAAGATTTGAATCCCAGAAGGGCTTTGGGCAGTTGATTGGGATATTTAGCTTTGAATTGTGCACATATGTCTCAAATAAATGGATATACAATGGCAGAGGAACTTGAACCTTGGATGATTGAATGCTGAAGAGAACATCCAGTCAAAAGGGATTGTCGGTAGGATTAAGAAGATATTCGTTATGTTTAGCAAGTAGAGTTAGTATAGGATATGTAACAAAAGTTCTCTAGCAATTTTTTTTCTGGCAGTGAGTGAATATAAATGTCAGCACATATGAAGAAATCAGACACAATGATGAAATGGGGAAAATTTGTAGAAAAGCAGATATCAATAGAGACATTAGGAAATCAGGCAAAGTATAAATTGAGTGATAGGATAAGACATTTTCAACAGGGTTGAGATTGAATATCTAATCTTAGGAAGAAACAAATATGTAGGTCACCAATAGGATTGACATTTGAGAGCATTAGGCAACATGGACATGGATGTTGTTAGTAATCCATGTTCACTTTCCATTTAGACTTTGGTACAATCCTAAGTGGGACCTTTGCATTTTGTTTCCAGAATATTACTGTGATAAAATGTGTATGTAGATCAGATGACATGATTATTTCTTCCACCATTTCTAGGAGCAGTATTTTGAAGACGTATAAATTAGCATTGGGGGTAAAAAGAGGTGTACCCTGTTTCTATGAATATACAGATAATGCATGAATAAACCTTAATTTCAATAAATAATATAACTTGTTCCACTTTAAGTAATGGATTGAATTGATATCTGAAAATATATAAGAAATCTTATATTGATATGCAATCATTCATGACAACCAGTTATACACCTAATGTTAATATTAGGTTACGGTTTATCATGAAGTTTGTGTGAGTTTTGCTTCAAAAGTGATTATGGAAATCGAAAATAATGTGTTTGGAAAGAAGTCTCATGAAAAGGTCAGTCAAGGAACACCGAGGAATTCATGAATTCTGAAGAAGAAAGTGATTGAAATTGAAAAAAATGACGATAAATTTGCTTACTTGTGGATGAAATATTATAATATGATGTGAATAAACTGAAGAAATAGTAAGGTACCAGTGTTGAATAAAAATGAACATCAAAATACACATCATGTCCCACAGGAATCTACTCGAATTGATGTTAAACTGTGTCAGTTACTGTAGAAATATTAGGATTTCTTTGCACCATTCACCAAAGATAGTTTTCTTTTTTTTTAATTTTTATTTATGCTTGTTCAAAACATTACATAGTTCTTGATATATCATATTCCACACTGTGATTCAAGTAGGTAATGAACTCCCATTTTTACCCCGTAAACAGATTGCAGAATCACATCAGTTACACATCCATTGATTTACATATTGCCATACTAGTGTCTGTCGTATTCTGCTGCCTTTCCTAACCTCTACTATCCCCCTCCCCTTACCTCCCCTCCCCTCTTCACTCTCTACCTATTTACTGTAATTCATTTCTCCCCCTTGTATTATTTTTTCCTTTCCCTCACCTCCTCTTGTATGTAATTTATATAACCCTGAGGGTCTCCTTTTATTTCCATGCAATTTCCCTTCTCTCTCCCTTTCCCTTCCTCCTCTCATCCCTGTTTAATGTTAATTTTCTTCTCATTCTATTCGTCCCTACTCTGTTCTTAGTTACTCTCTTTATATCAATAAAGACATTTGGCATTTGGTTTTATGGATTGGCTAGCTTCACTTAGCATAATCTGCTCTAATGCCATCCATTTCTCTGCAAATTATATCATTTTGTCATTTTTTAATGCAGAGTAATATTCCATTGTGTATAAATGCCACATTTTTTATCCATTCATCTATGGAAGTGCATCTAGGTTGGTTCCACAGTCTTGCTATTGTAAATTGTGCTGCTATGAACATCAATGTAGCAGTGTCCCTGTAGCATTTTTTTTAGGTCTTTAGGGAATAGACTGAGAAGGGGAATACCTGCATCAAATGGTGGTTCCATTCCCAGTTCTACAAGAAATCTCCATACTGCTTTCCAATTTGGCTGCACCAATTTGCAGTCCCACCAGCAATGTACAAGTTTACCCTTTTCTCCACATCCTCACCAGCACTTGTTGTTGTTTGAGTTCATAATAAATATCTGGAATGGAAAATGCTCAGGAGTTCACAACCTTGAAGGTGGTAGACGAGTTTCCAAAAGTAAGGGACAGGGTAAATACCACAAACATGGAGCTGTGTCGGCCTTAAGACTTCTTGAGAAAATGCCTCTGAGGTTGGGCACTTGAAATATATGTTGTTTTCAGGAGCTTTACCTTCCTTTGTAGTGAGACCATCAAAGCTGAGTCTGCATCTATGTGACCTGAAGAACATGGTTTTTTATTTTCCTATAAACACGAGGCAGCAGTGCTGAATTCTCTCTTTGTAGGCAAACTGGGGCTACTGGGGGCTAAGTGTCTCCCCGTGTGTACTGTGAAGCCATTTGATCATCCTTCACATTTCGTCATGTTATTTGATGCTTCACTGAAAGTTTGGTATTTACTTTACGAAATAAAGGAGTTTAACTGCGATACAGTGCTGCAGGGAGTTCTGTCACGTGTTGTGGTCAGGATCGGCAGGAGAATGTACCAAGCAGGCTTCTATCACACATAGTTGCCCCCTTGACCATAGCAATATGATTCTGAACATTGCCCTGAAACCTCTCCATTCAACAAGATGCCTTTACATCCAAAGGTCTGCTAGCTTCACATGTCAGTCACAAACCATTTCTAAGCCAATGGCAGATCCACGTGGCCGCACCACAGATGTTTTTTCACACACCTACACTCTACTGCTCTTGGCCCACTACTCAGCAGGCTCCAACTTACTGGCATCTCTTTTCTACACCATTATCATGAAACTCAGTCAAACCAGACACTGTCTTGTATACTCATGATAAGCACCAGGACATCAAATGGTTTTCCAGTGCCAGCTGGTCATGTAAATTTCAAAAATTTCATGGTATTTTCTAGCCATTTTTCAAGGATGAAGTTGGAGGTACTGTGGGTTTCAATTCATTCAGGAACCATTAAATGTTGAGGAAGCTCATTTCAATGGAAGCTCTAGAGAACTCTCACAGGCAAGTCTTCCGAAAGAGTGGCCCAATGTCACATAAAGCCAGCCACATTGAGGTCTACAATGTGAGGTCCATGTGTGTTTTGACTCTCAACTATTGCTTCCAAGTCTTTCAGAATATAATCAAGTGATATCCTCGCTGAGATTTCCAGTGCTCTGTGGAAAGCCACCCTGGGCCTAGATCTCAGTTTCCAAGGGTGACTCTCATGTGTGGCCTCCGAAAATCCCAACACAAATCATGGCAATACTTCTCTAAGGTCAGTTCCAGAACTCAGTCTCCAAGGGGAATCCCACAAGAGTTGAAACCCAGGTGGACACAGTCATCTTTTCCAACTGCCACACAAATGACCACAATTGAAACCAAAACACTCCCACATGGCCCTCATGTTTTTCCATATAGACACTCATCATAACCTCTCGCTGGAGGTTTCCATGAGGGGGGCAGACCAAGACACTGTCCAAAATAAGCTCCCTTGCCCCTAATTTGCCAAAAGTCAGGGTGGCCTACACACCCTTCCTGTGAACCAGAACTGATCAAATAGGGATGCAGTTAATACTGTTCTGCTTTTCCAATTTGAGGCCTACTGACTGTCAGGTATAGATTCTTTATGTGATTTGGAGTCATCAGAAAACCCAAGCACTTCTGCAGGGGTTCAAAGAACTCATTTGAACTAAAGGATCCTGATTCTTACTTGATGAAGGTCAGGAATCTAATAGAGGAAGGCAAGAGACTCATTTGCCATTTCTGTTTTGAATGCACACATGGAATCTATCTTTAGATGCATCAGGTGCTGAGAATCTAAGCCACAACCTCACACAGAACCAAGAGGCTGATTCAGACACATCCTTTTACAAATCAATTAAGCAAAGAGCAACAGGTGATGCCCATTCATTTTCATTTGAAAACTGTTTTCTTCAGGCTTCACAAAGGGGTGGCCAGAGGCAAAGACCTTCCTGACATTTAGGGCAACAGAAAAACAGGTAAGCAAAAGACCCAAAGCAGGGTTTCTCCACTGAGACTTTCCTGGTCACACTGATATCTGAGTTTTCTGAGATGCTCCCCATTCACTTCATCTATCAAGTACATGGTCATGTCACAGAGCTTGCAGGTTGTATATATCTTGGACACAAAACCATGAGCCTATTTTGGAGAGTGGCCAGAATTCAGGAAGAAAACAGGATCTTAGGAAGATAGTAGGTTTTGCCCATCCAGAAGGCAAGCCGCGGTCCATTCATCAATTGGACAGGATGAATGCCAGGAAGCTTTCTACTAGACAGGACACATCCATTAATTCATTCTCTTTTCTAATGTCTACAACCACAGACACAGTGGGATACACAGACATAGAAACACTCACATGTCAAACGACTTACTAGAAACAGTGCAATCCAAACCAAACAAACCACATTTTCTACCTATTCTCAGAACATGTGACAAAACCACAAAACCACAACCACTCCCACAAAGGCACCTCCTTCCCCCAAGTAGGTCTGTGAGTATCCAGAGTGTCCTCTGACTGGTGGGCCATACAATGTTCTCCCGAAATGTCCTGTCCTGACTCAGATCTGGTCTCCTTGGCCAACTCTGTGAAGTTGTCAGGAGCCAGCGGTGAGCCACTACCTGCTTTCTCAGAAAAGGTCCCTCTTCAGAGCTCTCCTGGCCTTTGGCTATCCTCACATAGGTAGGTACCAAGAAAGACTGACCCTGTCCTTGGTAAAACCGAACAAGTGAGCCCACTGGGACTGGGACTGGGACTGGCTCTGGGTGCCTGTCTTCATGGATCCCAAGTTCAGAGAATTCCTTCACCAAGGAAGTGACATAGGTCACTTCCTTCAGGAACTGAATCAGGTTACTGCCTTGGCAACCAATTTGTCCTAACAGTTGCTTCCAAGAGTCCAATAAGTTGGAGGCTGCCCCTACTTCCAGTGAAACTTTCACAATTTTGCATGGTATATCAACCATAGGCACCCAAAAAAAGCTCTCCAGATAGGCCTGGTTTGGTCCATCTTCTATACATGAAGAAAAGAAATGTTGATTCAGACACATCCCTTCATGCCAACCAGGTGGTTTGTCATGGAAGATGACTTTTGCTCTCTGACGTCATTCATAGCTGGCTACATTTAATCCTGGGATCATTTCTTTAATGACCTTGGAGGTTCTCAGCAAGTGGAAGATCCCCTAATTTCTGTATTGAAAGACCAACTCTGTCCCTGCTCTTCAGTAAAGTTAGATTGAGAGAACAGTGTATGGTCAGGGTTAATAACATGTTCCATTTGGGTTAGGAATCATTCTGCGGGATGAATTATGGTATTGGGAACGTGCGATATTTATAAGAATATAAGTGATTTATAAGTATGAAAACAGACATCTAGGTAATATTTGAAGCCCAGAATTGCATTGGACCCTTAGCTGGGATTCTTAGCTTTGAATTATATTCTGCACAGATGTCTCAGATAAATCGATATACAATGGCATAATTACTTGTACCTTGGTTTATTGAATGTTGAAGAGAACATCCAGTCAAAAAGGGATAATTTGTAGGATTAGTAAGATAGTTGGTAGGTTTTGAAAGAAGAGTGAGTATAGGATTTGGATAAAAAGATCTTTAGCTGTAGGGTTTCGGATAGAGTGAATGTAATTGTCAGCACATGTGGAGAGTCTGTCAAAAGGATGAACTGGGGAAAAAAGTAGGAATGCAGATATCAATTGACATTAGGATATCAGGCAAAGTATAAAGTGAGTGATAGAATTATACATTTTCAACAGGCTTGAGTTTGAATATATAATCTTAGGAAGAAACAAACATGTAGTCACCAATAGGATGAACTTTTGAGAGCATTAGGCAACATGGACATGGATGTTTTCCGTAATCCATGCTCACTTTTCATTTAGGCTTTGGTACAAACATAAGTTTGACCTCTTCTTTCTGTGTGCAGAATACTACTGTGGTAAAATGTATATGTAGATCAGGTGACATGAGTATTTCTTCCACCATTTCTGGGAGCAATATATTGAAGACGTATAAATTATTTTTGGAGGTAAAAATGGTGTACACTGTGTCTATAATTATAGAAATAATGCATGAATAGACCATACTGTAAATAAATATTATAACTGTTTCTAACTTTAAATAATGGATTGAATTGATATCTGAAAATATACAGAAAATCTTACATTGATATACAATCCTTCATTCCAACCAGTAATATATCTAATGGTTATATCAGCATTATGGTTTTTCATGAAGAATGTGTGAGTTTTGCTTCAAAAGTGATTATGGAAATCGGAAATAATGTGTTTGGAAAGAAGTCTCATGAAAAGACCAGTCAAGAAACCTGGAGAAATACATGTGTTTTGAAGCAGAAAGTGATTGAAAGTGAAACAAATGCCTATATATTTGTGAACTTGTGGATCAAATATGTATCCTATGATGTGCATAAACTGAAGAAATAGTAATGTACCACTGTTACATAAAAATGAACGTCAAAATACACATCATGTCCTCTCCCACAGGAATCTACTTGCATTGATGTTAAACTGGGTCAGTTATTGTAGAAGTATTAGGATAATGCCGCAGTCTTGCTGGGCACAATCAGGAGCCACTTGCCAAAAGAAACGAACTTTATTTTTAGAACCACACACGCCAAACAAAACAGCCTCTCAGGAAAAACCTTCAGAGCCCCAACTGCCACCACTGGCTTCCGAAAACCTCTCCCTCCCACATGAGCCTCTCTCCGCCTCCCACAATCCTCCTGCTCTTGAGGCCGATTGGCTGGGTCATGTGGGCAAAGTCAAAAAAAGTCCCCCAATGAGCAGTTTTGTGGTCTGAAAGGGCAGGGAAACAGCCCATTGAGCATCACTGCAGAGGAGCCAATCAGCTAGTTGTTGCTGGGGCCGCTGTGAGCCAATCATCAGCCGGCAGCTGGAAGTTTGCTGGCAGCAGGAATTTTGCTGGGGCCCCTTCGGCTGTGGCTCTCAACATCTTCCCCTCTCTGTTTAAACAACACGCATGTGGCTTAGGGACCGTGCCTGCCTTAGGTTGTCCAATAGTACATATGGTCTTTACCCGTTAAGTTGGTACCATTGCAATTGGATCTTACCCGTCACTGACTACCCGTCCAGTATAGAGCCACACCTGTGGAGAGGTCTTTGTACCAGCGGGGGTGGGTGAGGTTCTTTGCCTCACCTCTGTTGGCCTCCCCAAATTTTAGCTGGACGATCATGACACGCAGAAGGGAGGAAGATACACCAAGCCAATTGACGGCTCCTTTTGGAAAAATTGTACCACCGATGACATCATCAGCAAATATACCGCAACACTACGACAAGTCGCTGCACCAACAGATAGTTCACAATGCATTTAGGTGAGTTCACATGTGTCCAGGCAAGTTCTGCAAGCAGTACAGGGATGGCTATTGCAGAAGCTGTAGATTGGAATTATCTTTGATTTCACCTGCACTAGGATGAAGATAGGAACTCTGGCAATAATGTCTAAAGAAAAAAATTATGTAACATTCCAGAAGGCACTAAAACCAAAAAAAAAAAAAAAACATATGTAACATTCCAGAAGGCACATCAAAAACCAAAATGGCCCAAAAAGCATTCATTGAGGATGAAGTCTCTCACCTTCCTCTGTAAGGTTCCTGACCTCCATAAAATGAGAATAGGGATTTATTGGGTCAAATGAGTTCTTCAAAACCCTGCAGAGGGTAGCCAATGGGTTATTGGGTTTTTTCATTACTCCAATTCACATCAAGAATCTATACTCCACAGACAGTAGGCCTCAAATTAGAGAAGCAGAGCAGTACTAAAGTACTAAAGCAGTACTAAAGTCAGTTATTTGATCACTCCTGGTTCACAGAATGGGTCTCCAGGCCACCTTGACTTTAGGCAAATGAGAGGAAAGGGAGATTATTTTGGACACTGTCTTGGGCTGTGCCCCTCAAGGAAACGTCAAGCCAGAGGTTATGATGAGCGTCTATATGGAAGAAGATAAGGGCCATTTGGGAGTTTTTTGGTTTTCCTTGTGGTCATTTATGTGGCAGTCGGAAGAGATGACTGGGTCCACCAGGGCTTGAACTCTGGTGTGATTCCCCTTAGAGACTGAGTTCTGGAACTTACCTCAGAGAAGTATTGCCATGATTTGTGTTGGGATTTTAGGCGGCCACCCATGAGAGTCGCCCGTTGAAACTGAGATCTAGGCCCGGGGTGGCTTTCCACAGAGCACTGGGAATCTCATACAGAATATCATATGATATTATTTTGAAATACTTGCCAGACATAGTTGAGAGTCAAAACACACATGGACCTCACATTGTAGACCTCAATTGGCCTGGCTTCATGTGACTATTTGGCCACTCTTTGGAAAGCCTTGCCTGTGAGAGTTCTCCAGAACTTTCCTTGAAATGAGCTTCCTCAACATTGAATAATTCCTGAAAGAATTGAAACAAATAATGCCTCCAACTTCATCCTTGTAAAATGGCTAGATAAATACCATGAAATTTTTGAAATTCGCATGATGAGGTGGCACTGGAGAACCTTTGATGTTCTGTTGCTCATCATTAGTGTACCTGACAGTGCCTTGATTGATTGGGTATAATGAAAGTGGTGTAGAACAGAGATGCCAGTTAGATGGAGACTGCGGAGTATTTGGCCCAGAACTGTGGTGTGCAGGTGTGTGATAAAATATTTATGGTGGTGCCATGTGGATCTGCCATTGATTTCCAAATGGCTTTTAGCTGACATGGTGCACCCAGCAGACCCTTATATGCAAAGGCATCTTGTTATATGGAGAGGTTTCAGGGCAATGTTCAGAATCAGGTTGCTATGGTCAAGGGGGCAGGCTATGTGGGATAGAAGCCGGATTGGTGCGTTCTCCTGGAGACTCTGACCTACCACATGTCACAGAACTCCCTCCAACACTGTGTTCCAGTTGAACTCCTTGTATTTCTTGAAGCAAATACCAAACTCCCAGTTCAGCACCAAGAAACACAATGAAAATTGAAGGATGACTAAATGGCTTCATCGTCCACACACTTAGACACTTTGGCCCAGTGGCCTCTGTTTACCTACAAAGAGAAAAATCAGCACTGCTGCCTCAGGTTCATTGGAAAATAAGAAACCATGTTCTCCAGGTCACATAGATTCAGACCCAGCTTTGATGGTTTCACTACAAATGAAGACAAAGCTACTGACAACAACATATATTTCAAGTGCCACACCTCAGAGGCAGTTTCTCCAGAAGTCTTTTTTCCAGCAGACCTCCATGGTTGTGGAGTGTTCACCCAGTTCCTTACTTCTAGAAACTCCTCTACCTGCTCCCAGGTTGAGAACTCCTGAGAATTTTCGATTCCAGATATGTATTCACAGATTTTCTTACTCTTCTCCTCTAATTGTGTCTCACTTGGGGCAAAGGTAATGTCAAGGCATTGTTTTAGGTGAGAGTGGGAAGATTATTGTGTAGCACATATTTGCATACACATTGGATACATTATCCTATTTTCCATTTGAAATACTGAATTCCCGACACTAACCCATACCCTACTAGACTCTGACTACTTATCCTAAAATGATGGAGAAAAAGAAACCTAACAGAATAGAAATACAGGCCTTTTGTAGGAGGCATGGTGTATACTTGGATTTTCCTTCTCCTTTATCTAGGATATGTGTTATGAATCTAGTCAACTTTTCATTGTAATATTTCTCCATGAGTTTTCAAAGTTAACACATATGTAAATTCCTGTCTCCTTTTCTCTGTAGCCTCTTTAGAACATGTATATTTTTATGCATATATAGACTCCTACCTGGAAACACACGTACATTCTTGTGAGCTCACTGACTTTGGAATATACAAATTATGAGAATAGATAACTTCCCCTAAATACTGATGGAACTGAAAATTCAACCTATGGGTGAGCTTCCTAGTGAACAACATCATACATAAATCCATGTTCAGTAAAATGAATATTTTTAGATATGTGGATGATATATATTTCATGATAAATTTTGATTGGCATATATATTGCTAAATTTTATTGTTGTGTGTGTGTATATGTATATATATGTGTATATATATATATATATATATATATATATATATATATATATATATATTCACGAGATTTTCCAGATTTTTCAAAATATGAAATAAATGTGTCTTATTATACACTCCCTAAATTCATTCAAGTTCATGTATGTGGATTTAAAATCAACATTTTACATGATTATCATCAGTCTGGCTGGGCACAATTCAGGAGCCAATTGTCAAAAGAAACGAACTTTATTTTTAGAACCATACAAACCAAACAAAACAGCTTCTCAGGAAAAACCCTCAGAGCCCAACTGCCACCACAGTCTTCCCACAAGCCTCTCCCTCAACCACAAGCCTCCTCCTTTTGAGGCCGATTGGCTGGGTCACATGGGCGGAGCCAAAAAGTCCACCAATGAGCAGCTCCGTTGTCTGAAAGGGCAAGGAAACATCCCATTGAGCATCACCACAGAGGAGCCAATCAGCTAGATGTTGCTGGGGCCTCTGTGAGCCAATCATCCACTGGCAGTCGGAATGGGTGGGGAAACAGCTCAATGAGCATCTGCAATGAGCATCACCACAGAGGAGCCAATGAGCTAGATGTTGCTGGGGCCGCTGTGAGCCAATCATCAGCTGGCAGCTGGAAGTTTGCTGGCAGTTGGAGGTTTCCTGAGGCCCCTTTGGCTGTGGCTCTCAACATCTCCCCCTCTCTGTTTAAACAACAAGCATGTGGCTTAGGGACCATGCCTGCCTTTGGTTGTTCAAAAGTACATATGGTCCTTACTGGAGAACCTTGGCTGTGGCTATCAACAGTATTTGTATGTACCATTCACTGAAGTTAGTTTTCAGTACTAGGAAACAAATATGTATTTCAGGTGGATAAATATTTCTGCAAAAAATCTTGTGAAAAGTTGATTATAAATCCACATACTTGAACATAAATGAATTTAGGGAGTGTAAATAAGATACATATATTTCATATTTTGAAAAATCTGGAGAGTGTGTGGGTGTGTGTGTGTATACACACACACACACACACAGATATTAAAATGTAGCAACATATATGCAAATCGAAATTCACCATGAAATATACATCAATCACAGATCCAAAAATATTCAATTTTCTTAACAGGGATTTATGTATAATGTTGTTCTACTAGGAAGCTCACCCATTATTTGAATTTTCAGTTCCAACAGCGTTTAGGAGGAGTGATGTCTTCTCACAAATTGTATCTCCCAAGTCAGTCACCTCACAAGAATGTAGGTGTGACACCAGGTAGGATTTGATATGTGCATATAAAAATACATTGCTGAATAGGCTACAGACAAAGGGAGACAGGAATTCACATATTTGTTAACTTTAAAAACACATGGAGATCTATTTCAATTAAAAATAGACTGGATTTATAACACCTAACATTTATCATGCAAAAGGCAAGATCAACTATACACCATGCCTCGTCTGAACTGCTTGTATTTCAATTCTGTTTGTGTTACTTTTCTGCATCATATTAGAATTAGTAGTCAGAGTCTAGTAGGGTATGGGTTCGTGTCAGGGATTCAGTATTTCGAATGGAAAATTGGAAAATGAATCCAATGTGTATGCAAATATGTGCTACACACAAAAAATTCCCACTCTTATTCAGAACAATGGCCTGAAATAACCACGCCCCATGTAAGAAACAATTAGAGGAGAAGAGTTAGAAAATCTGTGAATACATACGTAGAATGGAAAATGCTCAGTAGTTCACAACCTTTGAGGTGGAAAAGACGTTTCCAAACCTTAGGGACAGGGTAAAACTCCACAAACATGGAACTCTGCTGGCCTAAACACTTCTGGAGATACTGACAATGAGGTTGGGTACTTGAAATATATGTTATTGTCAGAAGCTTTAGCTTCCTTTGTAGTGAGACCATCAAACTTGGGTCTGCATTTTTGTGACCTGGAGGACATGAATTCTTATTGTCCAATGAACATGAGGCAGCAGTGCTGAATTCACTCTTTGTAGCTAAACTGTGGCCACTGGGGGATAAGTGTCTCCCCGTCTGGAATTTGAAATCATTTGGTCATGCTCCACTTTTCGTGGTGTTTCTTGCTGCTGCAGTGGGTGTTTTGTATTTGGTTCATGACATACAAGGAGTTAAACTGGGACACAATGCTGGAGGGAGTCCTGTAACGTATGGTGTGTCAAGGTCTGCAGGAGAATGCACCAACCAGGCTTCTATCCCCCATTGCTTGCCCCCTTTACCATAGGAACTTGATTCTGAATATTGCCCTGAAGACTCTCCATGTAACATGATGCCTTTACATACAAAGTTCTGCTAGCTGCACCATGTCAGTCACAAGCCATTTGAAAGCCAATGTAAGATCCACATGACCCCACCACAGATGTATTGTCACACACCTGCACACAACTGCTCTAGGCCCACTACTCAGCAGGCTCCAACTTACTGGCATCTCTGTTCTACACCATTTTCATGAAACGCAGTCAATGAAGGCATTTTCTGGTACACTCATGATCAGCAACAGGACATCCAAAGGTTCTCCAGTGCCACCTGGTCATGGGAATTTCAAAATTTGGTGGTAGTTATCTAGCCATTTTTGAAGGATGAAGTTGGAGGCACTGTGGGTTTAAATTCATTCAGGAGCCATTAAATATTGAGTAAGCTCATTTCGATGAAAGCTCTGGAGAACTCTCACAGGAAAGGCTTCCCAAAGAGTGGCCCAAGGTCACATGAAGCCAGGCCCATTGAGGTCTACAATGTGAGGTCCATGTGTGTTTTGACTCTCAACTATGGCTGTCAAGTCTTTCAAAATAAAATCATGTGATATCCTTGCTGAGATTCTCAGTGCTCTGTGGAAAGGAACCCTGGGCTTAGATCTCAGTTTCCAAGGGTGACTCTCATTCATGGCCTGCTAAAATCCCAACACAATTCATGGCAATACTTCTCTGAGGTGAGTTCCAGAACTCAGTTTCTAAGGTAAATCACACCTGAGTTCAATCCCAGGTGGACCCAGTCATCTCTTCCAAACGCCACACAAATGACCACAATTAAAACCATAACACTCCCACATGGCCCTCATCTTCTTCCATATAGACACATATCATAACCACTGGCTGGTGGTTTTCATGAGTTGCACAGCCTAAGACAGTATCCAAAATAAGCTCCCTTGCCCCTCATTTGCCTAAAGTCATGGTGGCCTGGACACCCTTCCGGTGAACCATGAGTGATCAAAAAGGCTTGCTGTTAATACTGCTTCGATTTTCCAATTTTAGGCCTACTGACTCTTGGGTTTAGATTCTTAATGTTAAATGGAGTCATGAGAAAAACCAAGCACCTCTGGGCTAGCCTCTTCAGGGCTTTGAAAAACTCATTTGACCAAAAAGATCTTGATTCTCACTTGATGGAGGTCAGGATCCTTAGAAGAATTCGAGAGACTTCATCCACAATGACTGCTCTTTTGGCCATTTTGGTTTTGGATACACAAGAGATCTTTCTTTAGATCCCTCAGGTTCTGAGAATCTAGGCCACAGCCTCACAGGGGGCCAAGAGCCTGAATCAGACACATCCCATTCCAAAGCAATTAAGCAAAGAGCCACAGGTGATGCCCATTTATTTCCATTTGAAAACTGTTTTCTTCATGCTTCACAAAGGGGTGGCCTGAGGCAAAGATGTTCCTGACATTCACTGCAACAGAACAATAGGTAAGCAAAATTCCCAAAGCAGGGTTTCTCCACTGAGACTTTCCTGGTCACACTGATATCTGAGTTTTCTGAGATGCTCACCATTCCCTTCAGCTATGTAGTACATGGCCATGTCACAGAGCTTGGAGGTGGTACATATTTTGGACACAAAACCATCAGTCTATTCTGGAGAGTGCCCACAATTCAGGAAGAAAACAGGAACTTAGGAAGATAGTAGGTGTTGCCCATCTATAAGACAAGCCACAGTCCATTCATAAATCGGGCAGGATGAATGCTGAGAAGATTTCAACTAGACAGGACTCATCCATTGATGCATTTTCTTTTCTAATGTCTACAACCAGGGGCACAGTGGGATACACTGATATCCAAACACATGCCTTGTCAAACGACTTACTACAAACAGGTCCCGCCAAAACAAACAAACCGCCATTCCTACCTATTCTCAGAACATGAGACAAATTCACAAATCCCCACCCACACCCACAAAGACACCTCCTTCCCCCAAGTAGGTCTGTGACTATCTGGAGTTTCCACTGACTCGTGGGCCATAGTATGTTCCAAATAAATGGCCTTCCTGTCTCAGACCTGCTTTCCTTGTGCAACTCTGTGAATTTGTCAGGAGCCAGCAGTGTGCCACTACCTGCTTTCTCAGGAAAAACCCCTCTTCAGAGCTTTCCTGCGTTTTGGACATCCTCACATCAGTAGATACCAAAAATGAATGTCTGTGTCCTTGGTAAATCCAAACAAGGAGACCACTGGGACTGGGACTGGACTGGCTATGGGTTCCTGTCTTCCTGGATCCCAAGTTCAGAGAGTTCCATCACCAAAGAAGTGATGTGAGGTCACTTCCTTCAGGAACTGAATCAGATCACTGCCTTGGCAACCTCTTTGTCCTAACAGTTGCTTCCAAGGCTACCATGAGAAAGAGGCTGCCCCTACTTCCTGTGACACTTTCACAAGTTAGAATGCTATATCAACCATAGGCACCCGGGAGCAGCTCTCCACACAGGCCTGGTTTGGTCCATCTTCTCTACATTAAAAAGAGAGAGGCTGATTCAGAAACAACCCTTCATTCTGACCATGTTGTTTGCCAGGGAAGATGACTTTTGCTCTCTCAGGTCCTTCATAGCTGCCTACATCTTCTCCAGTGATCATTTCTGCATGGAATTTTGTGGTTCTCAGCAGGTGGAAGATCCCCTACATTCCTATATTGTAAGAGCAACTCTGTCCCTGCTCGTCTGTAAAGTTAGATTGAGGGAACAGTGTATGGTTAGGGTTAATAACATGTTCGATTTGGGTTAGAAATTATTCTGCTGGATGAATAATTGTACAAGAATAATGAGGTGAAATGTATGTAGGAAAACAGAAATCTAAGTAAAATTTGAAGCCCAGAAGGGGATTGGGCTTCAAGGGATTGTGATACTTAGCATTGAATTATGTTCTGCAGAGATGTCTCAGAGAGATCGATATACAATGGCATAAGACCCTGTACCTTGGATTATTGAATGTAGAAGAGAACATCAAGTCAGAATGCGTTAATAGGTAGGATTAGGAAGATAGTCAGTAGGTTTAGGAGGAAGAGTGAGTATAGGATTTGGAACAAAAGTTTCTTAGCAATAGGGTTTCGATTAGAGTGTGAATGGAAATGTCAGCACATGTGAAGAGTCAGTCACAATGATGAACTGGGGAAAATATGTAGGAAAGCAATCAATAGAGACATTATGAAATCAGGAAAAGTATAAAGTGAGAGAAAGGATTAGATGTTTTCAACAGGGTTGAATTTGAATATATAATCTTAGGAAGAAACAAATATATTGTCACAAATAGGATTGATTTTTGAGAGCATTAGGCAACTTGGACATGGATGTTTTTAGTAATCCATATTCACTTTACATTTAGGCTTTGGTACAAACATAAGTGTGACCTTTTCTTTTTGTGTCCAAATATTACTGTGATAAAATGTATATGTAGATAAGGTGACATGAGTATTTCTTCCATCATTTCTGAGACCAATAATTTGAAGACGTATAAATTAGTATTGGGTTTACAAAGAGGTGTACCCTGTGTCTATGAATATAAAGAAAAAGCATGAATAGACTGTACAGTGAATAAATAATATAACTGGTTTCACTTTAAATCATGGATTGAATTGATATCTGAAAATATATAAGAAATATTATATTGATACAAAATCATTCATTCCAACCAGTTATACATCTAATGGTAATATTGGGGTTATGGATTATCATGAAGGGTGTGTGAGTTTTACTTCAAAAGTGATTATGGAAATCGAAAATAATGTATTTGGAAAGAAGTCTCATGAGAAGACCAGTCAAGAAACATGGAGGAATACATGTGTTTCAAAGCAGAAAATGATTGAAAGTGAAACAAATGCCTATAATTTTGTAACTTGTGGATGAAATATATATCTTATAATGTGCATAAACTGAAGAAATAGTAAAATACCAGTGGTGAATAAGAATGAACATAAAAATACACATCATGTCCCATAGGAATCTACTTGCATTAATGAGAAACTGGGTCAATTATTGTAGAAATATTAGGATTTGTATTCACGATTCACTGAAGTTAATTTTCAGTAATAGGAAACAAATAGTATTTCAGGTGGTTGAATATTTCCGAGAATAATCTTGTGAAATGTTGACTATAAATCCACATACATGAACTAGAATGAAATTAAGGAGTGTATAATAAGACACATATATTTAATATTTTAAAACATCTGGAGTGTGTATACACACACACACACACACACACATTAAAAAGTAGTAGTATATATGCCAATCGAAATTCATCATGAAATATATATCATCCACAGATCGAAAAATATTCATTTTCCTGAACATGGAATTATATATAATATTGTTCAACTAGGAAGCTCACACAGAGGATGAATTTTCAGATCCCACAGTGTTTAGGAGGAGTGATCACTTCTCACAATTTGTATCTGCCAAGTCAGACACCTGACAAGAATGTACGTGTGATACCAGGTAGGATTCTATATATGCATATAAAAATAGATGTGCTGAATAGGCTACATAGAATGGGAGAGAGGAATTCACATATTTGTTAACTTTAAAAACACCTGGAGAACTATATCAATTACAAATTGACTAGATTTATAACACCAACACTTTGTCACGCAAAATCCGTGTCCAACTATACACTATGCCTCCTCTGATATGCTTGTATTTCTATTCTGTTTGAGTTATTTTTATCCATCATATTAGGATTAGTAGTCAGAGTATAGTAGGTTATGGGTTTGTGTCAGGGATTAAGTTTTTAAAGTAGAAAATAGGAAAATGAATCTAATAAGCATGAAAATATGTGCTACAAAAAATATTCCCACTCTCATCCAGAAGAATGCCTTGAAATTATCTTCGCCCCTAGTATGACACAATTAGAGGAGAAGAGTTAGAAAATATGTGAATACATATCTGGACTGGAAAATGCTCAGCATTACACAACTATGGTGGTGGTAGAACAGTTTCCAAAAGTAAAGGACAGTATAAACCCTCCACAAACATGGAGCTATGCTGGCCTAAAGACTTCTTGAGAAACTGCCTCTGAGTTTGGGTAGTTGAAATATATGTTGTTGTCAGGAGCTTAACTTCCTTTGTAGTGAGACCATCAAAGTTTGGTCTGCATCTATGTGACCTGGAGGACATGGTTTCTTATTTTCCAATGAACATGAGGCTGCAGTGCTGAATTCACTCTTTGTAGCTAAACTGTGGTCACTGGGGGCTAAGTGTCTCCCCATGTGGACTTTGAAGCCATTTGGTCATCCTCCACTTTTCCTGGTGTTTCTTGCTGCTGCACTGGGTGTTTTGTATTTGCTTCACGACATACAAGGAATTCAACTGGGAAACAGTGCTGGAGGGAGTCCTGTAACATGTGGTGGGTCAGGGTCTGCAGGAGAATGCCCCAACTTGGCTTCTATCCCACATTGCTTGCCCCCTTGACCATACCAACCTGATTCTGAACATTGCCCTGAAACCTCTCCATATTACAAGATGCCATTTCATATAATGGTCTGATGGCTGCACGAAGTCAGTCACAAGCAATTTGGAAGCCAATGTAATATCCACATGGCCACACCACAGATGTATTATCACACACCTGCACACCACTGCTCTAGGCCCACTACTCAGCACGCTCTAACTTACTGGCATCTCTGTTCTACACCATTTTCAAGAAACCCAGTAAATCAAGGCACTGTCTGGTACACTCATGATCAGCAATGGGACATCCAATGGTTATCCAGTGCCACCTGGTCATTGGGAATTTCAAAAATTTTATGATATTTATCTATCCATTTTTCAAGAATGAAGTTGAAGGCACTTTGGGGTTTCCATTCATCCCGGAACCATTAAATGGTGAGGAAGCTCATTTCAATGAAAGCTCTGAGGAACTCTCACAGGCAAGGCTTCCCAGAGTGTGCCCAAAAGGTCACATGAAGCCAGGCCCTTTAAGGTCTATAATGTGAGGTCCTTGTGTGTTTTGACTCTTAACTGTGGCTGCCAAGTTTTTCAGAATAAAATCATGTGATATCCTTGCTGAGATTCTCAGTGCTCTGTTGAAAGCTTTCCTGGGCCTAGATCTCAGGTTTCAAGGGCGACTCTTATGCATGGCCTCCTACAATCCCAACACAACTCATTGCAATACTTCTCTGAGGTCAGTTTCAGAACTCAGTTTCTAAGGGGAATCACACCAGAGTTCAAGCCCATGTGGACCCAGTCATCTATTCCAAACGCCACAAAAATGACCACATTTAAAACCAAAACATTCCCACATTGCCCTTATCTTTAACCATATAAACACTCATCATTAAATCTGGCTGCAGGTTTCCAAGAGTGGCGCAGCCCAAGACAGTGTCCAAATAATGCACCCTTGCCCCTGATATGTCCAAAGTAAGGGTGGCCTGTTCACCCTTCTTATGAACCAGGAGTGATCAAATAGGCCTGCCATAAATACAGCTCTGCTTCTCCAATTTGAGGCCTACTGACTGTCAGGTATAGATTCTTTATGTGATTTGGCATCATGAGACAACCCAAGCAGTTCTGCAGGACTTTGAAGAACTCATTTGATCCAAAGGATCCCTATTCTCACTTGATGGAGGTCAGGAACCAAACAGAAGAAGGCAAGAGACTTCATCCACAATGACAGATTTTTTGCCATTTTGGTTTGGATGCACACATGGGATCTTCTTTAGATCTATCAGGAGCTGAGAATTTTAGCCACAGCCTCAAACAGGGCCTAGTGTCTGATTAAGACACATCCCTTTCCAGAGCAATTAAGCAAAGAGCCACAGGTGATGCCCATTCATTTCCATTTGAAAACTATTTCTTCAGGCTTCACAAAGGGGTGGCCTGAGGCAAAGACCTTCCTGACATTCAACGCAACAGAAACATAGATAAGCAAATGGAGCCAAGCAGGGTTTCTCCACTGAGACTTTACTGGTCACACTGGTATCTGAGTTTTCTGAGATGTTCCCATTCCCTTCAGCTATCAAGGACATGGCCATGTCACAGAGTTTGGAGGTGGTACATATCTTGGACAATAAACCATGATACTATTCTGGAGAGTGGCCAGAATTCAGGAAGAAAACAGCAACTTAGGAAGTTAGTAGGTGTTTCCCATCCATAAGGCAAGCAACAGTCCATTAATCAATTGTGCAGGATGAATGCTGTGAATCTTTCTACTAGACAGGACACCTCCATTGATGCATTCTCGTTTCTAATGTCTAAAACCACGGACACAGTGGCTACACAGACATAGAAACACTCGCCTTGTCTAAAGACTTACTAGAAAAAGTCGACTCCAAACCAAACCAACCACCTTTCCTACCTATTCTCAGAACATGAAACAAAACCACAAACTCACACCCACAACCAAAAAGGCACCTCCTTCCCAAAAATAGGTCTTTAACTATCTGGAGTGTCCTCTGACTGGTGGGCCATACTATGTTCCACTTGAAATGGCCTGTCCGGTCTCAGATCTTGTCTCCTTGGCCAACTCTGTTATTCTGGGAGGAGCCAGTGGTTAGCCACAACCTGCTGTATCAAGAAAGGCCCCTCTTCAGAGCTCTACTGGCATTTGGCCATCCTCACATCACTAGGTACCAAGAAGGTCTGACTCTGTACTTGGTAAATCCAAACAAGTGAGCCCACTGGGCCTGGGACTGGGACTGGCTCTTGGTGCCTGGCTTCTTGCATCCCAATTTCAGAGAGTTCCATCACCAAGAAAATGAGGTATGTCACTTTCTTTGGAACTGAATGAGGCCACTGCCTTGGCAACAACTTTGTCCTAACACTTGCTTCCAATGGTTCCATGAGTTGGAGTGTGCCCCTACTTCCTGTGACAATTTGACTAGTTAGAATGGTATATCAAAATAGACACCATGGAACAGCTCTCCACGAAGGCCT
Organism: Callospermophilus lateralis; assembly: GCF_048772815.1. NCBI lineage: Eukaryota > Metazoa > Chordata > Mammalia > Rodentia > Sciuridae > Callospermophilus > Callospermophilus lateralis. The sequence continues at coordinate 1,002,635 of NW_027514424.1, read as the reverse complement.
GGTTAGGTCCATCTTCTCTACATTAAGAAGAGAGAGTCTGATGCATACACATCCCTTCATCCTGTCCAGGTTGTTTGCCATGGAAGATGGCTTTTGCTCATTCAGGTCCTTCATAGCTGCCTACATCTTCTCCAGGGATAATTTCTACATCGAACTTTGAGGTTCTCAGCAGTTGGAAGATCACCTACATCCCTTATTGAAAGAATAGCCCTGTCCCTGCTCTTTTGTAATGTTAGATTGAGGCAACAGTGTATGGTTAGGGTTAATAACAGGTTCGATTTGGGTTAGGAATCATTCTGCGGGATGAATAATGGTATTGGGAACCTGCAATATATAGAAATATAGTGGTTAAATATAAGTATGGAAACAGAAATCTAGGTAAGATTTGAAGCTCAGAAGTGCATTGGGCAATAGATTGGGACACGTAGCTTTGAATTACGTTCTGCATACATATTTCAGAAAAATCGATATACAATGGCATAGGACCTTGTACCTCGGATGATTGAATGTAGTAGAGTACATCCACTCAAAAAGGGATAGTCGATAGGATCAGGAAGATAGTCAGTATGTTTTGGAAGAAGATAGAGTATAGGATTTGGACCAAAGTTCATTAGCAATAGGGTTTTGGTTAGAGAGTGAATGTCAATGTCAGCACATGTGAAGGGTCAGTCACAATGTTGAACTGGGAAAAATATGTAGGAAAGTAGATATCAATAGAGACATTAGGAAATTAGGCAAAGTATAAAGTGAGTGAAAAAACTAGAAATTTCCAACAGTTTTGAGGTTGAATATATAATCTTAGGAAGAAACAAAAATGTGGTCACCAATAGGATTGACATTTGAGAGCATTAGGCAACCTGGATATGGATGTTTTTAGTAATCCATGTTCAGTTTCCATTTAGGCTTTGGTACAACCATACGTGTGACTTTTGCATTTTGTGTCCAGAATATTACTGTGGTAAAACGCATATGTAGATCAGGTGACATGAGTATTTCTTCCACCATTTCTGGGAGCAATATTTAGAAGACGAATAAATTAATATTGGGCATAATAAGAGGTGTACCCTGTGTCTATGAATATAGAGATAATGCATGAATAGACCATATAGTGAATAAATAATATAACTGGTTCCACTTTAAATAATGGATTAAACTGATATCAGAATATATATAAGAAATACTATATTGATATGAAATCATTTCTTCCAACCAGTTATACATCTAATGGTGATATTATAGTTATGGTTTATCATGAAGTGAGTGTCAGTTTTGCTTCAAAAGTGATAAAGGAAATCAAAAATAATGTATTTGGAAAGAAGTCTCATGATAAGACCAGTCAAGAAACCTGGAAGAATCCATGTGTTCTGAAGCAGGAAGTGATTGAAAGTGAAACAAATGCCTATAAGTTTGCTAACTTGTGGATGAAATATATATCCTATGATGTGCATAAATTGAAGAAATAGTAATGTACCAGTGTTGAATTAAAATAAATTTCAAAATACACATCATGTCACATAGGAATGTACTTGCATTGATGTTAAACTGGGTCAGTTACTGTAGAAGTATTAGTATTTGTATGCAACATTAACTGAAGTTAGTTTTCAGTACTGCAAACAATATGTATTTCAGGTGGATGAATATTTCTGAGAATGATCTTGTGAAAAGTTGATTATAAATCCATATACATGAACATGAATGAATTTAGTGAGTGTATATAAGACACATATATTTCATATTTTGAAAAATCTGGAGAGTGTATATATATATATATATACAAAAAAACACACACAGACAATAAATTAGCAATCGAAATTTATCATGAAATATATATCTTCCACAGATGCAAAATTATTTCTTTTAGAACATGGATTTATGTATAATGTTGTTCTTCTAGGAAACACACCCCTAGGTTAAATTTTCAGTTCCAACAGAGTTTAACAGGAGTGATCATTTCTGACAAATTGTATTTGCCAAATTAGCCTCCTCACAAGAATGTAGGTGTGATACCAGGTAGTGTTCTATATGTGCATTTAAAAATACATGTGCTGAATAGGCTACAGAGAAAGGGAGAGAGGAATTCACATATTTGTTAGCATTAAAAACACATGGAGAACTATTTCAATTAAAAATTGACTAGATTTATAACACCTACAATTAATCATGCAAAAAACAAGTCCAACTATACACCATGATTCCTCTGAACTGCTAGTATTCCTATTCTGTTTGTGTTATTTTTCTCCATCATATTAGGAGTAGTAGTCAGAGTTTATTAGGGTATGCGTTAGTGTCAGGGATTCAGTATTTCGAATGGAAAATTGGAAAATGACTCTAAAGGGTATGCAAATATGTGCTACACAAAAATGTTCACACTCTCATCCAGAAGATTGCCTTGGCATTACCTTAGTTCCGAGTAAGATACAATAAAGGAGAAAAGTTAGAAAATCTGTAAATACATATCAGGAATAAAAAATGCTCAGGAGTTCACAAACTTGTAGGTGGTAGAGGAGTTTCCAATAGTAAGGGACAGGGTAAACACTCCACAAACATTGAGCTCTGCTTGTGTAAAGAGTTCTTGAGAAACTCTCTGAGGTTGGGCTCTTAAAATACATGTTGTTGTCAGGAGCTTTAGCTTCCTTTGTTGTGTGACCATCAAATCTGGGTGTGCAAATATGTGACCTGAAGGACATTGTTTCTAATTTTCCAATGAAAATGAGGCAGCAGTGCTGAATACTCTTTTTGTAGTTAAAATATGGCCACTGGGGTGTAAGTGTCTCCCCGGGTTGACTGTGAAGCCATTTGGTCATCCTTCAATTTTCATGGTGTTTCTTGCTGGTGCACTGGGAGTTTGGTATTTGCTTCATGAAATACAAGGAGTTCAACTGGGACACAGTGCTGGAGGGAGTTCTGTCACGTGTGGAGGGACACGGTCTGCATGAGAATGCACCAACCAGGATTCTGTCCCACATAGGTTGCCCCTTTGTCTATAGCAACCTGATTCTGAACATTTCCCAGAAACCTATCCATATAACAAGATGCCTTTACATATAAGGGTCTGCTGGCTGTACCCTGTCAATCACAAGGCAATTGGAAGCCAATGGCAGATCCACATGCCCCAACACACATGTTTTTTAACACACCTTCACACCTCTGCTCTAGGCCCACTAATGAACAGGCTCCAACTTACTGGCATCACTGTTCTACACAATTTTCATGAAACCCAGTCAGTCAAGGCACTGTCTGATACACTCATGATCAGCAACAGGACATCTAAAAGTTTTCCAGTGCCACCTGGTGATGGGAATTTCAAAAATTTCATGGTATTTATCAAGCCATTTTTCGAGGATAAAGTTGGAGGCTCTGTGGGTTTCAATTCATTCAGGAACCATTAAATGTTGAAGAAGCTCATATCAATGAAAGATCTTGAGAACACTCACAGGCAAGGCTTCCCAAAGAGTGGCCAAAATGTCACATGAAGTCAGGCCCATTGAGGTATACAATGTGAGGTCCATATGTGTTTTGACTCTCAAATGTGGCTTTAAACAATTTCAGAATAAAATCATGTGATATCCAGGCTGAGATTCCCAGTGCTGTGGGCAAAGCCACCCTGCACCTAGATCTCCCTGCACCACAATTAATACCTGAGATGTTGGTTGCATGGCCTAGTAAAATCCAAACACAATTCATGACAATACTTCTCTTATGTCACTTCCAGAATTCAGTCTCTAAGGGGAATCATACCAGAGTTCAAGCCCAGGTGGACCCAGTCATCTGTTCCAAGCACCAAATTACCACAATTCAAAACAAAATGCTCCCACATGCCCCTTATCTTATTTCATGTAGACACTCATCATAACATCTGGATGGAGGTTTCCATGAGGGGAACAGCACAAGACAGTGTCCAAAATAACCTTTCTTGCCCCTCATTTGCCTAAAGTCAGTGTGGCCTGTAAATCCTGACTGTGAACCAGGAGTGATCAAATACGCCTGCCGTTAATACTCCTTGGCTTCTCCAATTTGATGCCTACTGACTGTGGGGTTTAGATTCTTTATGTAAACTGGATTCATGAGAAAACCCAAGCACCTATGGGCTAAACTCTGCAGGGCTTTAAAGAACTCATTTGACCCAAAGGATCCCTATTTTCACTTGATGGATGTCAGGAATCTTAGAGAAGAAGGTGAGAGTCTTCATCCACAATAACTGCTCTTTTGGCCATTTTGGTTTTGGATGCACCCATGGGATCTTTCTTTAGATCCATCAGGTGCTGAAAATCTAAGCCACAGCCTCACACAGGGCCAAGAGGCTGATTCAGACACATCCCTTTCCAAAGCAATTAAGCAAAGAGCAAAACACACACAGACATTATAAAGTGGCAATATATATGCCAATTGAAATTCATGATGAAATATATATCGTCCACAGATCCAAAAATATTAATTTTACTGAACATGGATTTATGAATAATGTTGTTCAACTAGAAAGGTTACCCTTAGGTTGAATTTTAAGATCCAATAGCGTTTAGGAGGAGTGATCTCTTGTCATAATTTGTATCTGCCATGTCAGCCACCTCACAAGAATGTATATGTGATACCAGGTAGGATTCTATATGTTTATATAAAAATACATGTGATGAATAGGCTACAGAGAAAGGGATAGAGGAATTCACATATTTATTAACTTAAAAAACACAAGGAGAACTATTTCAATTAAAAATTAACTAGATTTATAACACCTACCCTACATAATGCAAAAGGCAAGTCCAACTATACAACATGCCTCTTCTGAACTGCTTGTATTTCTATTGTGTTTGTATGCACTGTGGGTTTCAAGAACCATTAAATGTTGAGGAAGCTCATTTGAATGAAACTCTGCAGAACTCTCATAGGCAAGGCTTCCCAAAGAGTGACCAAAAGGTTAGATATAGCCAGGCCCATTGAGGTCTACAATGTGAGGTCCATGTGTGTTTTGACTCTCAACTATGGCTACCAAGTCTTTAAGAATAAAATCATGGGATATCTTGGCTGAAATTCTCAGTGCTCTGTGGAAATCCACCCTCGGCCTTGATCTTAGTTTCCAAGAGCGACTCTCATGCTTGTCCTCCTAAAATATCACCACAATTCATGGCAATACTTCTCTGAGTTCAGTTCCAGAAGTCAGTCTCTAAGGGGAATCACACAAGAATTCGAGCCCAGGTGGACCCACTCATCTCTTCCAACCGTCACACAAATGACCACAATTAATTCCAAAACACTCTCACATGGCCCTCCTCTTCTTCTATAAAGGCACTCATCATAACATCTGGCTGGAGGTTTCCATGAGGGGCACAGCCCAAGACAGTGTCCCAAATAAGCTCCCTTGCCACTTATTTGCCTAAATTCAGGGTGGCTTGGACACCCTTCTTGTCCACCAGGAGTGATCTGAAAGGGTAAAATAAATTGAAATTAAAGTGTAAAAGTTGAAGTGTAAAAGACTGGGTTTTGTAAAGTTTCTAAGCTGCAAGGCCTGAGTTAAAATGTGAAGGACCAGGTATTGTTAAGTTCCTATGCTACATGCAAAACCTGAAATTCCTGTAGCTTGTAGTACAATTCCCGACTGCCCAGTAAATATTCCCCCTGACCGCCTGGTTATTTAATAACCTAGAAACCTGTGTGGCCTGGCACATAGGCATTGCAAGGCCTAAAGCAATCTGTTTGAATGTGTACCTCGCTTTAGAACTGACCTATCACTCCTGCCTCACCTGTTCCTGCCAATGAATGAACTAATCATGTTTAGGAATTGTTGTTTGATTTTTCTGTGGTGTATGTTGATTTCTTAAAGGAGACTGTGATATATGTAAAGTCCCGCCCTCCCCAAAAAGTGTACTTAAGCACTGCTCAACCCCTGCTCGGGGCTCTGGGCTGCTCTCCCTTCTTGAGTGAGCACGTAGCCCCAGCATGCTGGATTGGATCCTCAATGAACGCCTTTTTCTGTTGCATGAGCCGCGCTCTCTTGGTGGTCTCCTCCTCCGACGTTCACCGGATCCTTACATTTGGTGCGTTCCCCGGGAATCACGCAGCATAGGACAAGGACACCCCAACAGACCCCTCTGGGGGTAAGTAAGGCGCTTCTTTCCATTTTTCCTTGCGATCGCTCAGAGCTTTTTGTTCAGGTTCCGTTTTTCCGTTTTTGGTTTGGGTTGGCAGAGTGGCTGCCAGCGGAGAACGTAAGTTCCCCCTGTCAGTGGTGGACAAACGTGTCCTAAAGCCACAGACCACGTCCTCGCAAGGGATGCCTTGGAGGACTCAGGGAGTGATGGATGTGCCCTCATTAGGTGAGGAGGGACGGATGAGCCCACATTAGGTGACTCTGCTGCCAACCCATCATATCTTGCTGGCTACTTTTTTCTCTCAGGTTGAATTCACTGTCTGTCTTTATGGTCTAACCCATCAGATTTTGCCAGTTACTAGGTTCTAATCTTTACTTCTGAACTCGTGTTAAATGTTACCTGTGTGTACATGTTTGTGTCACGTTTGTATTGTCCTTGTCTCTGTTTGAGAAACTCTCATTATGGGACAAAGCCATTCCATGCCTCTGTCCTTGAAGCCTTTCCTGGTCCCTGCCTCCAATCCGACACCGTCACCCAGGATCCTATCACTCAAACCTTCTACCCCTTCCCCTCTTCCCTCCATTCTCCCTGAGTCACAAGATAGTAGATCTTGGGGTTGTGAACAAACGGGAGCTGCATGATGGTCTTTGTGTGTCTTTTTATCTGTGTTTCTGTTAAATGTGATGGCATTGTTTGGACCAATGCAGAGTCCCGAGTTCCAACCTGCCTTACATATGTGGAAGTTACTTTAGCTAAATTTTAAACTAATGCTTCTCCTGTGAGGGACCAAAAGTCAATAGAACCGCCAGTTTTTCTGTTCTCACCTTTTGCACCTCTCTTAGCTGTGTTTTAAAGAACTTTGATAAACTTTACTCCCCTTTGTTAAGCAAGATTACGGAAGCAGTGATTTTTTTCTTCCCGTAGTTGGCTTGAGCATGCCCACTGCAGAGGGAAATGTCTGGGGTCAAAGAACTTTGATATCTCGCTTAAACTTTTCTCAAAACCCTGTCCTCATTATTAAATTGGCATTAATTGGCTTTGGGATGGGAACCAAGCCTTCAGTCATAAATTTTGACACCCCAGAGGGGACTTTAAATAAACCCCACTCTGCCCTCTTGGGGGAGCCTAGCACTCAAAACAACTGCAAGCAGAGGATGAAATTTTTGGGAGCTGACTACTGCAAAGTTGGGAGACAGAGAATATGCCTGGTGCCTGGGGTCAAAGCAAACCAGAGGAACTAATCCTGTAAGTAAATGGTGAGGCTAAGGGACTCCCAGCAGCTGACAGAGCCATTTTGCTGTGGGGAACTCTCTTATTCCTTAAGTGCACTTTAAGGATTTCTCCACCTCTGTTTACTTAACAAAAGGGACAATGAATGCATTAATATGTTGGTATTATAGATTTTTTCTTGGGGATGATCTAGGGTGAATGTGTATCTAAAAATGATTTTTTTTTTATTTTAACCATCTCGTATCTAAATGGGTTTCTAAAGCATTGCACTATGTTACAGTTAAAAGTTGGGTTTAAACAATTGTTTAGTTTGATTTCAGGTAGTTCATGCTAGGAAACTTAAATACTTAGGATAAAAAATAATTAAAGAGTTTTAATTTTGAACTAGGCAGACTGAAAAAATTTCACTAGATATACCAGTGCATTAACTTGGGAAGAGAAAATAAATTATGATATAGTATCTATTCCCATCAGTGTGTAAGATTTTAAAAAATGGTACTAAATTAAAACGTTGGTCTGGCTTATTGAAATGACATTAATTAGCAACAGTCTTGGAAATTTTTAAAGCTTAATTTCGGATACACATGGTAGTGTGTGGTTCTTTTTAAAAAATTTTCAGCCAATTTAATGTAACTTAATACTATTAGAAACTTCATAACAAAGAAAGGGGCTTAACGATCCTATAGAAACTTTTTCTGATGGTGGCTTTAATATTATCAAAAAATGATCCTATTTTCAGTTTTGTGTGAGCAAGTTTTTCTAGTGTAGAAAAATCTAAAGATATAAAATTTTGAGAATTACATCTTAAACTTGCATCAAAATTTTCAACATCCAAACCTGGAAATTATGACTTATAGCTAAAATGCCTTAGGCCTGAGGTTTCTGCTACGAATTCCAGTCTTTTCAGTTTTCCAGACCTCAGCCAGGACATAAGTTGATATGCAAATAAAAGAAGCCTGCAGCACTCAGCAGGAGACACATAAAAAAGAGTAAATGTGTCTTTTTACCTGAACTCAAACTAGACCTAACCAAAAAATTATATTATACGGTATTTACTAATTACTGGCCAGTCATCTTTTTTAGGACTCTTGCTTTTCTTAGATTCTGTATTTTTTTTTTTGAGCTCATGATCTTGATTCTGCTGATGGGTTAATGTTTTCTGATCAGTTCTATTTTTGATCGACTCTGGAGTTTTTAGCATTTCAATGGAGATTTCACCTGAAAAAGCTACAAGGCTTTTACTATTGTGTTATGTGTTACATTTGTGTTACGTGTTGTATGTTGGTATGTCTGTATGTGTGTATGTCCATATATCATGCAGTGATATGACAATTGACAGATGAGGAGCACTCATGAAAAATTTAAGAATGTATCCAAATGTCTTTGATTCACGTGATTCATATGTTTTAATTCAAATTGGGTAAACAGATAAAAATAAAGATGTCTTTAAAATTAGGCCTATAAGTTTTCTAGGTTTTCAAAAAGGCCCTAATAAAATGTAGATGTCTATAAAATAATCTGCCTAAATTCAGAAATTTACAAGTATTGTATTGAAATGTGAACAGAAAGAGGTAAGTAGATGAAAAAGAGAAACTAAAAGGTTCCAGATATAGATCTAATAGAGGAAAAATGTATTTCTGGATAAGAGAGTCTATATGATTAAGTAATTAAAAGGGTTTAAGTAAATAATAAAAAAAGGTTTGTGTAACTTGGTTATATGTGTAAGTTTTGAGCAAGTAATCTCAAAAAAATAAACAGCTGGTAAAACAAGTACTGTTTTTATAAAATTGTGCCATGTTATTTCTTTAAAATCTAAACTTGTTTAATACAAAAACATCAATGTAATTGTGGTGTTAATGTGTTCATATCTTCCAGGTATTCAAGTCTGTAAGGTAGAAGCTTCCAAAGACCATTGTATCAAGCTGGTGTTCTAAGGTTGTATGGTAATTCTAGGCTTAAAAGAAAAACATGTTGGAGATTTATGTATATCATTTGTGTTCTATAATTGGACTTGTTATCAATAAGATATGTACAGTTCCATGTTACTTTTTACACTGAGATGCAATCTAAAAGTATTTTTAACTTAATGAGAGCCAAATCTGTGAAGGTTTTATTGTAAACACAAACGTAATGCCCATTCATTTCCATGTGAAAACTGTTTTCTTCAGGCTTCACAAAGGGGTGGCCTGAGACAAAGACTTTCCTGATATTCAGGGCAACATAAAAATAGGTAATCAAAAGGCCCAAAGCAGGGTTTCTCCACTGAGACTTTACTAGCTACACTGATATCTGAGTTTTCTGAGATGCTTGCCATTCACCTATCCAGTATATGGCCATGTCACAGATCTTGGAAGTGGTTCATATATTGGACACAAAATCATGAGCCTATTCTGGAGAGTGGCCAGAATTCAGGAAGAAAACAGGAACGTAGGAAGATAGTTGGTGTTGCCCATTGATAAGGCAAGCCACACTCCATTTATAAATTGTGCCGGATGAATGCTGGGAAGTTTTCTCCTTGAGAGGATACACCCATTGAGGCATTCTCTTTTCTAATGTCTACAACCACGGACACAGTGGGATACACAGTCCTAAAAACACTCGCCTTGTCAAAGGACTAACTAGAAACACTCCACTCCAAACCAAACACACCCCCTTTCCAAACTATTCTCAGAACAAAAGAAAAAACCACAAACCCATACCCACAACCACAAAGGCACCTCCTTCCCTCAAGTAGGTCTGGAACTATCCAGAGTGTCCTCTGACCGGAGGGGCATACTATGTTCCCCAGAAATGGTCTGTCCTGTCTCAGATCTGGGCTCCTTGGTCAACTCTGTGAAGTTTTCAGGAGCCAGCAGTGAGCCTCTACTTGTTTTATCCGGAAGGGCCGCTCTTCAGAATTTTTCTGGAATTTGGCCATTCTCACATAAGTAGGTACCACAAAAGACTGACTCTGTCCTTGGAAAATCCAAACAAGTGAGAACACTGGAACTGGTGCTGGGACTGGGTCTTGGTGCCTGGCTTCCTGGAACCCAAATTTGGAGAGTTCCATCAACAAGGATGTGAGGTGAGGTCACTTCCTTTAGTAACTGAATGAGGTCACTGCCTTGGCAACCAATTTGTCCTAACATTTGCTTCCTAAGGTCTCATAACATGGAGGATGTCCCTACTACCTGTGACACTTTCACAAGTTAGAATAGTATAGAAACCATAGTCACCTGGGAACAGCTCTCCACAAAGGCCTAGTTTGGTTCATCTCCTCTACCTTAAGAAGAGAGAATCTGATTCAGACACAACCCTTCATCCTGACCAGGTTGTTTGCCATGGAAGATGCCTTTTGCTCTATCATGTCCTTCATAGCTGCCTACATCTTCTCCAGGGATCATTTCTGCATGGAACTTTGAAGTTTTCAGCAGGTGGAAGATCCCCTGCATTCCTGTATTGTAAGACCAAATCTTTCCCTGCTTTTCTGAACACTTAGATTGAGGGAACAGTGTATGGTTAGGGTTAATAATATGTTCAATTAAAACCAAAATACTCCCACATGGCCCTCATTTTCTTCCATGTAGACATTCATCATAACCTCTGGCTGGAGGTTTCCATAAGGGGCGCAGCCCAAGACAGTGTCCAAAATAAGTTCCCTTTCCCCTCATTTTCCTAAAGTCAGGGTTTCCTGGACACCCTTCCTGTAAACCAGGATTGATCAAATAGGCCTGCCAGTAATACTGCTCTGTTTCTTCATTTTGAAGCCTACTGACTGTGAGGTATAGATTCTTTATGTGATTTGGAGTCATGTGAGAACCCAAGCACTGCTGCAGGGCTTTGAAGAACTCATATGTCTCAAAGGATCCCTATACTTACTTGATGGAGGTCAGGAACCTAACAGAGGAAGCAAGAGACTTCATCCACAATGACTGATCTTTTTGCCATTTTGGTTTTGGATGCACACATGGGATCTTTCTTTAGATCCATCAGGTGCTGAAAATCAAAGCCACAGCCTCTCTCAGAGCCGAAAGGATGATTCAGACACATCCCTTTCCAAAGCAATTAAGCAAAGAGCCACAGGTGATGCTCATTCATTTCCAATTTAAAGCAGTTTTTTTCAGGCTTCACAAACTGGTGGCCTGAGGAAAAGACCTTCCTTACATTCAGGTCAACAGAACAGTAGGTTAGCAAAAGGCACAAAGCAGGGTTTCTCTACTGAGACTTTACTGGTCATACTGATATCCGAGTTTTCTGAGATGCTCCCAATTCCCTTTATCTATCCAGTACATGGCCATGTCACAGAACTCGACAGAGGTCCATATCTTGGACAAAAAAACATGAGCCTATTCTGGAGAGTGGCCAGAATTCAGGAAGAAAACAGGAACTCAGGAAAGAAGTAGGTGTTGCCCATATAAGGCAAGCCACAGTCCATTCATAAATTGGGCAGGATGTGTGCTGAGATGCTTTCTACTAGACAGGACACATCCATTGATGCATTCACTTTTCTAATATCTACAACCACGGAAAAAGTGGGAAACACAAACATAGAAACACTCGCCATGTCAAATGACTTACCAAAAACAGTCCACTCCAAACCAAACATACTGCCTTTCCTACCTATTCTCAGAACATGATACAAAACTACAAATTCACACCCACACCCACAAAGGCACCTCCATTACCCAAGTAGGTCTGTGACTATCCAGAGTGTCCTCAGACTGGTTGGCCTTACTCTGCTCCCTCGAAATGGACTTTCCTGTCTCAGATCAGGTCTCCTTTACCAACTCTGTAAAGTTGTCAGCATCAATCAGTGAGTCACTACCTGCTTTCTCAGGAAAGGCCAATCTTCAGAGCTTTCCTGGCATTTAGCCATCCACACATCAGTATGTACCAAGAAAGACCGACTCTGTCCTTGGTAAATCCAAACAAGTGAACCCACTGGGACTGGGACTGGGACTGGCTCTGAGTGCCTGGCTTCCTGGATCCCAAGTTCAGAGAGTTCCATCACCAAGGAAGTGAGGTAGGTCACTTCCTTCAGGAACTGAATGAGGTCACTATCTTGGCAACCACTTTATCCTAACATCTGCTTCCAAGGGTCCCATGAGAGAGAGGCTGCCCCTACTTCCTGTGTCACATTCACAAGATAGAATGGTATATCAACCATAGGCACATGTTAACAGCTCTTCACACAGACCTGGTTTGGTCCATCTTCTCTACATTAAGAAGAGAGAGGCTTATTCAGACACATCGCTTCATCCTGACCAGGTATTTTACCAAGGAAGATATCTGTTGCTCTCTCAGGTCCTTCATAGCTGCCGACATCTTCTCCAGGGTTTATTTCTGCATGGAACTTGAGGTTCTCAACAGGTGGAAGATCCCCTATCTACCTGTATTATAACACCAACTCTGTCCCTGCTCTTCGTAAAGTTAAATTGAGGGAACAGTGCATGGTTAGGGTTAATAGCATGTTCGATTTGGGTTAGGAATCATTCTGTGAGATGAATAATGGTATTGGGAACCTCTGATATTACAAGCATATATAGGTGTAATATAAGTATGAAAACAGAAATCTAGGAAAGATTTCAAACCCAGATGAACATTGGGCCCTTGATTGGGATACTTAGCTTTGAATTATTTCCGCAAAGCTGTCTCAGATAAATCGATATACAATGGTATAGGACCTTGTACCTTGGATGACTGAATGAAGAAGAGATAGTCCAGACAAAAAGAGATAGTTCGAAAAGTTATTTAGATATAGGGTTTTGGTTAGAGAGTGAATGTAAATGTCAGCATATGTGAAGAGTCAGTCACAGTGATGAACTGGGGAAAATGTGTAGGAAAGCAGATATCAATAGAGACATTAGGAAATCAGGGAAAGTACAAAGTGAGTGATAGGATAAGATGTTTTTAACATGGTTGAGTTTGAATATATAATCTTAGGAAGAAACAAATATGTAGTCACCAATAGGAATGATATTTGAGATCATTAGTTAATCAGGACATGGATGTTGTTAGTAATACATGCTCACATTAAATTTAGGCTTTGGTACAATCATAAGGGTGTCCTTTGCATTTTTTGTCAGGAATATTACTGTGTTGAAATGTAAATGTATATCAGGTGACTACAGTATTTCTTCAACTATTTCTGAAAGCAACATTTTAAGACTGATAAGTTAGTATTGGGGACACAAGTACGTGTACCCTGTGCCTATGATTATAAAGATGATGCCTTAATAGACCATACTGTAAATAAATAATATAACTGGATCAAACTTTAAATAATTGATTGAATTGATATCTGAAAATATATAGGAAATCATATATTGATATACATAAGGTCATTCTAACCAGTTATACATCTAATGGTAATTTTAGCATTATGGTTTATGATGAAGAGTGTGGGAGTTTTGCTTCAAAAATGATTATGGAAATCGAAAATAATATGTTTGGAAATAATCTCATGCAAAGAACAGTCAAGAAACATGGAGGAATACATTTGTTCTGAAGCAGCAAGTAATTGCAAGTGAACCAAATGCGTACAGATTTGTGAACTTGTGGATGAAAAGTATTATCCTATGATGTCCATAAACTGAAGAAATTGTAATGTACCAGTGTTGAATAAGAATGAACTTCAAAATACACATCATGTCCCATAGGATTTTACTTGCATTGATGTTAAACTGGGTCAGTTACTGTACAAATATTAGGATTTGTAAGCACCATTCACCAAAGTTAGTTTTCAGTACTGGGAAATAAATATGTATTTCATGTGGATGAATATTTCTGAGAATAATCTTGTGAAAATTTGATTATAAATCCACATATAGGAACATGAGTTAAATTAATGAGTGTATAATAAGACACATATATTTCATATTTTGAATAATCTGGAGAAAAAATATATATATATAGATACAAACACAGACATTAAAATGTAGTAATATGTATGCCAATCAAAATTCATTATGAAATATATATCATCCTCATATCCAAAAATATTCTTTTTACTGAGCATGGATTTATGTATAATGCTGTTCATCTAGGAAATTCACCAATATGTTGAATTTTCAGTTCCATCAGTATTTAGGGGGAGTGATCTCTTCTCACAATCTGTATCATCCTAAAACAGCAAGCTCACAAGAATGTACATGTGATACCAGGTAGGATACTAAATATGCATAATAAATTTCATGAGATGAATAGGCTACAGAGAAAGGGAGACAGAAATGAACATATGTGTTAACTTTAAAAACTCATGGAGAAGTATTACAATAAAAAGTTGACTAGATTTATAACACATACACTTGATAAAGCAGAAGGCAAGTCCTAGTATACACCATGCCTCCTATGTACGGCCTGTATTTCTATTCTGTTAGGTTTCTTTTTCTACATCATATTAAGATTAGTAGTCAGAGTCTAGTAGGGTATGGGTTAGTGACAGGGATTCAGTATTTCTAATGGAAAATAGGAAAATGAATGTAATGTGTATGCAAATATTTGCTAGACAAAAATCTTCCCACTGTCCTCCAAAACAATGCCTTGATATTTCCCTCGCCACAAGTAATACACAATTAGTGGAGAAGAGTTTGAAAATCTGTGAATATATATCTGGAAAAGAAAATGCTCAGGAGTTCACAACCTTGGAAGTGGTAGAGGAATTTCCAAAAGTAAGGTACAGGGTAAACACTCCACAAAAATGCAACTCTGGTGGCCTAATGAGTTTTTGAGAAACTACCTCTGAGTTTGGGCCCTTGAAAAATTTGTTGTTGTCAGGAGCTTTAGCTTCCTTTGTATTGAGACCATCAAACCTGGGTCGGCATCTATGTGACCTGGATGACATGGTTCCTTATATGCTATTGAACATGAGGAAGAAGTTCTGAATTTTCCCTTTGTTAGTAAACTGAGGACACTGGGGTCTAAGTGTCTAACCATGTGATCTGTGAAGCCATTTTTTCATACTCCACTTTTCGTGGTGTTTCTTACTGCTGCACTGGGAGTTTGGTATTGGCTTCACGTAATACAAGGAGAAAAACTGGGACACAGTGCTAGAGGGAGTACTCTCACGTGTAGTGGTTGAGGGTCTGCAGGAGAATGCACCAACCAGGCTTCTATCCCAAAAAGCTTGCACCCATGTCCATAGCAACCTGATTCTGAACACTGCCCTGAAACCTCTCCATATAACAAGGTCCCTTTACTTGTAAGGTTCTGCTGGCTGCAACATGTCAGTCACAAGTCATTCGGAAACCAATGGCAGAACCACGGGTCCCCACGACAGATGTTTTATCATACACCTGCCCACCACTGCTCTGGGCCCACTAATCAGCAGGCTCCAACTTTCTGGCACCTCTGTTCTCACCATTTTCATGAAACCCAGTCAATCAATGCAATGTCTGGTACACTCATGATCAGCAACAGATATCCAAAGGTTCTCCAGTGCCATCTGTTCATGGAAATTTAAAAAATTCATGGCATTTATCTAGCCAATATTCAAGGATGAAGTTGGAGGCACTGTGGCTTTCAATTTATACAGGAACCATGAAATGGTGAGGAAGCTTATTTCAATTAAAGCTCGGGAGAACTCTCAGAGGCAAGGTTTCCCAAAGAGTGGCCAAAAGGTCACATTAAGCCAGGCCCATTGAGGTCTACAATTGAGGTCCATGTGTGTTTTGACTCTCAACAATGGCTGCCACGTCTTTCTGAATAAAGTCATGTGATATCCTGCCTGAGATTCCCAGTGCTCTTTGGAAAGCTATCCTGAGCCTAGATCTCAGTCTCCAAGGGCAACTCTCATGTGTGGCCTCCTAAAATCCCAACACAATTCATGTCAATACTTCTCTGAGTTCATTTCAGTCTCTAAGGGGAATCACTCCAGAGTTGAAGTCCATGCGGACCCAGTCATCTCTTCCAACCACCACACAAATGACCACAATTAAACCAAAACACTCCCACATGGCCCTCATCTTCTTCAATATAAACTCTCATCATAACCTCTTGCTGGAGGTTTCCATGAGGGGCGCAGCCTAAGGAAGTGTACAAAATAAGCTCACTTGCCCCTTATTTGCCTAAACTCAGTGTGGCCTGGAAACCCTTCCTGTGAACCAGATGTGATCAAATAGGCCTGCCATTAATACTGCTCTACTTCTCCAATTTGAGGCCTACTCTCTGTGGGGCATAGATTCTTTATGTGAATTGGGGTCATGAGAAAATCAAGCACCTATGGGCTACCCTCTGCAGGGCTTTGAAGAACCCATTTCAGTGAGTCGAGGAATTGGACCAAATGTTCTTTAGATATAGGGTTTTTGTTAAAGAGTGAAAGTAAATGTCAGCATATTTGAAGAGTCAGTCACAGTGATGAACTGGGGAAAATGTGTAGGAAATCAGATATCAATAGAGACATTAGGAAATCAGGCAAAGTACAAAGTGAGTGATAGGATAAGACATTTTTAACAGGGTTCAGTTTCAATATTTAATCTTAGGAAAAAACAAATATGTAGTCACCAATAGGAATGATATTTGAGTTCATTAGTTAATCAGGACTTGGATGTTGTTAATAATACATGCTCACTTTCAATATAGGCTTTGGTACAATCATAAGTGTGTCCATTGCATTTTGTGTCAGGAATATTACTGTGATAAAATGTGTATGTATATCAGGTGACTAGAGTATTTCTTCCACCAATTCTTAAAGCAATATTTTTAAGACTTATAAATTAGTATTGGGGATACAAATAGGTATACCATCGGTCTATGAATATAGAGATGATGCCTTAATAGACCATACTGTGAATAAATAATATAACTGATTCAAACTTTAAATAATGGATTGAATTGATATCTGAAAATATATAGGAAATTTTATATTGATATACATAAATTCGTTCTAACCAGTTATACATCTAATGGTAATATTAGCATTATGGTTTATCATGAAGAGTGTCTGAGTTTTGCTTCAAAAATGATTATGGAAATCAAAAATAATGTGTTTGGAAAGAATCTTATGAAAAGAACAATCAAGAAACATGGAGGAATACATGTGTTCTGAAGTAGGAAGTGATTGAAAGTGAACCAAATGCCTATAAATTTGTGAAATTGTGAATGAAAGGATATATCCTATAATGTCCATAAACTGCAGAAATAGTAATGTATCAGTGTGGAATAAAAATGAACTTCAAAATACACATCATGGTCCCATAGGTGTCTACTTGCATTGATGTGAAACTGGGTCAGTCACTGTGGAAATATTACAATTTGTATGCACCATTCACTGAATTTAGTTTTCAGTACTAGGAAATAAATATGTATTTAAGGTGGATGAATATTTCTAAGAATTATTTTGTAAAAATTTGATTATAAATCCACATACACACACATGAGTGAATTTAGAAAGTGTATAATAAGACACATATATTTCATATTTTGGAAAATCTAAAGAGTAGATATCTATATTTATATAGATAGATAGATAGATAGATAGATAATTAGATACTCACATACACAGACATTAAAATGTAGCAATATATATGCCATTCGAAAATCATAATAAAATTGATATCATCCACGTATCCAAAAATATTCATTTTACTGAACATTTATTTATGCATAATACTGTTCATCTAGGAAATTCACCCATAGGTAGAATTTCCAGTTCCATCAGTATTTAGAGGGAGCAATCTCTTCTCACAATTTGTATCTTCCAAAATAACCAAGCTCACAAGAATGTACATGTGATACCAGGTAGAATTCTAAAGATGCATTAAAAAATACATGTGATGAATAGGCTACAGAGAAAGGGAGACAGAAATTTACATATGTGTTAATTTTAAAAACTCATGGAGAAGTATTACAATGAAAAGTTGACTAGATTTATAACACATACCATTGATAAAGCCGAAGGCAAGTCCAAGTATACACCATGACTCCTATGAAAGGCCTGTATTTCTATTCTGTTAAGTTTCTTTTTCTCCATCATATTTTGATTAGTAGTCAGAGTCTAGTAGGGTATGGGGTAGGGTCAGGGATTCAGTATTTCAAATGGAAAATAGGAAAATGAATCTAATGTGTATGCAAATATGTGCTACACAAAAATCTTCCCACTCTCATCCAGAACAATGCTTTGACATTACCTTCGCCCCAAATAAGACACAATTAGTGGAGAAAAGTTAGAAAATCTGTGAATACATATGTGGAAAGGAAAATGCTCAGGAGTTCACAAACTTGTAGGAGGTAGAACGGGTTACAAAAAGAGAGAGGGTAAACACTCCACAAACATGGAGCTCTGCTAGCCTTTTTGAGAAACTGCCTCTGAGGTTGGGCAGTTAAAATATATGTTGTTGTCAGGAGCTTTAGCTTCCTTTGTAGTGAGACCATCAATTCTGGGTCTCCATCTATGTGACCTGGATGACATGTTTTTTTATTTTCTAGTGAACATGAGGCAGCAGTGCTGAATTCTCTCTTTGTAGGTAAACTTTGGCCACTGGGGTCTAAGTATCTAACTGTGTTGTCTGAAAAGCCATTTGGTCATTATCCACTTTCGTGGTGTTTTTTACTGCTGCACTGTGAGTTTGGTATTGGCTTCACGAAATACAAGGAGTTCTACTGGGACACAGTGCTGGAGGATGTACTCTCACGTGTGGTGGGTTACTAAAATGCACCAGTGGAGCTTCAATCCCACATAGCTTTTCAACTTGACAATAGCAACCTGATTCTGGACATTGGCAGGAATCCTCTCCATATAATAAGATGCCTTTACATACAGTCTGCTGGCTGTACCATGTGAGTCAAAAGTGATTTCTAAGCCAATGGCAGATCCACGTGGCCCCACCAGAAATGTTTTTTTCACACACCTACACTCCACTGCTCTAGGCCCACTAGTCTGCAGGCTCCAACTTTCTGGCATCTATGTTCTACACTTTTTCCATGAAACCCAGTCAATCAAGGCACTGTCTGATACAATCATGATCAGCAACAGGACATCCAGAGGTTCTCCAGTGCAACCTGGTCATGGTAATTTCAAAAAATTCATGGTATTTATCTAGATATTTTTCAATAATGAAGTTGGAGGCACTGTGGGATTCAATTTATACAGGAACCATTAAAAGGTGAGGAATCTCATTTCAATGAAAGGTCTGGAGAACTCTCACAGGCAAGGCTTCCCAAAGAGTGGGCAAAAGGTCACATGAAGCCAGGCCCATTGAGGTCTACAATGTGAATTCCATGGGTGTTTTGACTCTCAACTATGGCTGACAATCTTTCAAAATAAAATCTTGTGATATCCTGGCTGAGATTCCCAGTGCTCTGTGGAAAGTCACCCTGGGCCTAGATCTCAGTTTCCAATGGCGAGTCTCATGCGTGGCCTCCAAAAATCTCAACACAATTCATGGCAATACTTCTCTGAGCTCAGTTCCACAACTCAGTCTCTAAGGGGAATCACAACAGAGTTCAAGCCCAGGTGGACCCAGGCATCTCTTCCAATTGCCACACAAATGACGACAATTAAAACCAAAACACTCCCACAGGGCCCTCTTCTTCTTTTATATAGACACTAATCATAACCTCTAGCTGGAGGTTTCCATGAGGGGCACAGCCCAAGACAGTGTCAAAAATAATCTCTCTTGCCCCTCATTTGCCTAAAGTCAGGGTGGCCTGGACAACATTCCTGTGAAACAGAAGTGATCATATAGGACTGCTGTTAATACTGCTCCACTTCTCAAATTTGAGGCCTAATGACTGTGGGGTATAGATTCTTTGTGTGAATTGGAGTCATGAGAAAACGCAAGCACCTATTGTCCAGCCTCTGCAGGGCTTTGAAGAACTCATTTGACACAAATGATCCCTATTCTCACTTGATGGAGGTCATTAATATTACAGAGGAAGGCGAGAGGCTTCATGTACAATGACTGATCTTTTTTTCCATTTTGGTTTTGGATGCCCACATGGGATCTTTCTCTAGATACATCAGGTGCTGAAAATCTAAACCACAGGCTCACACAGGGCCAAGAGACTGATTCAGACAAATCCCTTTCCAAAGCAATGAAGTAAAAAGCCACAGGTGATTCCCATTCATTTCCATTTGAAAACTCTTTTCTTCAGGCTTCACTAAGGTTTGGCCTGAGGCAAAGACCTTTCTGACATTCAGAGCAACAGAACAATAGGTAATCAAAAGCCCCCAAGCAGGGTTTCTCCTAGGAGACTTTCCTGGTTACTCTGATATGTGAGTTTTCTGAGATGCTCGCCATTCCCTTCAGCTATCCAGTACATGGCTATGTCACAGAGCTTGGAGGTGGTACGTATCTTGTACAAAAATACATGATACTAATCTTTAGAGGGGCCAGAATTCAGGAAAAAAATGAGAACATAGGTAGATAGCAGGTGTTGCCCATGGATAAGGCAAGCCTCAGTCCACTCATTAATTGGGAAGGATGCATACTGGGAAGTTTTCTACTAGACAGGACACACCCAATGAGCTATTTTCTTTTCTAATATCTACAAAGAAAAACACAGTGGGATACACAGACACAGAAACAGTCTCCTTGTCAAATGACTTACTAGAAACAGTCCACTCCATACCAAACAAACCTCCTTTTTTACCTATTCTCAGATCATGAGAAAAAACCACAAACACAAACCAACACCCACAAATGCACCTCCTTCTTCCAAGTAGGTCTGTGACTATCTGGAGTGTCCTCTGACTGGTAGGACATACGATGTAACCCAGAAATGGCCTTTCTGTCTCAGATCTGGTCTCCTTCGTCAAATCTGTGAATTTGTAAGGAGGCAGTGGTGAGCCAATTCCTATGCTCTCAGGAAAGACCCCTCTTCAGAGCTTTCTTGGTATTTGGCAACCCTTACATCAGTAGGTACCAAGAAAGACTGACTCTGTCCTTGGTAAATCCAAAGAAATGAGCCCACTGTGACTGCGACTGGGACTGGCTCAGGGTGCCTGGCTTCCTGGATCACAAAATTCAGAGACCTCCATCACCAAGGAAGTGAGGTGAGGTCACTACCTTCAGAAAATGAATGAGGTCACTGTCTTGGCCACCACTTTGTCCTAACAGTTTCTTCCTATTGTCTCCTGACATGGAGGCTGCCCTACTTCCTGTGATACTTTCACATGTTAGAATGGTATAGAAACCATAGTCACCTGGGAACAGCTCTCCACACAGGCCTGGTTTGGTCCATCTTCCCTACATTAAGAATAGAGAGGCTGACTCAGACACATCCTTTCATCCTGACCATGTTGTTTGCCATGGAATATGACTTTTGTTCTCTCAGGTCCTTCATAGCTGCCTGCATCTTCTCCAGGGATAATTTCTGCATGGATTTTGAGGTACTCAGCAGGTGGAAGATCTCCTAACTTCCTGTATTGTAATATCAACTTTGTCCCTGCTCTTCTGTAAAGTGAGATTGAGGGAATATTGTATGGTCAGGGTTAATAGCATGTTCGATTTGGGTTGGAAATCATTCTGCTGGATGAATAATTGTATTGGGAACCAGCGATATTTATAAGAATATAGAGGAAAAACATAAGTATGAAAACAGAAATCTAGGTAATAATTGAAGCCCAGAAGGATTTGGACCCTTGATTGGGATCCTTAGCTTGAGTTATGTTTTGCACCGAGGTCTCAGTTAAATTGATATACAATGGCATAAGACCCTGTACCTCAGATGATTAAATGTAGAAGAGAACATCCAGTCAAAAAGGGATTGTGTGTAGGATTAGGAAGATAGTCAGTAGGTTTAGGAGGAAGAGTGAGTCTAGGATTTGGACCAAATGTTCTTTAGCAATAGGGTTTTGGTTAGAGAGTGAATATAAATGACACCATATGTGAAGAGTCAGGCACAATGATGAACTGGGGAAAATATGTAGGAAAGCAGAGATCAATAGAGACATTAGGAAATCTGGCAAAGTATAACATGATAGGATTAGAGATTTTCAACAGGGTTGAGGTTGAATACATAATCTTAAGAAGAAACAAATTTGTAGTCACCAATAAGATTGACATTTGAGAGCATTAGGCAACCTGGACATGGATATATTTAGTAATCCATGTTCACATTCCATTGAGGCTTTGGTACAATCATAAGGGTGACCTTCGCATTTTGTGTCCAAAATATTACTGTGATAATATGTATATGAAGATCAGGTGACATGAGTATTTCTTCCACCATTTCTGGGGGAAATATTTTGAAAAGATATAAATTAGTACTGGGGATACTAATAGGCTTACCCTGTGTTCATGAATACAGAGATGATGCATTAATAGACCATAATGTGAATAAATTATATGACTGGTTCCAAATTTAAATAATGGATTGTATTGATATCTGAAAAAATAGAAGAAATCATTTATTGATATACATACATTCATTCCAACCACTTACATATCTAATGGTTATCTTTGGGTTACCATTTATCATGAATAGTGAATGAGTTTTGCTTCAAAAATGATTATGGAATCGAAAATAATGTGTTTAGAAAGAAGTCTAGTGAAAAGACGAGTCAAGAAACATGGAGAAATATAAGTGTTCTGAAGGAGGAAATGATTGAAAGTGAACCAAATGTTTATAAATTTGTGAATTTGTGAATGAAAGGATATATTTTATGATGTCTATAAACTGAAGAAATAATAACGTACCAGGTTTGAATAAAAATGAACTTTAATAAACACATCACATCCAATAGGAATCTACTTGCATTGATGTTAAACTTGGTCAGTTACTGTAGAAATATTACGATTTGTAAGCACCCTTCCCTGAAGTTAGTTTTCAGTACTAGGAAACAAATATGTATTTCAGTGGATGTATATTTCTGAGAATAAACTTGTTAAAAGTTGATTATAAATCCACATATATGAATATGAATGAATTCAGGCGGTGTATAAGAAGACACATATATTTCATATTTTGGTAAATCTGGAGAATATATATATATATATATATATATATATATATATATATATATATATATATATATATATATATATATATATTATATACAGTATAATGTGTGTGTTTGTGTGTCTATATATATATATAATGTATATATAGACACACAAACACACACATTATACTGTAGCAATATATATGCCAATTGAAATTCATCATGAAAAATAACTCATCCGCATATCCCAAAATATTCATTTTACTGAACATGAATATGTGTATAGTGTTGTTCATCTAGGAAGCTCACCCATGGGTTGAATTTTCAGTTAAAACAGCGTTTAGGAGGAGTGATCTCTTCTCACAATTTGTATCTGCCAAGTCAGCAACCTCACAAGAATGTACATGTGAAACCACGTAGGATTCTATTTGTGCATATAAAAATACATTTGCTTAATAGGCTACAGAGAAAGGGAGACAGGAATTCACATATTTCTTAACTTTAAAAACACATGGAGAATTATTTCAACAAATAATTGACTAGATTTATAACTCCTACCTTATATCATGCAAAAGGTAAGTCCAACTATACACCATGCTTCCTCTGAAATGCTTGTATTTCTATTCTGTTTGGGTTATTTTTCTCCATTATATTAGGATTAGTAGTCAGAGTTTAGTAGGGTGTGGGTTAGTGTCAGGGATTCAGTATTTCAAACAGAAAATTGTAAAATGAATCCAATGTTTATGCAAATATGTGCTAAACAAAATCTTCTCTCTCTCATCCAGAACAATGACTTGACATTCCCTTCGCCCCAAGTAAGTCAGAATTAGAGGAGAAGAGTTAGAAAATATGTGAATATATATTTAGAATGGAAAATGCTCAGGAGTTCACAACCTTGGAGTTGATAGAGCAGTTTCCAAAAGTAAGTGACATGGTAAACACTCCACAAACATGGAGATCTGCTGCCCTAAACACTTCTTGAGAAATTGCCTCTGAGCTTGGGCACTTGAAATATATGTTGTTTTCAGGAGCTTTAACTTCCGATGTAGTGAAACCATCAAAGCTAGGTCTGCATCTATGTGACCAGGAGGACATGGTTTCTTATTTTCCAATGAACATGAGGCAGCAGTGCTAAATTCTCTCTTTGTAGCTAAATTGTGGCCACTGGGGCTAAGTGTCTCCCCATGTGGACTGTGAAGCCATTTGGTCATCCTCGACTTTTCGTTTTGTTTCTTGCTGCTGCACTGGGAGTTTGGTATTTGCTTCACGAAATACAAGGAGTTCAAGTGGGACACAGTGCTGGAGTGAGTTCTGTCACGTGTGGTAGGTCAGTGTCTGCATGAGAATGCAAAAACTAGGCTTCTATCCCACAAAGCTTGCCCCTTGACCATAGCAACCTGATTCTAAACATTGCCGTGAAAAATCTCCATATAGCAAGATGCCTTTATATAGAAGGGTCTGCTGGCTGCACCGTGTCTGTCTCAAGGCATTTGAAAGTCAATGGCAGATCCACATGGCCCCACCAGAGATGTTTTATCACACACCTGCACACCACTGCTCGAGGCCCACTACTCAGCAAGCTCCAACTTACTGGCATCTCTGTTCAACACGATTTTCATGATACCTAGTCAATCAAGGCACTGTCTGGTATACTCATGATCAGCAACAGGACATCCAATGGTTCTCCAGTGCCACCTGGTCATGAGAATTTCTAAAATTTTATGGTATTTATCTAACTATTTTTCACAGATGAAGTTGTTGGTACTGTGGGTTTCAATTCATTCAGGATCCATTAAATGTTGAGGAAGCTCATTTTAATGAAGGATCTGGAGATCTCTCACAGGCAAGGCTTCCCAAAGAGTGGCCAAAATGTCACATGAAGCCAGGCCCATTGAGGTCTACAATGTGAGGTCATGTGTGTTTTGACTCTCAATGATGGCTGCCAAATCTTTCAGAATAAAACCTGAGATATCCTAGCTGAGATTCCCAGTGCTCTCTGGAAAGCCTCCCTGGGCCTAGACCTCAGTTTCCAAGGGCGACTCTCATGTGTGGCCTCCTGAAATCCCAACAACATTCATGGCAATACTTCTCTGAAGTTAGTTCCAAATCTCATTCTCTAAGGGGAATCACATCAGAGTTCAAGCCCAGGTGGACCCAGTCATCTCTTCCAACTACCACACAAATGACCACAATTAAAACCAAAACACTCCCACATGGTTCTCATCTTCTTCCATATAGACACACATCATAACCTGTGGATGGAGTTTTCCATGAGGGGCACAGCCAAACCAGTGCCCAAAATAAGCTCCCTTGCCCCTCATTTGCCTAACGTCAGGGTGGATTGGACATGCTTCCTGTGAACCAGGAGTGATCAAATAGGCCTGCCGTAAATGCTCCACTTCTCCACTTTGAGGCCTTATACTGTGGGGATTATATTCTTCTTTTTCTAAATTTTTTTGGAAATTTAATTGGAAAGTTAAAAAAAATTGTTTTGCAGAATGTTAAATTCCTAATGGCAAAGCCTTCACCTTGTTTGTGAAGGAAACCTTGATGCCTTGCCAATCTGGTAACATGGAGACACTCAAAATTTTCTTTTACATACTACATGGATGAATGGCTACAGCTCATAGTTTTTTAAAACTGAAAGGCAGATACCAGCAAGTAAGATAAAAAATAAAAGACAATTTTATTAAAAAATAAAGTTGTTAAATGACTCAAATATTGGAAATTCAATTCCTTTTATTTTTGGTTGTTCAAAACATTATAAAACTCATGATATATCATCTTTCATACATTTGACTCAATTGGGTTATGAACTCCCATTTTTACCCCAAATACAAATCACAGAATCACATCAGAAACACACTCACGTTTTTACATAATAGCATACTAGTTATTGTTGTATTCTGCTACCTTTCCTATCCCCTACTATTCCCCCTCCCCTCCCATCTTCCCTCTCTACCTCATCTGCTGTTGTTTAATTCTCTCCCTTGTTTTCCCCTCTTTAGCCTCACAACCTCTTATATGTAATTTTGTGTAACATTGAGTAGTCTCCTACCATTTCCATATGCTTTTCCTTCTCTCTCCCTTTCTCTCCCCCCACTCATCTCTGTTTAGTTTTAATATTTTTCTCATGTTCTTCCTCCCTGTTCTGTTCTTATTTGCTCTCTCTATATAAAAGGAAACATTTGGCATTTGTTTTTTAAGGATTGGATAGATTCGCTTAGCATTATCTATTCTAATGCCATTCATTTCCCTGCAAATTCTATGATTTTGTCATTTTTCAGTGCTGTGTAATACTCCATTGTGTATAGATGCCACATTTTTATTTTCCATTCGTCTATTGAAGGGCATCTAGGTTGGTTCCAAAGTCTAGCTATTGTGAATTGTGCCGCTATGATCATCGATGTTGCAGTATCCTTATACTGCTCTCTATTAACATCCTCAGGGAAGAGTCTGAGAAGGGCGATATCTCTGTCAAATGGTGGTTCCATTCCCAGCTTTCCCAGGAATCTCCATACTGCTTTCCATATTGTACTCACCAATTTGCAGTCCCACAAGCAGTGTACAAGTGTACCCTTTACCCCACATCCTCACCAACACTTATTGTTGTTCGACGTCATAATGGCTGCCAATCTTACTGGAGTGAGATGGTATCTTAGGGTGGTTTTGATTGCATTTCTCTGACTGCTAGAGATGGTGAGAATTTTTTCATGTACTTGTTGATTGATTGTATGTCCTCCTCTGTGAAGTGTCTGTTAAGATCCTTGGCCCATTTGTTGATTGGGTTATTTGTTATCTCATTGTTTAATTTTTTTGAGTTCTTTGTATATTCTAGATATTAGGGCTCTATCTGAAGTGTAAGGGGTAAAAATTTGTTCCCAGGATGTAGGCTCTCTATTTACCTCTCTTATTTTTTCTCTTGCTGAGAAAGATCTCTTTAGATTAAGTAAGTCCCATTTGTTTATTCTTTTTATTAACTCTTGGGCTATGGGTTTCCTATTAAGGAATTTGGAGCCCAACCCCACAGTATGTACATCGTAGCCAACTTTTTCTTCTATCAGACGCAGTGTCTCTGATTTTATATCTGGCTCCTTGATGCATTTTGAGTTAACTTTTGTGCATTGTGAGAGAAAGGGATTCCGTTTCATTTTGTTGCATATGAATTTCCAGTTGTCCCTGCACCATTTGTTGAATATGCTATCCTTCTTCCATTGCATGCTTTTAGGCCCTTTTTCAAATATAAGAAAGTTGTAATTTTGTGGATTTGTCTCTGTGTCCTCTATTCTGTACCATTGGTCCATCTGCCTGTTTTGATACCAGTACCACACTGTTTTTGTTACTATTGCTTTGTAGTACAGTTTGAACTCTGGATTCACACTTCCTGCTTAGAATTGCTTTCGCTATTCTGGGTCTTTTGTTTTTCCATATGAAATTCATGATTACTTTATCTATTTCTACAAGAAATGCCATTGGGTTTTTGATTGGCATCGCATTAAACCTGTAGAGAACTTTCGGTAATATCGCCATTTTGATGATGTTATTTCTGCCTATCCATGTACAGGGCATACTTTTCCATCCTCTAACATCTTCTTCTATCTCTCTCTTTAGGGTTCTGTAGATTTCATTGCATAAATCTTTCACCTCTTTGGTTAGGTTGATTCCCAAGTTTTTTATTTTCTTTGAGTATACTGTAAAAGGAGTGGTTTTCCTCATTTAAATTTCAGAAGTTTTGTTGCTGATATACAGGAATGCCTTAGATTTATGCGTGTTGATTTTATATCCTGCCACTTTGCTGAATTCATTTACTAACTCTAGCAGTTTCTTTGTAGACCCTTTTGGGTCTGTTAAATATATTATCATGTCATCCAAAAATAGCGATAATTTAAGTTCTTCTTTTCATATTTTTAAGTCTTTAATTTCTTTTGTCTGTCTAATTGCTCTGGCTAGTATTTCAAGAACTAAATCGAATAGAAGTGGTGATAGATGGCATCCCTGTCTTGTTCCAGATTTTAAAGAGAATGCCTTCAGTTTTTCTCCATTTACGATGATGCTAGCCTGAGGTTTAGCATATATAGCTTTTACAATGTTGAGGTAAGTTCCTGTTATTCCTAGTTTTGATAGAGTTTTAAACATAAAGGGATTCTGTACTTTGTAGAATGCTTTTTCTGCATCTATCGAGATGATCATATCGTTCTTCTCTTTAAGTCTATTGATGTGGTGAATAGTATTTATTGATTTCTGTATATTGAACCAGCCTTGCATCCCTGGGATGAATCCCTCTTGATCATGATGCACAATTTTTTTTATGTGCTTTTGTATTTGATTTGCCAGGATTTTATTGAGAATTTTTGCATTCAAGTTTATTAGAGATATTGGTCTGTAGTTTTCTTTCTTTGAAGTGTCTTTGTCTGGTTTTGGGATCAGTGTGATGTTGGCCTCATAGAATGAATTTGGAAGAACTCCTTCTTTTTCTGTTTTTTGAAATAGCTTGAAAAGTATTGGTATTAATTCATCTTTGAACGTTTTGTAGAACTCTGCTGTATAACCATCTGGTCCAGGGTTTTTTTTTGGTAGGTAGTCTTTTGAAGGTTTCTTCTATTTCTTCCTTTGTTATTGGTCTATTTAAATTTTGTGTGTCTTCCGGACTCAATATGGGCAGATCATATGACATAAGAAATTTATCTATTTCTTCATTATCTTCTGTTTTATTGGAATATAGGGTTTCAAAATACTTTCAAATTATCTTCTGTATTTCTGTAGTGTCTGTTGTGATATTGCCTTTTTTATCCCATATGTTAGTAATTTGAGTTCTCTCTCTGCTTCTCTTCATTAGCATGGCTAAGGGCCTGTCGATTTAATTTATTTTCAAAGAACCAACTTTTATTTGTTCAATTTTTTTGTTTCAATTTTGTTGATTTCTCCTCTAATTTTAATTATTTCTTGTCTTCTACTACATTTGTTGTTTTGCTCTTTTTTTTCGAGGTTTTTGAGATGTAGTGTGAGATCATTTATTTGTTGTTTTTTTTTCTTTTTTTGAGGAAAGAATTCCAAGAAATGAATTTCCCTCTTAAAACTGCTTTCATTGTTTCCCACAGAATCCGGTATGTTGTGTCTGTATTGTCATTTGTATCTAAGAGATTTTTTATCTCCTCCTTTATGTCTTCTGTAACCCATTGATTATTCAGTAACATATTGTTCATTTTCCATGTGATGTAGAATTTTTCCTTCCTTCTTCAATCATTAATTTCAAGTTTCATTCCATTATGATCAGATATGGTGCATGGTATTATCTCCATACTTTTATATTTACTAAGAGTTTCCATATGGCATAATATATGGTCTATATTTGAGTAGGACCAATGTGCTGCTGAGAAGAACATGTATCCACTTTATGATGTTTGATATATTCTATATATGTTGGTTAAGTCTAGGTTATTGATTGTGCTATTGAGTTCTATAGTTTCTTAATTCAGATTTTCTCTAGAGGATCTGTCCAATGGCGAGGGTTGTGTGCTGAAGTCACCCGTAATTATTGTGCTATAGCCTATATGACTCTTGAACTTGAGGAGAGTTTGTTTTATGACTTGGCACCACCATTGTTTGGTGCATACAAATTGATAATTGTTATGTCTTGTTGGTGAATGTTGCCTCTTAACAGTATATAGTGTCCTTCTTTATCACTTTTGATTAACTTAGGTTTTAAGTTGATTTTATTCGATATGAGTATGGCCACTCCTTCTTGCTTCCGAGGGCCAACAATGGCTGTGAAGTCTTTCAGAATTAAATCATGTGATTTCCTGGCTGAGATTCCCATTGCACTGTGGAAAGCCACCTTGGGCCTAGATCTCAGTTTGAAAGGGTGACAATCATGCGTGGCCTCCTAAAAACCAACACAATTCATATCAATACTTCTATGAGGTATGTTCCAGAACTCAGGCTCTAAGGGGAATCACACCAGAGTTCAAGCCCAGGTGGACCAAGTCATGTCTTCCAACCCCCACACAAATGACCACAATTAAAACAAAAAAACTACCACATGGCCCTCATCTTCGTCCATAAAGACCCTCATCAAAAGTTCTGGATGGAAGTTTCCATGAGGGTTGCAACTAAAGACAGTTTTCAGAATAAGCTCCCTTGCCTCTAATTTCCCTAAAGTCAGGGTGGCCTGGACACCCTTCCTGTGAACCAGGAGTGATCAAAAAGGCCTGCCATTAATTCCGCTTTGTTTCTATAATTTGAGGATTACTGAATGTCAGGTATAGATTTTTTATGTGATTTGGAGTCATGAGAAAACCCAAGCACATCTGCAGAGCATTCAAGAATTCATTTGACAAAGAGGATCCCTATTCTCACTTGAAGGGGGTCAGGAACCTAACAGAGAAAGGCAAGAATCTTCATCCACAATGACTGCTCTTTTTGCCATTTTGGTTTTGAATGCACACATGGGATCTTTCTTTAGATCCATCAGGTGCTAAGAATCAACGCCACAGCCTCACACAGGGCCAAGAGGCAGATTCAGACAAATCCCTTTCCAAAGCAATTAAGCAAAGAGCCACAGGTGATGCCCATTTATTTCCATTTGAAATTTTTTTCTTCAGGCTTCACAAAGGGGTGGCCTGAGGCAAAGACCTTCCTGACATTCAGGGCAACAGAACCTTGATTGGTATACTGAGCTTGAATTATGTTCTGCACCGAGGTCTCAGATAAATCGATATACAATGGCATAGGACCGTGTACCTCGGATGATTGAATGTAGAAGAGAACATCCAGTCAAAAAGGGATAGTCTGTAGGATTAGGAAGATAGTCAGTAGGTTTAGGAAGAAGAGTGAGACTAGGAGTTGGACCAAAAGTTCTTTAGCAATAGGGTTTCAGTTAGAGAGTGAATGTAAATGTCAGCACATCTGAAGAGAAAGTCACAATGATGAACAGGGAAAAATATGTAGGAAAGCAGATATCAATAGAAAGATTAGGAAATCAGGCAAAGTATAAAGTGAGTGATAGGATTAGACATTTTCAACAGGCTTGAGGTTGAATATATAATCTTAGGAAAAAACAAATATGTAGTAATCAATAGGATTGACATTTGAGAGCATTAGGCACCCTGGACATGGATGTTTTTAGTAATCCATGGTCACTTTCCATTTAGGCTTTGGTACAATCATATGTGTGACCTTTGCATTTTGTGTCCAGAATACTACTGTGATAAAATTTATATGTAGATAAGGTGACATGAGTATTTCTTCCACCATTATGGGGAGTAATATTCTGGAAACTTATAAATTAGTACTGGTGATACAAATAGGTGTACCTTGTGTTGATCATTATTGAGATGTTGCATGAATAGACCAGATTGTGAATAAAGTATATAACTGGTTCCAACTTTAAATAATGGATTGAGTTTGCATCTGAAAATATATTGGAAATCTTATATTGATATATATACAATCATTCCAAGCAATTATATATGTAATGGTAATATTAGGGTTACGGTTTATCGTGAAGAGTGAGTATTGCTTCAAAAATGATTATGGAATCAAAAATAATGTGTTTAGAAAGAAGTCTAGTGAAAAGACCAGTAAAGAAACATGGAGGAATACATGTGTTCTGAAGTAGTAAGTAAATGAGAGTGAACCAAATGCCTATAATTTTGTGAAGTTCTGGGTGAAAAAATATATCCTATGATGTCCATATACTGAAAAAATAGTAATGTACCAGTGTTGAGTAAAAATGAACTTCAAAATACACATCATGTCCCATAGCAATCTACTTGCATTGATGTTAAACTGGGTCAGGTACTGTAGAAATATTAGGATTTGTATGCACCACCTACTGAACTTAGTATTCAGTAGTAGGAAACCAATATGTATTACAGGTGTATAAATATTGCTGAAAATAATCTTGTAAAAATTGGATTTTGAACCCACATACATGAATATAAATGAATTTAGGGAGTGTATAATAAGACACATATTTTTTATATTTTTTTAAAATCTGGAGAATATATATATATATATATATATATATATATATATACATATATAATGTATATATATATATATATGTATATATATACACATATATATTTTTTTCCAGATTTAAAAAAAAATACATACACACACACACACACACACACACACACACACATTAATATTTAGCAATATATATGCCAATTGAAATTCATCATGAAATATAATTCATCCACATATCCAAAAATATTCATTTTACTGAACATGGATTTATGTATAGTGTTTTTCACTAGGAAGCTCACCCATAGGTTGAATTTTCAGTCCCATCATTATTTAGGGAGAGTCATCTGTTCTCACAATTTTATATTCCAAAATCAGGGAGCTCACAAGAATGTCCGTGTGATACCAGGTAGGATATTATATATATATGTATAAAAAAATACATGTGCTGAATAGGATACAGAGCAAGGGAGACAGGAATTTATATATGTGATAATTTTAAAAAATCATGGAGAAATATTACAATGAAAAGTTGACTAGATTTAAAACACATACTCTTGATAATGCAGAAGGCAAATAGAAGTATACACCATGCTTCCTATGAAAGGCCTGTATTTCTATTCGGTTAGGTTTCTTTCTCTCCATGATATTAGGATTAGTAGTCAGAGTCTAGTAGGGTATGGGTTAGTGTCAGGGATTCAGTATTTCAAATGGAAAAAAGGAAAATGAATCTAATGTGTATGCAAAAATGTGATACACAAAAATCTTCCCTCTCTCATCCAGAACAATGCTTTGACATAACCATCGCTAAAAGTAAGACACAATTAGAGGAGAGGAGTTAGAAAATCTGAATATATATGTGGAATGGAAAATGCTCAGGAGTTCACAACACTGGAGGTGGTAGAACAGTTTCCAAAAGTAAGGGAGAGGGTAAACAATCCAGAAACATGGAGCTGTGCTGGCCTTGAGACTTCTTGAGAAACTTCCTCTGAGGTTGGGAACAAGAAATATATGTAATTGTTAGGAGATTTAGCTTCGTTTGTAGTGACACCATGAAATCTGGGTCTGCATCTCTATGACCTGGAGCACATGGTCCTTATTTTCTAATGAACATGAGGGAGCAGTTCTGAATTCTCTCTTTGTAGGTAAACTGTGGCCACTGGGAGCTAAGTGTATTTCCGTGTGGACTGTGAAGCCATTTGGTGATCCTCCACTTTCCAGGGTGTTTCTTACTGCTGCACTGGGAGTTTGGTATTTGCTTCACGAAATACAAGGAGTTCAACTGGGACAAAATGCTGGAGGGAGTTCTGTCATGTGTGGTTGGTCAGGGACGCAAAGAGAATGTACGAACCAGGCTTCTATCCTACATAGCTTTCCCCTTGACTATAGCAACCTGATTCTGAACATTGCCCTGAAACCTCTCCATATGACAAGATGCCTTTACATATAAAGGTCTCCTGCCTGCACCATGTCAGTCGCAAGTCTTTCAAAGCCAATGGAAGATCCAGGTGGTCCTACCAAAAATATTTATTTACACACCTACAGTCCACTTCTCTACGCCCACTACTCATTAGGCTCCAAATTACTGGCATCTCTGTTCTACACCATTTTCACGAAAACCAGTCAATCAAGGCACTCTTTGGTACACTCATGATCAGCAACAGGAAATCCAAAGTTTATCCAGTGCCACCTGGTCATGGGAATTTCAAAAATTTTATGGTATTAATCTAGTCATTTTTCAAAAATGAAGTTAGAGGCACTGTGGGTTTCAATTAATTCAGGAACCATTAAATGGTGAGGAAGCTCATTTCAATGAAAGCTCTGGAGAACACTCACAGAAAAGCCTTCCAAAAGACTGGCCAAAAGGTCACATGAATCCAGACACATTGAGGTGTACAATGTGAGGTCCATATGTGTTTGGACTCTCAACTAGGGCTGCCAAGTCTTTAAGAATTAAATCATGTGATATCCTGGCTCAGAATCCCCGAGCTCTGTGGAAAGCCATCCTGGGCCTAGATCTCAGTTTCCAAAGGTGATTCTCACGTGTGGCCTAGTAAAATCCCAAGAGAACTCACGACAATACTTCTCTGAGGTCAGATCCAGAACTCATTCTTTAAGGGGAATCACACCAGAGTTCAAGCCCAGGTGATCCCAGTCATCTTTTCCAACTACCACACAAATTACCAAAATTAAAACAAGAACACTCCCATATGGCCCTCATCTTCTTTCATATTGACACTCATCATAATTTTGCTGGAGGTTTCCATGAGGGGAGCAGACCAAGACAGTGTTCAAAATAAGCTCCTTTGACCCTCATTTGCCTATAGTAAAGGTGGCCTGGACACCCATCCTGTGAACCAGGAGTGATCAAATAGGCCTGCCATTAATACCACTCCAATTCTCCAATTTGAGGACTACTGACTGTTTGGTTTAGATTCTTTATGTGAATTTTAGTCATGAAATAACCAAGCACCTATGGGCTAGCCTCTGCAGGTTTTGAAGAACTCATTTGACCCAAAGGATCCCTATTTTCACTTGATGGAGTTCAGGAACCTTACAGAGGAAGTCGAGAGACTTCATCCCAATGCCTGCTCTTTCTGCCATTTTTCCTTTGGATGCAAACATGGAAACTTTATTTAGATCCATCACGTGCTGAGAATCTAAGCCTCAGCCACACACAGGGCCAGGGGGCTGATTCAGTCACACCCCTTTTCAAAGCACTTAAGAAAAGAGCCACAGGTATGCCCAATCATTTCCATTTGAAAACTGTTTTCTTCAGGCTTCACAAAGGGGTGGCCAGATGCAAAGAACTTCCTGACATTCAGGGCAACAGAACAATAGGTAAGCAAAAGGCCCAAAGCAGGGTTTCTCCTCTGAGACTTTTCTCGTCACACTGATATCTCAGTTTTCTGAGATGCTCGCCATCACCTACAGCTATCCAGTACATGGCCATGTCACAGAGCTTGGAGGTGGTACATATCTTGGACACAAAACCATGGGCCTATTCTTGAAATTGGCCGGAATTCAGGACGAAAATAGAAACTTAGGAAGGTAGCAGGTGTTGCTCATCGATAAGGCAAGCTACAGTCCATTCATAAACGGGGCAATATGAATGCTGAGAAGCTTTCTACTAGACACGACACATCCATTGATGAATTCTCTTTTCTAATGTCTACAACCACGGAAACAGTGGAATACACAGACATAGAAACACTCGCCCTGTGAAAAGACTTACTAGAAACAGTCCACTTCAAATGAAACAAACCGACTGTCCTACCTATTCTCAGAAAATGAGACAAAACCACAAACCCACAACCACACCCACAAAGGCACCTCCTTCCCCTAAGTAGGTCTTTGACTATCCAGAGTGTCCTCTGACTTGTAGGCCATAATACGTTCCCCCGAAATGGCCTGTCCTGTCTCAGATCTGGTCTCCTTGGCAAACTCTCTGAACTTCTCAGGAGCCAACGGTGAGCCACTAACGACTTTCTCAAGAAAAGCCCTGCTTCCGAGCTTTCCTGGCATTTGGCCTTCTCACGTCTGAAGGTACCAAGAAAGACTGACTGCATTTAGTAAATCCAAACAAGTGAGACCATAGGGACTAGGACTAGGACTGGCTCTGGGTGCCTGACTTCCTGGATCCAAAGTTCAGAGAGTTCCATCACCATGGAAGTGAGGTGAGGTCACTTCCTTCCTGAACTGAATGAGGTCCCTGTCTTGGCAACCACTTTGTCTTAACAGTTACTTCCAAGGGCCCCATGAGATTGAGGCTGCCCCTACTTCCTGTGACACTTTCACAAGTTAGAATGGTATATCAACCATAGGCACCCAGGAATAGATCTCCACACAGGCCTGTTTTGGTCCATGTTCTCTACATTAAGAAGAGAATCTGATTCAGACACAACCTTTTATCCTGACCGGGTTGTTTGCCATGGAAGATGACTTTTGATCTCTCAGGTCCTTCATAGCTGCCTACATCTTCTCCAGGGATCATTTCTGCATGGGCCTTTGAGGTTATCAGCAGGTGGAAGTTTCCCTATATTTCTGTATTGTAAAATCAACTCTTTCCCTGCTCTTCTATAAAGTTAGATTGAGGGAATAGTGTATGATTATGGTTAAAAACATGTTTGATTTGTGTTAGAAATCATTGTGCTGAATGAATAATGGTATTGGGAACCTGCAATGTGTATAAGAATATATAGGTGTAATATATGTATGAAAAAAGAAATCTAAGTATGATTTGAAGGCCAGAAGGGCATTGGGCCCTTGATTGGGAAATGCAGCTTTGAATTACGTTCTGCAGAGATTCTCAGATAAATCAATATACAATGGCACAGGACCTTGTACTTTGCATGAATTAATGTAGAAGGAACATCCAGTCAAAAAGGGATAGTCGGTAGTGAAAGGTTAATAAAATAGGTACTTGCTATTTCCTGTTTTTCTGTATGCTTAACAAAACACTGTTGAAATCTTGAGAAATGTTTGCTAATCTTGTTCTAGAATGTACTGTTCCCAACTGCCAAACTGCAGAATGTACTGCCTCACTCGGTGTCACGTGAACTGCCCACTCACCCTTACACATCAGTAAACTTCCCTCTCTTCCCTCTCCAAGGAATGTATGTAAGCTCTGCATAAGCTGTTCTCAGATCTCTCTGATCTATTTAAGTTAGCTGTGAGCCCCAGCAAGCTGGACCCAAAATAACCCTTTGCTGTTGCATGAGACAGTCTCTTGGTAGTCTCTTCCTCCAACACTCACCTGACCTTTACATATTGAGGTTCCACCGAGTTCCGGCAGTGGCGGATGAGAGACCCCAACGGGCTCCTCTCGGAGCAAGTAAGGCGCCTCTTTCTAGTTTCAGGTGTCATGTTAGGGCTTGGCAAAATTGCTGGCGATGAAGAGCCTGGGGTCTCTCCGACGGTGGCTGAGAGACGTGTCACAGAGACATAGGGCACCTCCCTGGCGGACCCCGCAGAGGACTCGGAGAATCAAGGAACAATTGCTTCATCGACTCAGTGATATTTTCTTTTAGATTCGGTATTGCCATCCTATCGGGTTTTGCCGGCTACGCATTCCTGGTCTCAGTGTTGGATGTCCATTGCCTGTCTTTATGGTCTTGTCTTATCTGTGTCATGTGTCTTTGCTTTTACTGTTTGTGTACCTTTCATTATGGGACAGAGCACTTCAAAGCCTCTGTCCCTGACTCTTGATCACTGAACCAAAGTCCGCTTAAGGGCTCAGAATCTTTCTTTTTTTAGTAAAACGCTGGACCTGGCAGACTCTCTGTGCCTCAGAATGGCCCATCTTTGGAGTCGTATGGCCCCAAGAAAGATCTTTCTACTTCCCACTAATTTAAAAAGTCAGAGATATTGTCTTTCAGCCAGGGCCACATAGCCATCCTGATCAACAGCCATATATCTTAACTTTGCAGGACCTCTGCAAATCTCCTCCTCCATGGGTGAAGCCTTTCCTTGCCCATGCCTCTGCTCATACTCCTTCCCACGTGATCTCTCAAACCCTCACCTCTTCCTCCTCCTCCACCCTCTGTTTTCCCTGAGTCACAAGATTTGACTCTACTGGACTCTTCCTCCTCTCCTTATCCCCTGCCCTCGTCCCCTAACACAACAACACACTCTAAGTGATTCCCCTGCTGCTGACTAAGCCTCTCTACCATTGGAGGAAGCTAAGCTGGTAATAGGATCTGATAATGGACCGATGTTCATGGCCCAGGTAAGTCAGGGGTTAGCCAGGAACCTGGGGATTAATTGGAAGTTATATTGTGCTTATAGACCCCAGAGTTCAGGACAAGTAGAAAGAATGAATAGAACCATTGAAGAGACCTTAACGAAATTAAGTTTAGAGACCAGCATAAAAGATTCGACTGTGCTCCTGACTTATGCAATGTTTCATGCAAGAAAAAAATCCTTCTGTTTCTTTGAGTAACCTTACCCCCTGAGAAATTCTCTATGGTGGCCCTCGTCCAGTAAGGGTCCTAAGCCCAACTGTAAGACCTAAGGATCCTTTCCACACCCTCTTGCTTGACAGACTTAAAGCTCTTGAAAGAACTCAGTGATACCTGTGAAAATAGCTGCCCACTGCGTAACAAACTGTGTACCAGGGGATTCCACATCCATATCAAATAAGAGACTTCATGTATGTAAGATGACATCAGGTGTCATCCCTGGAACCCAGCTGGAAAGGACCATACCAGGTGCTACTTATAACACCTACAGTGGTAAAGGTATACAGAATCACTTCTTGGATCCATGCCTCTCATCTCAAGCCTGCTCCTTGTCCAGAATCTTTCTGGAAACTGGAAAAGACTGGTAACATTTTCAAATTGTGTATTCGCCATGTGGATAAGGTTATATACTCTCCCCTTGGCCACAAGTAGTCCTAACCCTCATCAGCCTTTTAAGCAGCGATGGCTGATCACAAATCCTACTGGAAAAGTGTATAATCTATCTCACATACATCCCCCTTAGGGACCTGGTGGCCATCTCTCCACCCAGACATTTGTCACCTGGCCATAGGTTTTTTCTATTGGGATATCCCTGATGAAGAAAATCCCACTAAAATACCATTAAATCCCTTCTGTACAATAGATAATGGAAACAAACATTATGGATGTAGGGACACGCGAGCCAGATGCAGGTTGGCTAGCCTAGATTACCTGTTTGCCCGGGAAACTATCAAAGCCACAAACAGTAACTGCTGTGTGGGGGAAAAACCGACTTCTTCTGTATGTCATGGAGATGTGAGCATACAGAGGCTGCCTGATGGAACCCCAATACTTCATCAATTTCAGTACACAGCATTGGCCATATTACCAAGTAGACAACAGAAAAAGGATGGCCCCCAGAGGGGTCTCTAGATCCTCAAATTTTGTGTGACCTTTTTAACTTCTGCAAGTGCTCAAAAGGGTGAAAGGAGATTCCCCTATGTGGAAGCCCTTTCCCTCCTTCACTCACATCCTGAACTATGCTTCTCCAATAGATTTTTATCCTCAGCCTTCTGCTCCAGACTCTCTGCTGTCACTCCAACCTCAGCAACGTGATTTATCCCCTCCAATTACTAGATCAGAATCCCAAACCTCCACCAGTTCTCAGACAATTGCCCGCTTGTGAGGTAGCAGGTACTGAGGTACCCCTCCACCCACTCACTCCTCTCTCTTCCTGTCAGTGCCCACACCAGGTCCCACCAGGTCCTCTTTCCAGCTAACACAAAGCTCAAACGAGCTGAGAGCTCTCAGACCCTTATCCAAGATGTAATATAAATGGCCATTAAAGTTGCTTTGTCATCACTGAAAACAGGTTACTAAAATTTAAAGTCCCTCACAGGATTTTGGGATACTCACTCCCGTTTTCTGCTCTGCTCTACCTGTTCTTGTGCTCAAGTTTTTTGCTAGGAAATTCCCAAACACCTTTCCAATTATTCTTTTACATCTCTCTTTTTCCTCATTCTCAGATCCTCGGAGCTTCTCTCAGCCCCACATTCCCCGTATTCCCCCTCTGTACCAGGCCCACAGAAAAGTCTTAAATGTCCTTCTCCAGAAGTCTTCACATGGCTGACTTTAGAACTTTCAGCATAGAGTTTCTATAAAGAGTTCAATGTAGATAAACTTTCTCTTTTTGTATTGCCCTGTTACACTTGGCCACTGGCTAAAAAACTCAGTACTTCTAAGCTAGACAACCCCTAACTAGTTTTTCACAAAATATGTGAACAAGTCCTCTGGCCTTCAGCTGGGGCTTCACAGAAATGGCCACATTTCTAAGATAAAGAAATTACCAACTGGGCTCCGTTGTAACAGCTGGCAGGGGGAAAATAAGAAAGGGAATAAAAAGCTCTCCTCCTCCCAGGTGTCCTTGAAAATTTAACTTGCCCAGAACAGAGGAAAAATCAGAAACATATACTGCTTTTTTGAACTTCTGCAGACTGTAAACTTCTGAGCCCCATCCCTTATATGTTGGGTACACAATTCTGAAACTACCTAAACTTGAGTTTCAGGGGATTAATTGATTACAACAGAAGCAATGCCCTCTGAATCCAGTTGCAACAATATAGGACTGTTTCCCTGTCTTCAGTGCTATCTTAGGTGCCTTGCCTTGTCTGTCCCTACAACAGCATAATTCTATATACTTAAACATTGTTTATGTTTTCATGAAATGGTCAACAGATGTGATTATTTTGAAATGTTGCAGATGTTTCCCAGAAAGCTCTATCATGACGCAGGTTCGTTTGAAGATCAAATAGGGGGGGCATACAACCGGTTCCACTGGGAACTTGTATCCCTCACTTTAGCCATCCTATTAGGAATAGGAGTTGTTGCACGGGTGGGCACAGGAACCACTGCCATTGTCCATGGGACACAACAAATGACCCAATTAGAAGAAGCAATAGAGCAAAACTAAGATATTAGAAACCTCCATCAGAGCTTTGCATGAATCTTTAACCTCTCTCTCTGAAGTTGTTTTAAAAAACAGTTGAGGGTTGGACCTCCTCTTCATTAGAGAAGGGGGCCTTTGTGCTGCATTGAGGGAAGAATGTTGTTTTTATGCTGACCATACTGGAGTTGTAATAAAATCTATGAGTAAATTTAAAAGACACCTTGAAGAGCATCAACAAGAGAGAGAGGCCCAAAAAGGGTGGCTTGAGTCTTGGTTCACACACTCCTCCTGGTTAACTACGTTTTTATCAACACTGGCCGGTCCAATAATAATCCTCATATTATTGCTAACTATAATATCCTGTTTGCTCAACCATGTAATTTCTTTTCTCCAGGCTCAAATTGGATGAGTTAAACTTATGGTAATACCCCACTAGCAAACATAGAATGTGACACCCTCCAATGATCATTTTTATGATTAAAAGTAGCCAGAAGAAGAAGTGGGGAATTAAAGGTTAATAAAATATGTACTTGTCACTTCTTGTTTTTCTGTATGCTTAACAAAACACTATTGAAATCTTGAGAAATGCTTGCAAATCTTGTTCCCAGAATGTTCTGTCCCCAACTGCCCAACTGCAGAATGTACTCCCTCACCCAGTTGAATGCAAACCACCCACTCACCCTGACCCATCAATAAAATTCCCTCCCTGCCCTCTCCAGGGAAAGTATATAAGCTCTATTTAAGCTATTCTCAGGGCTATCTGCTCTATTCAAGTGATCTCTGAGCCCCAGCATGCTGGACACCCAAAAAAC
Source organism: Callospermophilus lateralis (assembly GCF_048772815.1). Lineage (NCBI taxonomy): Eukaryota > Metazoa > Chordata > Mammalia > Rodentia > Sciuridae > Callospermophilus > Callospermophilus lateralis. Next base: position 961,293 of record NW_027514424.1, on the reverse strand, counting down.
CCTTTGAAGTTGCAAGAGATAGTCTGTTGGTGGTCTCCTCCTCTGAAGCTCGCCCCACATTTACTTGGATGATTGAATGTAGAAGAGAACATTCAGTCAAAAACGATAGTCTGTAGCATTAGGAAGATAGTACTTTTATGAAGAAGGGTGAGTATAGGAATTGGAAAAAAATTTCTTTAGCAATAGGGTTTCGATTAGAGAGTGAATGTAAATGTCAGCACAGGTGAAGAGTCAGTCACAATGATGAACTGGGGAAAATATGTAGGAAAGCAGATATCAATAGAGACATTACAAAATCAGGCAAAGTATAAAGTGAGTGATAGGATTAGATATTTTGAACAGGGTTGAGTTTAAATATATAATCTTAGGAAGAAACAAATATGTAGTCACAATTAGGATTGACATTTGAGAGCATTAGGCAAATTTCAGGTGGATGAATATTTCTCAGAATAATCTTGTGAATAGTTGATTATAAATCCACATAATAAACATGAATGAATTTAGGGAGTGTATATAAGACACATATATTTCATATTTTGAAAAATCTGGAGAGTGTATATATATATATATATATATATATATATACAAAACACACACACAGACAAAAAAGTAGCAAAATATATGTCAATCAAAATTCATTATAAAATATATATCATCCACAGATCTAAAAATATTAATTTTACTGAACATGGATTTATGTATACTGCTGTTCAACTAGCAAGCTCAAACATAGGTTGAATATCCAATTCCAACAAGTTTAGTAGGAGTGATCTCTTCTAACAATTTGTATCTGCCAAGTCAGCCACCTCACAAGAATGTACGTGTGGTACCAGGGAGGAATCTATATGTGCATATAAGAATACAGAGAAAGGGAGACAGGAATTCACATATTTGTTAACCTTAAAAATACATGGACAACTATTTCAACAATAAATTGACTAGATTCATAACTCCAACTCTGTATCATGCAAAAGAAAAGTACAACAATACACCAGGCCTACTCTGAACTGCTTGTATTTCGATTCTGTTTGGGTTATTTTTCTCCATCATATTAGAATTAGTAGTCAGAGTCTGGTCGGGTATGGGTTAGAGTCAGGGATTCAGTATTTTGAATGGAAAATAGAAAACTGAATCCAATGTTTATGCAAATATATGCTACAGAAAATTCTTCCCACTCTCCTCCAGAACAATGCCTTGACATTACCTTCACCCCAAGTAAGACACAATTAGAAGAGAAGAGTTAGAAAATCTGTGAATACCTATCAGGAATGGAAAATGCTCCAGATTTCACATCTTTGGAGGCGGTAGAGGAGTTTCCAAAAGTAAGGGACAGGGTAAACACTCCACAAATATGGAGCTCTGCTGGCCTAAAGACTTTTTGAGAATCTGCCTTTAAGGTTGGGCACTTAAAATATATGTTGTTTTCAGGAGCTTTAGCTTTATTTGTAGTGAGACAATCAAAGCTCGATCTGCATCTATGTGACCTGGAGGACATGGTTATTTATTTTTCTATAAAAATGAGGCAGCAGTGCTGAATTCTCTCTTTGTAGGTAAACTGTGGCCACTGAGGGCTAAGTGTCTCCCCGTGTGGACTGTGAAACAACTTGGTCATCCTCCAATTATCGTGGTGTTTCTTGCTGCTGCACTGGGAGTTTGGTATTTGCTTCATTAAATACAACGAGTTCAAATGGGAAACAGTGCTGAAGGGAGTTCTGTCAGCTGTGGTGTGCAGGGTCTCCAGGAGAATGCACCAACCAGGGTTCCATCCCACGTAGCTTGCCCCCTTGACAATAGCAACATGATTCTGAACATTGCCCTAAAACCTCTCCATATAAAAATATGCCTTTACGTATATGGGTCTGATGGCTGCACCATGTCAGTCTCAAGCCATTTGGAAGCCAATGGAAGATCCACATGGCCCCACCACAGATGTTTTATCACTCACTTGCGTAACACTTCTGTAGGCCCACTACTCACTAGGCTTCTACTTACCAGCATCTCTGTTCTACACCATTTTCCTGAAACCCAGTCAATCAAGGCCCTGTCTGGTATATTCATGATCATCAACAGGACATCAAAGGTCCTCCAGTGACATCTGGTCATGGGAATTTTAAAAATTTCATGGTAATTATCTAGCAATTTTTCACGGATGAAGTTGGAGGCACTGTGGTTTGCAATTCATTCAGGAACCATTAAAGGGTTAGGAAGCTAATTTCAGGGAAAGCTCTGGAGCACACTCACAGGCAAGGCTACCCAAAGAGTGGCCAAAAAGTCACATGAAGCGAGGCCAATTGAGGTCTATAAAGCGAGGTCCATGTGTGTTTTGAATCTCAATAATGCATGCCAAGTCTTTCAGAATAAAATCATGTAATATCCTGGCTGAGATTCCCAGTGTTCTGTGGAAAGCCAACCTGTGCCTAGATCTCAGGTTCCAATGACAACTTCATGCCTGGCCTCCTAAAATCCCAACACAATTCATGGCAATACTTCTCTCAGCTCAGTTCCAGAACTCAGTCTATAAGGAGAATCACACCAGAGTTCAAGTCCAGGTGAACCCAGACAACTCTTCCAACCGCGTCTCAAATGAAAACAATTAAAACCAAAATACTCCCTCATGGCCCTATTCTTCTTCCATATAGACAGTAATCATAACCTCTTCCTGGAGTTTTCCATGAGTTGTGCAGCCCAAGAGAATGTCCAAAATAAGCTTCTTGCACCTCTTTTGCCTAACTTCAGGGTGGCCTGGGCACCCTTCCTGTGAATCAGGAGTGATCAAATAGGCCTGCCCTTAATACTGCTCCGCTTATCCAATTTGAGGCTCTCTGACTGTGGGGTCTAGATTCTTTATGTGAATTGGAGTCATGAGAAAAGCCAAGACAGTGTCCAAAATCAGCTCGCTTGCCCCTCATTTGTCTAAAGTCAGGGTGGCCTGGACACCGTTTCTGTGAACGAGGAGTGATCAAATAAGCCTTCCGTTAATACTTCTGTGTTTCTCCAATTTGACGCCTACTGATTTCAGGTATCAATTCTTTATGTGATTTGGAGTTATGCAAAAACCCAAGCACCTCTGCAGGGAATTGAAGAACTCATTTGACCCAAAGAATCCCTATTCTCACTTGATGGAGTTCAGGAAATTAACAGAGGAAGGCAAGAGACTTCATCCATAATGAATGATTTTTTTTTTGCCATTATGGTTTTGGACACACACATGGGACCATTCTTTAGATCCATCAGGTGCTGAGAATCCAAGTCATAGACACAAACATGGCCAAGAGACTAATTCAGACACATCCCTTCCCAAAGCAATTAAGCAAAGAGCCACAGGTGATGATATTCATTTCCATTTGAAAACTGTTTACTTCAGGCTTCACAAAGTGGTGGATTGAGGCAAAGAACTTCCTGACATTCAGTGCAAAACAACAATAAGTAAGCAAAAGCCCCAAAGCAGGGTTTCTCCACTGAGACTTTCCTGGTCACACTGATATCTGCGTTTTCTGAGATGCTCGCCATTCTCTTCAGCTATCCAGTACATGGCCATGTCACAGAGTTTGGAGGTGGTACATATTTTGGACACAAATCCATGAGCCTATTCTGGATAGTGGCCAGAATTCAGGAAGAAAACAGCAACTTAGAAAGATAGCAGGTGTTGCACATCAAAAAGACAAGCTGCACTCCATTCATATATTGGGCAGGTTGAATTATGGGAAGATTTACACTAGACAGTACACATCCATTAATGCATTCTCTTTTCCAATATCTACAACAACGGACACAGTGGGATACACAGACATAGAAACACTTGCCTTGTCAAATGACTTACTAGAAACTGTCCACTCCAAACCAAACTAACCGCCTTTCCCATCTATTCTCAGAACATGAGACAAAACAATAAACCCATACCCACTCCCACAAAGGCACCTCCTTCCCCCAATTAGGTCTGTGACTATCCAGATTGTCCTCTGACAGGTGGGCCATACTATGATCCCCTGAAATGGTCCGTCTTCTCTAAGATCTGGTGAAATATAAGTATGAAAACAGAAATCTAGGTATGATTTGAAGCCCAGAAGGGTTTTTCCCTTGATTGGGATACTTAGCTTTGAATTATGCTCTGCAAAGTTGTCTCAGATAATTCGATATACAATGGCATAGGACCTTTTACCTTGGATGATTGAATGTAGAAGAGAACATCCAATCAAAAAGGGATAGTCGGTAGGATTAGGAAGATAGTCGGTAGGTTTAGAAAGAAGAGTGAGTATAGGATTTGGACCAAAAGTTCTTTAGCAATAGGGTTTCGATTATAGAGTGAATGTAAATGTCAGCACATATGAAGTGTCAGTCACTAGGATCAACTTGGGAAAATATGTAAAAAAGCAGATATCAATAGAAACATTACGAAATCAGGCAAAGTATAAAGTGAGTGATAGGATTAGACATTTTCAACAGGGTTGAGTTCGAATATATAAATTAGGAAGAAACAAATATGTAGTCACCAATAGGATTGACAATTGACAGCATTAGGCAACCTGGACATGAATGTTTTTAGTAATCCATGTACACATTACATTTAGGCTTTGGTACAATCATAAATGTGACCTTTACATTTTTTTGTCCAGAATATTACTTTGATTAAATGTATATGTACATCAGGTGACATGAGTATGTCTTCCACCATTTCTGCGAGCAATATATTGAACATGTAAAATTAGAATCGGGGGTACAAAGAGGTGTACCCTGTGTCTATGAATATAGAGATAAAGCATGAATAGACCCTAATGTGAATAAATAATATAACTTTTTTCAACTTTGAAAAATGAATTGATCTAATATCTGAAAAATTACAGGAAATTGTATATTGATATGCAATCATTCATTCCAAGCAGTTATACATCTAATGGTAATATTTGTGTTTTGGTTTAACATGAAGAGTGTGTGAGTTTTGCTTCAAAAGTGACTTTGGAAATCGAAAATAATGTGTTTGGAAAGAAGACTCATGAAAATACCAGTAAAGAAACCCTGACAATACATGTGTTCTGAAGCAAAAAGTGATTAAATTTGAAACAAATGCCTATAAATTTGTGAACTTGTGGATGAAATATATATCCTATGATGTGCAAAAACTGAAGAAATAAAAATGTACCAGTGTCGAATACAAATGAATAAAGAATTACATATCATGTCCCATAGGAATCTACTTGCATTGATGTTAGACTGGGTCAGTTACTGTAGAATAATTAGGATTTGTATGCATCATTCCCTGAAGTTAGTTTTCAGTACTAGGAAACAAATATATATTTCAGGTGGATGAATATTTCTGAGAATAATCTTATGAAATGTTGATTAAAAATCTACATACATGAAAATGAATGAATTTAGAGAGTGTATATTAGACACATATATTTCATATTTTGAAAAATCTGGAGAGTGTATACACACAGACACACACAAATAAAAAACACTCACAGATATTAAAAAGTAGCAATATAAATGCCAATCGAAATTCATCAGTAAATATATATCATCCACAGATGCAAAAATGTTTATTTTACTGAACATGAGTTTATGTATAATGTTGTTCTACTAGGACGCTCCCTATAGGTTGAATTTTCAGTTCCAACAGCGTTTAGGAGGAGTGATCTCTTCTCACAATTTGTATCTGCCAAGTCAGCAACCTCACAAAGATGTACGTGTGATTCCTGGTAGGATTCTATATATGCATATAAATATACAAGTGTGAATAGGCTAAAGAGAAAGGGAAACATGAATTCTCATATTTGTTAACTTTAAAAACACATGGAGACCTTTTCTATTAAACATTGACCAGATTTATAACTCCTACCTTGTATAATGCAAAATGCAAGTCCAAATATACAACATGCCTCCAATGAACTGCTTGTATTTCTATAGGTTTGTGTTATTTTTCTCTATCATATTAGGATGAGTTGTCTGAGTCTAGTAGGTATGGGTTAGTGTCAGGGATTCAGTATTTCAAAAGGAAAATTGGAAATTGAATCCAATTTGTATGCAAATATATGCTGCACAAATATCCTCCCACTCTCATCCAGAACAATGCCTTGAAATTACCTTCACCCCAAGTAAGACACAGTTAGAGGAGAATAGATAGAAAATCAGTGAATACATATCTGAAATGGAAAATGCTCAGGAGTTCACAACCTTGGAGGTTGTACAGGAGTTTCCAAAAGTAAGGGACAGGGTAAACAATCCACAAACATGGAGCTCTGCTGGCCTAAAAACTGTTAGAGCAACTGCCTCTAAGTTTGGGAACGTGAAAATTATGTTGTTGTCAGGAGAATTGGCTTCCTTTGTAGTGAGACCATCAAAGCTGGGTCTGCCTCTATGTGACGTGGAGGACATGGTATCTTATTTTCCAATGAACATGAGGTAGCAGTGTTGACTTTCTTCTTTTTAGGTAAACTGTGGCCTCTGGGGGCTAAGTGTCTCCCCGTTGGACTGTGAAGCCATTTGGTCCTCCTCCACTTTTTGTGGGGTTTTTGCTGCTGAACTGGGAGTTTGGTATTTGCTTCATGAAATTCAAGGAGTTCAACTGAGACAAAGTGCTGGAGGGAGTTCTGCCATGTGCGGTGGTTCAGAGTCTGCAGAAGAACGCACCAACCACGCTTCTATCCCTCAAAGCTTGCCACATTGCATCCTTGTCCATAGCAACCTGATTCTGAACATTGCCCTGAATCCTCTTCATATAACAAGATGCCTTTAATTACAAGGGTCTGCTGGCTGCTTCATGTAATCCACAAGCCATTTGGAAGCCAATGGAAGATCCACATTGCTCCAACAGAGATGTTTTATCACACTCCTGCCCACCAAAGCTCTAGGCCCACTTCTCAGCAGGCTGCAACTTTCTGGCACCTCTGTTCTACACCATTTTCATGAAACCCAGTCAAGCAAGGCACTGTCTGGTACATCCATGATCAGCAACAGGACATCCAAAGGTTCTCCAGTGCCACCTGGTCATGGGAATTTCAAAAATTTCATGGTATTTATTTAGACATTTTTCAAGGATGAAGTTGGAGGCACTGTGGGTTTCAATTCATTCAGGAACCAGTAAATGGTGAGCAAGATTATTTCAATGAAAGCTCTGGAGAACCCTCACAGGCAAGGCTTCCCAAAGAATGGCCAAAAGGTCACATTAAGCCAGGCCCATTGAGGTCTACAATATGAGGTCCATGTGTGTTTTCACTCTCAACTATGGCTGCCAAGTCTTTCGAATGAAATCATGTGATATCTTGGCTGAAATTCCCAGAGCTCTGTGGAAAGCCACTCTGGGGCTAGATCTCAGTTTCCAAGGGTGACTCTCATACATGGCCTCTTAAATCACAACACAATACAGGGCAATACTTCTCTGAGATCATTTCCTGAACTCAGTCTATAAGGGGAATCACACCAGAGTTCAAGCCCAGGTAGACCTTGTTGTCTTACAACTGTCACACAAATATCCACAATTAAATCCAAAACATTTCCACATGGCACTCATCTTCTTCCATTTACACAATCATCATAACCTCTGGCTGGAGGTTTCCATGAGGGGTGCAGCCCAAGACAGTGTCCAATATAACCTCCCATGCCCCTCTTTTGCCTAAAATCAGGGTGGCCAGGACATCCTTCCAGTGAACCAAGAGTGATCAAATAGGCCTGCCATTAATATGGCACTGCTTCTCCAATTTGAGGCCTACTGACTGTGTGTTTTAGATTCTTTATGTGAATTGGAGTCTTGAGAAAAACCAAGCACTTATGGGCTAGCCTCTGCAGGGTTTTGAGGAACACATTTGAACCAAATGATCACTGTTCTCACATGATGGAGAACAGGACACTTACAGAGGAATGCGAGAGACTTCATCCACACTGACTGCTCTTTTGTCCATTTTGGTTTTGGATGCACACATGGGATCCTTCTTTAGATCCATCAGGTGCTGAGAATCTAAGCCACAGTCTCACACAGGGCCAAAAGACTGATTCAGACACATCCCTTTCCAAAGCAATTAAGCAAAGAGCCACAGGTGATGCCCTTTCATTTCCATTTGAAAACTGTTTCTTTAGGCTCTACAATGGTGTGGCCTGAGGCAAAGGCCTTCCTGACATTCAGGGCAACAGAACAATTGATGAGCAAAAGGCCCAAAGCATGGTTTCTTCACTTAGAATTTCCTGGTCAAACTGATATCTGAGTTTTCTGAGATGCTCCCATTTCTTTCAGCTATCCAGTACATGGCCATGTCACAGAGCTTGGAGGTGGTACATATTTTGGACACAAAACCATGAGCCTATTCTGGAGAGTGGCCAGAATTCAGGAAGAAAACCGGAACTTAGGAAGATTGTTGGAGTTGTCCACCCATAAGTCAAGCCGCAGTCCATTCATAAATTGGGCAGAATTCAGGAAGAAAACAGGAACTTAGGAAGATTGTTGGAGTTGTCCACCCATAAGTCAAGCCGCAGTCCATTCATAAATTGGGCAAGTTGAGTCTAGACAGGACACATCCAATGATTCATTCTCTTTTCTAATATCTAAAACCACGGACACAGTGGGATACACAGACAAAGAAACACTGGCCTTGTCAAACGACTTACCAGAAACAGTTCACTCCAAACCAAACAAACCGCCTTTCCTACCTATTCTCAGAACATGAGACAAAATCTCAAACCCACACCCACACACACAAAGGAAGCTCCTTCCCCCAAGTAGGTCTGTGACTATTGGGAGTGTCCTCTGACTGGTGGGCCGAACTATGTTCTGATGAAATCGCCTGTCCTGTGTCACATATGGTCTCCTTGGCCAAATCTGTGAAGTTGTCACTAGCCAGCGGTGAGCCACTACCTGCTTTCTCAGGAAAGGCCCCTCTTTAGAGCTTTCCTGACATTTGTTCATCCTCACCTCAGTAGGTACCAAGAAAGACTGACTCTGTCCTTGGTAAATCCAAAAAATACGACCACTGGGACTGGGACTGAGACTGGCTCTGGGTGCCTGGCTTCCCGGATTCCAAGTTCAGAGAGTTCCATCACCAAGGAAGTGAGGTGAGATTACTTCCTTCAGGAATTCTTTGAGGTCATTGCCTTGGCAACCACTTTGTCCTAACTGTTGCTTACAATACTCCTATGTGATGGAGGATGCCCTTTCTTCCTGTGACACTTTTACAAGTTAGAATGGTATATCAACCATAGGGACCCCGGAACAGCTCTCCACACATGCCTGGTTTGGTCTATCTTCTCTACATTAACAAGAGAGAGGCTTATTCAGACACAACCCTTCATCCTGGGAAGGTTGTTTGCGATGGAAGATGACATTTGCTCTCTCAGGTCCTTCATAGCTGCCTACATCTTCTCCAGGGATCAAGTCTGCATGGACATTTGAGGTTCTCAGCAGGAGGAAGATACCCTACATTCCTGTATTGTAAGACGAACTCTGTCCCTGCTCTTCTGCAAAGTTAGATTAAGGTAAGAGTGTATGGTTAGGGTTAATAACATGTTCGATTTGGGTTACGAATCATTGCGAAGGATGATTAATAGTATTGGGAACCTGCGATATTTATAAGATAATAGAGGTGAAATATAAGTATGGAAACAGAAATCTAGGTAAGATTTGAAGCCCAGAAGGGCATTAGGCCCTTGATTGGGATACTTAGCTTATAATTACGTTCTGCACAGATGTCTCAGATAAATCGATAATCAATGGCATAGGACCTTACACCCTGGATGATTGATTTTAGAAGAGAACATCCACTCAAATTGAGATAGTCGGTGGGATTAGGAAGGTAGTCAGTAGGTTTAGGAAATAGAGTGAGTATAGGATTTGGGGCAAAAGTTCTGTAGCAATAGGGTTTTTGTTATAGAGTGAATGTAAATTTCAGCACATGTGAAGAGTCAGTCACATGATGAACTGGGGAAAATATGTAAAAAGGAAAATATCAATACAGACATTATGAAATGAGGCAATTATACAGTGAGTGATAGGATTAGACATTTTCAATAGGGTTGAGATTGAATACATAATCTTAGGAAGAAACAAATATGTCGTCACCAATAGGAATGACATTTGAAAGCGTTAGGCAACCTGGACATTTATCGTTTTAGTAATCCATGTTCACTTTCCATTTAGGATTTGGTACAATCATAAGTGTGATCTTTGCATTTTGTGCCCAGAAAAATATTGTGATCAAATGTGTATGTAGATCATATGACATGAGTATTTCTTCCACCATTACTGGGAGCAATATTTGAAGACATATAAATTAGTATTGGGGGTACAAAGTGGTGTACCCTGTGTCTTTGAATATAGAGATAATGCATGAATAGACCATACTGTGAATAAATATTATAACTGGTTCCACTTTAAATAATGGATTGAATTGATATCTGAAAATATATAGGAAATCATATATTGACATACAATCATTCACTCCAACCAGTTATATATCTAATGGTAATCTTAGGGTTATTGTTTATCATGAAGTGTGTGTGAGTTTTGTTTCAAAAGTGATTATGGAAATCGAAAATAATATGTTTGGAAAAAAGTCTCATAAAAAGACCAATCAAGAAATATGGAGGAATTCATGTGTTCTGAAGCAGGAAGTGATTGAAAGTGAAACAAGTGCCTATAAATTTTCTAAATTGTGAATGAAATATATATCCTGTTATGTGCATAAACTGATGAAATAGTAATGTACCAGTGTTGAATAAAAGTGAACGTCAAAATACACATCATGTCCAATAGGAATCTACTTGCATTGATGTTAAACTGAGTCAGTTACTGTAGAAATATTAGAATTGCATGCATTATTCACCAAAGAGAGTTTTTTTTTTTATTTTTATTTATGGTTGTTCAAAACATTACATAGATCTTGATATATCATATTTTACACTTTGATTCAAGTGGGTTATGAACTCCCATTTTTACCCTGTATACAGATTGCAGAATCACATCAGTTACACATCCATTGATTCACATATTGCCATACTAGTGTCTGTTGTATTCTGCTGCCTTTCGTATCCTCTACTATTCCCCCTGGCCTCCCCGCCCCTCCCCACTTCTCTCTCTACTCCCTCTACTGTAATAAATTTCTCCCCCTTGTATTATTTTTCCCTTTCCCCTCAATTCCTCTTGTATGTAATTTTGTATAACCCAGAGGGTCTCCTTCCAATTCCATGCAATTTCCCTTCTCCCTCCCTTCCTCCTCTCATCCCTGTTTAATGTTAATCATCTTGTCATGCTCTTCATCCCTACCTGTTCTTAGTTAGTCTCCTTATATCAAAGATGACATTTGGCATTTGTTTTATAGGAATTGTGTAGCTTCACTTAGCATAATCTAGTCTAATGCAATCCATTTCCCTGCAAATTCTATGATTTTTTATTTTTCAATGCAAAGTAATAATCCATTGTGTATAAATGCCACATTTTTTTTTATCCATTCTTCTATTGAAGGGCATCTAAGTTGGTTCCACAGTCTTGCTGTTGTGAATTGTGCTGCTATGAACATCGATGTAGCAGTGTCCCTGTAGCATGCTCTTTTAAGGTCTTTAGTGAATAGACCAAGAAGGGCAATAGCTGGGTCAAATGGTGGTTCCATTCCAAGCTTTCCAAGAAATCTCCATACTGCTTTCCAAATTGGCTGCACCAATTTGCAGTCCCACCAGCAATGTACAAGTGTACCTCTTTTCCCACATCCTTGCCAGCATTTCTTGTTGTTTGACTTCATAATGCCTGCTAATCTTACTGGAGTGAGATGGTATCTTAGGGTGGTTTTGATTTGCATTTCTCTGACTGCTGGAGATGGTGAGCATTTTTTCATGTACTTGTTGATTGATTGTATGTCCTCATCTGAGAAGTGTCTGTTGAGGTCCTTGGCCCATTTGTTGATTGGGTTATTTGTTATCTTATTGTCTAATTTTTTGAGTTCTTTGTATACTCTGGATATTAGGGCTCTATCTGAAGTGTGAGTAGTAAAGATTTCTTTCCAGTATGTAGGCTCCCTATTTACCTCTTATTGTTTCTTTTGCTGAGAAAAAACTTTTTTAGTTGAGTAAGTCCCATTTTTTGATTCTAGTTATTAACTCTTGTACTATAGGTGTCCTATTGAGGAATTTGGAGCCCAACCCCACAGTATGTACATCGTAACCAAATTTTTCTTCTATCGGACAGTGTGTCTCTGATTTGATATCAAGGTCCTTGATTCATTTTGAGTTAACTTTTGTGCATGGTGAGAAAAAGGGATTCAGTTTCATTTTGTTGTATATGGATTTTCAGTTTTCCCAACACCATTTGTTGAAGATGCTATCCTTCCTCCATTGCATGCTTTTAGCTCCTTTATCAAATATAAGATAGTTGTAGTTTTGTTGATTGGTTTCTGTGTCCTCTATTCTGTACCATTGGTCCACCTGCCTGTTTTGGTACCAGTACCATGCTATTTTTGTTACTATTGCTCTGTAGTATAGTTTGAAGTCTGGTATCACTATACCGCCTGATTCACACTTCCTGCTTAGCAATGTTTTGCAATTCTGGGTCTTTTATTTTTTCATATGAATTTCATGATTGCTTTCTCTATTTCTACAAGAAATGCCTTTGGGATTTTGATTGGCATTGGATTAAACCTATAGAGAACTTTTGGTAATATCGCCATTTTGATGATGTTAGTTCTGCCTATCCATGAACAGGGTATATTTTTACATCTTCTAAGATCTTCTATTTCTCTCTTTAGGGTTCTGTAGTTTTCATTGTATAAGACTTTCACCTCTTTTGTTAGGTTGATTCCCATTTTTTTTTTTTTAGGATATTGTGAATGGAGTGGTTGTCCTCATTTCCATTTCAGAGGATTTGTCACTGATATACAGGAATGCCTTTGATTTATGCGTGTTGATTTTATATCCTGCCACTTTGCTGAATTCATTTATTAGCTCTATTAATTTCTTTGTAGAACCTTTTGGGTCTGCTAGGTATAGAATCATGTCATCTGCAATAGTGATAATTTAAGTTATTCTTTTCCTATTTATATGCCTTTAATTTCTTTCATCTGTCTAATTGCTCTGGCCAGTCTTTTGATAACTATATTGAACAAAAGTGGTGAGAGCAGGCATCCCTGTCTTGTTCCAGATTTTAGAGGGAATGTCTTCAATTTTTCTCCATTCAGAATGATGCTAGCCTGCAGTTTAGCATAGATTGCTTTTACAATATTGAGGAATGTTCCTGTTATTCCTAGTTTTTCTAGAGTTTTGAACATAAAGGGATGCTGTACTTTGTCGAATGCTTTTTCTGCATCTATCTAGATGATAATATGGTTTTTATTTTAAGTCTATTGATGTGGTGAATAACATTTATTGATTTTCGTATATTGAACCCTCCTTGCATCCCAGGGATGAATCCTACTTGATCATGGTGCACATTTTTTTGATATGTTTTTGTATCTGATTTGCCAGAATTTAATTTAAGATTTTTGCATTTAGGTTCATTAGAGATATCGGTCTTTAGTCTTCTTTCTTTGAAGTGTCTATCTGGTGTAGGAATCAGGGTGATATTTGCCTCATAGAATGAATTTGGAAGATCTCCCTCTTTTTCAATTTTCTGAAATAGCTTTAAAAGTATTGGTATTAGTTCATATTTAAAGGTATTGTAAAACTCTGCTGTATACCCATACGGTCCTGGGATTTTCTTAGTTGGTAATCTTTGGATGTTTTTTTTTTGTTTCCTCAATTGATATTGGTATGTTTAGGTTGTCTATATCCTCCTAACTCACTCTGGTGAGATCATATGACTTAAGAAATTTTTTGATGCCTTCACTATCTTCTATTATTTTAGAGTATAAGGATTCAAAGTAATTTCTGATTATCTTCTGTATTTCTGAAATATCTGTTGTGATATTGCCTTTTTCATCCCGTATGATAGTAATTTGAGTTCTCTCTCCTCATCGTTAGCATGGCTAGGGGTCTGTCCATTTTATTTATTTTTTCCGCCAATTGGTGTGACGTGTCAACCACGCCCGTGGACCCCTGTGGTGTTCTGCCAATCAGTCGCAGGTCTGCCTACCTTGCAGGCGTGGGCGGCGGCACTGCTCTACTCCTACTCCAATTGGGGTGACGTGACTACCACGCCGGCGGGCCGCTGTGCCTGGTCCACCGGTTGGTCGCAGGTCTGCCTACCTTGTGAGCACGGGCTACAGATCTGTTCTGCCCCTACTCCAAATATGGTAAAGTGTCTGCCGCGCCAGCCGGCCGCTGGGCCTCTTCTTCTGGTCAGGTGCAGGTCTGCTACCTTGCGGGAGCAGGTGGTGGCTCTGCTCTGCCCCTACTCCAATGGTGTGTCGTGACTACCATGCCGGCAGGTTGCTGTGCCGGTTCTGTGCGTGGGCGAAGGCTCTGCTCTGCCCCTACTCCTATTGGGGTGATGTGACTACCATGCTGGTGAGCCACTGGGATTTTACTAGGCGTGGGAGAAGGCTCTGCTCTGCAACTACTCCAATTGGGGTGACGTGACTACCACACCTGCGGGTCGCTGGGCCTGTTCTGTGCACGGGCGGCGGCTCTGTTCTGCCTCTACTCCAATTGGGTTGACGTAACTACCATGCAGGTGTGTCACTGAGTCTGTTCCAGGTGCGGGCAGCTGCTCTGCTCTGCCCCTCTGGCTTGATGACAAAGTGAGAGAGACCCAGGTGTTTGTGACTCACTTTCTTCACCAGGAGACCAACTGTTTCTGTCACTGCTGGTATCAATGAAGTTATCTCCTCTGCTGCTTTCTGATGACATCAGAAATTTGCCATGTTGGTATCCCATGTGAAAGGCAGCATTTCGTTCCCTTTTCTGGGTGACCAAAGCAATGAGTGAGTCCTGACCGGCCCTCACAAGCCGTGTCTCAATCCTGTTGCCACTGCCTATGAAGGCTCGGTTGATATTTACCTCCACAGTATTCAGCAAGACCCGGACCGAGAAGCAGTTTCCGCGGGTTCTTTAGCCCTGGGCCAGATCAGTTCCGAGAGGTGGAATTCGGCCGCTCTGGGCTTTGTGTATGTTCTAATAGGAGCAGGCTCCAAGACGGAGTTTCTGCAGGTTCTTTAGCACTGAGCCTGAGTAATTTGTCTGCAACACAAAGGTGAATGGCATCCTGAAATTACCTGTTCTATAGCTGAATGAGCTTCGATCAGTCAAAAACAGGGATGGTGACATCAGCTCTCCAAGATAGTGGCCGCTGGCTTCCTCTGTGGTCTGACCGGTGTGGAGAACCGAATTGGACCGCATCCTTCCCCATCTCAAACAAAGAATTCAGCACTTAGCACAGTGATTGCATACCTGGCAGGAGCCCACAGAATCCACACCGCTGTATATTTGCATTGCTATCTCTTCGTTTCCCAGTGCGCGCCGCAGACTCTAGCCACAGAACGATTTACTGAATAAGCAGCATGACGCTCCATGCGGACAAATCACTCGTGTTTGAGCTCGCGTAGCTGATCCTTGTGAGATGGAAATATGTCCACTAGGTTTTGGAGCACCCCAATTTTGCTGGAAATTTCTAACAAGATATATTTTAGCCGTTATAACTCGTCATTCTCCCGCACAGTGACGCGGTACATGGGGGTGATGCACTCCCTTCACCACCATCATATGATCCCCCGAAGTTAGTTTTCAGTACTAAGAAACAAATATGTATTTCAGGTGGATGAATATTTCTGAGAATATTCTTGTGAAAACATGATTATAAATCCACATACATAAATATGAATGAATTTAGGGAGTGTATAATAAGAAAAATATACTTCATATTTTGAAAAATCTGGAGAGTGAATATATATATATATATATATATATATATATATATATATATATACACACATACACACACAGACATTAAAAAGTAGCATTATGTATGCCAATCGAAATTCACCACGAAGTAATATATCATCCACAGATCCAAAATATTCATTTTAATGAACATGGATTTATGTTCTTCAACTAAGAAGCTCACTCATATGTTGTATTTTCAGTTCCAACAGCGTTTATTAGGAGTGATCTCTTCTCACAATTTGCATCTGCCAAGCCAGCCACCTCACAAAATGTACGAGTGATACCAGGTAGAATTCTAAATGTGCATATGAAAATACATGTGATGAATAGGCTACAGAGAAAGGGAGACAGTTATTCACATATTTGTTAACTTTTAAAACACATGGAGAACTATTTCAATTAAAATTCGCTAGATTTATAACACCTACCATTTATCATACGAAAGGCAAGTCCAACTATACACCATGCCTCCTGTGAACCTCTTGTATTTCTATTCTGTTTGGGTTATTTTTCTCCACCATATTAGGATTAGAAGTCAAAGTCTAGTAGGGTATGTGTTAGTGTCAGGGATTCAGTATTTTGAATGGAAAATTGGAAAATGTATCCAATGTGTATGCAAATATGTGCTGCACAAAAAATTCCCACTCTCATTCAGCACAATGCCTTGACATTACCTTCGCCCCACATAAGACACAATTAGAGGAGAAGAGTTAGAAAATCTGTGAATACATATGTGGAATGAAAAATGCTCAGGAGTTCACAAATTTGCAGGTGGTAGAGGAGTTTCCAAAAGTAAGGGACAGGGTAAAAACTCCACAAACATGAAGTTCTGCCAGCCTAACATCTGGAGAAACTGCCTCTGAGGTTGGGCAATGAAAAATATGCTGTGGTCAGGAGCATTAGTTTCATTTGTTGTGAGACCATCATAGCTGAGTCTTCATCTATGTGATCTGGATGACATGGATTCTTTTTTTCCAATGAACATGAGGCAGCAGTGCTGAATTTTCTATATGTAGGTAACCTGTGGCCACTGGGGTCTAAATGTCTCCCCTTGTGGACTGTAATTCCATTTGGTCATCCTCCACTATTCGTGGTATTTCTTGCTGCTGCACTGGGAGTTTGGTATTTGCTTCATGAAATACAAGGAGTTCAACTGGGACACAGTGCTGAAGTGAGTTCTGTCAAGTGTGGTGGGTCAGGTTCCTCAGGAGAATGCACCAACCAGGCTTCTATCCCACATAGCTTGCCCCATTTTCCATAGCAACCTGATTCTGAACATTGCCCTAAAACCTCTCCATATAACAATATGCTTTTACATATAAGGGTCTACTGGCTGCAAAATGTCAGTCACAATCCATTTGGAAGCCAATGGCAGATCCACATGCCCCCACCACAGATGTTTTATTACACACCTGCCATCCACTACTCTAGTACAACTACTCAGCAGGATCCAACTTACTGGCATTTCTGTTAAACACCATTTTCATAAAACCCAGTCAATCAAGGCACTGTCTTGTATACTCATGATCAGCAACAGGACATTCAAATGTTCTCCAGAGCTACCCGGTCATGGGAATTTCAAAAATTTCATGGTATTGATCTAGCCAATTTTCAAGGATGAAGTTGGAGGCACTGTGGATTTCAATTCACTCAGAAACCATTAAATGGTGAGGAAGCTCATTTCAATGAAAACTCTGGAGAATTCTTACAGGCAAGGCTTCCAAAAGTGCCCAAAAGTCAGATTAAGCCAGGCCCATTGAGGTCTACAATGTATGTTCCATGTGGGTTTTGACTCTCAAATATGGCTGCCAAGTCTTTAAGAATAATATCATTTGATATCCTGGCTGAGATTCCCTGTGCTCTGTGGAAAGTCACCTTGGGCCTAGATGTCACTTTCCAAGGACAACTCTCATGCATGGCCATCTAAAATTCCAACACAATTCCTGGCAATTATTCTCTGAGATCAGTAAAAGAACTCAGTCTCTAAGGGGAATCACACCAGAGTGCAAGCCTAGGTGGACCCAGTGATCTCTTCCAACCGCCAGACATATGTCCACAATTAAAACCAAACACTCTCACATGGCCCTCATCTTCTTCCATATAGACACTCATCATATCCTCTGGCTGGAGGTTTCCATAAGGGACGCAGCCCACGAAAGTGTCTAAAATAAGCTCCCTGCCCCTCATTTGCCTAAAGTCAGGGTGGCCTGGACTCTCTTCCTGTGAACCAGGAGTGATCAAATAGGCCTGCCTTTAATATTGCTTGTCTTCTCCAACTTGAGGCCTTCTAGCTTTGGGGTTTAGATTCTTTGAGTGAATTGGAGTCATGAAAATCAAGCACCTATGGCCTAGCCTCTGCAGGGCTTTGAAGAATTCATTTGACCCAAAGGATCCATATTCTCACTTGATGAATATCATTAACCTACCAGAGGAAGGCAAGAGAGTTCATCAACAATATCTGATCTTTTTGCCATTTTGGTTTTGGATGCACGCATGGGATCTATCTTTAGATCCATCAGGTGCTGAGAATCTAAGCCACAGCCTCACACAGGGCCAACAGGCTGATTCAGACATATCCCAATCCTAAGCAATTAAGCAAAGAGCAACAGGTGATGCCCTTTCATTTCCATTTGAAAACTCTTTTCTTCAGGCTTCACAAAGTGGTGGCTTGAGGCAAAAAACTTCCTGACATTCAACAGAACAATAGGTAAGCAGAAGGACCAAAGCAGGGTTTCTCCACTGAGACTTTCCTGGTCAACAGATATCTGAGATTTCTGAGATGCTAGCCATTTCCTTCAGCTTCCAGTACATAGCAATGTCACAGATCTTGGAGGCGGTACAAATCTTGGACACAAAACCATGATACTATTCTGGAGAGTCGCCAGAATTGAGAGAGAAAACAGGAAATTAGGAAGCTTGTAGGTGTTGCCCATCCATAAGGCAAGCCAGAGTCCACTCATGAATTTGGCAGGATGAATGCTGGGAAGCTTTCTACTAGACAGAACACATTCATTGATGCATTGTCTTTTCTAATGTCTACAACAATGGACTCAGTGGGATACACACACACATAGGAACACTCGCCTTGTCAAAGGACTTAATACAAATATTCCACTCCATACCAAACAAACCGCCTTTCCTACCTATTCTCAGAACATGAGACAACACCACAAACTCACACCCACACCCACAAAGGCACCTCCTTCCCCCTAGTAGGTCTGTGACTCCCCGGAGTGTCCTCTGACTGGTGGGCCATACTATGTTCCTCCAAAATGACCTCTCCTGTCTCAGATCATGTCTGCTTGGCCAACTCTGTGAAGTTCTCAAGAGCCAGCGGTGAGGCACTACCTGCCTTCTCAGGAAAAGCCCCTCTTCAGAGGTTTCCTGGCATTTGGCCTTCCTCACATCTGTAGGTACCAAGAAAGACTGACTCTGTCCTTGGTAAATCCAAACATGTCAGACCACTGGGACTAGGACAGAGACTGTCTCTGGGTGCCTGGCTTCCTGGATTTCAAGTTCAGAGAGTTGCATCACCAAGGAAGTGAGGTGAGATCACTTCCTTCAGGATCTGAATTATGTCACTGCCTTGGAAACCACTTTGTCCTAACAGTTGCTTCCAAAATACTATGAGGTGGAGGCTGCCCTGATTTTCATGGGACACTTTCTCTAGTTAGAATGTTATATCAACCGTAAGCACCCGGGAACAGCTTCCACACAGGACTGGTTTGGTCCATGTTCTATACATTAAGAAGAGAGAGATTAATTCAGACACAACCCTTCATCCTGACCAGGATGATTGGCATGGAAGATGACTTTTGCTTTCTGAGGTAATTCATAGCTGCCTTCATCTTCACCAGGGATCACTTCTGCATGAACATTTGAGTTTCTCAGCAGGTGAACATCCCCTAGATTCCTGTAGTTTAATACACACACTGTTCCTGCTCTCCTGCAAAGTTAGTGTATGGTTAGGGTTAATAATATGTTCGATTTGGGTTAGGAATCATTCTGCAGGATGAATAATGAGATTGGGAACCTGCGATATTTATAAGAATATATAGGTGAAATATATGTATGAAAACGGGAATCTAAGAAGGATTTGAAGCCCAGAAGGGCATTGAGCCCTTGATTTGGAAACTTAGTGTTGAATTATGTTCTGTACAATTGTCTCAGTTAAATCGAAATACAGTGGCATAGGACCTTGTACCTTGGATGATTGAATGTAGAAGAGAACATCCAGTCAAAAAGGGATAGTCAGTAGGATTAGGAAGATAGTCAGTAGGTTTAGGAAGAAGAGTGAGTATATGATTTGGAATAAAAAGCTTCTTTAGCAATAGGGTTTCATTGGGAGAGTGAATGTAAATGTCAGCACATGTGAAGAGTTAGTCACAATGATGAACTGGGGAAAATGTGTAGGAAAGCAGGTGTCAATAGAGACATTACAAAATCAGGCAAAGTATAAAGTGAGTCATAGGATTAGACATTTTCAACAGGGTTGAGTTTGAATACATAATCATAGGAAAAAACAAATATGTCGTCACGAATGGAATGACATTTGAGAGCATTAGGCAACCTGGACATGGATGTTATTAGTTATCCACGTTCACTTTCCTTTTAGGCTTTTGTACAATCATAAGTGTTACATTTTTATGTTTTTTTTGTTCAGAATATTACTGTGATAAAATGTATATGTAGATCAGGTGACATGAGTATTTCTTTCACCATTTTTGGGGGCAATATTTTGAAGACGTATACATTAGTATTAGGGGTACAAAGAGGTGTATCCTGTGTCTATTAATATAGAGATAATGCATGAATAGACCATACTATGAATAAATAATGTAACTGATTCCACTTTAAATAATGGATTGAATTGATATGTGAAAATATATAAGAAATCTTATATTGATATACAATCATTCATTCCAACCAGTTATATATCTAATGGTAATATTAGGATTATGGTTTATGAAGAATGGTGTTTGAGTTTTGCTTTATACGTGATGATGTTAAACAAAAATAATGTGTTTGGAAAGAAGTCTCATGAAAAGACCAGTCAAGAAACATGGAGGGATACATGTGTTCTGAATCAGGAAGTGATTGATCGTGAAACAAATGCCTATAAATTTTCTAATTTGTGACTGAAATATATATCCCATGATGTGCATAAACTGAAGACATAGTAACGTACAAGTGTTGAATAAAAATGAAAGTCAAAATACACATCATGTCCCCTAGAAATCAACTTGCATTGATTTTAAACTGGCTAAGTAACTGTAGAAATATTAGGGTTTGTATGCACCATTCACTGAATTTAGTTTTCAGTACTAGGAAACAATATGTATTTCAGGTGGATGATTATTTCTGAAAATAATCTTGTGGAAAGTTGATTATAAATCCACAGATATGAATATGAATGAATTTAGGGAGTGCATAATAAGACACATATATTTCATATTTTGAAAAATCGAAAGAGTATATATATATATATATATATATATATATATATATATATACACACACACACACGCAAAAGCACAGATATTAAAAAGTAGCAATACAGGAGATCCATTATGAAGGCAGGCATGGAGAAATCAAGTCTCTGATCTCTTCAGCTGTGCGGGCATAGGGAGTCGTAAACTCTCTAAATGCTGTTTGCTCAGAATCACTAGGCAATATTGACCTGTTGTGAATCTGGGGTGAACAGTCTGGGCCCCTCAGAACACACACAAAGCCCGGATTGGCTGCATTCAAGCTTAGATTCGTCTGGTTTTTGTGACTCAGCACTAACATTCCCGCTGAAATAACTGGTCGGGCTTTCTGAATTGAGAGTTAAAAGCCAACTGAGCCTTCATAGGCAGTGACCACAGGATTGAAATGGGGCTTGGGAGAGATAGTCAGGACCCACCTGTTGCATTGGTCACCCAGCAAAGGAAACGAACGGTCACCATTTGAATGGGATACCACCATGGCAGAGAACTGACGTCACAGGCGGAGGAGATAACTTCATTGAAACCAACGCGACAAGTGTGTAATCCCATTGCCATATCTCTCAACAACGCAGGGAAACCTCAAGGGCCCTTCCCACCTCTGCCGTAATGGCCCCTCCCAGCTCTCCAAGGAGCGCGATACCCAGACCTAGGGAATCAAGATTGGCTCGGGACTCGTGGCGTGGAATTCCCTGCTACCGCTCCCACCAGTGCTGACAATTGAGGTCTCTTACACCACCTACCGGGGCCATGGCTCCTGAAGGCCAAGCAAATTCGCTGGAGGTTCTCAGCCCCAAGCTCTACAAACGTAGGGTCTGAGGAAGGCAACAAGGAGAGTGTGCCCAGGCGTTCATGGAAACAGGGCTACCAGGAGCAGAGGCCTGGCTTGTAACCAGTATTGTGGTGAGCATCACAGGTGAGTGGGGCCTGGCTTGAGGAAGCACAAGAGAAAGCCCTAGGCACTCAGAATTGGAGACCCGCCCAGTCTGGGAGAAAGAGCTGCTGCACAGTGATTGGTTCTCACTAATTCAGAGGAGAAGCTTGGCCCAGTGCGCACAGCTCCACCTACTGGAAGAGAAGTTATTTGAACTCTAGGACTGCATGTATTATTATTTTTTTTATTTGTTTTTTTTTCTTTCATTTTCATTTTTGTTATTGTTGTTCTTTAACTTTTTTAAATGTTTTTATTTTTTAATTTTTTTATTTTATTATTATTATTATTATTTTAAATTTTAATTTTCAATTTTTTAATCATCATCATTACTTAAAACTTTCTTTCATTATTTTCTATTTTTTTCTTTTGTCTTTTCATTTCTTTTCATTTTTCTTATTCCCCCTTCCTTGAATTCTACCTGCCTACTCTCATTCTCTTTAGTGACTTCTCCCTTCCCTTCTAATATCTTTCCTCCCAAGCATCAAATAAATTTATAAGAGTAAGCAGTAACTCAGTAGTCAAACAGAAGAAGAAGTAACATGAGCAGCATATAAAAACAAGGAAGAAAAGGAGTACGAACAATGAAGGACAGCCTAAATATTCAAGAGCACCTAGAGTCATCAAAAAAATGGTCATATAAAGAACTCAAGTAATACCTTAGACAGATGGAATGGAACCTTAAAGAGGATACGAGACAGCAAAAACAAACAGTGATAAAACGCATTGAAAATGAATTACATAAACAGATAAAATAAGAAATTAAGCATCTTTATCAGGAGATAGAGATTATTAGAAAAATCAAACAATAATTCTAGAAATCAAGGAAATGATAAACCAAATTAAAAACTCAATTGAGAGTATCACTAACAGAGTAGAGCAAGTAGAAGACAGAATGTCAGATAATGAAGACAAAATATATCATCTTGAAAAAAGTCTAGCCAACAAAGAAATGCTGTAAAAAATTATGAGAAAACATTCAAGAGATATGGGATAACATAAAAAAAAAAACAAACTAATGAGTCATATGGATAGAGGAAGGTCCAGAGATTAAAACCAAGGGAATGAGAAACCTGGTGAATGAAATAATTACAGAAAACTTTCCAGAAATAAAAATGGAAACGGATAAACAAATTGTAGATGCTTACAGGACACCGAGCACACAAAATCACAGTAGACCAATGCCAAGACACATTGTTATAAAGATATCCAATATACAGAACAAAGAGAAAATATTAAAAGCTACCAGAGAAAGGAGGCAGATTACAATCATTACAATCAGGGGTAAACCAAAAAGTTTAACAATGGATTTTTCATCATAGACGCTGGAAGTGAGAAGATCCTGGAACAACGTACTTCAAACACTGAAAGACAATGGATGCCAACCAAGAATTATGTATCCAGCAAAATTAAGCTTAAGATAAGACAACGAGATAAAAATATTTCATGATAAACAAAAGCTAAAAGAATTTCAGCCAGATAACCAGCATTGCAAAGCATCTTGAGCAAAACACTACACGAGGAAGAAATGAAAATCAACAACGAAAACCATCAGTGAGAAGTGCCTCAGTAATGACAGAGGGAAGGGGAAAAGCAAATCATGGAGAATCAAACTAATTAAAAAAATATATATAAAAACATGGGTGGCAGTACAAACCATATATCAATAGTAACTCTAAATGATAATGGCTTAAACTCTCGAATAAAGTGACATTGGCTTGTAACTTGAAATAAAAAAAAACAAATCCAACAATATGTTGCCTCCAAGGGACACATCTGAATGGAAAAGACATACACAGGCTGAAGGTGAAAGATTGGGAAAATTTATACCATGCACACGGTCCTCGTAAGCAAGCAGGGGTGGCCATCCTCCTATCGAATAAAATCGACCTCAAGACTAATTTAATCAAAGGGATAAGGAAGGACTTTATATACTGTTAAAAGAAACCATTCACCGACAAGACATAACAATTATCAATATTCACGCAGCAAATAATGGTGCTGCGACGTTCATAAAACAATTTATCCTCAAGTTCAAGAATCAAATAGACCACAATACAATAATTATGGGTGACTTCAACTCACCTCTCTCACCATTGGACAGATCCTCCAAACAAAAGTTGAATAAAGAAACTATAGAACTCAATATCACAATCAATACCCTATACTTAACTGACATATATAGAATATATCAACCATCATCAAGTGGATATACTTTTTTCTCACCAGCACATGAATCCTTCTCAAAAATAGACCATATGTTATGCCATAGGGCAACCCTCAGTAAATATAAAGGGGTGGAGATAATACCATGAATTTTTTGTGATCATAATGGAATGAACCTGGAAACCAATGATAAAGAAGGAAGAAAAAATCATACATCACATGCAAAATGAAGAATATGTTACTGAATGATCAATGGGTTACAGAAGACATAAAGGAGGAAATCAAAAATTCTTAGAGATAAATGAAAATACAGACACAACATATCAGATTCTATGGGACACAATGAAAAGAAGTTTTAAGAGGTAAATTCATCGCCTGGAGGTCATTCCTCAAAATAGAAAAAACAAACAAACAAACAAATGAGCTCACACTTCATCTCAAAGCCCTAGAAGAAGAAGAGCAAAACAACAGAAAATGTAGCAGAAGGAAAGAAATAATTAAAATCATAGCGAAATTGAAACAAAAGAAACTATTGAAAAAATTAACAAAACTAAAAGGTGCTTCTTCAAAAAGATAAATAAGATCGACAGACCCTTAGCCATGCTAACGAAGAGAAGAAGAGAGAGAACTCAAATTACTAACATACGGGACGAAAAAGGCAATATCACAACAGATGCTACATAAATACAGAAGAAAATTAGAAATTATTTTGAAAAACTGTATTCCAATAAAATAGAAAATAGTGAAGACATCGATAAATTTCTTAAGTCATATGATTTGACCAGACTGAGTCAGGAGGAAACACACAATTTAAACTGACCAATATCAATGGATGAAGTAGAAGAAGCAATCAAAAGACTACCAACCAAGAAAAGCCCAGGAACGGATGGGTATACAGCAGAGTTTTACAAAACCTTTAAAGAAGAATTAATACCAATACTTTTCAAGATATTCAGGAAATAGAAAAACTGGAAGCTCTGCCAAATTCATTCTATGAGGCCAACATCACCCAGATTCTGAAACCAGACAAAGACACCTCAAAGAAAGAAAACTACAGACCAATATCTCTGATGAACCTAGATGCAAAAATCCTCATTAAAATTCTGGCGAATTGGATACAAAGGCACATCAAAAAAATTGTGCACCATGATCAACTTGAATTCATCCCTGGGATGCAAGGAGGCTTCAATATATGGAAATCAATAAATGTTATTCACAACATCAATAGACTTAAAGATAAGAACCATATGATCATCTTGATAGACGCAGAAAAACCATTCAACAAAGTAGAGCATTCATTTATGTTCAAAACATTTTAAAAACTAGGGATAACAGGAACTTACCTCGACATTGTAAAAGATAACTATGTTAAGCCTCAGGCTAGCATCATTCTGAATGGAGAAAAATTGAAGGCATTCACTTTAAAATCTGGAACAAGGCAGAGATATCCTCTATCACCACTTCTATTCAATATAGTTCTCGAAAAACTGGCCAGAGCAATTAGAGAGATGAAAGACATTAAAGGCATAAAAATAGGAAAAGAAGAACTTAAATTATCACTATTTGTAGATGACATGATTCTATACATAGAAGACCCAAAAGGGTCTACAGAAAAAACTACTAGAACTAATAAATGAATGCAGCAATGTGGCAGGATATAAAATCAACGTGCATAAATCAAAGGCATTTCTGTATATCAGCGACAAAACTTCTGAAACAAAAATGAGTCAAAACACTGCATTCCCAATTTCCTCAAAATAATTAAATACTTGGGAATCAACCTAACAAAAGAGGTGAAAGATTTATATAATGCAAACTACAGAACCCTATAAAGAGAAATAGAATAAGATCTTAGAAGATGGAAAAATATACCCTGTTCATGGATAGGCAGAACTAACATCATCAAAATTGCTATATTACCAAAAGTTCTCTATAGGTTTAATACAATGCCAATCAAAATCCCAAAGGATTTTTTTTTGTAGAAATAGATAAAGCAATCATGAAATTCAAATGGAAAAATAAAAGACCCAGAATAGCAAAAGCAATTCTAAGCAGGAAGTGTGAATCAGGCAGTATAGTGATACCAGATTTCAAACTATATTACAGAGCATTCATAACAAAAACAGCATGGTACTGGTACCAAAACAGGCGGGTGGACCAATGGTACAGAATGGAGGACACAGAGACTAATCCAAAAATCTACAACTGTCTTATATTTGATAAAGGAGCTAATGGCCTGCAATGGAGGAAGTATAGCATCTTCATCAAATGGAGTTGGGTAAACTGGAAATCCATATGCAACAAAATGAAACTGAATCCCCTCCTCTCGCCATGCGCAAAAGTTAACTCAATGTGGATCAAGGAGCTAGATTCAAATCAGAGTCTCTGCGTCTGATAGAATAAAAAGTTGGCTCCTATCTACATATTGTGTGGTCAGGCTCCAAATTCCTTAATAGGACACCCATAGAATAAGAGTTAATAATAAGAATCAACAAATGGGACTTACTTAAACTGATTTTTTTTTCTTAAAGAGAGAAACAAAAAGAGAGGTAAATATGGAGCCTACATCATGGGAACAAATTTTTAGTCCTCACCCTTCACATGGAGCCCTAATATCCAGAGTATACAAAGTATACAAAGAACTCACAAAATTAGACAATAAGATAACCAATAACCCAATGGGCCAAGGACCTGAACAGAAACTTCTCAGAGGAGGACATAGAATCAATTAACAAGTACATGAAAAAATGCTCTCCATTTCTAGCAGTAAGAGAAATGCAAATAAAAACCACCCTAAACTACCATCTCAATCCAGTGAGATTGGCAGCCATAATGAAGTCAAACAACAACAAGTGCTGGCGAGGATGTGGGGAAAAGGGTACTCTTGTACATTGCTGGTGGGACTGAAAACTGGTGCGGCCAATTTGGAAAGCAGTATGGAGATTCCTGGGAAATCTGGGAATGGAAGCACCATTTGATCCAGCTATTGCCCTTCTCGGACTATTCCCTGAAGACCTTAAAAGAGCGTACTACAGGGATACTGCTACATCGATTTTCATAGCAGCACAATTCACAATTGCTACACTGTGGAACCAACCCAGATGCCCTTCAATAGATGAATGGATAAAAAAATGTGACTTTTATATACTATGGAGAATTACGCAGCACTAAAAAATGACCAAATCTTGGAATTTGCAGGGAAATGCATGGCACTGAGCAGATTATGGTTAGTGAAGCTAGCCAATCCCTAAAAAACAAATGCCAAATGTCTTGTTTGATATAATGAGAGCACCTAAGAACAGAGCAGGGAGGAAGAGCATGAAGAAAAGATTAACATTAAGCAGAAACATGAGGTGGGAGGGAAAGGGAGAGAAGAGGGAAATTGCATGGTAATGGAGAGAGACACTTTTTGTTACACAAAATTTCATATAAGAGGTTGTGGGAAAATAAACAAGGAGAGAAATGATTTAGAGTAGGTATGGTAGAGAGAGAAGATGGGAAGATAGGGGAGTGGGGATAGTAGAGTATAGGAAAGGTAGCAGAATACAACAGTAACTAATAGGGCATTATGTAAAAATATGGATGTGTAACTAATGTGATTCTGCAATCTGTATTTGGAGTAAAAATGGGAGTTCATAACCCACTTGAATCTAATGTATGAAATATGATATGTCAAGAGCTTTGTAATGTTTTGAGCAACCAATAAAAGAAAAAAAAGTAGCAATATATATGCCAATAGAAATTCATCATGAAATGTATATAATTCACAGATCGAAAAATATTCATTTTACTGAACATGGATTCATGTATAATGTTTTTCAACTAGGAAGCTCACCCATAGGTTGAATTTTCAGTTCCAACAGCGTTTAGGAGGAGTGATCTCTTCTCTCAATGTGCATCTACCAATTCAGCCACCTCACATGTGTATACGAGTGATATCAGGTAGAATTCTATATGTGCATATAAACATACATGTGCTGAATAGGCTACAGAGAAAGGGAGATAGGGATTCATATATTTGCTAATTTTAAAAACACATGTAGAACTATTTCAACAAAAAATTGACTAGACTTATAACTCCTACATTATATTATGCAAAAGGCAATTCCAACTATACACCATGCGTCCTCTGAACTGCTTGTGTTTCTTCTCTTTTTGGCTTATTTTTCACCATCATATTAGGATTATTAGTCAGAGACTAGTAGGGTATGGGTTATAGTGTCAGGGATTCAGTATTTCAAATGGAAATTGAAAAATGAATCCAATGTGTATGTAAATATGTGCTACACAAAAATCTTCCCACTCACATCCAGAACAATGCCTTGACATTACCTACGCCCCAAGTAAAACACAATTAGAGTAGAAAAGTGTGAAAATCTATGAATACAAATATGGAATGGAATATGCTCGGGAGTTCACAACCTTGGAGGTGGTAGAGGAGTTTCCAAAAGTAAAGGACAGGGTAAACACTCCACAAACAAGGAGCTCTGCTGGCCTAAGAATTCTTGGGAAACGGCTTCTGAGGTTGGGCACTTGAAATATATGTTGTTGTCATGAGCTTTAGCTTACTTTGTAGTGAGACCATCAAAGCTGGGTCTGCATCTATGTGACTGAAAGACATGGTTTCTTATATTCCAATGAACATGAGGCAGCAGTGCTCAATTCTCTCTTTGTAGCTAAACTGTGTCCATTGGAAGCTAAGTGTCTCCCGGTGGGGACTGTGAAGACATTTGGTCATCCTCCACTTTTCGTGGTATTTCTTGCTTCTGCACTGGGAATTTGGTATTTGCTTCACAAAACATAAATAGTTCATCTGGGATACAGTGCTGGAGGGAGTTCTGTCACGTGTGGTGGGTTAGGGTCTACAGGAGAATGCACCAACCAGGCTTCTATCCCACATAGCTTGCCCCAATAACCATAGCAACCTGATTCTGAATATTGCCCTGAAAACTCTCCATTTAGCAAGATGCCTTTACATATAAGGGTCTGATGTCTGCACTATATCAGTCACAAGCCATTTGGAAGCAAATGGCAGATTCACATGGCCCCAACATGATGTTTTATCACACACCTGCCCAACACTGCTCTAGGCCCCCTACTCAGCAGGCTCCAAATTACTGGCTTCTCTTGTTCTACAGGATTTTCATGAAACCCAGTCAAAAACAAGGCACTGTCTGGTATACACATGATCAGCAACAGGACATCAAAAGTTTCTGCAGTGCCACCTGGTCATGGGAATTTCAAAAATTTCATGGTTTTTATCTAGCAATTTTTCAAGGGTGAAGTTAGAGGCACTGTGGGTGTCAATTAATTCAGGAACCATTAAGAGTTGAGAAAGTTCATTTCAATGAAAGCTCTGGAGAACTCTCACAGTCAATGCTTCTCAAACAGTTGCCAAAAGGTCTCCTAAAGCCAGGCCAATTGACATCTACAATGTGAGGTCCATGTGTGTTTTGACTCTCAAATATGGCTGCTAAGTCTTTCAGAATAAAATCATGTGATATCCTGGCTGAGATTCTCAGGCCTCTGTGGAAACCACCCTGGGCCTAGATCTCAGTTTCCAAGAGTGAGTCTCATGCGTGGCCTCCTCAAATCCCAACACAATTCATGGCAATACTTCTCTGAGGTCAGTTTCAGAACTCAGTCTCTAAGGGGAATCACACCAGAGTTCAAGCCCAGGTGGACCCAGACATCCCTTCCATTCGCCAAAAAATGACCACAATTAAAATCAAAACACTACCACAGGGCCATCATCTTCTTCCATGTAGACACTCATCATAACCTCTAGCTGGAGGTTTATATGAGCCCAAGGTAGTGTCCAAATAAGCTCACTTGCCCCTCATTTGCCTAAAATCATGATGGCCTGGACACTCTTCCTGTGAACCAGGAATGATCAAATATTCCTGCTGTTAAAGTGTTCCACTTCTCCAATTTGAGGCCTACTGGCTGTAGGGTATAGATTCTTTATGTGATTTGGAGTCATGAGAAAACCCAAGCAAATATGGGCTAGCCTCTGCAGGGATTTCAAGAACTCATTTGACCCAAAGGATCCCTATTCTCACTTGATGGAGGTCAGGAACCTAAAACAAGAGGGCAAAAATATTCACCCACAATGACTGCACTTTTGGCCATTTTAGTTTTGGAAACACATGGGATCTTTCTTTAGATCCATCAGGTGCTGAGAATCTAAGCCACAACCTCATACAAGGACAAGAGGCTGATTCAGACACATCCCAATCCAAATCAATTAAGCAAAGAGCCACTGGTGATGTCCATACATTTCCTTATGAAAACAGTTTTCTTCAGGCTACACAAAGGGGTGGCCTGAGGCAAAGACCTTCCTGACATTCAGGGTAATAGAAATAGAAGTAAGCAAATGGCCCAAAGAAGGGTTTCTCCACTGAGACTTTACTGGTCACACTGAAATCTGAGTTTTCTTAGATGCTCCCATTCCCTTCAGCTATCCAGTACATGGCCATGTCACAGAACCTTGTGGTGTTACATTTTTGGGAAACAAAACCATGAGTCTATTCTGGAGAGTGGCCAGAATTCATGAAGAAAACAGGAACTTTAGAAGATAATAGATGTTGCCCATCCATAAGGCAAGCTGCAGTCCATTCATTAATTGGGCAGTATGAATGCGGGGAAGCTTTCAACTAGAGACAACACATCCATTGATGCATTCTCTTTTCTAATGTCTACAACCACGGATACAGTGGGATACACAGACTTAGAAACACTCACCATGTCAAACGACTTACTAGAAACAGTCCACTCCAAACCAAACAAACCACCTTTCCTACCTATTCTCAGAACATGAGAAAAAACCACAAACTCACACCTACAACGGCAAAGGCACTTCCTTCCCCCAAATAGGTCTGTGACTATCCGGAGTGTCTTCTGACTGGTGGGCCATATTATGTTCCCCCAAAATGGCCTGTCCTGTTTCAGATCTGGTCTCCTTGGCCAACTCTGTGAAGTTGTCAGGAGCCAACGGTGAGCCACTACCTGCATACTCAGGAAAGGCCCCTCTTCAGAGCTCTGCTCGCATTTGGCCATCCTCACATCAGTGGGTACCAAGAAAGACTGACTATGTCTTTGGGAAAAGCAAACAAGTTAGCCCACTGGAACTGGGAGTGGGACTGGCTCTGGGTGCCTTCCTTCCTGGATCCCAGGTTCAGAGAATTCCATCACCAAGGAAGTGAAGTGAGGTCACTTCTTTCAGGAACAGAATATGCTCACTGCCTTGGTAACCACTTTGTGCTAACAGTTGCTTCCAGGGTTCCCATGAGATGGAGGCTGCCCCAACATCCTGTGACACATTCAGAAGTTAGAATGGTATATCAACCATAGGCACCAGGGAACAGCTCTCCACAGAGGCCTGGTTCAGTCCATCTTCTCTTTATTAAGAAGAGAGAGGCTGATTCAGACCATCAATTAATCCTGACCAGGTTGTTTGCCATGGAAGATGACTATTGCTCTCTCAGGTCCTACATAGCTGCCTATATCTTCTGCAAGGATCATTTCTCCATGGATCTTTGATGTTCTCAGCAGGTGGAAGATCATCTACATTCCTATATTGTAAGACCCACACTGTCCCTGCTCTTAAGTAAGTTATACTGAGGGAACAGTGTATGGTTACGGTTAATAACTTGTTCAATTTGGGTTACAAATAATTCTGCGGGATGAATAATGGTATTGGCAAAATGCGATGTTTACAAGAGTATATATGTGAAACATAAGTATGAAAGCAGAAATCTAGGTAAGATTTGAATCCCAGAAGGGCATTGGGGACTTGAGTGGGATACTTAGCTTTGAGTAATGTGCAGCACAGATGTCTCAGATAAATCAATATACACTGGCATCGGACCTTGTACCTTGGATATTGAATGTTGAAGAGAACATCCAGTCAAAAACCGATAGTCGGCAGGATTAGGAAGGTAGTTGGTAGGTTTAGAAAAAAGAGTGAGTATAGGATTTGGACCAAAAGTTCTTTAGTAATAGAAATTAGGGTAGAGAGTGTATGTAAATGTAAGCACATGTGAAGAGTCAGTCACAATGATGAACTGGGGAAAAATATAGGAAATCAGATATCAATAGAGACATTAGGAAATCAAGCAAAGTATTAATTGTGTGATAGGGTTAGACATTTTCAACAGGTTTGAAGTTGAATATATAATCTTAGGAAGAAACAAATATGTAGTCAAAAATAGAATTGATATTTGAGAGCATTAGGCAACCTGGACATGGATGTTTTTAGTAATCCATGCTCACTTTCCATTTACGCTTGGGTACAATTGTAAGTGTGACCTATGCTTTTTGTGTCCAGAATATTTCTGTAATAAAATGTGTATGTAGATCAGGTGACAATAGTATTTCTTCCACCAATTATGGGAGCAATATTTTGAAGACTTACAAATTAGTATGGGGGTACAAATAGGTGTACGCTGTTTCTATGAATATAGACATAATGCATGAATAGACCATACTGTGAATAAATAATATAACTGGATCCACTTTAAATAATGAAGTGAATTAATATCTGAAAATTTATAAGAAATTTTATATTGATATGCAATCATTCATTCCAACCAGTTATATATCTAACGATCATCTTAGGGTTACGGTTTATCATGAAGGGTGTGTGAGTTTTGGTTCAAAATTGATTATGGAAATAGAAAATAATATATTTGGAAAAAAGTCTCATGAATAGACCAGTCAAGAGACATAGAGGAATACATGTGTTCTGGAGCAGGAAGTGATTGAAAGTGAAACAAATGCCTATAAATTTGCTAACTAGTGAATAAAATATATATACTATGATGTGTATAAACTGAAGAAATAGTAATGTACCAGTGTGGAATAAAAATTAACGTCAAAATACACATCATGTCCCATAGGAACCTACATGCATTGATGTTAAACTGGGTCAGTTAATGTACACATATTAGGATTTGTATGCACCTTTTACTGAAGTTAGTTTTCAGTACTAGGAAACAAATATGTATTTCGGGTGGATGAATATTTCTAAGAATAATCTTGTGAAAAGTTGATTATTAATCCACATACATGAACATGAATAAATTTAGGGAGTGTATATAAGACACATATATTTCATATTTTTAAAAATATGGAGAGTATATATATATATATATATATATATATATATATATATATATACACACACACACACACACACACACACACACAAACACAGACATTAAAAAGTAGCAATATATATGCCAATCAAAATTCGTCATGAAATATATATCATAAAGATGCAAAAACATTCATTTTAGTGAACATGGTTTTATGTATAATGTTGTTCCACTGGGAAGCTCACCCATAGGTTGAATTTTCAGTTCCAACAGCGTTTAGGAGGAGTGATCACTTCTCACAGTTTGTATCTGCTAAGTCATATATCTTACAAGGATGTACGTGTGATACCTTGTAGGATTCTATTTGTGCATATAAAAATACATGTGCTGAATAGGCTCCAGAGAATGGGAGACCGTAATTCACATATTTGTTAACTTTAAAAACACATTGAGAACTATTTCAATTAAATATTGAATAGATTTATAACACCTACCCTTTATCATGCAAAAGGCAAGTCCAACTCTGAACTGCAAGTATTTATGTACTGTTTGTGTTACTTTCTTCCATCATATTAGGATTAGTAGTCAGAGTCTAGTAGAATATGGGTTAGTGTCAGGGATTCAGAATTTCAAATGGAAAAAAGGAAAATTAATCTTCCAACTCTCATCCAGAACAATACCTTGTCATTACCTTCGCCCCAAGGAAGACACAATTAGAGTAGAAGAGTTACAAAATCTGTGATTACATTTCTGGAATCGAAAATGCTCAGGAGTTCACAAACTTGGAGGTGGTATAGGAGTTTCCAAAAGTAAGGACAGGGTACACACTCCACAAACATGAAGCTCTGCTTGCCTAAAACTTTTTGAGAAACTGCCAGTGAAGTTGGGCACTGAAATATAGGTTGTTGTCAGGAGTTAAGCTTCCTTTGTAGTGAGACCCTCAAAGCTGGGTCTTCATCTATGTGACCTGGAGGACATCGTTTCCTATTTTCCAATGAACACGAGGCAGCAGTGCTCAATTCTCTCTTTGTAGGTAAACTGTGTCTCCCTGTGTGGACTGTGAAACAATTTGGTCATCCTCCACTTTTCGTGGTGTTTCTTGCTGCTGCACTTGGAGTTTGGTTCATGCTTCACAAAATACAAGGATTTCAACTGGGAAACAGTGCTTGAGGTATTTCTGTCACGTGTGGTGGGTCAGGGTCTGCAAGAAAATTCACCAACCAGGCTTCTATCTCTCAAAGATTGCCCCCTTGTCCATAGCAACCTGATTCTGAACATTGCCCTGAAACTACGCCATATAACAAGATGCCTTTACATATAAGGGTCTGATGTCTGCACTCTGTCAGTTACAAGCCATTTGGAAGCCAATGGCAGATCCAAATGGCCCCACCATGATGTTTTATCACACACCTGTCCACCACTGCTCTAGGCCCACTACTCAGCAGCCTCCAAAATACTGGCATCTCTGTTCTAAACAATTTTCATGAAACCCTGTCAATCAAGGCACTGTCTGGTACACTCATGGTAAGCAACAGGACATCGAAAGTTTCTGCAGTTCTACCTGGTCATGGAAAATTCAAAAATTTCGTGGTATTTATCTAGCCATTTTTCAAGGATGACGTTGGATGCACAATTATTCAGGAACCATTAAATGTTGAGAAAGTTCATTTCAAAGAAAATTCTAGAGAACTCTCACAGGCAAGGCTTTCCAAAGAGTGGACAAAAGGTCACTTGAAGCCAGGACCATTGAGATCTACAATGTGAGCTCCTATGTCTTTTGACTCTCAACTATGGCTGCCAAGTCTTTCAGAATAAAATCATGTGATATCCAGGCTGAGATTCCCAGTTCTTTGTGGAAAGCCACCCTGGTCCTAGATCTCAGGTTCCAAGGGCGACTCTCATGCGTGGCCTCCTAAAATCCCAACACAATTCATGGCAATTCTTCTCTGAGATCAGTTTCAGATCTCAGTCTCTAAGTGGAAACACACCAGAGTTCAAGCCCAGTTGACCCAGTCATCTCTTCCAACCGCCACACCAATGACCAGAATTAAAACCAAAACACTCCCACATGGCCCTCATTTTCTTCCATATAGACACTCATCATAACCTTGGCTGGAAGTTTTTATGAGGCACACAGCCCAAGACAAAGTCAAAATAAGCTCCCTTGCCCTTCATTTGACTAAAGTCAGTGTTTTCTGGACAACGTTCCTGTGAACCAGGACTGATCAAAGAGGTCTGCCATTAATACTGTTCTGCTTTTCCAATTTGAGGCATACAGACTGTCGGGTATTGTTTCTTTATGTGATTTGCAGTCATGAGAAAACCCAAGCACCTATGGGCTAGCCTCTGCAGGGCTTGAAGAACTCAGTTGACCCAAATGTCCCTGTTATCACTTGATGGAGATCAGGAACCTTACAGAGGAAGGCAAGAGACTTCATCACAATGACTTCTCTTTTGGCCATTTTGGATTTGGATGCACACATGGGATCTTTCTTTAGATCCATCAGGTGCTGAGAATCTAAGCGATAATCTCACACTGCACTAAGAGGCTGATTCAGACATATCCCTTTGCAAAGCAATTAAGCCAGGAGCCACAGGTGATGCCCATTTATTTCCATTTGAAAACTGTTTTTTTCAGGCTTTGGAAATGTGTGGCCTTAGGCAAAGTCCTTCCTTTCATTCAGGGCAACAGAACAATAGGTAAGCAAAATACCAAAGCAGATTTTCTCCACTGAGACTTTCCTGGTCACACTGATATCTGAGTTTTCTGAGATATTCACCATTCTCTTCAGCTATCCAGTACATGGCCATGTCCCAGATTGTGGAGGAGATACATATCTTGAACACAAAACCATGAGCCTATGGGAGAGTGACCAGATTCAGGAAGATATCAGGAATGTAGGAAGGTAATAGGTGTTGCCCATCCATAAGGTAACCTGCAGTCCATTCATAAATTGGACAGGATGAATTCTGCGAAGAATTCTACTAGACAGGACACATCTATTGATGCATTCTCTTTTCTATTGTCTACAACCACAAATACAGTGGGATACCCAGACATAGAAACACTCACCTTCTCAAAGGACTTACTAGAAACAGTCCACTCCAAACCAAACAAACCGACTTTCCTACATATTCTAAAACTTGAGACAAAATCACAAACACACAAACACACACACACACACCCACAAAGTCACCTTCTTTCCCCAAATAGGTCTGTGACTATCCGGAGCGTCCTCTGACTTGTGGGCCATACTATGTTTCCCCAAAATGGGCTGTCCTATGTCAGATCTGGTCTTCTTGGCCAAAACTGTGAAGTTATCAGGAGCCAGCGGTGAGCCACTGCCTGTTTTCTCAGGTAAAGCCCCTCTTCAGAGCTTTCCTGGCATTTGTCCATCTTCAATTTAGTAGTTGCCAAGAAAGACTTACTCTATCCTTCTTAAATCCAAAAATTTGAGACCACTGGGACTTAGACTGGGACTGCCTCAGGGTGCCTGGCTTCCTGGATTCCAAGTTCAGAGTGTTTCATCAACAAGAAAGTGACATGGGTCACTTCGTCTACAACTGAATGAGGTCACTGCCTTGGCAACCACTTTGTCCTAACAGTTGCTTCCAAGGGTCCATGAGATGGATCCTGCCACTACTTCCTATGACACTTTCACAAGTTAGAATGGAATATCAACCATAGGCACCCGGGAACAGCTCTCCACACAAGCCTGGTTTGGTCCATCTTCTCTACATTAAGAAGAGAGAGACTGCTTCAGACACACCCCTTCATCCTGACCTGTTTTTTTTTTGTCATGAAAGATGACTTTCACACTCTCAGGTCCATCATAGCTGCCTACATCTTCTTTAGGGATCATTTCTGCATGGACCTTTGAAGTTCTCCGGAAGTTGAAGATCTCCTACATTCCTGTATTGTAAGACCAACTCTGTCCCTGCTATTCTGTAAAGTTAGATTGAGGGAACAGTGTATGGTTACAGTTAATAACATGTTTGATTTGGGTTAGGATCATTCTGCTGGATGAATAATGGTATTGGGAACCTGCAATATTTATAAGATTATATAGGTGAAATATATGAATGAAAACAGAAATCTCGGTAACATTTGAAGCCCAGAAGGGCATTGGGTCCTTGATTGGGATACTTAGCTTTTAATAATGTTCTGCACAGATGTCTCAGATAAATCTATACACAATGGCATAAGATCTGACACCTTGGATGATTGAATGTTGAGGAGAACAACCATTGAAAGAGGGAGAGTCGGTAGGATTAGGAAGATAGTTGGTAGGATTATAAAAAAGTGTGAGTATAGCATTTGGACAAATAGTTCTTTAGCAATAGGTTTTCAGGTAGACAGAAAATGTAAATGTCAGCATATGTGAAGAGTCAGTCACAGTGATGAACTGGGGAAAATATGTAGGAAAGCAGATATCAATAGAGACATTAGGAAATCAGGCAAAGTATAAAGTGAGTGATAGCAAAAGACATTTTCAACAGGCTTGAGATTGAATATATAATCTTAGGAAGTAACAAATATGTAGTCACCAATAGGATTGACATTTGAGAGCATTAGGCAACCTGGATATGGGTTATTTTCATAATCCATACTCACATTCCATTTAGGCTTTGGTACAATCGTATGTGTGACTTTGCATTTTGTGGCCAGAATATTACTGTGATAAAACGTATATGTAGATCAGGTGACATGAGTATTTCTTGCACCATTTCTTGGAGCAATATTTTGAAGGGGTATAAATTAGTATTGGGGGTACATATAGGTGTACCATGTATGTATGAATATAGAGATAATGCATGAATAGACCATACTGCGAATAAATAATATAACTTGTTCCAACTTTAAATAATGGATTGAATTGATACCTGAAAATACACAGGAATCATATATTGATATACATACATTCATTCCAACCAGTAATACATCTAATGGTAATATTACGGTTGTGGTTTATCACCAAGAGTGTGTGAATTTTGCTTCAAATTTGATTATGGAAATCGAAAATAATGTGTTTGGAAAGAAATCTCATGAAATGACCACTCAAAAACAAGGAGGAATACATATGTTCTGAAGCAGGAAGTGATTGAATATGTTACAAATTTCTTTAAATTTGTGAACTTGTGGATGAAATGTATATTCTATAATGTATAAAAACTGCAGAAATAGTAATGCACCAGTGTTTAATAAAAATGAACGTCAAAATACACATCATGTTCCATAGGAATCTACTTGCATTGATGTTAAAGTGGGTCAGCTACTGTAAAAATATAAGGATTTGTTTGCACCATTCACTGAAGTAACTTTTTAGTACTAGAAAACAAATATGTATTTCAGGTGGATGAATATTTTTAAAATAATCTTATGAAAAGTTTAATATAAACCACATACATGAACAAGAATGAATTTAGGGAGTGTATAATAGGACACATATATTTTATATTTTGAAAAATCTAGAGAGTATATATATATATATACACACACACACACAAAACACACACAGAGACATTAAATAGTAGCAATATATATGCCAATTAAAATTCGTTGTGAAATATATATCATCCACAGATCAAAATATTAATTTTACTGAACATGGATTTATGTATAATGTTTTTCAACTAAGAAGCTCACTCATAGTCTGAATTTTCAGTTCCAAAAGCATTAATGAGGAGTGATCTCTTCTCACACTTTGTATCTGCCAAGTTAGCCACCTCTCAAGAATATACGTGTGATACCAGGTAGGATTCTATATGTGCATATAAAAATACATGTGCTGAATAGGCTACAGAAAAATGAAGACAGGAATTCACATATGTGTTAACTTTAAAAACACATGCAGAACTATTTCAACAAAAAATTGACAAGATTTATAACTCCTACCCTATATCATGCAAAAGGCAAACCAACTATCCACCATGCCTCCTCTGAAGTGCTAGTATTTCTATTCTGTTTGGGTTACTTTTCTCCATCATATTAGAATTAGTAGTCAGAGTCTAGTAGGGTATGGGTTAGTGTCAAAGATTCAGCATTTCGAATGGAAAATTGAACAATGAATCCAATGTGTATGTAAATATGTGCTACACAAAATTATTCCCACTCTCATCCAGAACAATGCCTTGACAATTCCTTCACCCCAAGTAAGACACAATTAGAGGAGAAGATTTAGAAAATCTGTGAATAAATATGTTAAATGGAATATGCTCAGGAGCTCACAACCTTTGAAGTGGTAGAGTAGTTTCCAAAAGTATGGGACAGGGTAAAAACTCCACAAACATGGAGGTCTGCTGGCCTAGAGATTTCTAGAGAAACTGCCTGTGAGTTTGGGCACTTGAAAAATATGTTGTTGTCAGGAGCTTTAGCTTCCTTTCTAGGGAGACCATAAAAGCTTGGTCTGGATCTATGAGACCTGGATGACATGGTTTCTTATTTCCCAATGTACATGAGGCAGCAGTGCTGAATTCTCTTTTTATGTAAACTGTGGCCACTGGGGGATAAATGTGTGGCAGTGTGCACTGTGAAGCCATATGGTCATCTTCCATTTTCGTGGTGTTTCTTCCTGCTGCACTGGGTGTTTGGTATTTGCTTCACGAAATACAAAGAGTTCAACTGGGTCACAGTGCAAGAGGAAGTTCTGTCATGTATGGTGGGTCAGGTTTTGCAGGAGGATCGAAGAACTAGGATCCTATCCTACATATCTTGCCCCCTTGACCATAGCACCCTGATTCTGAACAATGTCCTGAAACCTCTCCAAATAACAACTTGCCTTTACATGGAAGGTTCTGCTGGCTGCACCATGTCAGTCACAAGGCATTTGAAGCCAATGGAAGATACACATGGCCCCACCACAGATGTTTTATCACATACCTGCCCACCACTGCTCTAACCTACTACTCAACAGAGTCCAACTTACTGGCATCTCTGTTCTACACCATTTACATGAAACCCAGTCAATCAAGGCACTGTCTGGTATATTCACGATCAGCAACAGGACATCAAAAGGTTTTCCAGTGCCACCTGGTGATGGGAAATTCAAAAATTTCATGGTATTTATCTAGCCATTTTTCAAGGATGAAGTTGGAGGCACTGTGAGTTTCAATTCTTTCAGGAACCATTAAATGGTTAGGAAGCTCATTTCAATGAAATCTCTGGAGAACACTCACAGGTAAGGCTTCCCAAAGAGTGGCCAAAAGATCATATGATGTTATGCCCATTTAGGTCTACAATGTGAGGTCCATATGAGTTTTGACTCTCAACTATGGGTGCCAAGTCTTTCAGAATAAAATTTGTGGTATCCTGGCTGAGAGGCTCAGTGCTCTGTGGAAAGCCACCCTGGGCCTAGAACTCAGTTTCCAAGGGCAACGCTCATGCCTGGCTTCCTAAAATCTCAACACTATTTATGGCAATACTTCTCTGAGGTCAGTTCCAGAACTCAGACTCTAAGGGAGTCACACCAGAGTTCAAGAACATGTGGACCAAGTCATCTCTTCCAACCGCCACCCAAATGACCACAATTTAAACCAAAACACTCCAACGTGGCGCTCATCTTCTTCCATATAGACACTCACAATAACCTATGACTGGAGTTTTCCATGAGGGGCACACCCCAAGACCGTGTCCAAAATAAGCTCTCTTGCACCTAATTTGCCTAAATTCAGGGTGGCCTGGACACCCTTCTTGTGAACCAGGAGAGATTAAGTAGGCCTCCCGTTAATACTGCTCCACTTCTTCAATTTGAGGCCAAATGAATGTGGGGTTTGGATTCTTTATGTGAATTGGAGTCTTGAGAAAACCCAAGCAAATATGGGCTAGCCTCTGCAGGGCTTTGAAGAACTCATTTGACCCAAAGAATTCCTAATCTGACTTGATGGAGGTCAGGAAAGTTACAGAGGAAGGCGAGAGACTTCATCCACAAGGACTGCTCTTTTGGCCATTTTGTTTTTGGATGTAAACATGGGATCTTTCTTTAGATCCATCAGGAGCTGAGAATCTAAGTCACAGCCTCACACAGGGTAAATAGGCTGATTCAGACACATCCTTTCCAAAGCAATTAAGCAAAGAGCCACAGGTAATGCCCATTCATTTCCATTTGAAAACTGTTTTCTTCAGGCTTCAAAAAGTGGTGGACTGAGGAAAAGACCTTCCTGACATTCAGGGCAATAGAAGAATAGGTAAACAAAAGGCCCCAAGCAGGGTTTCTCCACTGAGACTTTCCTGGTCACACTGATATCTGAGTTTTCTGAGATGCTCACCATTCCCTTCAGTACATGGTCATGTCACAGAGCTTCGAGGTTGTACATATCTTAAACAGAAAACCATGAACCTATTCTGGAGAGTGGCCAGAATTCAGGAATAAAACAGGAACTAAGGAAGATAGTAGGTGTTGCACATCAATAAGGCAAGCTGCAGTCCATTCATAAATAGGGCAGGATGAATGCGGTGAAGCTTTCTACTAGACAGGACATATTCATTGATGCATTCTCTTTTCTAATGTCTACAACCACCGACACAGTTGGATACACAGACATAGAAATTCTCGCCTTGTCAAACGACTTACAAGAAACAGTTCACTCCAAACAAAACAAACTGCCTTTTATACCTATTCTCAGAACATGAGACAAAACCACAAACCCACACCCACACAACAAAGGCACCTCCTTTCCCCAAGTAGGTCTGTGACTATCCGGAGTGTCCTCTGACTGGTGGGCCTTACTATGTTCCCTGGAAATAGCCTGTTCTGTCTCAAATCTGGTCTTTTTGGCCAACTCTGTGAAGTTGTCAGGAGCCAGCGGTGAGCCACTGCCTGCTTTCTCAGGAAAGGCCCCTCTTCATAGCTTTCCTTGCATTTGGCCATCCTTACATCAGTAGGTCCCAAGAAAGACTGAGTCTGTCCTTGGTAATTCAAAATAAGTTTGACCACTGGGACTGGGACTGGGACTGGCTCTGGGTGCCTGGCTTCCTGGATTCCAAGTTCAGAGAGTTCCATCACCAAGGAAGTTAGGTGTGGTCACTTCCTTTTGGAACTGAATGAGGTCTCTGCCTTGGCAACAACTTTGTCTTAACAGTTGCTTCCAAGGTTACCATGAGAAGGAGGCTGCTCCTACTTCCTGTGACACTTTCACAGGTCAGAGTGGTATGTCAACCATAGGCATGCAGGAGCAGCTCTCAACACATGCCTGCTTTGGTCCACCTTCTCTACATTAAGAAGAGAGTGGCTGATTCAGACACATCCCTTCATCCTGAGCAGGTGGTTTGCCATGGAAGACTTTTGCTCTCTCAGGTCCTTCGTACTTGCCTACATCTTCTCCAGGGATCATTTCTGCATGGACCTTTGAGGTTTTCAGCAAGTGGATGATCCTCTATAAATCTGTATTTTAATACCAATTCTGTCCCTGCTCTTCTGTAAAATTAGATTGAGAGAACAGTGTATGGTTAGGATTAATAACAGGTTCGATTTGGTTTAGAAAGGAAACTACACGGTTGAGCAAACATGGTCCTACAGTTAGCAATAATATGAGGATTTTTAATGGACCGGCCATGGCAGATAAAAGCGTAGTTAATCAGGTCACTATGTGAACCAAGACTCAAACCTCCCTTTTGGGGCCTCTGTCTCTCTTTGACGCTCTTCAAGTCGTTTTCTTAATTTACTCATAGATTCTTTTACAACTCCAGTATTGTCGGCATAAAAACAACATTCTTCCCTCAATGCAAGCAAAAAGGCACTTTTCTCTCATAAAGAGGAGGTCCAACACTCGCCTGCTTTGTAAAACAACTTCAGAAAGAGAGAGGTTAAAATTCCTGTAAAGCTGTGATGTCGGTTTTTAATGTCTTTAAACTTTGGCATATTTCTGCTTCTAATTGTGTCTTTGTTGTGTCTCATGGACTAGCCCACCCCTTCAGCAACTATTCTTTCTAATAGGATGGCTAAAGTGAGTGATACAGGTTCCCAGTGGAACCGGGTTCTATGCCCCCCATTTTATCTTTAAATGAACCTAAGTCATGATAGAGAACTTTGGAAAACATCTGCATCATTACATAATTAATCACATATGTTGACCATTTTATGAAAACATAAATAATGTTAAAGTGTATAGAATTATACTGTTGTAGGGACGGACAAGGAAAGGGACCTAAGATAGCACCAAACACAGGAAAACAGTCTTATTTGGTTGCATCCGGATTTAGAGGGCATTGCTTCTGTTGTAATCAATTAATCCCCTGAACCCCAAGTTTCGGTAGTTTTAGAATTTGTACCCAACATGTAAGGGAAGTGGCTCAGAAGTTCACAGTCTGTAGAAATTCACAGAAATCAGTTTTTGTTTCTGTTTTTGTTCCTCTGTTCTGGGCAAGTTAACTTTTCAAAGACACCTTGGAAAGGGAGAGCTTTTTTGTCTCTTTTTTTTCTCCCTGCCAGCTTTCACCATGAAGCCCAATTGGTAACTTTTTTATCTTAGAAATCTAGCCATCTCTGTGAAGCCCCAGCTCAAGGCCAGAGGCCTTGTTCACATATTTTGTGAAAATCTAGTAAGGCGGTGTCAAGCTTAGGGGTGGTGATTTTTCCAGCCAGTGGCCAAGTAGAACAGGGCAACACGAAAAGTGGAAGTTTATCTACATTGAACTCTTTCAGAGGGACTCTTTTGCTGAAAGACCTAATGTAAGCCTCGGTGAAGACTTCTGGAGAAGGTTATTTAAGACATATCTATGGACCTGGTACAGAGGGGGAAGACGGGGAAGGCGAGGCTGAGAGCAGCTCCGTGGATCTGAGAATGAGGAAGATGAGATGTAAAAGAATAATGGAAAAGGGGTTTGGGATTTTCCTAGAACAAAACTTGAGCAGTAGAACAGGTAGAGCAGAGGTGAAGATGGGAGTGAGTATTCCAAAAAGCCTGTGAGGGACTTTAAATTCTTAGTAACCTGTTTTCAGTGATGACAAAGCAACTTTAAAGGCCTTTTTTATTACATCTTGGATATGGGTCTGAGGGCTCTTCTCAGCTGGTTTGAGCTTTGGTTTAGCTTCTTAGAGGACTTGGTGGGACCTAGTGCAGGCACAGACAGAAAAAGAGAGGAGTGAGTGAGTGGAGGGGTACCTCGGTATCTGCTACCTCAGCAAGGGGGCAATGGTCTGAGAA
The DNA here is from genome assembly GCF_048772815.1 of Callospermophilus lateralis. NCBI lineage: Eukaryota > Metazoa > Chordata > Mammalia > Rodentia > Sciuridae > Callospermophilus > Callospermophilus lateralis. Next base: position 916,684 of record NW_027514424.1, on the reverse strand, counting down.
CTGGCGTAGGTTTGGGTTTTTGATGTAGTAATTGGAGGGAAGAAATCAGGTTGCTGAGGTGGGAGTGACAGCAGAGAGTCTAGAGCAGAAGGCTGAGGGTGAGGAACTATTGGAGAAGCAAGGTACAGGATGTGAGTGAAGGAGGGAAAAGGATTCCACATAGGGGAATTTTCCCCTTTTGAGCACTTGCCGAAGTTAAAAATGTCACGCAGAATTTGAGGATCTAGAGAACCCTCTGGGGGCCATAGTTTTTGGTTGTCTAATTGGTTATATGGCCAATGCTGTGTACTGAATTTGATGAGGAGTTTGGGTTCCACCAGGCAGCCCCGGTATGCTCACATCCCCATGAATTACACAAGAAGTTGACTTTCCCCCCACACAGCCATGGCTGTTTGTGGCTTTGATAGTCCGCCGGGCATATATAGTAATCTAGGCTAACCAACCTGAATCTGGCTCGCGTTTCCGTGCATCCAAAATGTTTGTTTCAATTATCTATGGTATGGAAGGGATTTAATGGAACTTTAGTGGGATCCTCTTCATTGGGGTTATCTCAATAGGAAAGAACTATACCAAGCTGAAAAATGTCTGGGTGGAGAGATAGCCACCAGGTCCCTAAGGGGGCTGTATGCGAGATAGACCATACTTCTTGTCTAGTAGGATTTCAGATCAGCCTTCACTGCTGAACAGGCTGATGAGGGTTAGGAGTACTGGTGGCCAAGGGGAGAGTCTATAGTCTTGTCCACATAGCGAATACGCAATTTGAAATGGTTACCAGTTTTTTCCAGTTTCCAACCAGAGTCTGGACACAGCGAAGGCTTGAGATAAGAGGCATGGATCCAAAAAGTGATTCTGTCTACTTTTATGGCTGTAGGTGTTATAAGTAGCACCTGGTATGTTCCTTTCCAGCGGGGTTCTAGGGATAACACCTGATGTTGTCTTATGTTGACGAAGTCTCTTACTTGATATTGATGTGGAATCCCCTCCTCCCCAGGTTGGTAGGCAGTGGCCAGCTGTTTCCACAGTTATCACTGAGTTCTTTCAATGGCTTTAAGTCTGTCAAGCAAGGGGTGTGGAAGGGATTGTTAGGCCTTAGAGTTGGGGATTAGGTCCCTTACTGGATGATGGGCATCATAGAGAATATCATAGGGGGTGAGGTTACACAAAGAAACTGAGGGAGTATTTCTCGCATGAAACAGTGCATAAGGCAGGAGCATAGTCCAATCTTTTATGCCGGTCTCTAAGCTTAATTTTGTTAAGGTCTGTTTAATGGTTCTATTTATTTTTTCTACCTCTCCTGAGCTCTGGGGTATATAAGCATAATGTAACTTACAATTAATCCACACCTGACTTACCTGGGCCATGAACACAAGTCCATTATTAGACCCTATTATCTTAGACAGACCGTATCTTGGAAAAATATCTTCCAGGATCTTCTTGAGAACCATTTGCGCCGTTTTTTTTTTTTTTCTGTGTGTGTGTGTGTGTGTGTGTGTGTGTGTGTGTGTGTGTGTGTGTGTGTAAGGCTTCAATCCATCCTGAGAATGTATCCACAAAGACTAGGAGATATTTAAGTCCATACCTTGCTGGCTTAATTTCAGTAATGTCCACTTCCCAGAATTGTCCTGGTCTGGTTCCTCGTAGGTGCTTTCGTCTAAGAAACTTGGAAGGGTAAGCATTAAACAATTGACTGACCCGACAGGCTTTTGTTACCAGTTCAATTATTTCCTTTCGCTGTGAGTCAGTTAGTGGAAAACTCTGTTCTTAATCCTACAGGAATGCCTGCAGTTTCTTTGAACCAAGGTGAGTGAGTTGATGTACATGTTTAACGTAGTGTAGGGCTTTCTGTAATTGCAGGCTGAGCTCAGTAAAGTTGAGGCGTTCAATGTCAGTGTCCTTAGATGTTATCTAAAAATTCCTGGTACTTAGGGGTCCATTGGAATTGGGCATCTCCCTTTAACAGCGGGTATAAAGGAGCAGCTAAGGACTCAAACCCATTTATCCATAACCTGCAAAACCCAGCAATCCCAAGAAACTCTTAGTTGTCTGCTGTAAGATGGGGTTGGTGTCTGCTCAATCGTTGGTTTTCTGGGCTCAGTGAGCCATCGTTTACCGCCCCTAAGGAAATAGTCGAGGAAGATTACTTCTTGCTGGCAAATTGGGCAATTTTGGCCGAAGCTCTATACCCGAGTTGAGCAAGCTCGGATAATAGTGCTTGGGTCCCAGTTCACAGTTTTCCTTGGTGTTGGATGCCAGTAGCAGGTGATCCACATATTGAAGCTGGGTGAATTCGGGGTGTGTAGTTCAGAAATTGTTGAGATCTCTGTGAAGGGCTTCATCAAAGAGAGTGGGGGAGTTTTTGAACCCCTCTGCGAGTCTAGTCCAAGTTAGTTGACTAGACTTTCCGGTTTCTGGGTCTACCCACCCAAAAGCAAACAGCAACTGACTATCTTTATGCAGAGGCAAGCAAAAGAAAGCTTGTTTTAAGTCCAGAACAGTATACCATTTCTGCTCAGGGTTCAGAGTGCAAAGCAGATTGAACAGATTAGGTACCGTGGGGTAAATGTCCTGCACTCTGTTGTTTATCTCTCTTAGGTCTTTAACAGGGTGATAGTCCCTGGTTCCTGGCTTTTTCTTCTAATAGCAGGGGAGTGTTCCAGGCCAATTGACAGGGCCTTAGGACCCTAAGGCCAGATATTTCTGAATATAGGGCCTTATCCCATCTTTAGCTTTTTATGCTTAGAAGATATTATTTGACATTGATTGGGGAGGCTGAGGTTTTTAACTCCACTGTTATTGGAGGTTGTTTCACGGCCAGGCCTAACACAGCAGTTTTTGCCCAGGCATCTCGGTAATCTGTTATCCATTTCTGGGGTAGCTTGCCTGTTTGATCAGTCTTGGGGGGTGTGAAGAGTGGACGTTCATCTTCTACTAAAATAGTTAAAGCCGTGACTATAGGAGTTTTTACTGAAGGATTTAGAAATTTCATTTGGGGGCCTTCAGGGTTAAAAGTTATTTTGGCCCAGAGCTTGGTGAGCAGATCTCTGCCCATCAATGGGTGCGGGCATTCTGGGATTACTAGGAAGGAGTGATGGATTTTTCCTTTCCCCAGGTCCATGGTCCTCTTAGTAGTCTAAGCCCGATATTTACTGCCATTAGCCCTTTGAACTACGGACCTTTTATTTGATAGACTGCCCAATGGGGCCTTAAGGGCTGAGTATACTGCTCCTGTATTCACTTCAAAGTTAACTGGGGTCCCCTACACTTCAAATCTTACCCTGAGCTAGGGGAAAGTATCTGAGCCCCAACTTTCTTAGTCATCCCCCAGAGTCAGAATGGCTGGCTGGCATGTCTGTCTCTTTATAGGGCACTCTTTGGCCCAGTGTCCTTTTTTTTTTACAGTAGGCACATTGATCTGAGGCCAGGGGTGGCCTGTGGCACGGGCCCAGGTATCGCTTCCTGTCACCTTATGTCTTAATTTCTGGCCTCTTTCTTGTTGTGACCAGGATCTTAGTCAATGCCTTAGTCTTTCTTTTGCTTCTCTCATCCTCCCTCTGCTCCCTTTCTTTTTCCCTGTTTCTCTCTTATAGTATACTTTTTCGGCTTCTCTGACTAAATCTCTCTTTTAACTTTTTTTTTTAATATCCTTGGCATCTTCAACAATTAAGGCCATCGTGACAGATGCCTTTTGATCTGCTGCCTGAGGATCGAAAGGAGTATATCTCTTATTTGCCTCCATAATTCTCACTAGAATCATAGAGGAAGATTCATCAGGCCTTTTAATAATTTCTCTTACCATGGCCAAATTAGTTGGTCACCTAGCGGCCCCTTGGATACCCGCAATTAGAGCCTGGCAATAATTGGACAGATGCTCCCTATCTTCAAAGGTGTTGAGGTCCCAGTTGGGTTGGTTAAAGGGGAAGGCAGCTTTTATTATGTTGGGAAGTTGTGTTGGTCGCCCATCAGGTCCGAGGATATTTTTTTCTACCTTCCAGGAGGTTTTTCTCTCATTCCTCTGTCATGAAGAGAGTCCCTAGGAGTTGTTGGCAGTCATTCCAAGTAGGCAGGTGTGAAAACGTTGGCGAGTTCTCTGAGTTTTTTTAGCCGGGCCAGCTTCCTCCAGGGAAGGAGGCGCTGTGTGTGTCATGGGACAGTCATCTGGAGGGCGCTGGGCCATTCTGGCTTCCTCGAATGGTGGAGAGGCTGAGTCAGCAGCAGGGGAATTACTTACAGGGTTTTGGGGGTTGGGGGACAAGGGCAGAGGATAAGGACAAGTAGAGTCTTGAGACTCAGGGAGAACAGAGGGTGGAGGTTGAGGAACAGAGAGTTTGAGAGATAGAATCATAGAGGAAGGAGTAGGAGTGGGTGCAGGGACAAGGAAAGGCTTCACCCATGGAGGAGGAGATTTGCAGAGGTCCTGACAAGTTAAGATATATGGCTATTGATCTGGATGTCTATGTGGCCCCGGCTGAAAGACAATATCTCAGACTTTTCAAATTAGTGCGAAGTAGAAACATCCTTCTAGAGGCCATTCGACTACAAAGGTGGGTTATTCTGAGACACAGAATCTGCCAGGTCTGGTGTTTTAATGAAAAAGAAAGATTCTGAGCCCTTAAGCAGACTTTGGTCCAGTGATTAAGGGTCAGGGACAGAGGCATTGAAGTGCTCTGTCCCATAATGAAATATACACAGACAGTGAAAGCAACAACACATGACACAGACAAGACAAGACAATAAAGACAGGCAATGGACGTCCAATACTGAGACCAGGACTGAGTAGCCGGCAAAACCTGATGGGCTGGCATTTCCGAATCTGAAAGAAAATATCACTGAGTCGAGGAGACTATGGTTCCTCGATTTCCCGAGTCCTTCCCCCAGGGACATGGCCTGTGGCTCTGTGACATGTGTGTCAGCCACCGTGGGAGAGAGCTCACGCTCTTTACCAATAGCCATTTTGTCAAACCCTAACCTGAATCCTGAAACCAGAAAGAGGGGCCTTATTTACCCCCAGAGCTTCCCGTTGGGGGTCTTTCATCTGCAGCTGCCGGATCTCGCTGGGGCCACCAGAAGTAAAGGTCGGGTGAGCATCGATGAAAGAGACCACCAAGAGACTGTCTAATGCAACAGCAAAGGGTTTATTGGGAGTCCGGCATGCAAGGGCTCAGAGCTCGCTTGAATAGAGCAGAGAGCCCTGAGAACAGCTTAAGAAGTGCTTATATATTTTCCTTGGAGAGGGAAGGGAGGGAAGTTTATTGATGGGTAAGGGCGAGTGGGCGGTTTGCGTGCAAATGGTTGATGGAGTACATTCTGCAGTTTGGCAGTTGGGGGCAGCACATTCTGGGAACAAGAAGAGCAAACAGTTCTCAAGATTTCAACAGTGTTTTATTAAGCATACAGAAAAACAGGAAGTGACAAGTACCTATTTTATTAACCTTTCAATATAAGTATGAAAACAGAAATCTAGGTTAGATTTGAAGCCCAGAAGTTCATTTGGCCCTTGATTGGTATACTTAGCTTTGAATTACGTTCAATAGAGATGTCCCAGAAATATGGATATACAATGACACAGGACCTTGTACCTTCTCAGAGGTCAGTTCCAAAACACTGTCTCTAAGGGGAATCACACCAAAGTTCAAGACAAGATGGACTCAATTATCTCTACCAACCACCACACAAATGACCACAATTAAAACCAAAACACTCCCAAATGGCACTCATCTTCTTCCAAATAGACACTCATCATAACTTCTGGCAGGAGGATTCCATGAGAGGCGCAGCACAAGACAGTGTCCCAAATAATCTCCCTTTCCCCTCATTTGCCAAAAGTCAGAGTGGCCTGGACACCCTTCCTGTGAACCAGGAGTGATCAAATATGCCTGCCATTAATACAGCTCTGTTATTCAATTTGAGGCCTACTGACGGTGGGGTTTAGATTCTTTATTTGAATTGGATTCATAAGAAAACCCAAGAACCTATGGGCTAGCATCTGCAAGGCTTTGAAGAACTCAATTGACCCAATGGATCCCTTTTCTCACTTGATTGAGGTCAGGAACCTTACAGAGGAATGCGAGAGACTTCATCAACAATGACTGATTTTTTGGCCATTTTGATTTTGGATCCACACATGGGATCTTTCTTTAGATCCATCAGGTGCTGATAATCTAAGCCACAGGCTCACACAGAGCCAAGAGGCTGATTCAGACACATCCCTTTACAATGCATTTAAGCAAAGAACCACAGGTGATGCCCATTCATTTCCGTTTGAAAACTGTTTTCTTCAGGCTTCACAAAAGCGTGGCCTGAGGCAAAGACCTTCCTGACATTCAGGGCAACAGAACAATAGGTAATCAAAAGGCCCTTCGCAGGGTTTCTCTACTGAGACTTTCTGGGTCACAGTGATATCTGACTTTTCTGAGATGCTTGCCATTCTCTTCAGCTATCCAGTACATGTCCATGTCACAGTGCTTGGAGGTGGTACATATCGTGGATGCAAATGCATGAACCTATTCTGGAGAGTGGCTAGATTTCAGGAAGAAAACAGGAACTTAGGAAAATAGCAGGTGTTGCCCATCGATAAGGCAAGCCCTAGTGCATTCATAAATTGGGCAAGATGAATGCTGGGAAGCTTTCTACTTGACAGGAAACATCCATTGATGCATTCTCTTTTCTAATGTCTACAAGCACGGACACAGTGGGATACACAGACATAGAAACACTCGCCTTGTGAAACAACTTACTAGAAACAGTTCACTCCAAACCAAACAAACCGACTTTCCTGCCTATTCTCAGAACATGAGACAAAACCACAAACACACATCCACACCCACAAAGGCACCTCCTTCCCCAAGTAGGTCTCTCACTCTCCAGAGTATCCTCTTACTGCTGGGCCATACTATATTCCCCCGATAATTCGTTTCCTGTCTCAGATCTGGTCTCCTTGTCCAAATCTGTGAAGTGGTCAGGAGACAGCTGTGAGCCACTACCTACTTTTTCAGGAAAGGCCCCTCTTCAGAGAACTCCTGGCATTTGGCCATCCTCACATCAGTAGGTACCAAGAAAGACTGACTCTGTCCTTGCTAAATCGAAGCAAGTGAGACACTGGGACTGGGACTGAGACTGACTCTGTGTGCCTGGCTTCCTGGATCCCATGTTCAGAGAGTTCCATTACCAAGGGATTGAAGTGAGGTCACATCCTTCAGGAACTGAATGAGGTCACTGCCTTGGCAACCACTTTGTCCAAACAGTTGCTTTCAAGCGTACCATGAGAAGGAGGCTTACCCTATTTTCTGTGGCACTTTCACAAATTAGAATGGTATATCAACCATAGGCACCAAGGAACCGCTCTCCACACAGGCCTGATTTGGTCCATCTTCTTTATATTTGGAAGAGAGCCTTTAGTCCAGGGAGCACTGCAGTGAACCTCTGCACTAAAACTATTAGCAAGCACCTGATGGAGGACGCCTCCATAGGTAAGTGGCTCCTTTATAACATCTGATATCTGGTTAAGGGAGATCTCTTCTGATGACAGAGATGTGGCACGGGGAGGCTCACATATACTTCTGTCCAGGACAGTAACGAGAATCTTTCTGTCCTCTGTTCTGTTCTGTAGGGAATTCCTCTGGAACTGTAGAGAGGTGCCGACGGGCACGCATGCGCTCCTACCCTGGAGCTTTAGCAAGATGTTGCACTCTTGCCCTGTTTCTGTGTTTAGGCACTGGGATTCTGTTTTTTTGTGTTCTGTGTTCTATTTTTTGGTTTTTTGTTTGTTTGTTTTTGTTCGTTTTGTTGTGTGATTTTGTTGGTAAAAACTTAAGTATATTGGACATGAAAATCAGAAATAAAGAGATTAAGCCTGACACCCCTTTGGACTGTGTTTTAAGGAACTGCAATGAACTTTATCCCCCATTGTAAAGCAGGATGATAGAAGCCCCTAGCTGGCTGCCTGGAGCACACCCATTGCAGAGGGCTATGCCTGCTGGGGACCTAAGAACTGAGAATCTCCCAGGTTAACAAGTGAAACTCCTTTAAAACCCCTTGTCCCTCCAGATAAAGAGAGTCACAAATTTGGCAGAGTCCCCTGTGTTTCTCCTTTGTTAGCCAAGCAATAAAACTCCTTTTTTCTTTTTCTCAAAACCCAGTCCTCATTATTAAATTTGTATTAATTGGCTTCAAGCTCAGGAACCAAACTTTAAGTTACAAATCTTGTACCCACCCTCCGCCCCTGAACTTTGTGAGAGCTATCTACTGAAATGTTAGGAGATAGAGCATGCTTGATGTGGAACTGAATCAGAGGAGCTAATCCTGTATGTAAAAGGGGAAACTGAGGGACTCCCAGCAACTGCCAAAGCCCTGTTGATTCAGGGAATTACCTCCTTCCTTCCCTGCACTGTAAGGATTATGCCACCTCTGTCTTGTTAAAAAAAGAGAAAAAGAAAAAGGTGACACTAAATGCAGTAAAGTCACCATGGAGACACTTTATTTTACATTTCAGATTGCCCTTCTGTGAAAACATCTGGTCCCCTTGTGGGGACATCTATGGTGCCACTGCTGTAGGAGATTTTTCTCTTATCTGCTCTGGTTTAAAGGGTTCTGTCTGACAGCCATAGTCTGGACCTCCTTTCTGTCTGTATTGTGTCTTAGTTTCTGGCCCTTTAAGGCATCTTCAATAATGTGTTGATATTATAAATTGTTTTTGGGGAATGATCTTAGCTGAATGTGTGTCTAAATGATGATGTTTTATTTTAACAATCTGGTAACTGAATGGGTTTTTGAAGCATTGCACAATCTTGCAGTAAAAAGTCGGGTTTAGGTAATTGTTTAGTTTATGATTTCAGATAATTCATGCCAGAGAACTTAAATACTTAGGATGGATAACTGAAGAACTCTACTTCCAAGTTGGCAAGAAACTTCCCAATCATATGGTCTTTTTTTTTTTTTCACCAATTTTGAATTGGGTAGCCTGGGAAAATGTCACTGTGTGTACCAGTGCATTAATTTGGACATAAATAGTAAATCATAGTATGGTGTCTGTTGACAAAACAAGATGTAAAGATATAAAATTTTGTGAATTGTATCTTAAACTTGTATCATAATTTTCAACATCTGAACCTGAAAATTATGGTTAAAATGCCTTAGTCCTGAGATGTCTGTTCAGAATAGCAGTTTTTTTGCTGCTCCTTCCAGACCTCAGCCATGACTTATGTTGAAATGCAAATGAAAGAAGCCTGCAAGCTTTGTAGGAGAGTGATTTGAGGTCTAAGGGAAAAAAAGGTAAATTTTATGTTATTTACTAATTACTGGCAAGTCATTTTTTCTAGGACTCTTATTTTTTTTCTTAGATACTTTATGTTTTTTGACCTCATGATTTTGAGCATACAGACCTAGGTTAATGTTTTTCTGATCAGTTCTATCTTTGACCAACTGTGGACTTTTTGAAACATTGCAATAAAGATTTCAACTACGAAAAGCTACAAGGCCTTTACTATTATTATGTGTGCACAAATTGTTATGTGTTGTATGTCTATATATACATATGTCCGTATATCATATATATGATACACAAATTAACATATATAAGGAGCGCTCATAAAAAAACAGCGCTCGTAAAAACAAATTTTAAAAAAGTGGATCCAAAGATCTTTAATTCACGTGATTTAAATGTTTCAATTTAAATTGGATAAAGAGATAAAAACAAATGTCTTTAAATTTAAGCTTACAAAGTTTTCTAGATGTTCAAACATCTAACAAAATATTAACATCTACAAAATGTCTAATATGCCTTGGCTCTAGTACCTTTCCTTCAACATAAAAATGGTTTACACTGTTCAATACATTTCTCTAACTTTTTGATAAATAAGTAAAGTAAATTTGATATGGGATTACTCATTCATGAGTACTTTTGTTAGATATCTGATTGATTTACTAAGATCTGTATTTTTTTTAGTAAACTCTGTATAAGATTGTAAAAATCAGTCCTGTGTTAATGAGACAAAAATTTCTTAAAACATAAGTTTACCCATAACATTGAGTTTATTAAGATTTATGTTTTCTAGAGCAAGCAACCATAAAAATTAAACAACTGATTAAATAAAAACTGTTATTTTAGAGCACTGTATTGCCATTTCTTTAAAAGTCAAACTTGATTAATGTAGAAACATAAATGTAATTGTTATGCTATTAATGTTTTCATATCTTACAGGTATGCAAGTCTGTAAGGTAGAAACGTTTAAAGAGTATTATATCAAGCTGGAGCTCTGAAGTTGTGTGGTAAAAAATATATTGTGGATTTATTTACCTGTTATCAATAAGATATGTAAATTTTTATGTTACTTTTTACATTGGGGAACAATTAAAATGTATTTTTAAGTTAATTAGAGCCTAATCTTTGTAAAGGTTAAAAACTTTCAGCCTTTCTTTAATTCATGTTTTAAATGTGATATCATATGGTGTTAGCTAATGTTCATGTGACCTCAAACAATTTATTTAAACATTGTCAAATGATATTTAAAAATAAAGATCAGCTTTAGAACTAAAATAGTTAAGATTTATAAAGAGCCCTGCCTTACCTGAGATAAGGCTGTGTGTCCCATCTTACTACATGTGAGAATGACTATGAAACATGTAGGTCAGATAATATTTCTTTAAAGTTATGTTAAAAAGTTTTTTTTTTATTGTCAATATTCCTAGGATCTCAAACAGGGGATATAATGTATAATTCAGCCAAAAAATTCAGGGAAGATATTACACGAACTAAGTATTTTTACTTTTGTTAATTTTAGTTTGAAATTTTCTTATAAGTGATCTAAAGATTCCCTGTTAGTGTTTTACAAATGTGTTGCTTTAAGAACACAACATGGGTTTATTCAAGATAATAAGTCATCAACTACAATACAGACAGAATAATACAGATCCCAGTTAATAAAAAGGTAATTATAAAGTTATAGACATTAAAGCCCAGTACTCTTAATGTAAGGCTGTTAAAATTTATTTGCTGGATTTTTAAGATTAGGATTTAAAATGAATGTTAAATGAAAAGGGCCAAGAAAACCAATATTTGGCTCTTGCCCTCTGAGTCAGTCTGAATCCAGGGAACAGGGGACTTCTCTAAAGAGCTTTGCAACTCTGAGCCACATAACCTCCTGATCAGGGAGATTAATGAGACCACTGGAGAACAGAAAGCCAATCAGTGCATTTGTTACAAAGAGGAGAGTCATCATAGAAAGGAGACATCCATGACTGAGGGAAGCCAAATGGTCAAGCAAGACCTGGACCCACCTAGCGCAAATGGCACTAGCAGAACTGAGAATCTCTTCTCAAGTTTCCCCAGAATTGATTCCCACAAAATCTCAGCTGACTGTTAACAATAGATAGAAACAAAAGTCAGTTTGACTGCTTCATCTTAAACACTTAGCAAAGACAGTTAAGACCAAAATACAGCCACTCCTGGGCATTTTAAATAATAATAATAATAATAATAATAATAAAATAATAATATAAGGTATGCACTTTATCTTATCCTCCCAAAATAAGTAAGACTGGAGGCTACAAAGAAGGATTCTCACACAGGAATGCCTAATACTTATAAAAAGAGACTATCAAGAAGAGCTGCCACAGGCAGAAGTTTTCAGTTTAAGACCTACAGATATTCCTAACCTACACAGGTAGGCTTGGTGTTTGCTAGTACGATTATCCAGCCCTGAGTAACAGAATTAAAGGTTTCTCTATTAGACGCAGAGGTCATACTAGTAAAAGGATTTTTACAAGATCAGATGACATTAAATTATTAAACTGTGTCTTATTGGGAGGGCCAACTGTAACACTTAAAGTTAAATATTAAGTTGACAGTCCTGATAATTGGGGATATTAAAGACTGGTGAGGGAATTTCTATACAGTGACATGTTCCAGCTGCTGCAACATTTATTCAGTACTCATGGTTTTTGTTTCACTCATAGAAGAATCCATTCACAGATGACTTTACAACCTGTTCTTCCCCAACCTGACTTCAAACCGAACTGACTTCTAAAGGGCAACTCATGTCTCTCAACTGACTTCTAATAGGCAACTCATGTCCCTCACGACGAGCCCACTCACGTCACCCTGTCTCAGGACAGAAGAAGAAAAAATTAGTGATGCCACTCTTTTTACAACAATGGAGAGAAAGATAAATAGACTATCAATATAAATAATTAATTAAGTCAGGTAAAATCAGGGAGATCGGTTTTGGGTGAGTTGTAAAAATTTGGAGACTCTTATCTGAGGGATTAAAATTTCCTCAGTGTTCTTCCCATAATCTATCAAAGATTTGAAAGGGACACAGAGAAAAGGGGGAAATTGTAGACCCAACCTGATCTTTTATTAAAATTGGGAGCCATCATGCCGCAAAGCCATGAAATGATAATTTTGGCTTTACCATAAATTACTTCCAATTCTGAACCTGCGTGGAATGCCTGCCCACGCCTTGAACTCACGCATGCCCAGCTCTCTGACCAGATAGCAGCCCTCTCTGAAACTTTAGTGACACATCATAAATATTTGCCTTCTCTGGCCAGACAACAACCCTCTCTAAGGCTCTAATGGTCCTCATGAATTCTGATGTAGGGACAGCAAAAAAAATTGTAAACTACCTTTAATGTGATGTTTATCAGAGTTCTGTTATCTGTAACCCCCCTTTTGTGTAACTTTCTGGGCTATAAAACTGGGCTGTAGGAAAGCTGGGGATGCTGTCTTGTTCCCACCATTTTGGGAGGGAGAGGCAGCACGGCCGGTGGAAAAAATAAGCTTAATTTTATTTGATTTTAATTTGAGTCAGTGGTCTTTTCTAGCGTCCTGGTCTAACAGGTAAACACTCCAAAGACGTGGAGCTCTGCTGGCCTAAAGACTTCTTGAGAAACTTCCTCTGAGGTTGGGCACTTGAAATATATGTTGTTGTAAGGAGATTTAGCTTCCTTTCTAGTGACACCATAAAAGCTGGGTCTGCATCTACGTGACCTGGAGGACATGGTTTTTTGTATTCTAATGAACATGAGGCAGCAGTGCTGAATTTTGTATTTGTAGGTAAACTGTGGCCACTTGGTGCTAAGTGTCTCCCCGTGTGAACTGTGAAGCCATTTGGTCATCCTCCACTTTTCGTGGTGTTTCTTGCTGCTGCACTGGGAGTTTGGCATTTGCTTCATGAAATACAACGAGTTCAACTGGGACCCAGTATTGGAGGGAGTTCTGTCACTTGTGGTGACAGAGAATGCACCAACCAGGCTTCTATCTCACAAAGCTTGCCCATTTGTCCATAGAAATCTGACTCTGAACTTTGCCCAGAAACCTCTCCATGTAACAAGAAGGGTCTGCTGGCTGCACCATATCAGTCACAAGCCATTTTGAAGGCAATGGAAAATCCTCCTGGCCACACCACAGATGTATTATCACACACCTGCCCACCAGTGCAATAGGCCCACTACTCAGCAGGGTCCAACTTACTGGCATCTTTGTTCTACACCATTTTCATGAAACCCCGTCAATCATGGCATTCTCTTGTACACTCATGATCAGGAAAAAGACATCCAAAGGTTCTCCAGTGCCACCTGCTTAAGGGAATTTCAAAAATTTTATTGTATTTATTTAGCCATTTTTCATGGATGAAGTTGGAGGCATTGTGGGTTTCAGTTCATTCAGGAACCATTAAATGGTGAGGAAACTCATTTCAATGAAATCTCTGGAGAAATCTCACAGGCAAGTCATCCCATAGAGTGGTCAAAAGGTCACATGAAGCCAGGCCCATTGAGTTCTTCAATGTGACGTCCATGGGTGTTCTGACTGTCAACTATGGCTGCCACATCTTTCAGAATAAAATCATGTGATATCTTAGCTGAGATTCCAAGGCTCTGTGGAAAGTCACCCTTCTTTTTTGATCTCAGTTTCCAAGGGGAAATCCAATGCGTGGCCTCCTAAAATCTGAACACAGTTCATGGCAATATTTCTCTGAGATCAGTTCCAGAACTCAGACTCTAAGGGGAATCACACCAGAGTTCAAGCCCAGGTAGACCCTGTCATCACTTCCAAGCACTACACAAATGACCACAATTAAAACCAAAACACTCCCACAAGGCCCTCAACTTCTTCCATATAGACACTCATCATAACCTGTGGCTGGAGGTTTCCATGAGGGGCTCAGCCCAAGACAGTGTACAAAATAAACTCCCTTGCCCATAATTTGCCTAAAGTCAGGGTTGCCTGGACACCCTTCCTGAGAACCAGGAGTGATCAAATAAGCCTGCCATAAATACTGCTCTGCTTCTCCAATTTGAGGCCTACTGACTCTCGGGTATAGACTCTTTATGTGAATTGGAATCATGAGAAAACCCAAGCACATATGGGCTATCATCTGCAGGGTTTTGAGAACTCATTTGACACAAAGGATCCCTATTTTCACTTGATGGAGGTTAGGAACGTTACAGAGGAAGGCGAGAGACTTCGTCCACAATGACTGCTTTTTTGGTCATTTTGGTTTTGGAAGCACACGTGGGAACTTTCTTTAGATCCATCAGGTGCTGAGAATCTATGCAACAGCCTCACACATGGCCAAGAGTCTGATGCAGACACATTCCTTTCCAAAGCAATTAAGCAAAGAGCAACAGGTGATGCCCATTAATTCCCCTTGAAAACCGTTTCCTTCAGGCTTCACAAAGGAGTGGCCTGAGGCAAAGACCTTTCTGACATTCAGGGCAACAGAACAATAGATAAGCAAATGGCCCATTGCAGGGTTTCTCGAATGATATCTGAGTTTTCTGAGATGATCCCATTCCCTTCAGCTTTCCAGTACATGGCCATGTCACAGAGCTTGGAGGTGGTACATATCGTGGACACAAAACCCTGAACCTATTCTGGAGAGTGGCCAGAATTCAAGAAGACATAAAGGAACTTAGGAAGATAGTAGTTGTTGCCCATACATTAGGAAAGCCACAGTCCATTCATAAATTGGGCAGCATGAATGCTGTGAAGTTTTCTACTAGACAGGACACATCCATTGATGCATTCTCTTTTCTAATGTCTACAACCACGGACACAGTGGGATAAACAGACATAGAAACACTCGCATTGTCAAAAGACTTACTAAAAACAGTCCACTCCAAATCAAACAAACCGACTTTCCTATATATTCTCAGATCATGAGACAAAACCACAAACTCACACGCACACCCACAAAGTCAACTCCTTCCCCCAAGTAGGTCTGTGACTATCCGGAGTGTCCTCTGACTGATGGGACATACTACGTTTCCCCGAAATGGGCTGTCCTATGTCACATCTGGTCTCCTTGGCCAACACTGTGAAGTTGTCAGGTGCCAGTAGTGAGACACTACCTGCTTTCTCAGGAAAGGCCCCTCTTCAGAGCTCTCCTGGAATTTGGCCATCCTCACATCAGTAGTTACACAGAAAGACCGATTCTGTCCTTGGTAAATCCAAACATGTGTGGCCACTGGGACTGGGACTGGGAATGACTCTGGGTGCCTGGCTTTCTGGATCCCAAGTTCAGAGAGTTCCATCACCAAGAAAGTTATATAGGTCACTTCCTTCAGGAACTGAATGAGGTCACTGCCTTGGCAACATCTTTGTCCTAACAGTTGCTTCCAAGTGTCCCAATAGATGGAGGCTGCCCCTACTTCCTGTGACACTTTCACAAGTAAGAATGGTATATCAAACATAGGCACCCGTAAACAGCTCTCCACACAGGCCTGGTTTGGTCCATCTTCTCTACATTAAGAAGAGAGAGACTGCTTCAGACACACCCCTTCATCCTGACCTGTTTTTTTTTTTTTTTTGTCATGAAAGATGACTTTCGCTCTCTCAGGTCCTTCATAGCTTTCTATATCTTCCCCAGGGTTCACTTCTGCATGGACCTTTGAGGTTCTCAGCAGGTGGAAGATCTCTTACATTTCTATATAAGACCAACTTTGTCCTTGCTTTTCTGTAAAGTTAGGTTGAGGAAACAAAGTATGGTTAGGGTTAATAACATGATTGATTTGGGTTAGGAATCATTCTGCTGCATGAATAATGGTATTGGGAACCTGCAATATTTATAAGGATATATAGAGGTGAAATATATGTATGAAAACACAAATCTAGGTAAGATTTGAAGCCCAAAAGGGCATTGGATCCTTGATTGGGATACTTTACTCTGAATTATGTTGTGCACATGTGTCTCAGATAAATGTATACATAATGGCATAGGACCTTGTACCTTGGATAATTGAATGTTGAAGAGAACATCCAGTCAAAAAAGGATAGTTGGTAGGATTAGGAAGATAC
This sequence comes from Callospermophilus lateralis, assembly GCF_048772815.1. Lineage (NCBI taxonomy): Eukaryota > Metazoa > Chordata > Mammalia > Rodentia > Sciuridae > Callospermophilus > Callospermophilus lateralis. The sequence goes on along the minus strand of NW_027514424.1, from coordinate 900,390 downwards.
TTGATAGGATTAGAAAAAAGAGTCAGTATAGGATTTGGACAAAAAGTTCTTTAGCAATAGGGTTTCAGGTAGACAGAAAATGTAAATGTCAGCACATTTGAAGAGTCAGTCACAATGATGAACTGGGGAAAATATGTAAGAAAGCAGATATCATTAGAGACATTAGGAAATCAGGCAAAGTATGAAGTGATTGATAGGATTAGACATTTTCAACAGGCTTGAGGTTGAATACATAATCTTAGGAAGAAACAAATATGTAGTCACCAATAGGATTGACATTTGAGAGCATTAGGCAACATGGACATGGGTGATTTTCATAATCCATAATCACATTCCATTTAGGCTTTGGTACAATTGTAAGCGTGACTTTGCATTTTGTGGCCAGAATATTACTGTGATAAAATGTATATGTAGATCAGGTGACATGAGTATTTCTTGCACCATTTCTGGGAGCAATATTTAGAAGAGATATAAATTAGTATTGGGGGTACAAATAGGTGTACCATGTGTGAATATATAATATAACTGATTCCAACTTTAGAAATTGGAATAAATTGATATCTGAAAATAAACAGTAAATGTTATATTGATATACATACATTCATTCCAACAAGTTATACATCTAATGGTAATATTAGGGTTGTGGTTTATCATAAAGTGTGTGAGTTTTGCTTCAAAATTGATTATGGAAATCGAAAATAATGTGTTTGGAAAGAAGTCTCATGAAATGACCAGTCAAAAGCAAGGAGGAATACATGTGTACTGAAGCAGGAAGTGATTGAATGTGTTTCAAATGTCTTTAAATTTGTGAACTTATGGATGAAATGTTTATACTATGATGTACAAAAACTGAAGAAATAGTAATGTACCAGTGTTAAATAAAATGAACGTCAAAATACACATTATGCCCCATTGGAATCTACATGCATTGATGTTAAATTGGGTCATTTACTGTAGAAATATAAGGATTTGTTTGCACCATTCAGTGAAGTGACTTTTCAGTACTAGAAAACAAATATGTATTTCAGGTGGATGAATATTTCTGAAAATAATCGTATGAAAATTTGATTATAAAACCAAATACATGAGCATGAGTGAATTATTAAGGGAGTGGATAATAAGACACATATATTTTATATTTGAAAAAAAAAAAAAAAAAATATATATATATATATATATATATATATATATATATATATATATATATATATCACACAGAGAAACATTAGGAAGTAGCAATATATATGCCAATCAAAATTCATCGTGAAATATATATCATCCACCGATCCAAAAATATTAATTTTACTGAACATGGATTTATGTATAATGTTGTTCAACTAAAAATCTCACTCATAGTTTGAATTTTCAGTTCCAAAAGCGTTTAGGAGGGGTGATCTCTTCTCATACTTTGTTTCTGCCAAGTTAGCCACCTCACAAAAATGTACGTGTGATACAAGGTATGATTTTATATGTGCATATAAAAATACATTTGCTGAATTGGCTACAGAAAAAAGGAGACAGAAATTCACATATGTGTTAACTTTAAAAACACATGGAGTACTATTTCAACAAACAATTGACAAGATTTATAACTCCTACACTATATCATGCAAAAGGCAAGACCAACTATACACCATGCCTCCTCTGAACTGCTTGTATTAATATTATGTTTGGGTTATTTGTCTCCATCATATTAGGATTAGTAGTCAGAGTCTATTAGGGTATGGGTTACTGACAGGGATTCAGTATTTCGAATGGAAAATTGGAAAATGAATCCAATGTGTATGTAAATATGTGCTACACAAAAATCTTCCCACTCTCATCCAGAACAATACCTTGACAACACCTTCACCCCATGTAAGACACAATTAGAGGAGAAGAGTTAGAAAATCCATGAATACATATCTGGAATGGAATGCGATCAGGAGTTCACAACCTTGGAAGTGTTAGAGGAGTTTCCAAAAGTAAGGGACAGGGTAAACACTTCAAGAACATGGAGGTCTGTTGTCCTAGAGACTTCTTGAGATACTGTCTGTGAGGTTGGGCACTTGAAATATATGTTGTTGTCACGTGCTTTAGCTTCCTTTCTAGTGAAACCATCAACCTGGGTCTGCATCTATGTGACCTGGAGGACATGGTTTCTTATTTTCCATCCGTGGGTGGGCCCCTTGCTTAAGAGCTCTGGCTACTGGACAAATTTTACACAAAGAAGCCTATAATCTGACTTTTGAGGCCCCTTGAACTATCTACTCCCCACATCACTTGAAAGATCTTTTACCTTAAAAGGGCCTTCAAACCCTCCCTACATCCAGAGTTCTGTCGCTCCTCACTTCCTTTCTGGAAAACCCTAATATTATTTTCCTCCCCTGCTCTGCACTGAACCCTGCCTCACTGCTCCCAATGACTCCCATGTCTCACACACCAACTCATAATTGCTTGGAAAACTTAGATGATTTCCTCACCTGTCATTCTTCCATTTCTGAGAGAACACTCACCAAGCCTGACCTTATCTGGTTTACTGACAGCAGTTCCTTTAGGCAGAATGGAACTCATTACTCTGGATACGCTGTATTTTCAGCCACTGAGATTATAGAGGCCAAAGTTTTGCCTTCAGGAACTACAGACCAGCAGGCTGATTTTATAGCATCCACTCGTGCCTGCCTTCTAGCACAAGGCAAATCCCTCACCCTCTAAACTGATTCAAAATATGTCTTCCATATCTTATTATCCCATGCTGCAATTTGAAAGAAGCGAGGCCTACTTACCACCAAAGGTAATGCGATCACTAATTCAGCTCTTATAACCAATCTGATAGAGGCCTCCCCCTTACCCACCCAGTTGGGAGATGTCCATTGTAGGTCCCATCAGAAGGACGGCTCTCTTATCACTGAGGGCAATGCCAAAGCTGACCAGGTGGCACGAATGGCTGCTACCACTTCCAATCATGGCCCCCATGGTGGACATATAATGGCCACTTTAGACAGCTCATCTGAAGCCCCTACTTCTTTCAGTAAGAACAAGCATCTTTTCAAGTTCCTTCATACTCTATTCCTTTCCAATTCTCAGTCTTTGACCCTCTTTTTACAGAGTTTCTTCTTCCTCACTCCCTCTGACAAGCCATGCTACAGAATATAGCCTCTAATTGTCAGATCTGTCAGCGGACGAACCCTCATTCTCCTTTAAGGCCCAAACGTTTCCCTTCCCAACAAGCCCGGGGACACATTCCCTCTGCTGACTGGCAGGTAGACTTCACCAACATGCCCACAGTATGGCACACTAAATACCTCCTTGTCTTTGTGGACACTCTCTCTGGTTTGGTTGAGGCATTTCCCACTTCCAATAAAAAGGCTTCCACTTTAGCTTCAATCTTACTGACAGTCATCATCCCCAGGTTTGGTATGCCCACTTCCCTACAATATGACAATGGCCCTGAGTTTACTTCTAGGATCAAACAAAAGGTCTCTCAAGCTCTCTCCTTCAAGTGGCATTTCAACTGTCCATATTTCCCCCAGGCTTCAGGGAATGTGGAAAGGGTAAATCGTACTCTAAAGGAAGTCCTTACCAAATTGACAATGGAATTAAACATAGACTGGGTCAAACTCCTTCCCTTGGCTTTGCTTCGAATCAGAGCTCTCCCTAAGAAACCATCTTTACTGTCTCCTTTTGAGATAATGTATGAAAGACATCTTATAACCCCTGCGTTGGTCATTTCACAAGGACCTCTCACCCGAGATTTGTCTTTGCCTCTCTTGCTTCATCTCCGCTTGGAACTCTGGAAATATCAGGACTGGCTTCTTCCGGACCCAGTCTCCTCTCCAAACACTCCTCCCTTAACACCTGTTAGTCTAGTCAATTATAATACCCCAGAGGAGAAAGGGACTCTTGCCCCAAAATGGGAAGGCCCCTAGCCTGTCATTCTCTGTACCCCCACCGCCGCCAAACTCTCCTTACCAGACAACCGTCTCACTCCCTGGAATCACATGTCTAGGTTGAAGCCACATCACCAGGAGGCCCCACATGCTGACGACAGGGCCACCCCAGAGGAACTCCAAGAATCACCTCCTGAACCTCCCTTTACTCCTGCTCTCCACACCCATCTCACCCATTTAAGTTGCGGCTCACACGGTTTTCCTTGCAGCCCAATTCCTCTTAAAGAAGGCACAATGAGCTCTCCCAACACCCTAGTCTTCTCTAACTGCTTCTTTTTTGTGCTCTGCTTATTTTCTGTGCTCTGTCAGGACTGGTCTTTACCCTCCTCACCTACCATGCATTTATTCACTCTTCGGGAACGATACTCAGAACATGGCATGCAGAAGGTCCGCGGAGTGGATGCAACTACTTGCTTCATCCACAACTGCACCTCTATTTCCCTAAAATTGTCACCTTCAAGGACTTCGTCCCTGGTAGCTGGAACTGGCCTTTCATTTGCTTCCTTTTTGATCAAACAAAAGATTATTGTCATTGGTGGAATGAGATATATAATGGGTGCCCCTATTGGTCATGCATGTTCCATGATGAACGTGGTAGCTATTCTTACCACTCACTCGGTTACCCTGAAGGGTGGACTTCTAGTTACATAAAGTGGCATAAAGGCTCTTCATCCAATAACAATGGATGGTATACTTTAGATAAACCTGACCCCAAGGCCAAACGTTGGGGCTATGTTGAGTTTGCTGTCTATGCTCAGACAACCTCAGTCAGACCCACAGAGTGGATGACTATTGGCCGCACCCTGATTACGCCACCTAAGGCAACCATCCAGGTAGTCGAACACATTAAGGACTCAGAATCAAAACTTCGAGATCGTATCCATAGCTCATCCAAAGAGGATTCAGAGCCTTCAACCCCCTCAGGTCCCCCTCCCACATGGCTCAATTTGCTACACCAAACGTTTTGATTATTAAACTCCACCCGTCTTTCTTTGCCTACTTCTCAGTGCTTTCTCTGTGCTTCACTTAGTCGTCCACTTCTAGCAGCAGTCCCATTAGCGGCAGAAAATATTCCAGCAAAACCCTACAATTTCTCTAAAAAGGACAAACCCCTACATGTGACACGTATCCCACTGTGGGAAAGTTATCCACCAATACTTTATTTCCTTTCATCTGTTTCCACCTGCCAATAATGAATCCTTTACCCGTTTGTTCCTTGAGCTACAACACCCCATAGAGCCCTGTGTTTAGGCAACCTGAACATTTCCTCTGGTGTAATGGGTCTTTAAGTACCTCAACGATCAATGTCTCTGGCACCTGTTTCTTGGTTACTGTAGTTCCTCAGCTATCTTTGTATACTCCCACCGAATTCCGACAGTTGGCCCTACCTTCCCGCACCCGTAGGGTAGTCTTTCTGCCGGTTCTGGTAGGCCTCATTTTAACAACCTCAGTGACGAGTCTCGGACTCTCTGGTGGAGCTATAGGTCATGCTCTATGGGCATCCAATGACCTTCAACAAAAACTGCAGGAAACACTCAATACCATGGCTGAGTCTCTGGGTTCCTTGCAGCAGCAGGTTACATCATTGGCACAAGTGGCTTTACAGAACCAAAGGGCAATTGATCTTCTCACTGCTGAAAAAGGGGTTACATGCCTATTCCTCAGAGAGGAATTTTGCTATTATGTTAATGAATCTGGGCTAATAAAAAAAATGTTGTTAAATTGCAGGAATTATCGAACGAATTGCTCAAACATACCTCCTCCAATCCCATCATGGGGTTCTTCCAATCCTATCTTGCCATGTACTTACTACATATCTTGGGGCCCCTTATTGGGATGCTCCTTTTTTGTGCTCTCTTGCCCTGCAAAATGAAGTGCCTTCAAACCCAACTGCAAAAAATTCCTAATCAAACTTTCAACCAGCTTTTGCTTAGGCACTACCAGCCTCTGATGACCGATGAACCCCCAACATCTCCAAGAGAACAGTAACTCAGTGATGAAGCTCACTACCAGGCATGATGGAATGCAATGGGTATCAGACAGCGGGAGACAACGAGCTCTGAGAACCTCTTAATCTGCCATCCTGGATTCATGAGTCTTTACCACCTTCTAAGATTTCTCATGGCCCTTGGCCTCTTCTATGTCAGTCCCCCAACATGGAACTTCTGCCAAAAAATGACATTTCCTTTAATTTTTATCTTCATTCTGTTTTTATTTGCTCTGATCTTCTTCAGGTGCTGGTGACGCCATGTCCAGGCAACGCTTCCAGTATTTCCTAGAGTCTCTGTTACAGGAACAGTGGCTGATACCAACAATCTCCTCCATCCAGGATTAGTTCCATGCCATCGACAACTTTGGCTTCAGGGAACATTCATTGACTTCACCCCTACGAAAGTAGCTGTCTATAGCCACTGGGTTTTATTTCTGGCTGCCATGATAATCCAAAACCTGCTCCCTGAGCATTCCTCCACTTCTCTTTCTAGGCCCCACACCACCCCCACACAGCAGGAAGCAGCCGGATCTGACAAATGACGCCCCACTTCCTAAGAAAACAAAAAGGGTGGAATGTTGGGAAAAGAATAAATGGCAGCCATACCCCAGAGAAAAACCTCAACATGGCGCCTAAGGACTTCTTCTTCCTACCTTCTTCATTTCTGCAGTGGCGCAAAAAGTTCCCACCCTTGTGAACTCTCACGTCAGCGCCAATTTCAAATCTCACTTGTGGGGAACCTTAGCCCCAATGAGAACTAATTCCTGGGCTCTGGAGCTGATATCTGAAAGAACTTGCCAATAAACGGGTTGCTGCCATTTATCTAAGCCCTACCATCTCCCCCTTAGTTCTATATAAGCACACAGCTTTCAGCAATAAAATTGGAATTCTCCCGGTGAAGTGTCATTGCGTGGGGAATTATTTCACTCATGATCAGCAACAGGATATCCAAAGGTTCTCCAGTGCCACCTGGTCATGGGAATTTCAGAAATTTGATGGTATTTATTTAGCCATTTTTGAAGGATGAAGTTGGAGTCACTGTGCGTTTCAATTAATGCAGGAACCATTATGTGGTGAGGAAGCTCATTTAAATTAAAACTCTGGAGAAATCTCACAGGCAAGGCTTCCCAAAGACTGGCCAAAAGGTCACATGAAGCCAGGATCATTGAGGTCTACAATATGAGTTCCATATGTGTTTAGACTCTCAACTATGGCTGCCAAGTCTTTCAGAATAAAATCATGTGATATCCTGGCTGAGATTCTCACTGCACTGTGGAAAGACACCCTGGCACTCGATCTCAGTTTTCAAGGGAGGCTTCTCATGCGTGGCCTCCTAAAATCCCAACACATTTCATGGCAATCCTTCTTTGAGGTAAATTCCAGAACTCAGTCTCTAAGAGGAATCATGCCAGAGTTCAAGCCCAGGTGGATCCAGTTATCTCTTCCAACCGCCAAACAAATGACCACAATTAAAACCAAACACTCCCACATGGCCCTCATCTTCTTCCATATAGACACTTATCATAACCTCTGGCTGGAGTTTTTCATGAGGGGTGCAGCCCAAGACAGTGTCAAAAATAAGCTCCCTTGCCCCTCATTTGCCTAAAGTCAAGGTGGCCTGGACACCCATCCGGTGAACCAGGAGTGATCAGATAGGCTAGGTGTTAATACTGCTCTGCATCTCCAATTTGAGGCCTACTGACTGTCAGGTATAGATTCTTTATATGATTTGGAGCCATGAGAAAACCCAAAAACCTATGGGCTAGCCTCTGCAGGGCTGTGCATAACTCATTTGACCCAAAGGATCCGTATTCTCACTTGATGGTGGTCAGGAACCTTACAAATGAATGCGAGAGACTTCATTCACAATAATTGCTCTTTTGGCCATTTTGGTTTTGGATGCACACATGGGATCTCTCTTTATATCCATCAGGTGCTGAGAATCTAAGCCACAACCTCACACAGGGCCAAGAGGCTGATTTAGACACATCCCTTTCCAAAGCAATTAAGCAAAGAGCCACAGGTGGTGCCCATTCATTTTCATTTGAAAACTGTTTTCTTCAGGCTTCACAAAGGGGTGGCCTGAGGCAAAGACCTTCCTGACATTCAGGGAAACAGAACAATTGATAAGCAAAAGGCCAAAAACATGGTTTCTCAACTGAGACTTTCTTGGTCACACTGATATCTGTGTTTTCTGAGATGCTCGCCATTCCCTTCAGCTATCCAGGACATGGCAATGTCACAGAGCTTGGAGGTGGTACATATTTTGGACACAAAACCATGAGACTATTCTGGAGAGTGGTGAGAATTCTGGAAGAAACAGGAACTTAGGAAGGTAGCAGGTGTTGCCCATGGATAAGGCAAGCTGCAGTCCATTCATAAATTGGGCAGGATGAATGCCGGGAATCTTTCTACTATACAGGACATATCAATTGTTGCATTCTATTTTCTAATGTCTACAACCACGGACACACTGGGATACACAGACATAGAAACACTTGCCTTGTCCAACAACTTACTAGAAGAAGACCACTCCAAATCAAACAAACCATCTTTCCTACCTATTCTCAGATCATGAGACAAAACCACAAAATCACACCCACACCCACAAAGACACCTCCTTCCCCCATGTAACTCTGTGACTATCCGGAGTTTCCTCTGAGTGGTGGGCCATACTATGTTCCCCCAAAATGGCCTGTCCTATCTCAGATCTGGTCTCCTTGGCCAACTCTGTGAAGTTGTCAGGAGCCTGCAGTGAACCACTACCTACTTTCTCAGGAAAGGCCCCTATGCAGAGCTCTCCTGGTATTTGGCCATCCTCACATCTGTAGGTACCAAGAAAGACTGACACTCTCCTTGGTAAATTCAAACAAGTGAGCCTACTGGGTCTGGGACTGGACTGGCTCCGGGTGCCTGGCTTCCTGGATCCCAAGTTAAGAGAGTTCCATCACCAAGGAAGTGAGGTAGATCACTTCTTCAGGAACTGAATGAGGTCATTGCCTTGACAACCACTTTGTCCTAACAGTTGCTTTCAAGAGTCCCATGAGATGGAGGCTGCCCCTACTTCCTGTGACACTTTCACAAGTTAGAATGGTATATAAACCATGGGCACCCGGGAACAGCTCTCCACCTAGCACTGTTTTGGTCCATCTTCTCTACATTAAGAAGAGAGAGGCTGATTCATACACATCCCTTCATGCTGACAAGGTTGTTTGCCATAGAAGATGACTTTTCTCTCTCAGGTCTTTTGTAGCTGCCTACATCTTCTCAAGGGATCATTTCTGCATGGACCTTTGATGTTCTCAACAGCTGGAACATGCCCTACATTCCTGTATTTTAAGAGCAACCCTGTTCCTGCTGTTCTGTAAAGTTCGATTGAGAGAACAATGTATGGTTTTGGGTTAGTAACATGTTCAATTTGGGGTTAGGAATCCTTCTGCATGACGAATAATGGTATTGGGAAACTATGATATTTACAAGAATATATAGGTGAAATATAAGTATAAAAACAGAAATCTATGGAAGATATGAAGTCCAGAAGGGCATTGGGCCCTTAATTGGTACACTTAGCTTTGAATTATTTTCTGCAAAAATGTCTCAGATAAATCTATATACAATGGCATAGGAGCTTGTACCTTGGATGATTGAATGTCGAAGAGAACATCCACTCAAAAAGGGATAGTCGGAAGGATTAGGAAGATAGTCAGTAGGTTTACAAAGAAGAGTGAGAATAGGATTTAGACCAAAAGTTCTTAAGCAATAGGGTTTCAGGTAGACAGTGAATGTAAATGTCAGCACAAGTGAAGAGTCAGTCACAATGATGAACAGGGGAAAATATGTAGGAAAATAGAGATAAATAGAGACATTACTAAATCAGGCAAAGTATAAAGTGAGTGATAGGATTAGACATTTTCAACAGGCTTGAGGTTGAATATATAATCTTAGGAAGAAACAAAAATGTAGTCACCAATAAGATTGACATTTGAGAGCATTAGGCCACCTGGACATGGAAGGTTTTAGTAATCCATGCTCACTTTCCATTTAGGCTTTGGTACAAACTTAAGGGTGACCTTTGATTTTTTTGTCCAGAATATTACTGTGATAAAATGTATATATAGATCAGGTGACATGAGTATTTCTTCCACCATTTTTTTAGGAATATTTTGAAAACGTATAAATTAGTATTGAGGGTAAAAATAGGTGTACCCTGTGTCTATGAATATAGAGATAATGCATGAATAGATCATACAGTTAATAAATAATATAACTGGTTCCCCTTTAAATAATGTATTGAATTGATATCTGAAAATATATAAGAAATCATATATTTTTTTTAATTAATTTTTATTGTAGGTTGTTCAAAACATTACATAGTTCTTGATATATCATATTTCACACTTTGATTCAAGTGGGATATGAGCTCCCATTTTTACCCCATATACAGATTGCAGAATCACATCAGTTGCAGAACCATTGATTTACATATTGCCATTCTGGTGTCTGTTGTATTCTGCTGCCTTTTCTATCCTCTACTATCCCCCCTCCCCCCTCCCCTCCCCTCTTCTCTCTCTACCCCCTCTACTGTAGTTCATTTCTCCCCCTTATATTTTCCTCCTTTCCCCTAACATCCTCTTGTATGTAATTTTGTATACCCCTAAGGGTCTCCTTCCATTTACATGCAATTTCCCTTCTCTCTCCCTTTAATCTTCTTCTCATGCTCTTCGTCCCTACTCTGTTCTTAGTTACTCTCCTTATATCAAAGAAGACATTTGGCATTTGTTTTTAAGGGATTGGCTAGCTTCACTTAGCATAATCTGCTCTAATGCCATCCATTTCCCTCCAAATTCTATGATTTTGTCATTTCTTAATGCAGAGTAATACCCCATTGTGTATAAATGCCACATTTTTTTATTCATTCGTCTATTGAAGGGCATCTAGGTTGGTTCCACAGTCTTGCTATTGTGAATTGTGCTGCTATGAACATGGATGTAGCAGTGTCCCTATAGTGTGCTCTTTTTAGGTCTTTAGGGAATAAACCGAGTAGGGGAATAGCTGGATCAAATGGTGGTTCCATTCCGAGTTTTCCAAGAAATCTCCATACTGCTTTCCAAATTGGCCGCACCAATTTGCAGTCCCACCAGCAATGTACAAGAGTACCCTTTTCCCCACATCATCGCCAGCACTTGATGCTGTTTGATTTCCTAATGGCTGCCAATCTTACTGGAGTGAGATGGTATCTTAAAGTGGTTTTGATTTGCATTTCTCTGACTGCTAGAGATGGTGAGCATTTTTTCATATACTTGTTGATTGATTGTATGTCCTTCTCTGAGAAATTTCTGTTCAGGTCCTAGGCCCATTTGTTGATTGGGTTATTCGTTATCTCATTTTCTAATTTTTTTAGTTCTTTGTATATTCTGGATATTATGGCTCTGTCTGAAGTGTGAGGAGTAAAGATTTGTTCCCAGGACGTAGGCTCCCTATTTACCTCTCTTATTGTTTCTTTTGCTGAGAAAAAACTTTTTAGTTTGAGTAAGTCCCATTTGTTTATTCTAGTTATTAACTGTTGTGCTATGGGTGTCCTATTGAGGAATTTGGAGCCCGACCCCACAGTATGTAGATCATAGCCAACTTTTTCTTCTATCAAATGCCATGTCTCTGATTTGATATCAAGTTCCTTGATCCACATTGAGTTAAATTTTGTGCATGGCGAGAGAAAGGGATTCAGTTTCATTTTGTTGCAAATGGATTTCCAGTTTTCCCAACACCATTTGTTGAAGATGCTATCCTTCTTCCATTGCATTCTTTTAGCCCCTTTATCGAATATAAGATAGTTGTAGTTTTGTGGATTGGCTTCTGTGTCCTCTATTCTGTACCATTGGTCCACCCGCCGGTTTTGTTACCAGTACCATGGTGTTTTTGTTACTATTGCTCTGTAGTATAGTTTGAAGCCTGGTATAGCTATCCCGCCTGATTCACACTTCCTGCTTAGCATTGTTTTTGCTATTCTGGGTCTTTTATTTTTCCATATGAATTTCATGATTGCTTTCTCTATTTCTACAAGAAATGCCTTTGGGATTTTGATTGGCATTGGATTAAACCTATAGAGAACTTTTGGTAATATCGCCATTTTGATGTTGTTACTTCTACCTATCCATGAACAGGGTATATTTTTCCATCTTCTAAGATCTTCTTCTATTTCTTTTTTTAGGGTTCTGTAGTTTTCATTGTATAAGTCTTTCACCTCTTTTGTTAGGTTGATTCCCAAGTATTTTACTTTTATTGAGGATATTGTGAATGGGGTGGTTGTCCTCATTTCCATTTCAGAGGATTTGTCGCTGATATACAGGAATGCCTTTGATTTATGCGTGTTGATTTTATATCCTGCCACTTTACTGAATTCATTTATTAGCTCTATTAGTTTCTTTGTAGACCCTTTTGGGTCTGCTAGGTATCGAATCATGTCATCTGCAAATAGTGATAATTTGAGTTCTTCTTTTCTATTTTTATGTCTTTATTTTCTTTCGTCTGTCTAATTGCTCTGACCAGTGATTCGAGAACTATGTTGAACAGAAGTGGTGAGAGAGGGCATCCCTGTCTTGTTCCATATTTTAGAGGGAATAACTTCAGTTTTTCTCCATTCAGAATGATGCTAACCTGAGGCTTAGCATAGATTGCTTTTACAATATTGAGGTATGTTCCTGTTATCCCTAGTTTTTCTAGAGTTTTGAATATAAAGGGATGCTCTACTTTGTCGAATGCTTTTTCCGCATCTATCGAGTTGATCATATGGTTCTTATTTTTAAGCCTATTGATGTGGTGAATAACATTTATTGATTTCCGTATATTGAACCAACCTTGCATCCCAGGGATAAATCCTACCAGATCATGTTGCACAATTTTTTTGATATGTTTTTGTATCCGGTTCGCCAGAAGTTTATTGAGGATTTTTGCATCTAGGTTCATTAGAGATATTGGTCTGTAGTTTTCTTTCTTTGAAGTGTCTTTGTCTGATTTAGGAATCAGGGTGATGTTGGCCTCATAGAATGAATTTGGAAGTTCTCCCTCTTTTTCTATTTCCTGAAATAGCTTGAAAAGTATTGGTATTGGTTCCTCTTTAAAGGTTTTGTAAAACTCTGCTGTATACCCATCCGGTCCTGGGCTTTTCTTAGTTGGTAGTCTTTTGATGGTATCTTCTATTTCCTCAATTGATATTGGTCTGTTTAGGTTGTCAATATCCTCCTGACTCAATCTGGGCAAATCATATAACTTAAGAAATTTATCGATGCCTTCACTATCTTCTATTTTGTTGGAGTATAAGGATTCAAAATAATTTCTGATAATCTTCTGTATTTCTGAAGTGTCTGTTGTGATATTGCCTTTTTCATCCCGTATGCTGGTAATATGAGTTCTCTCTCTTCTTCTCTTCGTTAGCGTGGCTAAGGGTCTGTCGATTTTTTTTTATTTTTTCAAAGAACCAACTTTTAGTTTTGTCAATTTTTTCTATTGTTTCTTTCGTTTCGATTTCATTAATTTCAGCTCTGATTTTAATTATTTCTTGTCTTCTACTTCTTTTGCTGTTGTTTTTCTCTTCTTTTTCTAGGATTTTGAGTTGAAGTATTAGATCATTTATTTGTTGTTTTTTTTTCTTTTTTTAAGGAATGAACTCCAAGCAATAAATTTTCCTCTTAGAACTGCTTTCACTGTGTCCCATAGATTCCAATATGTTGTGTCTGTGTTTTCATTTATCTTTAAGAATTTTTTAATTTCCTCCTTGATGTCTTCTATAACCCATGGATCATTCAGTAACCTATTGTTCATTCTCCAAGTGATGCATGATTTTTCCTTACTTCTTTTATCGTTAATTTTCAATTTCATTCCATTATGATCAGATAAGATGCATAGTATTATCTCTACTCCTTTATATTGTCTAAGAGTTGCCCTGTGACATAATATATGATCTATTTTTGAGAAGGATCCATGTGCTGCTGAGAAAAAAGTGTAACTGCTTGATGTTGGGTGGTATATTCTATATATGTCAATTAAGTCTAGGTTATTAATTGTGTTATTGAGCTCTATAGTTTCCTTATTCAACTTTTGTTTGGAAGATCTGTCCAGTGGTGAGTGAGGTGTGTTGAAGTCTCCCATGATTATTGTATGGTGGTCTATTAGACTCTTGAACTTGAGAAGTGTTTGTTTGATGAACATAGCTGCACCATTGTTTGAGGCATATATATTTATGATTGTTATGTCTTGTTGGTGTATGGTTCCCTTGAGAAGTATGTAGTGTCCATCTTCATCCCTTTTGATTAACTTTGGCTTGAAATCTATTTTATTTGATATGAATATGGACACTCCTGCTTGTTTCCGAAGTCCATATGAGTGATATGATTTTTCCCAACCTTTCACCTTCAGTCTAAGTATGTCTTTTTCTATCAAATGCGTCTCCTGAAGGCAGCATATTGTTGGGTCTTGTTTTGTGATCCATTCTACTAGCCTGTGTCTCTTAATTGGTGAGTTTAAGCCATTAACATTTAGGGTTATTATTGAGATATGGGTGTTCTTCCAGCCATATTGGTTTATTTATGTTACTAAACATGGTTTGTTTTCCTCTTTGATTATCCCCCCCCCTTCACTGTACTACCTCCCGCTGTTGGTTTTCATTGACATTTTCAATTTCCTCTTCCTGTAATATTTTGCCGAGGATGTTTTGAAGAGATGGTTTTCTAGCTGCAAATTCTTTTAACTTTTGTTTATCATGAAAGGTTTTAATTTCATCTTCCATCCTGAAGCTTAATTTCACGGGATACACAATTCTTGGTTGGAACCCATTTTCTTTTAGTGTATGAAATATGTTATTCCAGGATCTTCTAGCTTTCAGAGTCTGTGTTAAAAGATCAGCTGTTATCCTGATTGGTTTACCCCTAAATGTAATCTGCTTCCTTTCTCTTGTAGCTTTTAAAATTCTCCTTATTCTGTATGTTGGGCATCTTCATTATAATGTGTCTAGGTGTGGATCTCTTATGATTTTGCACATTTGGCGTCCTGTAGGCTTCTAGGATTTGGGATTCTGTCTCATTCTTCAAGTCTGGGAAGTTTTCTCGTATTATTTCGTTGAATAGATTGCTCATTCCTTTGGTTTGGACCTCAATACCTTCCTGTATCCCAATGACTCTTAAGTTTGGTCTCTTTATGTTATCCCATATTTCTTGAATGGTCTGCTCATGGTTTCTTAACAGCTTTGCTGAGCTGTCTATGTTCTTCTCCAGTTGAAATACTTTGTCTTCATTGTCTGATGTTCTATCTTCTAAGTGTTCTACTCTGCTGGTAGTATTCTCAATTGAGTTTTTAAGTTGGTTTATTGTTTCCTGCATTTCCAGGATTTCTGTTTGTTTGTTTTTTATAACCTCTATCTCCCAGAATAATTGATCTTTTGCTTCTTGGATTTGTTTATGTAATTCATTGTCGAAGTGGTCGAAGTGGTCTTTCATTGTCTGATTTTGCTGTCTAATGTCTTCCTTGAGACTCCAGATCATCTGAAGCATGTATATCCTGAATTCTTTATCTGACATTCCATCTGCTGCAGATATTACCTCTTCTAAAGTTGAATTGACCTGCATTGCTTGTGGTCCTTTTTTTCCTTGTCTTTTCATACTGATCGCGTTTCTTTCTGCTTGGTGAAACTGTTGTGTTATTGATTTTTCCCCCTATATATTTATATTGCTTTTGTATAGCTGCATCGTCTCCCTTGCAGGCTTTGGCGGTGGTTCTGCCCCTCCTTCAATTGAGGCAATGTGCCTACCACGCCGGGAGGCCGCTGTGCCTTACTTTCGATGGGCCTGTTCTTTCGGTGGTCACAGGTCCGCCTACCTTGCAGGAGTGAGCAGCGGTTTTGCCCCTCCGCTGGCCACTAGGCCTGTTCTGTCTGTCGGTTGCAGGTCTGTCTACCTAAAAGGCGCTGGTGGCGGCTCTGCCCCTCCCCCAACCGGGGTGATGTATCTGGCGGGCCACTGGGCCTGTTTTGTCGGTGGTCACGGTTCCGCCTACATTGCACGTGCGTGGAGCAGCTGTGTCCCTCTGAGAGTTGCTGAGCCTGACCTGCCGGTGGATGGCAAGTGTGCCTACCTTGCAGGCGCAGGGGTGGCTCTGCCGCTCCGCGGGTCACTGGGCCTGATCTGCTGGTAAGTTGCAGGTCTGCCTAACTTGCAGGCGCCCGGCGGCTCTGCCCCTCCCCCAACCGGGGCGGGGCGATGTGTCTGGCCGGCCGCTGGGCCTGTTCCGTTGGTGGTCACGGTTCAGCCTACCTAGCAGGCACGTGGGGCAGCTGTATCCCTCCGCAGGTTTTTGGGCCTGACCTGCCGGTGGGTCGCAGGTCTGCCTACCTTGTAGGCTCGGGGGGTGGCTCTGCCGCTCTGTGGATTGCTGTGCCTTTTCTGCTGGTGGGTCGCGGGTCCGCATACCTTGCAGGCACCTGGCGGCTCTGCCCCTCCCCCAACCGGAGCTATATGTCTGGCGGTCCACTGGGCCTCTTTTGTCGGTGGTCACGGTTCCGCCTACCCTGCACACGCGTGGAGCAGCTGTGTCTCTCTGAGAGTTTCTGGGCCTGACCTGTCGGTGGGTGGCAAGTGCGCCTACCTTGCATGCCCGGGGGTGGCTCTGCCGCTCCGCGGGTTTCTGGGCCTGATATGCTGGTGAGATGCAGGTCTGCCTAACTTGCAGGCGCCCGGCGGCTCTGCCCCTCCCCCAACCGGGGTGGGGCAATGTGTCTGGCCGGCCTATGGGCCTGTTCTGTCGGTGGTCAGGGTTCTGCCTACCTAGCAGGCTCGTGCGGCAGCTGTGCCCCTCCGCAGTTTGTTGGGCCTGACCTGCCGGTGGGTGGCAAGTATGCCTACCTTGCAGGCCTGGGGGTGGCTCTGCCGCTCCGCGGTTGCTGGGCCTGATCTGCTGGTGATTCGCAGGTAAGCCTAACTTGCAGGCGCCCGGCGGCTCTGCCCCTCCCCCAACCTGGGCGGGGCGATGTGTCTGGCCGGCCGCTGGGCCTGTTCTGTTGGTGGTCACGGTTCAGCCTACCTAGCAGGCACGTGGGGCAGCTGTGCCCCTCCGCAGGTTTTTGGGCATGACCTGCCGGTAGGTCACAGGTCTGCCTACCTTGTAGGCTCGGGGGGTGGCTATGCCGCTCTGTGGATTGCTGTGCCTTTTCTGCTGGTGGGTCGCGGGTCCGCCTACCTTGCAGGCGCCCTGTGGCTCTGCCCCTCCCCCAACCGGAGGAATGTGTCTGGCGGTTCACTGGGCCTGTTTTGTCGGTGTTCACAGTTCCGCCTACCTTGCACACGCGTGGAGCAGCTGTTTCATTAGTGCCTGGGCACACTCTTCTTGTTGGCCTCCCTCAGGCCCTAAGTTTGTAGAGCTTGGGGCTGAGAACCCCCAGCCAATTTGCTTACCTTCTGGTAGCCACGCCCCCATATCTGGTGCAAGAGACCTCAGTTGTCAGCACTAGTGGGAGCGATAGCCGTGAGTCCCACGCCGAGGCGAGTCGGTGCAAGAGACCTCAGTTGTCAGCACTGGTGGGAGCGGTAGCTGGGAGACCCGCGCCGCGCAGCTCCCGCCGGCTCCTGTGCCAGCGCTGCCTCTGGGTTTTCTTGACTACCACGCCGGCAGGTCGCTGGACCTGTTCCGGGCCCGGGCGGCGGCTCTGTTCGGCCCCTCTGGCCTCCACAGTATTCAGCAGGACCCGGACCGAGAAACAGTTTCCGCGGGTTCTTTATCACCGGGCCAAAACAGTTCCGGGAGCCAGAATTCGGCCTCTCCGGACTTGGTGCATGCTCCGACAGGAGCAGGCTCCAAGAAGCAGTTTCAGCGGGTTCTATAGCCCTGGGCCAGAGCAGCTCCGGGAGCCGGAACTCCGACACTCCGGGCTCCGTGCGTGTTCTGATAGGAGCAGGCTCCAAGAAGCAGTTTCCGCGGGTTATTTAGCACTAAGTCTGAGCAATTTGTCTGTGAGATGCAGACAATTGTCAGCCTGAAATTACCTGTTCTATAGCTGAAAGAGCTGCAATCAGTCGAAAACAAGGATGGTGACATCAGCTCTCCAAGATGGTGGCCGCTGGCTTCCTCCGTGGTCTGACCGGTGTGGAGAACCAAACTGGACCCTTTCCTTTCCCCGTCTCCAACCCAGAATTCAGCTCCGAGCTCATCAAATGCCTAGCTGGCAGGAGCCCACAGAATCAGCATCGCTGTATCTCTGCGCCACCAGCCTGTCGTTTCCCAGCGCGCGCCGCAGACTCCAGCCATGGGGTGATCTGCCGAACAAGCAGCGCTCCATACAGACGGACAGATCGCTCGCATTTGAGCCCCTGAAGGTGATCGTCGTGCGATGAAAATCCTTCCACTAGGTTTTGGAGCACCCCAATTTTGCTGGAAATTCCTAACAAGATAGCTTTTAGCCGTTCTAACTCGTCATTTTCCCTCACAGTGACGCAGTACACGGAGTTACTGCACTCCCTTTGCGGCCATCTTGCCTCTCAAGAAATCATATATTGATATAGAATCATTTATAACAACTAGTTATACGTCTAATTGTAATCCTAGGCTTATGGTTTATCATGAAGAGTGTGTGAGTTTTGCTTCAAAAGTGATTATGGAAATCAAAAATAATGTGTTTTGAAAGAAGTCTCATGAAAAGACCAGTTTGAAACATGGCGGAACACGTGTTTTCTGAAGCAGAAAGTGATTGAAAGTGAAATATATGCCTATAAATTTGTGAACTTGTGGATGAAATATATATCCTATAATGTGCATAAACTGAAGAAATAGTAATGTACCAGTGTTGAAATAAAAATGAACTTCAAAATACTTATCATGTCCCATAGGAATCTACTTGCATTGATGTGAAACTGGATCAGTTACTGTAGAAATATTAGGATTCATATGCACCATTCACTGAAGTTAGTTTTCAATACTAGGACAAAAATACGTATATCAGGTGAATGAATATTTCTGAGAATAATCTTGTGAAAAGTTTTTTATAAATCCACATACATATTCATGAATGAATTTAGGGAGTGTATAATAAGACACATATATTAAATATTTTGAAATATCTGGAGAGAATATATATATATATATATATATATATATATATAACCACACACAGATTTTAAAAATTAGCAATATATATGCCAATCGAATTACACCGTGAAATACATATCATCCACAGATCCAAAAATATTCATTTTACTGGATATGGATTTATGTATAACTTTTTTCAACTAGGAAGCTCACCCATAGTTTGAATTTTCAGTTCAAACAGCGTTTAGGAGGAGTGATCTCTTCTCACACTTTGTATCTGCCAAGTTATGTAACTCACAAGAATGTACGTGTGATACCAGGTAGGATTCTATATGTGCATATAAAAATACATGTGCTGAATAGAATACAGAGAAAGGGAGACAGGAATTCACATATTTGTTAACTTTAAAAGCACATGGAAAACTATTTCAACAAAAAATTGACTAGATTTATAACTCCTACCCTATATAATGCAAAAGGCAAGTCCAAGTATACAACGTGCCTCCTCTGAACTGCTTGTATTTCTATTCTGTTTCGGTTATTTTTCTCCATCATATTAGGATTAGTATTCAGAATCTAGTAGGGTATGTGTTAGTGTCAGGGATTCAGTATATCAAATGTAAAATAGAAAAATGAAACCAATGTGTATGCAAATATGTGCTAAACAAAATCTTCCCACTCTCATCCAGAACAATTCCTTGACATTTCCTTCCCCCAAAGTAAGACACAATTAGAGGAGTAGAGTAATAAAATCTGTGAATAATATGCTCAGGAGTTTACAACCTTGGAAGTGGTAGAGGAGTTTTCCTAGTATGGAACAGGATAAACACTCCATTTATATGGAGCTCTGCTGGCCTAAATACTTCTTGAGAAACTGCCTCTGAGTTTGGGCACTTGAAATATATGTTTTTGTCAGGAGCTTTAGCTTCTTTCTAGTGAGACCATCAAAGCTGTGTCTGCATCTATGTGACCTGGAGGACATGATTTCTTATTTTCCAATGAACATGAGGCAGCAGTGTTGAATTCTCTCTTTGTAAGTAAACTGTGGCCACTGGGGGCTAAGCGTATTCCCATGTGGACTGGGAAGCCATTTGGTCATCCTCCACTTTTCGTGGTGTTTCTTGCTGCTGCACTGGGACTTTGGCATTTGCTTCATGAAATAAAAGAAGTTCAACTGGGACACAGTTCTGGAGGCAATTCTGTCATGTGTGGTTGGTCAGGGTCTGCAGGAGAATGCACCAACCAGGCTTCTATCCCACATAGCTTGACCACATGTCCATAGCAACCTGATTCTGAACATTGCCCGGAAACATCTCCATATAACAAGAAGCCTTTACATGGAAGGGTCTGCTGGCTGCACCATGTCAGTCACAAGCCATTTGGAAGCCAATGGCAGATCCACATGGCCCCACCACAAATTTTTTATCACACATCTGCCTACCACTGCTCTAGGCCCACTACTCAGCAGGTTCCAACATATTGGCATCTCTGTTCTACACCATTTTCATGAAACCCACTCAATCAAGGCACTGTCTTGCATATTTACGATCAGCAACAGGACATCCAAAGTTTCTCCAGTGCCACCTGGTCATGGGAATTTCAAAAATTTCATGGTATTTATCTAGGCATTTTTCAAGGATGACGTTGCAGGCACTGTGGGTTTCAATTCATTCAGGAACCATTAAATGGTGAGGAAGCTCATTTCAATGAATGCTCTGTAGAACTCTCACAGGCAAGGCTTCCCAAAGAGTGGCCAAAATGTCACATGAAGCCAGGCCCATAGAGGTCTACAATGTGACGTCCATGGGTGTTGTGACTCTCAACTATGGCTGCCAAGTCTTTCAGAATTAAATCATGTGATATCCTGGCTGAGATACCCAGGGCTCTGTGGAAAGCCAACCTGGGCCTAGATCTCAGTTTCCAAGGGTGATTCTCATGGGTGGACTCCTAAAATCCCAAAGAAATTCATGGCAATACTTCTCTGAATTCAGTCTCTAAGGGGAATCACACCAGAGTTCAAGCCCAGGTGGTCCAGGTCATGTCTTCATACTGGACACAAATGACCAAATTTAAAACCAAAACGCTCCCATATGGCCCTCATCTTCTTCCATATAGACACTAATCACAACCTCTGGCGGAAGGTTTCCATGAGTGGCGGAGTCCAAGAGAGTGTCCAAAATAACTCCCTTGCCCCTCATTGGAGTAAATTCAGGGTGGTCTGGACACCCTTCATGTGATCAAATATGCTAGACGTTAATACTTCTATGCTTCTCCAATTTGTGGAAAACTGAGTGTCAGGTATATATTTTTATGTGATTTGCAGTCATGAGAAATGACAAGCACCTCTGCAGGTCTTTGAAGAACCCATTTGACCCAAAGGATCCCTATTCTCACTTGATGGAGTTCAAGAACTTTAAAGAGGAAGGCGACAGACTTCATCCACAAGGACTCCTTTTTGGCCATTTTGGTTTTGGGTGCACACATGGGATCTCTCTTTACATCCACCAGGTGCTGAGAATCTAAGCCACAACCTCACACAGGGCCAAGAGGCTGATTCAGACACATCCCTTTCCAAAGCAATTAAGCAAAGATCCACAGGTGATGCCCATTCATTTCCATTTGAAAACTGTTTTCTTTAGGCTTCACAAAGGGGTGGCCTGAGGCAAAGACCTTCCTGACATTCAGGGGAACAGAACAATAGGTTAGCAAATGGCCCAAAGCAGTGTTTCTCCACTGAGACTTTCCTGGTCACACTGATATCTGAATTTTCTGAGATGCTCACCATTCCCTTCAGCTATCCAATACATGGCCATGTCACAGAGCTTGGAGGTGGTACTTATCTTGGTCACAAAATCATGAGCCTATTCTGGAGAGTGGCCAGAATTCAGGAAGAAAACAGGAACTTAGGAAGATAGCAGGTGTCACCCATCCATAAGGCAAGCCGCATTCCTTTCATACATTGGGCAGAAAGAATTCTGGTAAGCTTTCTACTAGCCTGGACACATCCTTTGATGCATTCTCTTTTCAAATGTCTACAACCATGGACACAGTGGGATACACAGACTTAAAAACACTCGCCTTGTCAAATCACTTGTTAGAAATCGTCCACTCCAAACCAAACAAACTGCCTTTCCTACCTATTCTCAAAACATGAGACAAAATCACAAACACACACTCACACCCACAAAGTCACCTCCTTTCCCAAAGTAGGTCTCTGACTATCGGGTGTGACCTCTGACTGGTGGGCCGTACTATTTTCCCATCAAATGGCCTGTTCGGTCTCAGATCTGGTTTCCTTGGCCAACTCTGTGAAGTTGTCAGGAGACAGCGGTGAGCCACTTCCTGCTTACTCAGGAAAGGCCACTCTTCAGAGATTTCCTGGCATTTGGCCATCCTCACATCAGTAGATACCAAGAAAGACTGACTCTGTCCTTGGTAAATCAAAAGAAGGGAGACCACTGGGACTGGGCCTGGGACTAGATTTGTGTGCCTGGATGCCTGGATCCCAAGTTCAGAGAGTTCCATCACCAAGAATGTGAGGTGAGGTCACTTCCTTCAGGAACTGAATGAGGTCAATGCCTTGGCAAGCACGTTGTCCTAACATTTGCTTCCAAAGGTCCCATGAAATGGAGGCTGTCCCTAATTCCTTTGACACTTTCACAAGTTAGAATGGTATATCAAACATTGGTAACCAGGAACAGCTCTCCACAGAGGTCTCGTTTTGTCCTTCTTCTCTACATAAAGAAGAGAGAGGCTGATTCAGACACATCCCTTCATGCTGACCAGGTTGTTTGCAATGAAAGATGACTTTTGCTCTCTCAGTTCCTTCATAGGTGCCTACAACTTCTCTAGGGATCATTTGCGCATAGACCTTTGAGTTTCTCAGCAGTTGGAAGATCCCCTACATTCCTGTATTTTAAGACCAACTCTGTCCTTGCTCTTCTCTAAAGTTAGATTGAGGGAACAGTGTATGGTTAGGGTTAATAACAGGTTTGATTTGGAATAGAAATCATTCTGCTGGATGAATAATGGTATTGGGAATCTGCGATATTTTCAAGAATATATAGGTAAAATATAGGAATCTGAAAACAGAAATCTAGGTAAGATTTGAAGCCCAGAAGGGCATTGGGCCCTTGATTGCGGTATTAAGCATAGGACCTTGTAACTTGGATGATTGATTTTCAAAGAGAACTTCCAGTCAAAATGGATAGTCAGGAGTATTAGGAAGATAGTCGGTATGTTTATAATGGAGAGTGAGTTTAGGATTTGGACCAAAAGTTCTTTAGCTATAGAGTTTCGGGTATTGAGTGAATGTAAATGTCAGCACATGTGAAGAATTAATCACAATGATGAACTGGGGAAAATATGTAGGAATGCAGATATCAATAGAGACTTTAGGAAATCTGGCAAAGTATAGTCGGTAGTGAAATGTTAATAAAATAGATTCTTGTCACTTCCCGTTTTTCTGTATGCTTAATAAAACACTGTTGAAATCTTGAGAAGTGTTTTCTAATCTTTTTCCCAGAATGTGCTGTCCCCAACTGCCAAACTTCAGAATGTACTCCCTCACCCAGTTGCACGCAAACTGCTCACCCGCCCAGGCCCATCAATAAACTTTCCTCCCTGCCCTCTTCAAGGAAAGTATATAAGCTCTGCTTAAGCTGTTCTCAGGGTTCTCTGCTCTATTCAAATGAGCTCTGAGCCCCAGCATGCTGGACCCCCAATAAACCCTTTGTTTTTGCATGAGAGAGTCTCTTAGTGGTCTCTTCCCCCAATGCTCTTCCGATCTTTATATATGGAGGTTCCACTGAAATCCAGCAGCGGTGAACGAGAGACCCCAATGGGCTACTCTCAGGGTAAGTAAGGCGCCTCTTTCTGGTTTCAGGTTTCAGGTTAGGGCTTGGCAAAATGGCTGTCGATGAATTGTGTGAGCTCTCTTTGATGGTGGCTGGCAGACGTGTCACAGAGCCACAAGCCAAGTCCCTGGGGGACGCCACAGTGGACTCGGGAATCGAGGAAAAATAGTCCCCTCGACTCAGTGATACTTTGTTTCAGATTCGGTATTGCCAGCCCATCGGGTTTTGCCGCCTGCTCAGTCTTGGTCTCAGTGTTGGACGTCCATTGCCTGTCTTTATTGTTTTCTCTTGTCTGTGTCCTGTGTCGTTGCTTTTACTGTTTGTGTATCTTTCATTATGGGACAGATCACTTCAATGCCTCTGTCCCTGACCCTTGATCTATGGACCAAAGTCCGCTTAAGGGCTCAGAATGTTTCTTTTTCAGTAAAACGCTGGACCTGGCAGACTCTGTGTGCCTCAGATTGGCCCACCTTTGGATTCGGATGGCCCCTAGAAGGATCTTTCTACTTCCCACTAATTTAAAAAGACAGAGATATTGTCTTACAGCCAGGGCCACATAGCCATAAACAGGAATATACCTTAACTTGGCAGGACCTCTGCAAATCTCCTCTTCCGTGGGTGAAGCCTTTCCTTGCTGTGTCCCCGTTCCTACTCCTTCCCCCACGATCTCTCAACCCCTCTGCTCCTCCTCCTCCTCCACCCTCTGTTCTCCCTGAGTCCCAAGATTTGACTCTACTGGTCTCTCCTCCCCTTCCTTATCTTCTACCCTTGTCCCACAACCCCCAACACCCTCTAAGTGATTCTCCAGCTGCTGACTCAGCCTCTCCGCAATTGGAGGACGCTAAGCCAGCCCAGGGCCCTCCAGATAACTCCCCTGCGTCACACACAGCCCCTCCTCCCCTGGAAGAAGCTGGACTTGCTAAAGGAATTCGACGGTGGCAAATGATTGAAAACCCTGGAACTCCCGTGTTCCTTCCCTCCATCCCTAAGGGCCAATGATTGACGATGGCCATGGGGAAAAAAATGGAAGCCTACCAGTATTGGCCTTCTCCTATTCAAACCTATATAAATGGAAAAATAACAATCCCCCTTTTACCGAGGACCCAACCTGGCTCTCAGGTCTGGTGAAGTCATTGATGTTTTCACACCAACCTACTTGGGATGACTGCCAACAACTCCTAGGGACTCTCTTCATGACAGAGGAACAAAAGAGAATCCTACTGGAGGCTAGAAAATAGTATCCTCGGACCAAATGCGTGACCGACACAACTTCCCAACATATTCAAAGCCGGCTTTCTCTGGAAACGACCCAACTGGGACCCCAACACCTTTGAAGGTAGGGAGCATCTGTCCACTTATCGCCGGGCTCTAATAGTGGGTATCTTAGTGGCCGCTAGGTGACCAACTAATTTGGCCAAGGTAAGAGAGATTATTTAAGGGCATGATGAATCTCCCTCTATGTTCCTAGAGATAATTATGTAGGCATATAAGAGACATACTCCTTTCGATCCTCAGGCAGAGGATCAAAAGGCATCTGTCACAATGGCCTTTATTGGGAAAGCTGCCCTGGATATTAAAAGAAAGTTACAATGCTTAGATGGATTACAAGATATGACTTTGAGGGATTTAGTCAAAGAACCCGAGAAGGTATACTTTAAGAGAGAAACTGAGGAAGAGAAGGGAGCTGAGTGAGGATAAAAGAAACAAAAGACAGACTAAGGCATTGACTAAGGTCCTGGTCACAACAACAAATAGGCCAGAAACTAAGAAACAGAGAGACAGGAAGGGATACCTGGGCACACACTAGAGGCCACCCCTGGCCTCAGATCAATGTGCCTACTCTAAAGAAAAAGGACACTGGGCCAAAGAGTGCCCTAGAAAGAGACAGCCATGCCAGCCAGATATTCTGACTCTGGAGGAATACTAAGAAAGTCCGGGCTCAGATCCTCTCCCTGACCTCAAGGTAACTTTTGAAGTGGAGGGGAACACAATAAACTTTGAAGTAGATACAGGGGCAATATACTCATCCCATAAGGCACATTGGGCCCTCTACCGAATAAAAGGTCTCTAATTCAAGAGTCTAACAGAAGTAAGTATCGGGCTTTGACAACTAAGAGGACCATGGACCAGGGAAAAGGAAAAATCCATCACTCCTTCCTAGTAATCCCAGAATGCCTGGCCCCATTGATGGGCAGAGTTCTGCTCACCAAGCTCTGGGCCAAAATAACTTTTAACCCTGAAGGCCCCCAAGTGGAATTTTTTAATTCTTCAGTAACTACTCCTATAATCATGGCTCTAACTATGTCAGTAGCAAATGTTCATCAACTCACTCACCTTTGTTCAAAGAAACTGCATTCATTCGTGAAGGATCAAGAACACAGTTTTCCACTAACCTACTCACAGCAAAAGGAAATAACTGAATGGGTAACAAAAGCCTGTCAGGTCCATTAATTGGTTAAAGCTTACACTTCCAAGCTTCCTGCAGGAAAGCACTTATGAGGAACCAGACGAGGACAATTCTGGGAAGTGGACTTTACTGAAATTAAGCCAGTAAGGTATGGACTTAAATAACTCCTAGTCTTTGAACATACATTTTCAGGATGTATTGAAGCCTTCCCCACACACACACACAAAAAAAAAAAAGAAATAAAAAAGAAGAAAAAAGAAACATCGCAAATGGTTGTAAAGAAGATCCTGGAAGATATTTATTCTCCCCTTGACGACCAGTAGTCTTAACCCTCATCAGCCCCTTAAGCTGCGATGGCTGATCACAAATCCTACTGGACACGAAGTATGGCCTATCTCGAATACAGCCCCCTTACGAACCTAGTGGCCATCTCTCCATCCAGTCATTTGTCAGCTGGATGTAGGTCTTTCATATTGGGATATCCCTGATTAACAGGATCCCACTAAAATTCCATTAAATCCCTTCCGTACCATAGATAATGGAAACAAACATTATAGATGTAGGGACACGTGAGCCAGATGCAGGTTCGCTAGCCTAGATTACTATGTTTGCCAGGCAGACTATCAAAGCCACAAACACTCACGGCTGTGGGGGGGGAGAGCAGACTTCTATTGTAAGTCATGGGGATGTGAGCATACAGGGACTGTCAGATGGAACCCAAACTCCTCATTAAATTCTGTACACAGCATTGGCCATATTACGAATTAGATAACCAAAACCGATGGCCCCCAGAGGGGTCTCTAGATCCTCAAATTCTGTGTGACCTTTTTAACTTCTGCAAGTGCTCAAAAGGGTGAAAGGAGATTCTGCTATGTGGAGGCCTTCTCTCTCCTTTGCTCACATCCTGAACTATGCTTCTCCAATAGATGCTCACCCTCAGCCTTGTGCTCCAGACTCTCTGCTGTCACTCCCACCTCAGCAACTTGATTTCTCCCCTCCAATATCTAGATCAAAAACCCAAATCTCGACTGGTTCTCAGACCATTGCTCCCTTGCTGAGGTTGCAGGTACTGAGGTACCACTCCATTCACTCACTCCTCTCCTCTCCTGTCAGTGCCCACACCGGGTCCCACCCAGTCCTCTTACCACCTAATGCAAAGCTCAAACCCGCTGAGAAGAATCCTCAGACCCTAATACAAGATGTAATGAAAATGGCCTTTAATGTTGCTTTGTCATCACTAAAAACAGGTTACTAAGAATTTAAAGTCCCTCACAGGCTTTTTGGAATCTCACTCCCGTCTCCCCCTCTGTTCTATCTGTTCTACTGCTCAAGTTTTTGTTGCTATTAAGATCCCAAAGCCCTCTCCCAATATTCTTTTACATCTCTCCTTCCTCATTCTCAGATCCACAGAGCTGCTCTTATCCCTGCCTTCCAAATTGTCCCCCTCTGTACCAGGCCCACAGAAAAGTCTTAACTGACCTTCTCCAGAAGTCTTCACCATGGCTGATTTAGGACTTTCAGCAAAAGAGTCCCAATAAAAGAGTTCACTGTAGATAAACTTCCTATTTTTGTGTTGCCCTGGTCTCCTTGGCAACTGGCTAAAAATTTCAGCACTCCTGATCTAGACACACCCTTACTAGTTTTTCACAAAATATTTGAAAAAAAGGCCTCTGGCCTTGAGCTGGGGCTTCACAGAGATGGCTACATTTCTAAGATAAAGAAGTTACAAACTGGGCTGTATGGAAACAGCTGGAAGGGGGAAAAAGAAAGGGAAGACACCCCCACCCAGGTGTCCTTGAAAAGTTAACTTGCCCAAACTGAGGAAAAAATAGAAACAAAAACTGCTTTTTGTGAACTTCTGCAGACTGTGAACTTCTGAGCCCCTTCCCTTACGTGTTGGGTACAAAATTCTGAAACTACGTAACTTGGTTTTCAGGGGATTAATTGATTACAACAGAAGCAATGCCCTCTGAATCTGGTTGAAACCAAAAAAGACTGTTTCCGTGTCATTGGTGCTATCTTAGGTGCCTTGCCTTGTCCGTCCCTACAACAGTATAATTCTATATACTTAAACATTGTTTATGTTTTCATGAAATGGTCAACAGATGTGATTAATTGTGAAATGGTGCAGATGTTTCCCAGAGTGCTCTATCATGACGCAGGTTCATTTGAAGATCAAAGAGGGGGACATACAACCCGGTTCCGCTGGGAACATATGTCCCTCACCTTAGCCATTCTATTACAAATAGGAGTTGCTGCAGGGTTGGGCACAAGAACCACTGCTCTGGTCCATGGGACACAACAAGTGACCCAATTAGAAGCAGCAATAGATCAAAACTTAAAGATTTTAGAAACCTCCATCACAGCTTTGCAGGAATCTTTAACCTCTCTCTGAAGTTGTTTTACAGAAAAGGCGAGGGTTGGACCTCCTTTTCATGACAGAAGGGGGCCTTTGTGCTTCATTGAGGGAAGAATGTTGTTTTTATGTCGACAATACTGGAGTTGTAAAAAAATCTATGAGTAAATTAAAAAGATGCCTTGAAGAGCAACAACGAGAGAGAGAGGCACAAAAAGGGTAGTTTGAGTCTTTTTTTACACAGTCCCCCTGGTTAATTACGTTTTAATCAACCCTGGCCGGTCCAATAATAATCCTCATAGTATTACTAACTATAAAACCCTGTTTCCTCAATCATGTAATTTCTTTCTCCAAGCTCAAATTGGACAAATTAAAATTATGGTAATACCCCACTAGCAGACATAGAATGTGACACCCCACAACGATCACTTTTATGATTAAAAGTAGCCAGAAAAAGAAGTGGGGAATGAAAGGTTAATAAAATATGTACTTGTCACTTCCTGTTTTTCTGTACGCTTAACAAAACACTGTTGAAATCTTGAGAACTCTTTGCTAATCTTGTTGCCAGAATGTGCTGTCCCCAATTGCCAAACTGCAGAATCTACTCCCTCACCCGGTTGAATAGAAACCTGAACTGTACTTGGATCATTGAATGTAGAAGAGAACATCCATTCAAAAAGTTATAGTCAGTTGGATTAGAAAGATAGTCGGTAAGTTTAGGAAGATAAGTGAGTATAGGATTTGGAACAAAAGTTCTTTAGCAATAGGGTTTTGGTTAGAGAGTCAATGTAAATGTCAACACAAGTGAAGAGTCAGTCACAATGATGCACAGGGCAAAATATGTAGGAAAGCAGATATCAATAGAGACATTAGGAAATCAGGAAAAGAATAAAGTGAGTGATGGGATTAGATATTTTAAACAGGGTTGAGGATGAATATGTGAGCTTAGGATAAAACAAATATGAAGTCAACAATAGGATTGACATTTGATAGCATTAGCGTAGCCCAAGACAGTGTCCAAAATAAGCTCTGTTGCCCCTCATTTGCCTAAATTCCCAGTGGCATGTACACCCTTCCTGTGTACCAGGAGTCATCAAATAGGCCTGCCCTTAATACTGCTCTGCTTCTCCAATTTGAGTCCTACTGAGTGTCGGGTACAGATTCTTTATGTGAATTGGAAAGGTGAGAAAACTCAAGCACCTATTGGATAGCCTCTGAATAGATTTGAAGAACTCATTTGACCCAAAAGATCCCTATTCTCACTTGATGGAATTCAGGAACCTTACAGAGGAAGGCAAAATACTTCATCAACAATGACTTCTCTTTTTGCCATTTTGGATTTTATGCACCCATGGGATCTTTCTTTAGATCCATCAGGTGCTGAGAATCTAAGTCAAAGAATCACACTGGGCCAAGAGGCTGATTCACACACATCTCTTTCCAAATCAATTAAGGAAAGAGCCAAAGGTAAAGCATATTCATTTCCATTTGAAAAATCTTTCCTTCAGGATTCACAAAGGGTTGGCCTGAGACAAAGACCTTCCTGACTCTCAGGGCAACAGAACAATAGGTAAGCAAATGGCCCAAAGCAGGGATTCTCCACTGAGACTTTACTGGTCACACTGATATCTGAGTTTTCTGAGATGCTCGCCATTCCATTCAGCTATCCAGTACATGGCCATGTCACAGAGCTTGGAGGTAGTACATATCTTGGACACAAAACCATGAGCCTATTCTGGAGATTGGCCATAATTTAGGAAGAAAACAGCAACTTAGGAAGGTAGCAGGTATCGCCATCAATAAGGCAAGCCACAGTCAATTCATAAATTGTGCTGGATGAATGCTGGGAAGCTTTCTATGAGACAGGACACATCCATTGATGCATTCTCTTTTCTAATGTCTACAAGCACGGACACAGTGGGATACACAGACATAGAAACACTTGCATTGTCAAACGACTTACTAGAAACAGTTCACTCCAAACCAAATAAACTGCCTTTTCTACCTATTCTCAGAACATGAGACAAAACCACAAACCCACACCCGCAATGGCACCTCCTTCCCCCAAATAGGCCTGTGACTCTCCGGAGTGTGCTCTGACTGATGGGCCATACTATGATCCTCCGAAATGGCCTGCCCTGTCTCAGATCTGATCTTCTTGGCCAACAATGTGAAGTTGTTAGAAGCCAGGAGTGAGCCACTATCTGCTTTCTCAGGAAGAGCCCCTCTTCCGAGCTTTCCTAGCATTTGGCCATCCTCACATCAGTAGGTATCAAGAAAGACTGACTCTGTCCTTTGTAAATCCAAAAAAGTGAGACCACTGGGACTAGGACTGGGACTGGCTCTGGGTGCCTGGCTTTCTGTATACCAAGTTCAGAGAGTTCCATCACCAAGGAAGTGAGATGAGATCACTTCCTTCAGGAACTGAATGAGATCACTGCCTTGGCAACCACTTTGTCATAACAATTGCTCCCAACGGTCCCATGAGATGAGGGCTGCCCCTACTTCCTGTGACACTTTCACAAGTTAAAATGGTATATCACCCGTAGGCAAAAGGGAACAGCTCTCCACACAGGCCGGGTTTGGTCCATCTTCTCTACATTAAGAAGAGATAGGCTCATTCTGACGCAACCCTTAATCCTGACCAGGTTGTTTGCCATGGAAGATGATTTTTGCTCTCTCAGGTCTTACATAGCTGCCTACATCTTCTCCAGATATCATTTCTGCATGGAGCTTTGAGGTTCTCAACAGATGGAAGATCCACTGCATTCCTGTATTGTAAGACCAACACTGTCCCTGCTCTTCTGTAAACATAGATGTGAATTGGAGTCATGAGAAAACCCACAAACCTATGGGATAGCCTCTGCAGGGCTTTAAAGAATTCACTTG
Organism: Callospermophilus lateralis; assembly: GCF_048772815.1. NCBI lineage: Eukaryota > Metazoa > Chordata > Mammalia > Rodentia > Sciuridae > Callospermophilus > Callospermophilus lateralis. The sequence continues at coordinate 868,898 of NW_027514424.1, read as the reverse complement.
ACCCAAATGATCCCTATTCTCACTTAATGGAGGTCAGGAACCTTACAGAGGAAGGCGAGAGACTCTATCAACCATGACAGTTCTTTTGTCCATTTTGGTTTGGGATGCACACATGGGATTTTTCTTTAGACCCATCATGTACTGTGAATCTAAGCCACAGCCTCACATAGGGCCAAGAGGCTGATTCAGACACATCCATTTCCAAAGCAATTAACTGAAGAGGCACAGGTAATGACCATTCAATTCCATTTGAAAACTATTTTCTTCAGGCTTCACAAAGTGTGGCCTGAGGCAAAGACCTTCCTGACATTCAGGGCAACAGAATAGGTAAGCAAAAGGCCCAAAGCAGGGTTTCTCCACTGAGACTTTCTTGGGCATACTGATATCTGAGTTTTCTGAGATACTCACCATTCCCATCAGCTATCCAGTACATGGCCATGTCACAGAGATTGAGGTGGTACATATCTTGGACACAAAATCATGAGCGTATTCTGGAGAGTGTCCAGAATTCAGGAAGAAAACCGGAATTTAGAAAGATGGCAGGAATTGCCCATCCATACGGCAAGCTGCAGTCCATTCATAAATTGCACAGGATGAATTCTGGGAAGCTTTCTCGTAGACAGGACACATCCATTGATGCATTCTCTTTTCTACTGTCTACAATCACGGACACAGTATGATATATAGACACAGAAACACTCACGTTGTCAAAGGACTTACTAGAAACAGTTCACTCCAAAACAAACAAACCAGCTTTCCTAACTATTCTCAGAACATGAGACAAAACCACAAACTCACACTCACACCCAAAATGGTACCTCTTTCCCCCAAGTAGGTCTGTGTCTATCCGGAGTGTCCTCTGACTTGTGGGCCATACTATGTTCCCCAAAAAGGGGGTGTCCTGTCTTCAACCTGGTCTCTTTAGCCAACTCTGTGAAGTTGTCAGGAGCCCGTGGTGAGAAACTACCTGCTTTCTCTGGAAAGGCCAGTCTTCATAGTTTCCAGGCATTTGGCTGTCCTCACATCAGTAGGTACCAAGAAAGAGTGACTCTGTCTTGTTAAATCCAAACAAGTGACCCCACTGGGACATGGAGTGGGTTTGACTCTGTGTGCCTGGTTTCCTGGATCCCAAGATCACAGACTTTCATCACCAATAATGTAAGGTGAGGTCACTTCCTTCAAGAACTGAATGAAGTCACTGCCTTGGAAACCACTTTGTTTTAACAGTTGCTTCCAAGGTTCTCAAAAGATGGAGTCTGCCTCTACTTGCTGTGACTCATTCATAAGTTAGAATGGTATATCAACCATAGGCACCGGGGAACAGCTCTCCACACAGCCATGGTTTGGTCCATCTTCTCTACATTAGGAAGAGAGAGGCTAATTCAGACACATCCCTTCAACCTGACCAGGTTGTTTGCCATGGAAGATGACTTTTGCTCTCTCAAATCCTTCATACCTGCCTACACCTTCTCCAGGGATTATTTCTGCAGGGACTTTTGAGGTTCTCAGCTGGTGGATGATACCCTACCTTCCTGGATTTTAAGACCAACTCTGTCCCTGCTCTTCAGTAAAGTGAGATTGAGGGAACAGTGTATGGTTAGTGTTAATAGCATGTTCGATTTGGGTTAGGAGTCATTCTGCTGGATGAATTATGGTATTGGGAACCTGTGATATTTATAACAATATAAATGTGAAATATATGTATGAGAACAGAGATCTAGGAAAGATTTGAAGCCCAGAAAGGCATTGGGCCCTTGATTGGTATACTTAGATTGAATCATGTTCTGCACCGAGGTCTCAGATAAATCGATATACATTGGCATAGGACCCTATACCTCGGATGATTGAAAGTGGAAGAGAACATCCAGTCAAAAGGGATAGTCTGTAGGATTAGGAAGATAGTAAGTAGGTTTAGGAAGAAGAGTGAGTCTCGGAGTTGGACCAAAAGTTCTTTAGCAATTGGTTTTCAGTTAGAGGGTGAATGTAAATGTCAGCACATGTGAAGAGACAGTCACAATGATGAACTGGGAAAAATATGTAGGAAAGCAGATATCAATAGGGGCATTAGGAAATCAGGAAACGTATAAAGTGAGTGATAGGATTAGATATTTTCAAAAGGCTTGAGGTTAAATATATAATCTTAGGAAGAAACAAATATGTAGTAACCAATAGGATTGACATTTGAGAGCAGTAGGCACCCTGGACATAGATGCTTTTAGTAATCCTTGGTCACTTCCCATTTAGGCTTTGGTACAATCATATGTGTGACCTTTGCATTTTGTGTACAGAATACTACTGTGGTAAAATGTATATGTAGATAGGGTGACATGAGTATTTCTTGCACCATAAAGGGGAGTAATATTCTGGAAACTTATAAATTAGTACTGGGGATACAAATAGGTGTACCTTGTGTTGATGATTATTGAGATGATGCATGAATAGACCATATTGTGAATAAAGTATGTAACTGGATCCAACATTAAATAATGGTTTGAGTTTGCATCTGAAAATATATTGGAAATCTTATATTGATATATATACCATCATTCCAACGAGTTATATATGCAATGGTATTATTAGGGTTACGGTTTATCGTGAAGAGTGAGTTTTGCTTCAAAAATGATTATGGAATCGAAAATAATGTGTTTAGAAAGAAGTCTAGTGAAAAGACCAGTAAAGAGACATGGAGGAATACATGTGTTCTGAAGTAGTAAGTAATTGAAAGTGAACCAAATGCCAAAAAAATTTGTGAAGTTGTGGATGAAAAAATACATCCTATGATGTCCATAAACTGAAGAAATAGTAATGTACCAGTGTTGAGTAAAAATGAACTTCAAATTACACATCATGTCCCATAGCAATCTACTTGCATTAATGTTAAACTGGGTCAGTTACTGTAGAAATATTAGGATTTTTAAGCACCATCCACTGAACTTAGTTTTCAGTAGTAGGAAACCAAAATATATTTCAGGTGTATGAATATTACTGAGAATAATCTTGTGAAAATTTGAATTTAAATGAACATAAATGAATATGAATGAATTTAGGGAGTGTATAATAAGACACATATTTTTCATATTTTTTTAAAATCCGTAGAATACACACGCACACACACACGCACGCACACACACACACACACACGCACACACACACACATTAATATTTAGCAATATATATGCCAATCGATATTCATCATGAAATATAATTCATTCACAAATCCAAAAATATTCATTTTACTGAACATGGATTTATGTATAGTTTTTTTCACTAGGAATCTCACCCATAGGTGGAATTTTCAGTTCCATCATTATTTAGGGAAAGTCATCTCTTCTCACAATTTTTATATTCCAAAGCCAGTGATCTTTCAAGAATGTATGTGTGATACCAGGTAGGATATTGTATATGCATTAAAAAATTACATGTGCTGAGTAGGATACAGAGAAAGGGAGACAGGAATTTACATATGTGATAACTTTAAAAAATCATGGAGAAATATTAAAATGAAAAGTTTACTAAATTTAAAACACATACTCTTGATAAAGCAGAAGACAAATACAAATATACACCATGCTTCCTATGAAAGGACTGTACTTCTATTCAGTTAGGTTTTTTTTTTTCTCCATGATATTAGGATTAGTAGTCAGAGTCTAGTAGGGTATGGTTTAGTGTCAGGGATTCAGTATTTCAAATGGAAAATAGGAAAATGAATCTAATGTGTATGCAAACATGTGATACACAAAAATCTTCCCTCTCTTATCCAGAACAATGCCTTGACATAACCATCGCTAAAAGTAAGACACAATTAGAGGAGAGGAGTTAGAAAACCTGTGAATACATATGTGGAATAAAAAATGCTCAGGAGTTCACAACACTGGAGGTGGTAAAAGAGTTTTCAAAAGTATGGGAGAGGGTAAACACTCCAGAAACATGGAGCTGTGCTGACCTAAAGACTTATTGAGAAACTTCCTCTGAGGTTAGGCACAAGAAATATATGTATGGCAATATGTAAATCAATGGTTCTGCAACTGATGTGATTCTGCAATCTGTATATGGAGTAAAAATGGGAGCTCATATCCCACTTGAATCAAAGTGTGAAATATCCCACTTGAATCAAAGTGTGAAATATGATATATCAAGAAGTATGTAATGTTTTGAACAACCTACAATGAAAATTAATTAAAAAAAAAAGAAATATATGTAATTGTCAGGAGATTTAGCTTCGTTTATAGTGACACCAAAAATCTGGGTCTGCATCTATGTGACCTGGAGGACATGGTTCTTTATTTTGCAATAAACATGAGGCAGCAGGTCTGAATTCTCCCTTTGTAGGTAAACTGTTGCCACTGGGAGCTAAGTGTCTTCCCGTGTGGTCTGTGAAGCCATTTGGTCATCCTCCACTTTTCAGGGTGTTTCTTACTGCTGCACTGGGGATTTGGTATTTGCTTCACGAAATACAATATGTTCAACTGGGACACAATGCTGGAGGGAGTTCTGTCATGTGTGGTTGGTCAGGGTCGGAAAGAGAATGTACGAACCAGGCTTCTATCCCACATAGCTTTCCCCTTGACTATAGCAACCTGATTCTGAACATTGCCCTGAAACCTCTACATATAACAAGATGCCTTTACATATAAAGGTCTGCTGCCTGCACCATGTCAGTCGCAAGTTATGGAAGCCAATGGAAGATCCAGGTGGTCCTACCAAAAATATTTATTTACACACCTACAGTCCACTGCTCTACACCCACTACCCAGCAGGCTCCAACTTACTGGCATTTCTGTTCTACACCATTTTCACGAAACTCAGTCAATCAAGGCACTGTTTGTTATACTCATGATCAGCAACAGGATATCTAAATGTTATCCAGTGCCACCTGGTCATGGGGATTTCAAAAATTTCATGATATTAATCTAGTCATTTTTCAAGGATGAAGTTGGAGGCACTGTGGGTTTCATTTAATTCAGGAACCATTAAATGGTGAGGAAGCTCATTTCAATGAAAGCTCTTGAGAACACTCACAGGCAAGCCTTCCCAAAGAGTGGCCAAAAGGACACATGAATCCAGGCCCATTGAGGTATACAATGTGAGGTCCATGTGTGTTTGGACTCTCAACTATGGCTACCAAGTCTTTAAGAATTAAATCATGTGATATCCTGGCTCAGAATCCCTGAGTTCTGTGGAAAGCCATCCTGGGCCTAGATCTCAGTTTCCAAAACCGATTCTCATGCGTGGTCTTTTAAAATCCCAACACTATTCATGGCAATACTTCTCTGAGGTCAGTTCCAGAACTCAGTCTCTAAGGGGAATCACACCAGAGTTCAAGCCCTGGTGGACCCAGTCATCTCTTCCAACTACCACACAAATTACCACAATTAAAACAAGAACCCTCCCATATGGCCCTCATCTTCTTTCATATAGACACTCATCATAATCTGGCTGGAGGTTTCCATGAGGGGCACAGACCAAGACAGTGTCCCAAATAAGCTCCTTTGCCCCTCATTTGCCTAAAGTCAAGGTGGCCTGGACACATATCCTGTGAACCAAAAGTGATCAAATAGGCCTGCCATTAATACCGCTCCAATTTGAGGACTACTGTCTGTGGGGTTTAGATTCTTTATGTGAATTTTAGTCATGAGAAAACCCAAGCACAATGGGCTAGCCTCTGCAGGTTTTGTAGAACTCTTTTGACCCAAAGGATCCCATTCTCACTTGATGGAGGTCAGGAACCTTACAGAGGAAGTCGAGAGACTTCATCCCAATAATTGTTCATTTGGCGAATTTTCTTTTGGATGCACACATGGTAACTTTCTTTAGATCCATCAGGTGCTGAGAATCTAAGCCACAGCCACACACAGGGCCAAGGGCCTGATTCAGACACATCCCTTTCCAAAGCAATTAAAGAAAGTGCCACAGGTATGCCCATTCATTTCCATTTGAAAACTGTTTTCTTCAGGCTTCACAAAGGGGTGGCCTGAGGCAAAGACCTTCCTGACATTCAGGGCAACAGAACAATAGGTAAGCAAAAGGCCCAAAGCAGGATTTCTCCTCTGAGACTTTCCTGGTCACACTGATATCTGAGTTTTCTGAGATGCTCGCCATCATCTACAGCTATCCAGTACATGGCCATGTCACAGAGCTTGGAGGAGGTACATATCTTGGACACAAAACCATGGGCCTATTCTTGAGATTGGCCGGAATTCAGGACGAAAATAGAAACTTAGGAAGGTAGCAGGTGTTCCTCATCGATAAGGCAAGCTACAGTCCATTCATAAACGGGGCAATATGAATGCTGAGAAGCTTTCTACTAGACACGACACATCCATTGATGAATTCTCTTTTCTAATGTCTACAACCACGGAAACAGTGGAATACACAGACATAGAAACACTCGCCCTGTGAAAAGACTTACTAGAAACAGTCCACTTCAAATGAAACAAACCGACTGTCCTACCTATTCTCAGAAAATGAGACAAAACCACAAACCCACAACCACACCCACAAAGGCACCTCCTTCCCCTAAGTAGGTCTGTGAATATCCAGAGTGTCCTCTGACTTGTGGGCCATAATATGTTCCCCCAAAATGGCCTTTCCTGTCTCAGATCTTGTCTCCTTGGCCAACTCTGTGAACTTCTTAGGAGCCAACGATGAGCAACTACCTGCTTTCTCATGAAAAACCCTGCATCCGAGCTTTCCTGGCATTTGGCCTTCCTCACATCTGTAGGTACCAAAAAATACTGACCCTGTCCATGGTAAATCCAAACAAGTGAGACCACTGGGACTGGGACTTGGATTGGCTCTGTGTGCCTGGCTTCCGGGATCCCACGTTCAGAGAGTTCCATCACCAAGAAAGTGAGGTGAGGTCACTTCCTTCCTGAACTGAATGAGGGCACTGTCTTGGCAGCCACTTTGTCCTAACTGTTGCTTCCAAGGGTCCCAAGAGATTGAGGCTGCCCCTACTTCCTGTGACATTTTCACAAGTTAGAATGGTATATCAACCAAAGGCACCCAGGAATAGATCTCCACACAGGCCTGGTTTGGTCCATGATCTCTACATTAAAAAAAAATCTGATTCAGACACAACCTTTTATCCTGACCGGGTTGTTTGCCATGGAAGATGACTTTTGGTCTCTCAGGTCCTTTATTGCTTCCTACATCTTCTCCAGGGATCATTTCTGCATGGACCTTTGAGGTTCTCAGCAGGTGGAAGTTTTTCTACATTTCTGTATTGTAATATCAACTCCTTCCCTGCTCTTCTGTAAAGTTAGTTTGAGGGAACAGTGTCCGGTTATGGTTAAAAACATGCTCGATTTGGGTTAGAAATCATTTTGCTGGATGAATGATCCTATTGAGAACTTGCTATGTGTAGAAGAATATATAGGTGAAATATATGTATGAAAAAAGAAATCTAAGTCTGATTTGAAGCCCAGAAGGGCATTGGGCCCTTGATAGGGATACGTGGTGTTGAATTACGTTCTGCAGAGTTGTCTCAGATAAATCCATATACAATGGCATAGCACCTTGTACGTTGCATGAATTAATGTAGAAGGAACATCAAGTCAAAAAGGCATAGTCGGTAGTGAAAGGTTAATAAAATTAATAAAATAGGTACTTGTCACTTCCTGTTTTTCTGTATGCTTAACAAAACACTTTTGAAATCTTGAGAAATGTTTGCTAATCTTGTTCTAGAATGTACTGTTCCCAACAGCCGAACTGCAGAATGTACTCCCTCAGTCGGTGTCATGCAAACCGCCCACTCGCCCTTACCCATCACTAAACTTCCCTCTCTTCCCTCTCCAAGGAAAGTATATAAGCTCTGCTTAAGCTGTTCTCATAGGTCTCTGCTCTATTTAATTTGGCTCTGAGCTCCAGCATGCTGGACCACAAATAAACCCTTTGCTGTTGCATGAGACAGTCTCTTGGTAGTATCTTCCTCTGACACTCGCCTGACCTTTACATATTGAGGTTCCACCGAGTTCCAGCAGTGTCGGACGAGAGACCCCAACGGGCTCCTCTCGGAGCAAGTAAGGCGCCTCTTTCCGGTTTCAGGTTTCTTGTTAGGGCTTGGCAAAATTGCTGGCGATGAAGAGCCTGGGCTCTCTCCGACGGTGGCTGAGAGACGTGTCACAGAGACAAAGGGCACCTCTCTGGAGGACCCCACAGAGAACTCAGGAAATCAAGGAACAATAGTCTTCTCTACTCAGTGATATTTTCTTTTAGATTCGTTATTGCCATATCATTGGGTTTTGCCGGCTACTCATTCCTGGTCTCAGTGTTGGACGTTCATTGCCTGTCTTTATGGTCTTGTCTTATCTGTGTCGTGTGTCCTTGCTTTTACTGTTTGTGGAACTTTCATTATGGAACAGAGCACGTCAATGCCTCTGTCCCTGACCCTTGATCACTGGACCAAAGTCCGCTTAAGGGCTCAGAATATTTCTTTTTTTAGTAAAACGCTGGACCTGGCAGAATCTCTGTGCCTCAGAATGGCCCATCTTTGGAGTTGTATGGCCCCTAGAAGGATCTTTCTACTTCCCACTAATTTAAAATGTCAGAGGTATTGTCTTTCAGCCAGTGCCACATAGCCATCCGGATCAACAGCCATATATCTTAACTTGGCAGGACCTCTGCAAATCTCCTCCTCCATGGGTGAAGCCTTTACTTGCCCCTACCTCTGCTCCTACTCCTTCCCCCATGATCTCTCAAACCCTCTCAACCTCCTCCTCCTCCACCCTCTGTTCTGTTCTCCCTGAGTCACAGATTTGACTCTACTTCACTCTTCTCCCCCTCCTTATCGCCTGCCCTCGTCCCCTAACACACAACACACTCTAAGTGATTCCGCTGCTGCTGACTAAGCCTCTCTACCATTGGAGGAAGCTAAGCTGGTAATAGGATCGGACAATGGACCGATGTTCATGGCCCAGGTAAGTCAGGGGTTAGCCAGGAACCTGGGGATTAATTGGAAGTTAAATTGTGCTTATTGACCACAGAGTTCAAGACAAGTAGAAAGAATGAATAGAACCATTTAAGAGACCTTAACGAAATTAAGCTTAGAGACAAGCATAGGATTGGACTATGCTCCTGCCTTATGCAATGTTTCATGCAAGAAAAAATCCCTTTGTTTCTTTGAGTAACCTTACCACGTGTGAAATTCTTTATGGTGGCCCTCCTCCAGTAGGGGACCTAAGCCCAACTGTAAGACCTAAAGATCCTTTCCACACCCCCTTGCTTGACAGACTTAAAGATCTTGAAAGAACTCAGTAATACCTGTGAAAACAGCTGGCCACTGCCTACCCAACTGGGAACCAGGGGATTCCACATCCATATCAAGTAAGAGATTTCATCTATGTAAGATGATATCAGGTGTCATCCCTGGTACCCCACTGAAAAGGACCATACCAGGTGCTATTATAACACCTACAGTGGTAAACGTAAACAGAATCACTTCCTGGATCCATGCCTCTCATCTAAAGCCTGCTCCCTGTACAGAATCTTTCTGGAAACTGAAAAAGACTGGTAACAGTTTCAAATTGTGTATTCTCAATGTGAATAAGGTTATATACTCTCCCCTTGGCTACAAGTAGTCCTAACCCTCATCAGCCCATTAAGCAGTGATGGCTGATCACAAATCCTACTGGAAAAGAAGTATGGTCTATGTCGCATACAGCCCCCTTAGGGACCTGGTGGCCATCTCTCCACCCAGACATTTGTTAGCTGGCTATAGGTATTTCCTATTGTGATATCCCTGATGAAGAGGATCCCACTAAAATACCATTAAATCCCTTCTGTACCATAGATAATGGAAACAAACATTATGGATGTAGGTACACGCGAGCCAGATGCAGGTTGGCTAGTCTAGATTACTAAGTTTGCCTGGCAGACTATCAAAGCCACAAAGAGTAACGGCTGTGTGGGGGAAAAGCCGACTTTTTCTGTATGTCATGGGAATGTGTGCATACAGGGGCTGCCTGATGGAACCCCAATTCTTCATCAAATTCAGTACACAGCATTGGCCACATTACCATTAGACAACCAAAAACTATGGCACCCAGAGGGGTCTCTAGATTCTCAAATTTTGCGTGACCTTTTTGACTTCTGCAAGTGCTCAAAAGAGTGAAAGGAAATTCCCCTATGTGGAAGCCTTTTCCCTCCTTCACTCACATCCTGAACTATGCTTCTCCAATAGATCATTATCCTCAGCCTTCTGCTCCAAACCCTCTGCTGTCACTCCCATCTCAGCAACTTGATTTCTCCCCTCCAATAACTAGATCAGAACCCCAAAGCTCCACCAGTTCTCTGACCATCGCCCCCTTGCTGAGGTAGCAGGTACATAGGTACCGCTCCACCGACTCATTCCTCTCATCTCCTGTCAGTGCCCTCACCGGGTCCCACCAGGTCCTCTTACCAGCTAACCCAATGCTCAAACGAGCTGAGGAGAGCCCTGAGACCCTTATCCAAGATGTAATGTAATTGGCCTTTAAAGTTGCTTTGTCATCACTGAAAACAGGTTACTAAAATTTAAAGTCCCTCACAGGATTTTGGGATCCTCACTCCCGTCTTTCACTCTGCTCTACCTGATCTACTGCTCAAGTTTGCTGCTAGGAAATTCCCAATACCCTTTCGCATTATTCTTTTACATCTCTCTTTTCCCTCATTCTCAGATCCTCGGAGGTGCTCTCAGCCCCAACTTCCCCGTCTTTCCCCCTCTGTACCAGGCCCACAGAAAAGTCTTAAATGACCTTCTTCAGAAGTCTTCATCATGGCTGAGTTTTGAACTTTCAGCCAAACAGTCCCAATAAAGACTTTAATGTAGACAAACATTTTCTTTTGTATTGCCCTGTTCTACTTGGCCACTGGCTAAAAATCTCAGTACTTCTAAGCTAGACAACCCCTAACTAGTTTTTCACAAAATATGTGAACAAGTCCTCTGGCCTTCAGCTGGGGCTTCACAGAGATGGCTACATTTCTAAGATAAAGAAATTACCAACCGGGCTCCATGGTAACAGCTGGCAGGGGGAAAATAAGAAAGGGAAGAAAAAGCTCTCCTGCTCCCAGGTGTCCTTGAAAAGTTAACTTGCCCAGAACAGAAGGAAAAACAGAAACAAATACTGCTTTTTTAAACTTCTGAAGACTGTGAACTTCTGAGCCCCCATCCCTTATATGTTGGGTACAAATTTCTGAAACTACCTAAACTTGAGTTTCAGGGGATTAATTGATTACAATAGAAGCAATGCCCTCTGAATCCGGTTGCAACCAAATAGGACTGTTTCCCTCTCTTGAGTGCTATCTTAGGTGCCTTGCTTTGTCAGTGCCTACAACAGCATAATTCTATATACTTAAACATCGTTTATGTTTTCATGAAATGATCAAGATATATGATAAATTGTGTAATGGTGCAGATGTTTCCCAGAGTGCTCTATCATGACGCAGGTTCATTTGAGGATCAAATAGGGGGGGCATACAACCGGTTCCACTGGGAACATATATCCCTCACTTTAGCCATCCTATTAGGAATAGGAGTTGCTGCACGGGTGGGGAGAGGAACCAGTGGCATTGTCCATGGGACACAAAAGATGACCCAATTAGAAGCAGCAATAGAGCAAAAGTAAGATATTAGAAACCTCCTTCAGGGCTTTGCATGAAACTTTAACCTCTCTCTCTGAAGTTGTTTTACAGAACAATTGAGGGTTGGACCTCCTCTTCATTAGAGAAGGGGGCCTTTGTGCTGCATTGAGGGAAGAATGTTGTTTTTATGCTGACTATACTGGAGTTGTAAAAAAATCTATCAGTAAATTTAAAAGACACCTTGAAGAGCATCAACAAGTGAGAGAGGCCCAAAAAGGGTGGCTTGAGTCTTGGTTCACACAGTCCCCCTGGTTAACTACGTTTTTATCAACCCTGGCCGGTCCAATAATAATCCTCATATTATTGCTAACTATAAAACCCTGTTTGCTCAACCGTGTAATGTCTTTTCTCCAGGCTCAAATTGGAGGAGTTAAACTTATGGTAATACCCCACTAGCAGACATTGAATGTGACACCCTCCAATGATCATTTTTATGATTAAAATTAGCCAGAAGAAGAAGTGGGGAATGAAATATTAATAAAATAGGTACTTGTCACATCTTGTTTTTCTGTATGCTTAACAGAACACTGTTGAAATCTTGAGAAATGTTTGCAAAACTTGTTCCCAGAATGTTCTATCCCCAGCTGCCAAATTGCAGAATGTACTCCCTCTCCCAGTTGAATGCAAACCGCCCACTCGCCCTGACCCATCAATACAATTCCCTCCCTTCCCTCTCCAGGGAAAGTATATAAGCTCTACTTCAGCTATTCTCAGGGCTATCTGCTCTATTCAGGTGAGCTCTGAACCCCAGCATGCTGGACACCCAATAAACCCTTTGATGTTGCATGAGATAGTCTGTTGGTAGTCTCCTCCTCTGAAGCTCGCACCACATTTACTTGGATGATTAAATGTAGAAGAGAACATCCAGTCAAAAAGGGATAGTCTGTAGCATTAGGAAGATAGTCAATAAGTTTAGGAAGAAGGGTGAGTATAAGATTTGGAACAAAAGTTTCTTAGCAATAGGATTTCGATTAGAGAGTGAATGTAAATGTCAGCACAGGTGAAGAGTCAGTCACAATGATGAACTGGGGAAAATATGTAGGAAAGCATATATCAATATAGACATTACAAAATCAGGCAGAGTATAAAGTGAGTGATAGGATTAGACATTTTGAACAGGGTTGAATTTAAATATATAATCTTAGGAAGAAACAAATATGTAGTCACAAATAGGATTGACATTTGAGAGCATTGGGCAAATTTCAGGTGGATGAATATTTCTGAGAATAATCTTGTGAATAGTTGATTGTAAATCCACATACATGAACATGAATGAATTTAGGGAGTGAATATAAGACACATATATTTCATATTTTGAAAAATCTGGAGAGTGTATATATATATATATATATATATATATATATATATATATATAATATACACATATATATACATATACATAAAACACACACACAGACAAAAAAGTAGCAATATATATGTCAATCAAAATTCATTATAAAATATATACCATCCACAGATCTAAAAATATTCATTTTACTGAACATGGATTTATGTATAATGCTTTTCAACTAGCAAGCTCACCCATAGGTTGAATATTCAGTTCCAACAGGGTTTAGTAGGAGTGATCTCTTCTAACAATTTGTATCTGCCAAGTCAGCCACCTCACAAGAATGTACGTGTGGTAGCAGATAGGAATCTATATGTGCATATAAGAATACAGAGAAAGGGAGACAGGAATTCACATATTTGTTAACCTTAAAAATACTAGGACAACTATTTCGACAAACAATTGACTAGATTTATAACTCCAACTCTGTATCATGCAAAAGGCAAGTCCATCTATACACCATGCCTACTCTGAACTGCTTGTATTTCTATTCTTTATGGGTTATTTTTCTCCATCATATTAGGATTAGTTGTCAGAGTCTGGTAGGGTATGGGTTAGAGTCAGGTATTCAGTATTTTGAATTGAAAATAGGACACTGAATCCAATGTGTATTCAAATATATACTACGGAAAAATCTTCCCACTCTCCTCCAGAACAATGCCTTGACATTACCTTCGCCCCAAGTAAGACACAATTAGAGGAGAAGAGTTAGAAAATCTGTGAATACATATCTAGAATGGAAAATGCTCCAGATTTCACATCTTTGGAGGTGGTAGAGGAGTTTCCAAAAGTAAGAGACAGGGTAAACACTCCACAAACATGGAGCTCTGCTGGCCAAAAGACTTTTTGAGAATCTGCCTCTGAGGTTGGGCACTTGAAATATATGTTGTTGTCAGGAGCTTTAGCTTTATTTGTAGTGAAACCATCAAAGCTGGATCTGCATCTATGTGACCTGGAGGAAATGGTTACTTATTTTCAAATAAAAATGAGGCAGCAGTGATGAATTCTCTTTTTGTAGGTAAACTTTGGCCACTGAGGGCTAAGGGTCTTCCCGTGTGGACTGTGAAACCAATGGTCATCCTCCAATTTTCGTGGTGTTTCTTGCTGCTGCACTGGGAGTTTGGTATTTGCTTCATGAAATACAACGAGTTCAAATGGGACACAGTGCTGAAGGGAGTTCTGTCAGGTGTGGTTGGCAGGGTCTCCAGGAGAATGCACCAACCAGGGTTCTATCTCAAGTAGCTTGCCCCCTTGACAATAGCAACATGATACTGAACATTGCTCTGAAACCTCTCCATATAAAAATATGTCTTTACATATATGGGTGTGATGGTTGCACCATGTCAGTCACAGCCATTTGGAAGCCAATGGAAGATCCACATGGCCCCACCACAGATGTTTTATCACACATTTGCATAACACAGCTCTAGGCCCACTACTTACCAGGCCCCAACATACTGGCATCTCTGTTCTACACCATTTTCATGAAACCCAGTCAATCAAGGCCCTGTCTGGTATACTCATGATCATCAACAGGACATCAAAGGTCCTCCAGTGCCAGCTGGTCATCGGAATTTCTAAAATTTCATGGTAATTATCTAGCATTTTTTCACAGATGCATTTGGAGGCAATGTTGGTTTCAATTCATTCAGGAACCATTAAATGGTGAGGAAGCTAATTTCAGGGAAATCTCTGGAGCACTCTCACAGGCAAGTCTACCCAAAGAGTGGCCAAAAAGTCACATGAAGCCAGGCCCATTGAGGTTTACAAAGTGAGGTCCAAGTGTGTTTTGAATCTCAATTTTGCCTGCCAAGTCTTTCAGAATAAAATCATGTAATATCCTGGCTGTGATTCCCAGTGTTCTGTGGAAAGCCACTCTGGGCCTTGATCCCAGGTTCCAATGGCAACTCTCATTCCTGGCCTCCTAAAATCCCAACACAATTCATGTCAATACTTCTCTGAGGTCAGTTCCAGAACTCAGTCTCTAAGGGGAATCACAGCAGAATTCATGCCCAGGTGGACCCAGTCATCTCTTCCAACTGCCACACAAATGACCACAATTATAACCAAAACACTCCTACATGGCCCTCATCTTCTACCATAAAGATACTCATCATAACATCTGGATGGAGGTTTTCATGAGAGGCACATCCCAAGACAGTGTCCAAAATAAGCTCCCTTGCCCCTCATTTGCCGAATGTCAGGGTGGCTTGGACACCCTTCCTGTGAACCAGGAGTGATCAAATAGGCCTGCCCTTAATACTGCTTCGCTTCTCCAATTTGAGGCTCTCTGACTGTGGGGTCTAGATTCTTTTTGTGAATTGGAGTCAGGAGAAAAGCCAAGCACCTCTGCAAAGATTTGAAGAACTCATTTCACCCAAAGGATCCCTATTCTGACATGATGGATTTCAGAAACCTAACAAAGAAAGGCAATATAATTCATGCACATTGATTGAACGTTTTTCCATTTTGGTTTAGATGCACATATGGGATCTTTCTTTACATCCATCAGGTGCTGAGAATCTAAGTCACAGCCTAAAACAGGGCAAAGGGCCTGAATCAGACACATCCTTTTCCAATGAAATTAAGCAAAGAGCCAGAGGTGATGCACATTCATTTCCATTTGAAAACTGTTTTCTTCAGGCTTAACAAAGGGGTTGCATGAGACATAGACCTTTCTGATATTCAGGGCAACAGAACAATAGGTAAGCAAAAGGCCCAAAGCAGGGTATCTCCACTGAGACTTTCCTGGTCACACTGATATCTGAGTTTTCTGAGATGCGGGCCATTCCATTCAGGTATCCAGTACATGGCCATGTCAAAGACCTTGGATTTGGTACATATCTTGGACACATAACCATGAGCCTATTCTAGAGAGTGGCCAGAATTCAGGAAGAAAACAGGGACTTAGGAAGGTATTAGGTGTTGCCCGTGCATAAGGCAAGCCACACTCCATTCATAAATTATGCAGGATGAATGCTGGGAAGCTTTATACTAGACATGACACATCCATTGCTGCATTCTCTTTTCTCATGTCTACTAGCACAGGCACAGTGGGATACACAGACATGGAAACACTCACCTCGTCAAACGACTTACCAGAAACAGTTCACTCCAAAACAAACAAACCGCCAATCCTACCTATTTTCAGAACATGAGACAAACCACAAACCCACACCCACTCCCAAAAAGGCACCTCCTTCCCCAAGTAGGTGTGTGACTAACCAGAGTGTCCTCTGACTGGTGGCCATACTCTGTTCTTCCGAAATGGCCTGTCCTCTCTCAGATCTGTTTTCCTTGGCGAACTCTGTAAAGTTGTAAGGAAAAAATGGAGAGCTACTACCTGCTTTCTCAGGAAAGTTCCCTCTTCAGAGCTCTCCAGGCATTTGGTAATCCTCACTTCAGTAGGTACCAAGAATGACTGACTCTATCCTTGCTAAATCCAAACAAGTGAGCCCACTGGGACTGGGACTGAAACTGCCTCTGGGTGCCTGGCTCCTTGGATACATAGTTCAGAGAGTTCCATCACCAAGGAAATGAGGTATGTCACATTCTTTGGAACTGAATGAGGTAACTGCCTTGGCAAATGTATATCTAATGATGTACAAAAACTAAAGAAATAATAATGTACCAGTGTCGAATACAAATGAATGACAAATTACATATCATGTCCCATAGGATTCTACTTGCATTGATGTTAGACTGTGTCAGTTACTGTAGAATAATTAGGATTTGTATGCACCATTCACTGAAGTTAGTTTTCAGTACTAGGAAACAAATATGTATTTCAGGTGGATGAATATTTCTGATTATAATCTTGTGAAAAGTGGATTATAAATCCACATACATGAACATGAATGAATTTAGAGAGTGTATATTAGACACATATATTTCATATTTTGAAAAATTTGGAGAGTATATCTATATCTATATCTACATCTATACACACACACACACACACACACACACACAACACTCACAGACATTAAAAAGTACCAATATAAATGCCAATCGAAATTCATCAGTAAATATATATCATCCAAAATGCAAAAATATTTATTTTACTGAACATGAGTTAATGTATAATGTTGTTCCACAAGGATGCTCTCCTATAGGTTGAATTTTCATTTCCAACAGCATTAAGGAGGAGTGAACACTTCTCACAATTTGTATCTGCCAAGACAGCCACCTCACAAAAATGTACGTGTGATACTTGGTAGGATTCTATATATGCATATAAATATACATGTGTGAATAGGCTACAGAAAAGGGAAACAAGAATTCACATATTTGTTAAGTTTAAAAACATATGGAGAATATTTCAATTAAAATTTGACTAGATTTATAACTCCTACCTTATATAATGCAAATGTCAAGTCCAACTATACAACATGTCTCCTCTGAAGTTTTTGTATTTCCATTGTGTTGGGTTAATTTTCTCCATTATATTAGGATGAATAGTCTGAGACTACTAGGTATGGGTTAGTGTCAGGGATTCAGTATTTTGAATGGAAAATTGGAAAATGAATCCAATGTGTATGTAAATATATGCTGCACAAATATCCTCCCGCTCTCATCCAGAACAATGCCTTGACATTACCTTCACCCCAAGTAAGACACAATTAGAGGAGAAGAGTTACAAAATCAGTGAATACATATCTGGAATGGAAAATGCTCAGGAGTTCACAACCTTGGAGGTGGTAGAGGAGTTTCCAAAACTAAGGGACAGGGTAAACACTCCACAAACATGGAGCTCTGCTGGCCTAAAAACTTTTTGAGAAACTGCCTCTGAGCTTCCACACTTGAAATATATGTTGTTTTCAGGAGATTTGGATTCCTCTGTAGTGAGACCATCAAAGCTGGGTCTGCATCTATGTGACCTGGAGGACATGGTTTCGTATTTTCCAATGAACAAGATGAAGCAGTGCTGAATCCTCTCTTTGTAGGTAAACTGAGGCCACTGGGGATTAAGTGTCTCCCCGTGTGGACTGTGATGCCATTTGGTCCTCCTCCAATTTGTGGTGTTTTTGCTGCTGCACTGTGAGTTTGGTATTTGTTTCATGAAATACTAGGAGCTAAACTGGGACACAGTGCTGGAGGGAGTTCTGTCACGTGTGGTGGGTCAGGGTCTGCAAGAGAATGCACCAAATATGCTCCTATCTCTCACAGCTTGCCCCATTGCCCCCTTGTCCATATCAACCTAATTCTTAATTTTCCTCTGAAAACTCTCCATATAAGAAGATGCCTTTACATATAAGGGTCTGCTGGCTGCACCATGTCAGTTACAAGCCATTTGGAATTCAATGGTAGATCCACATGGCCCTACCACGGATGTTTTATCAAACACCTCCCCACCACTGCTCTAGACCCACTACTCAGCAGGCTCCAACTTACTGGCATCTCTGTTCTACACCATTTTCATGAAACTCAGTAAATCAAGGCACTGTCTGGTATACTCATGATCAGCAACAGGACATCCAATGTTTCTCCAGTGCCACCTGGTCATAGGAATTTCAAAAATTTCATGGTATTTATCTAGCCATTTTTCAAGCATGAAGTTGGAGGCACTGTGGGTTTCAGTTCATTCAGCAAACATTAAATGGTGAGGAAGCTCATTTCAATGAAATCTCTGGAGAACTCTCACAGGCACGGCTTCCCAAAGAGTGGACAAACGGTCACATTAGGCCAGGCCCATTGAGGTCTACAATGTGAAGTCCATGTGTGTTTTGACTCTCAACTATGGCTGCCATTTCTTTAAGAATAAAATCATGTGATATCCTTGCTGAGATTCCCAGGCCTCTGTGGAAATCCACCCGGGGCCTAGGTCTCAGTTTCCAAGAGTGACTTTCATGCGTGGCCTCTTAAAATCCCAACAAAATTCATGGCAATGCTTCTCTGAGTTCAGTTCCAAAACCCAGTCTCTAAGGGGAATCACACCAGAGTTCAAGCCCACGTGGACCCAGTCATTTTTTCCAATGCAACACAAATGACCAAAATTAAAACAAAAACACTCCCACATGGCCTTCATCTTATTCCATATAGTCAATCATCTTAACCTCTGGCTGGAGATTTCCATGAGGGGCGCAGCCCAAGACAGTGTCCAAAATCAGCTCGTTTGCCCCTCATTTGCCTAAAGTCAGGGTAGCCTGGACACCGTTTCTGTGAACCAGGAGTGAACAAATAAGCCTGCCGTTAATACTTCTTTGTTTCTCCCATTTGAGGCCTACTGATTTTAGGTATCTATTCTTTAGGTGATTTAGAGTCATGCGAAAACACAAGCACCTCTGCAGGGCTTTGAAGAACTCATTTGACCCAAAGAATCCCTATTGTCATTTGATGGAGTGCAGGAACATAACAGAGGAAGGCAAGAGACTTCATCCACAATGAATGATATTTTTTGCCATTTTGGTTTTGGAAGCTCACATGGGATCATTCCTAAGATCCATCAGGTGCTGAGAATCTAAGTCACAGCCACACACAGGTCCAAGAGGATGATAAAGAGCCACAGGTGAGGCCCATTCATTTCCATTTGAAAACTGTTTTCTTCAGGCTTCACAAAGGGGTGGCCTGAGGCAAAGACCTTCCTGACATTCAGTGAAACACAACAATAAGTAAGCAAAAGGTCCAAAGCAGGGTTTCTGCACTGAGACTTTCCTGGTCACACTGATATCTGAGTTTTCTGAGATGCTCGCCATTCTCTTCAGATATCCAGTACATGGCCATGTCACAGAGCTTGGAGGTGGTACATATTTTGGACACAAATCCATGAGCCTATTCTGGAGAGTGGCCAGAATTCAAGAAGAAAACAACAACTTAGAAAGGTAGCAGGTGTTGCACATCGATAAGACAAGCTGCAGTCCATTCATATATTGGGCAGGATGAATTATGGGAAAATTTATACTAGACAGGACACATCCATTAATGC
Source organism: Callospermophilus lateralis (assembly GCF_048772815.1). Taxonomy (NCBI): domain Eukaryota; kingdom Metazoa; phylum Chordata; class Mammalia; order Rodentia; family Sciuridae; genus Callospermophilus; species Callospermophilus lateralis. The sequence goes on along the minus strand of NW_027514424.1, from coordinate 849,006 downwards.
ATTCTCTTTTCTAATGTCTACAACAACGGACACAGTGGGATACACAGAAACAGAAACACTCGCCGTGTCAAATGACTTACTAGAAACTGTCCACTCCAACCAAACAAACCGCCTTTCCTATCTATTCTCAGAACATGAGACAAAACAACAAACCCACACCCACTCCCACAAAGGCACCTCCTTCTCCCAAGTAGGTCTGTGACTATCCGGAGTGTCCTCTGACTGGTGGGCCATACTATGTTCCCCCGAAATGGCCTGTCTTCTCTCAGATCTTGTTTCCTTGACCAACTCTGTGAAGATGTCAGGAAAAAGTGGTTAGCCACTACCTGTTTTCTCAGGAAAGGTCCATCTTCAGAGCTCTCCTGGCATTTGGCCATCCTCACATCATTAGGTACCAAGAAAACTGACTCTGTCCTTGGTAAATCCAAACAAGTGAGCCCACTGGGACTGGGACTGGGACTGCCTCTGGGTGCCTGGCTTCTTGGATACCAAGTTCAGAGAGTTCCATCACCAAGGAAATGAGGTATGTCACATTCTTTGGAACTGAATGAGGTCACTGCCTTGGCAACCACTTTGTCCTAACAGTTGCTTCCAAGGGTAACATATGTTGGACGTTTCCCCTACTTCCTGTGACACTTTCATAAGGTAGAATGTATATCACCATTGGCACCCGGGAACAGCTCTCCACTCAGCCCTGGTTTGGTCCATCTTCTGTACAATAAGAAGAGAGAGAGGCAGATTCAGACACATCCCTTCATCCTGACCAGGTTGTTTGCCATGGAAGATGACTTTTGCTCTCTCAGGTGCTTCATACCTGCCTACAACTTCTCCAGGTATCATTTGTGCATGGACATTTGAGGTTCTCATCAGGTGGAAGGTCCCCAAATTTCCTGTATTGTAAGAACCACTCTGTCCCTGCTCTTCTGTAAAATGATTGAGGGAACAGTGTATACTTGGGGTTAAAAACAGGTTTGATTTGGATAACGAGTGATTCTGTGTGATGAATAATGGTATTGGGAACCTGCAATATTTACAAGAATATAGAGGTAAAATATAAGTAGGAAAACAGAAATCTAGGTATGATTTGAAGCCCAGAAGGGTTTTGCCCTTGATTGGGATACTTAGCTTTGAATGATGTTCTGCAAAGATGCCTCAGATAATTCGATATACAATGGCATAGGACCTTGTACATTGGATGATTGAATTTAGAAGAGAACATCCAGTCAAAAAGGGATATTCAGTAGGATTAGGAAGATAGTCGGTAGGTTTAGGAAGAAGAGTGAGTATAGGATTTGGACCAAAAGTTCTTTAGCAATAGACTTTCGGTTGTTGAGTGAATGTAAATGTCAGTCACTATGTTGAACTGGGGAAAATATGTAGAAAAGCAGATATCAATAGAAACATTACGAAATCAGGCAAAGTATAAAGTGAGTGATAGAATTAGACATTTTCAATAGGTTGAGTTTGAATATATAAATTAGGAAAAAAACAAATATGTAGTCACCAATAGGATTGAAAATTGACAGCATTAGGCAACCTGGACATGGATGTTTTTAGAAATCCATGTTCACTTTCCATTAAGGCTTTGGTACAATCATAAGTGTGACCTTTCCATTTTTTTTGCAGAATATTACTGGGATAATGAGGTGACATGAGTATTTCTTTCACCATTTCTGGGAGCAATATATTGAAGATGTAAAATGAGAATCGGGGGTACAAAGAAGTGTACCCTTTTTCTAGGAATATAGAGAAAAAGCATGAATAGACCATACTGTGAATAAATAATAATACTTTTTTGAACTTTAAATAATGAATTGAACTGATATCGGAAAAATTAAAGGAAATCGTATATTGATATACCATCATTCATTCCAACCAGGTATATATGTAATGGAAATATTTGTGTTTTAGTTTGTCATGAAGAGTGTGTGAGTTTTGCTTCAAAATGATTATGGAAATTCAAAATAATGTGTTTGGAAAGAAGTCTCATGAAAATACCAGTCAAGAAACCCTGACAATACATGTGTTCTGAAGCAAGAAGTGGTGAAAGTTGAAACAAATGCTTATTAATTTGTGAACTTGTGGATGAAATGTATATCCTGTGATGTGCAAAAACTGAAGAAACAATAATGTACCAGTGTTGAATACAAATGAATGACAAATTACATATCATGTCCCATAGGAGTCTACTTGCATTGATGTTAGACTGGGTCAGTTACTGTAGAATAATTAGGATTTGTATGCACCATTCACTGAAGTTAATTTTCAGTACTAGGAAACAAATATGTATTTCAGGTGGATGAATATTTCTGATTATAATCTTGTGAAAAGTGGATTATAAATCCACATACATGAACATGAATGAATTTAGAGAGTGTATATTAGACACATATATTTCATATTTTGAAAAATTTGGAGAGTATATCTATATCTATATCTATATCTATACACACACACACACACACACACACACAACTCACAGACATTAAAAAGTACCAATATAAATGCCAATCGAAATTCATCAGTAAATATGTATCATCCACAAATGCAAAAATATTTATTTTACTGAACATGAGTTAATGTATAATGTTGTTCTACTAGGACGCTCTCCTATAAGTTGAATTTTCATTTCCAACAGCATTTAGGAGGAGTGAACTCTTCTCACAATTTGTATCTCCCAAGACAGCCACCTCACAAAAATGTACGTGTGATACCTGGTAGGATTCTATATATGCATATAAATATACATGTGTGAATAGACTACAGAACAAGGAAACAAGAATTCACATATTTGTTAAGTTTAAAACACATGGAGAATATTTCAAATAAATTTGACTAGATTTATAACTCCTACCTTATATAATGCAAATGTCAAGTCCAACTATACAACATATCTCCTCTCAAGTACTTGTATTTCTAATGTGTTGGGTTAATTTTCTCCATTATATTAGGATGAATAGTCTGAGTCTACTAGGTATGGGTTAGTGTCAGGGATTCAGTATTTCGAATGGAAAATTGGAAAATGAATCCAATGTGTATGTAAATATATGCTGGACAAATATCCTCCCGCTCTCACCCAGAACAATGCCTTGACATTACCTTCACCCCAAGTAAGACACAATTAGAGGAGAAGAGTTACAAAATCAGTGAATACATATCTGGAATGGAAAATGCTCAGGAGTTCACAACCTTGGAGGTGGTAGAGGAGTTTTCAAAACTAAGGGACAGGGTAAACACTCCACAAACATGGAGCTCTGCTGGCCTAAAAACTTTTTGTGAAACTGCCTCTGAGCTTCCACACTTGAAATATATGTTGTTTTCAGGAGATTTGGCTTCCTCTGTAGTGAGACCATCAAAGCTGGGTCTGCATCTATGTCACCTGGAGGACATGGTTTCTTATTTTCCAATGAACAAGATGAAGCAGTGCTGAATCCTCTCTTTGTAGGTAAACTGAGGCCACTGGAGACTAAGTGTCTCCCCGTGTGGACTGTGAAGCCATTTGGTCCTCCTCCACTTTTTGTGGTGTTTTTGCTGCTGCACTGTGAGTTTGGTATTTGTTTCACGAAATACTAGGAGCTAAACTGGGACACAGTGCTGGAGGGAGTTCTGTCACATGTGGTGGGTCAGGGTCTGCAAGAGAATGCACCAACTAGGCTCCTATCTCTCACAGCTTGCCCCATTGCCCCCTTGTCCATATCAACCTGATTCTTAATTTTCCTCTGAAAACTCTTCATATAACAAGATGCCTTTACATATAAGGGTCTGCTGGCTGCACCATGTCAGTTACAAGCCATTTGGAATCCAATGGTAGGTCCACATGGCCCTACCACGGATGTTTTATCAAACACCTCCCCACCACTGCTCTAGACCCACTACTCAGCAGGCTCCAACTTACTGGCATCTCTGTTCTACACCATTTTCATGAAACTCAGTAAATCAAGGCACTGTCTGGTATACTCATGATGAGCAACAGGACATCCAATGTTTCTCCAGTGCCACCTGGTCATAGGAATTTCAAAAATTTCATGGTATTTATCTAGCCATTTTTCAAGCATGAAGTTGGAGGCACTGTGGGTTTCAGTTCATTCAGCAAACTTTAAATGGTGAGGAAGCTCATTTCAATGAAATCTCTGGAGAACTCTCACAGGCACGGCTTCCCAAAGAGTGGACAAAAGGTCACATTAGGCCAGGCCCATTGAGGTCTACAATGTGAGGTCCATGTGTGTTTTGACTCTCAACTATGGCTGCCATTTCTTTAAGAATAAAATCATGTGATATCCTTGCTGAGATTCCCAGGCCTCTGTGGAAATCCACCCAGGGCCTAGGTCTCAGTTTCCAAGAGCGACTTTCATGCGTGGCCTCTTAAAATCCCAACAAAATTCATGGCAATGCTTCTCTGAGTTCAGTTCCAAAACCCAGTCTCTAAGGGGAATCACACCAGAGTTCAAGCCCACGTGGACCCAGTCATTTTTTCCAATGCAACACAAATGACCAAAATTAAAACCAAATCACTCCCACATGGCCCTCATCTTATTCCATATAGTCAATCATCTTAACCTCTGGCTGGAGGTTTCCATGAGGTGCGCAGCCCAAGACAGTGTCCAAAATCAGCTCGTTTGCCCCTCATTTGCCTAAAGTCAGGGTAGCCTGGACACCGTTTCTGTGAACCAGGAGTGAACAAATAAGCCTGCCGTTAATACTTCTTTGTTTCTCCAATTTGAGGCCTACTGATTTTAGGTATCGATTCTTTAGGTGATTTAGAGTCATGCAAAAACACAAGCACCTCTGCAGGGCTTTGAAGAACTCATTTGACCCAAAGAATCCCTATTGTCATTTGATGGAGTGCAGGAACATAACAGAGGAAGGCGAGAGACTTCATCCACAATGAATGATATTTTTTGCCATTTTGGTTTTGGAAGCTCACATGGGATCATTCTTAAGATCCATCAGGTGCTGAGAATCTAAGTCACAGCCACACACAGGTCCAAGAGGCTGATAAAGACACATCCCTTTCCAAAGCAATTAAGCAAAGAGCCACAGGTGAGGCCCATTCATTTCCATTTGAAAACTGTTTTCTTCAGGCTTCACAAAGGGGTGGCCTGAGGCAAAGACCTTCCTGACATTCAGTGCAACACAACAATAAGTAAGCAAAAGGCCCAAAGCAGGGTTTCTGCACTGAGACTTTCCTGGTCACACTGATATCTGAGTTTTCTGAGATGCTCGCCATTCTCTTCAGCTATCCAGTACCTGGCCATGTCACAGAGCTTGGAGGTGGTACATATTTTGGACACAAATCCATGAGCCTATTCTGGAGAGTGGCCAGAATTCAGGAAGAAAACTACAACTTAGAAAGATAGCAGGTGTTGCACATCGATAAGACAAGCTGCAGTCCATTCATATATTGGGCATGGGAAGATTTATACTAGACAGGACATATCCATTAATGCATTCTCTTTTCTAATGTCTACAACAACGGACACAGTGGGATACCCAGAAAGAGAAACACTCGCCGTGTCAAATGACTTACTAGAAACTGTCCACTCCAACCAAACAAACCGCCTTTCCTATCTATTCTCAGAACATGAGACAAAACAACAAACCCACACCCACTCCCACAAAGGCACCTCCTTCCCCCAAGTAGGTCTATGACTATCCGGAGTGTCCTCTGACTGGTGGGCCATACTATGTTCCCCCGAAATGGCCTGTCTTCTCTCAGATCTTGTTTCCTTGACCAACTCTGTGAAGATGTCAGGAAAAAGTGGTTAGCCACTACCTGTTTTCTCAGGAAAGGTCCATCTTCAGAGCTCTCCTGGCATTTGGCCATCCTCACATCATTAGGTACCAAGAAAACTGACTCTGTCCTTGGTAAATCCAAACAAGTGAGCCCACTGGGACTGGGACTGGGACTGCCTCTGGGTGCCTGGCTTCTTGGATACCAAGTTCAGAGAGTTCCATCACCAAGGAAATGAGGTATGTCACATTCTTTGGAACTGAATGAGGTCACTGCCTTGGCAACCACTTTGTCCTAACAGTTGCTTCCAAGGGTAACATAAGATGGACGTTTCCCCTACTTCCTGTGACACTTTCATAAGGTAGAATGTATATCACCATTGGCACCCGGGAACAGCTCTCCACTCAGCCCTGGTTTGGTCCATCTTCTGTACAATAAGAAGAGAGAGAGGCAGATTCAGACACATCCCTTCATCCTGACCAGGTTGTTTGCCATGGAAGATGACTTTTGCTCTCTCAGGTGCTTCATACCTGCCTACAACTTCTCCAGGTATCATTTGTGCATGGACATTTGAGGTTCTCATCAGGTGGAAGGTCCCCAACCTTCCTGTATTGTAAGAACCACTCTGTCCCTGCTCTTCTGTAAAATGATTGAGGGAACAGTGTATACTTGGGGTTAAAAACAGGTTTGATTTGGATTATGAGTGATTCTGTGTGATGAATAATGGTATTGGGAACCTGCAATATTTACAAGAATATAGAGGTGAAATATAAGTAGGAAAACAGAAATCTAGGTATGATTTGAAGCCCAGAAGGGTTTTACCCTTGATTGGGATACTTAGCTTTGAATGATGTTCTGCAAAGATGCCTCAGATAATTCGATATACAATGGCATAGGACCTTGTACATTGGATGATTGAATTTAGAAGAGAACATCCAGTCAAAAAGGGATATTCAGTAGGATTAGGAAGATAGTTGGTAGGTTTAGGAAGAAGAGTGAGTATAGGATTTGGACCAAAAGTTCTTTAGCAATAGACTTTCGGTTGTTGAGTGAATGTAAATGTTAGCACATATGAAGAGTCAGTCACTATGTTGAACTGGGGAAAATATGTAGAAAAGCAGATATCAATAGAAACATTACGAAATCAGGCAAAGTATAAAGTGAGTGATAGAATTAGACATTTTCAATAGGTTGAGTTTGAATATATAAATTAGGAAAAAAACAAATATGTAGTCACCAATAGGATTGAAAATTGACAGCATTAGGCAACCTGGAAATGGATGTTTTTAGAAATCCATGTTCACTTTCCATTAAGGCTTTGGTACAATCATAAGTGTGACCTTTCCATTTTTTGTCCAGAATATTACTGTGATAATGAGGTGACATGAGTATTTCTTTCACCATTTCTGGGAGCAATATATTGAAGATGTAAAATGAGAATCGGGGGTATAAAGAAGTGTACACTTTTTCTAGGAATATAGAGAAAAAGCATGAATAGACCATACTGTGAATAAATAATAATACTTTTTTGAACTTTAAATAATGAATTGAACTGATATCGGAAAAATTAAAGGAAATCGTATATTGATATACAATCATTCATTCCAACCAGGTATATATGTAATGGAAATATTTGTGTTTTAGTTTGTCATGAAGAGTGTGTGAGTTTTGCTTCAAAATGATTATGGAAATTCAAAATAATGTGTTTGGAAAGAAGTCTCATGAAAATACCAGTCAAGAAACCCTGACAATACATGTGTTCTGAAGCAAGAAGTGGTGAAAGTTGAAACAAATGCTTATTAATTTGTGAACTTGTGGATGAAATGTATATCCTGTGATGTGCAAAAACTGAAGAAACAATAATGTACCAGTGTCGAATACAAATGAATGACAAATTACATATCATGTCCCATAGGAGTCTACTTGCATTGATGTTAGACTGGGTCAGTTACTGTAGAATAATTAGGATTTGTATGCACCATTCACTGAAGTTAATTTTCAGTACTAGGAAACAAATATGTATTTCAGGTGGATGAATATTTCTGATTATAATCTTGTGAAAAGTGGATTATAAATCCACATACATGAACATGAATGAATTTAGAGAGTGTATATTAGACACATATATTTCATATTTTGAAAAATTTGGAGAGTATATCTATATCTATATCTATATCTACACACACACACACACACACACACACACACACACAACTCACAGACATTAAAAAGTACCAATATAAATGCCAATCGAAATTCATCAGTAAATATGTATCATCCACAAATGCAAAAATATTTATTTTACTGAACATGAGTTAATGTATAATGTTGTTCTACTAGGACGCTCTCCTATAAGTTGAATTTTCATTTCCAACAGCATTTAGGAGGAGTGAACTCTTCTCACAATTTGTATCTCCCAAGACAGCCACCTCACAAAAATGTACGTGTGATACCTGGTAGGATTCTATATATGCATATAAATATACATGTGTGAATAGACTACAGAACAAGGAAACAAGAATTCACATATTTGTTAAGTTTAAAACACATGGAGAATATTTCAAATAAATTTGACTAGATTTATAACTCCTACCTTATATAATGCAAATGTCAAGTCCAACTATACAACATATCTCCTCTCAAGTACTTGTATTTCTAATGTGTTGGGTTAATTTTCTCCATTATATTAGGATGAATAGTCTGAGTCTACTAGGTATGGGTTAGTGTCAGGGATTCAGTATTTCGAATGGAAAATTGGAAAATGAATCCAATGTGTATGTAAATATATGCTGGACAAATATCCTCCCGCTCTCACCCAGAACAATGCCTTGACATTACCTTCACCCCAAGTAAGACACAATTAGAGGAGAAGAGTTACAAAATCAGTGAATACATATCTGGAATGGAAAATGCTCAGGAGTTCACAACCTTGGAGGTGGTAGAGGAGTTTTCAAAACTAAGGGACAGGGTAAACACTCCACAAACATGGAGCTCTGCTGGCCTAAAAACTTTTTGTGAAACTGCCTCTGAGCTTCCACACTTGAAATATATGTTGTTTTCAGGAGATTTGGCTTCCTCTGTAGTGAGACCATCAAAGCTGGGTCTGCATCTATGTCACCTGGAGGACATGGTTTCTTATTTTCCAATGAACAAGATGAAGCAGTGCTGAATCCTCTCTTTGTAGGTAAACTGAGGCCACTGGAGACTAAGTGTCTCCCCGTGTGGACTGTGAAGCCATTTGGTCCTCCTCCACTTTTTGTGGTGTTTTTGCTGCTGCACTGTGAGTTTGGTATTTGTTTCACGAAATACTAGGAGCTAAACTGGGACACAGTGCTGGAGGGAGTTCTGTCACATGTGGTGGGTCAGGGTCTGCAAGAGAATGCACCAACTAGGCTCCTATCTCTCACAGCTTGCCCCATTGCCCCCTTGTCCATATCAACCTGATTCTTAATTTTCCTCTGAAAACTCTTCATATAACAAGATGCCTTTACATATAAGGGTCTGCTGGCTGCACCATGTCAGTTACAAGCCATTTGGAATCCAATGGTAGGTCCACATGGCCCTACCACGGATGTTTTATCAAACACCTCCCCACCACTGCTCTAGACCCACTACTCAGCAGGCTCCAACTTACTGGCATCTCTGTTCTACACCATTTTCATGAAACTCAGTAAATCAAGGCACTGTCTGGTATACTCATGATGAGCAACAGGACATCCAATGTTTCTCCAATGCCACCTGGTCATAGGAATTTCAAAAATTTCATGGTATTTATCTAGCCATTTTTCAAGCATGAAGTTGGAGGCACTGTGGGTTTCAGTTCATTCAGCAAACTTTAAATGGTGAGGAAGCTCATTTCAATGAAATCTCTGGAGAACTCTCACAGGCACGGCTTCCCAAAGAGTGGACAAAAGGTCACATTAGGCCAGGCCCATTGAGGTCTACAATGTGAGGTCCATGTGTGTTTTGACTCTCAACTATGGCTGCCATTTCTTTAAGAATAAAATCATGTGATATCCTTGCTGAGATTCCCAGGCCTCTGTGGAAATCCACCCGGGGCCTAGGTCTCAGTTTCCAAGAGCGACTTTCATGCGTGGCCTCTTAAAATCCCAACAAAATTCATGGCAATGCTTCTCTGAGTTCAGTTCCAAAACCCAGTCTCTAAGGGGAATCACACCAGAGTTCAAGCCCACGTGGACCCAGTCATTTTTTCCAATGCAACACAAATGACCAAAATTAAAACCAAATCACTCCCACATGGCCCTCATCTTATTCCATATAGTCAATCATCTTAACCTCTGGCTGGAGGTTTCCATGAGGTGCGCAGCCCAAGACAGTGTCCAAAATCAGCTCGTTTGCCCCTCATTTGCCTAAAGTCAGGGTAGCCTGGACACCGTTTCTGTGAACCAGGAGTGAACAAATAAGCCTGCCGTTAATACTTCTTTGTTTCTCCAATTTGAGGCCTACTGATTTTAGGTATCGATTCTTTAGGTGATTTAGAGTCATGCAAAAACACAAGCACCTCTGCAGGGCTTTGAAGAACTCATTTGACCCAAAGAATCCCTATTGTCATTTGATGGAGTGCAGGAACATAACAGAGGAAGGCGAGAGACTTCATCCACAATGAATGATATTTTTTGCCATTTTGGTTTTGGAAGCTCACATGGGATCATTCTTAAGATCCATCAGGTGCTGAGAATCTAAGTCACAGCCACACACAGGTCCAAGAGGCTGATAAAGACACATCCCTTTCCAAAGCAATTAAGCAAAGAGCCACAGGTGAGGCCCATTCATTTCCATTTGAAAACTGTTTTCTTCAGGCTTCACAAAGGGGTGGCCTGAGGCAAAGACCTTCCTGACATTCAGTGCAACACAACAATAAGTAAGCAAAAGGCCCAAAGCAGGGTTTCTGCACTGAGACTTTCCTGGTCACACTGATATCTGAGTTTTCTGAGATGCTCGCCATTCTCTTCAGCTATCCAGTACCTGGCCATGTCACAGAGCTTGGAGGTGGTACATATTTTGGACACAAATCCATGAGCCTATTCTGGAGAGTGGCCAGAATTCAGGAAGAAAACTACAACTTAGAAAGATAGCAGGTGTTGCACATCGATAAGACAAGCTGCAGTCCATTCATATATTGGGCATGGGAAGATTTATACTAGACAGGACATATCCATTAATGCATTCTCTTTTCTAATGTCTACAACAAAGGACACAGTGGGATACCCAGAAAGAGAAACACTCGCCGTGTCAAATGACTTACTAGAAACTGTCCACTCCAACCAAACAAACCGCCTTTCCTATCTATTCTCAGAACATGAGACAAAACAACAAACCCACACCCACTCCCACAAAGGCACCTCCTTCCCCCAAGTAGGTCTGTGACTATCCGGAGTGTCCTCTGACTGGTGGGCCATACTATGTTCCCCCGAAATGGCCTGTCTTCTCTCAGATCTTGTTTCCTTGACCAACTCTGTGAAGATGTCAGGAAAAAGTGGTTAGCCACTACCTGTTTTCTCAGGAAAGGTCCATCTTCAGAGCTCTCCTGGCATTTGGCCATCCTCACATCATTAGGTACCAAGAAAACTGACTCTGTCCTTGGTAAATCCAAACAAGTGAGCCCACTGGGACTGGGACTGGGACTGCCTCTGGGTGCCTGGCTTCTTGGATACCAAGTTCAGAGAGTTCCATCACCAAGGAAATGAGGTATGTCACATTCTTTGGAACTGAATGAGGTCACTGCCTTGGCAACCACTTTGTCCTAACAGTTGCTTCCAAGGGTAACATAAGATGGACGTTTCCCCTACTTCCTGTGACACTTTCATAAGGTAGAATGTATATCACCATTGGCACCCGGGAACAGCTCTCCACTCAGCCCTGGTTTGGTCCATCTTCTGTACAATAAGAAGAGAGAGAGGCAGATTCAGACACATTCCTTCATCCTGACCAGGTTGTTTGCCATGGAAGATGACTTTTGCTCTCTCAGGTGCTTCATACCTGCCTACAACTTCTCCAGGTATCATTTGTGCATGGACATTTGAGGTTCTCATCAGGTGGAAGGTCCCCAAATTTCCTGTATTGTAAGAACCACTCTGTCCCTGCTCTTCTGTAAAATGATTGAGGGAACAGTGTATACTTGGGGTTAAAAACAGGTTTGATTTGGATTACGAGTGATTCTGTGTGATGAATAATGGTATTGGGAACCTGCAATATTTACAAGAATATAGAGGTGAAATATAAGTAGGAAAACAGAAATCTAGGTATGATTTGAAGCCCAGAAGGGTTTTGCCCTTGATTGGGATACTTAGCTTTGAATGATGTTCTGCAAAGATGCCTCAGATAATTCGATATACAATGGCATAGGACCTTGTACATTGGATGATTGAATTTAGAAGAGAACATCCAGTCAAAAAGGGATATTCAGTAGGATTAGGAAGATAGTCGGTAGGTTTAGGAAGAAGAGTGAGTATAGGATTTGGACCAAAAGTTCTTTAGCAATAGACTTTCGGTTGTTGAGTGAATGTAAATGTCAGCACATATGAAGAGTCAGTCACTATGTTGAACTGGGGAAAATATGTAGAAAAGCAGATATCAATAGAAACATTACGAAATCAGGCAAAGTATAAAGTGAGTTATAGAATTAGACATTTTCAATAGGTTGAGTTTGAATATATAAATTAGGAAAAAAACAAATATGTAGTCACCAATAGGATTGAAAATTGACAGCATTAGGCAACCTGGACATGGATGTTTTTAGAAATCCATGTTCACTTTCCATTAAGGCTTTGGTACAATCATAAGTGTGACCTTTCCATTTTTTGTCCAGAATATTACTGGGATAATGAGGTGACATGAGTATTTCTTTCACCATTTCTGGGAGCAATATATTGAAGATGTAAAATGAGAATCGGGGGTACAAAGAAGTGTACCCTTTTTCTAGGAATATAGAGAAAAAGCATGAATAGACCATACTGTGAATAAATAATAATACTTTTTTGAACTTTAAATAATGAATTGAACTGATATCGGAAAAATTAAAGGAAATCGTATATTGATATACAATCATTCATTCCAACCAGGTATATATGTAATGGAAATATTTGTGTTTTAGTTTGTCATGAAGAGTGTGTGAGTTTTGCTTCAAAATGATTATGGAAATTCAAAATAATGTGTTTGGAAAGAAGTCTCATGAAAATACCAGTCAAGAAACCCTGACAATACATGTGTTCTGAAGCAAGAAGTGGTGAAAGTTGAAACAAATGCTTATTAATTTGTGAACTTGTGGATGAAATGTATATCCTGTGATGTGCAAAAACTGAAGAAACAATAATGTACCAGTGTCGAATACAAATGAATGACAAATTACATATCATGTCCCATAGGAGTCTACTTGCATTGATGTTAGACTGGGTCAGTTACTGTAGAATAATTAGGATTTGTATGCACCATTCACTGAAGTTAATTTTCAGTACTAGGAAACAAATATGTATTTCAGGTGGATGAATATTTCTGATTATAATCTTGTGAAAAGTGGATTATAAATCCACATACATGAACATGAATGAATTTAGAGAGTGTATATTAGACACATATATTTCATATTTTGAAAAATTTGGAGAGTATATCTATATCTATATCTATATCTACACACACACACACACACACACACACACACACACAACTCACAGACATTAAAAAGTACCAATATAAATGCCAATCGAAATTCATCAGTAAATATGTATCATCCACAAATGCAAAAATATTTATTTTACTGAACATGAGTTAATGTATAATGTTGTTCTACTAGGACGCTCTCCTATAAGTTGAATTTTCATTTCCAACAGCATTTAGGAGGAGTGAACTCTTCTCACAATTTGTATCTCCCAAGACAGCCACCTCACAAAAATGTACGTGTGATACCTGGTAGGATTCTATATATGCATATAAATATACATGTGTGAATAGACTACAGAACAAGGAAACAAGAATTCACATATTTGTTAAGTTTAAAACACATGGAGAATATTTCAAATAAATTTGACTAGATTTATAACTCCTACCTTATATAATGCAAATGTCAAGTCCAACTATACAACATATCTCCTCTCAAGTACTTGTATTTCTAATGTGTTGGGTTAATTTTCTCCATTATATTAGGATGAATAGTCTGAGTCTACTAGGTATGGGTTAGTGTCAGGGATTCAGTATTTCGAATGGAAAATTGGAAAATGAATCCAATGTGTATGTAAATATATGCTGGACAAATATCCTCCCGCTCTCACCCAGAACAATGCCTTGACATTACCTTCACCCCAAGTAAGACACAATTAGAGGAGAAGAGTTACAAAATCAGTGAATACATATCTGGAATGGAAAATGCTCAGGAGTTCACAACCTTGGAGGTGGTAGAGGAGTTTCCAAAACTAAGGGACAGGGTAAACACTCCACAAACATGGAGCTCTGCTGGCCTAAAAACTTTTTGTGAAACTGCCTCTGAGCTTCCACACTTGAAATATATGTTGTTTTCAGGAGATTTGGCTTCCTCTGTAGTGAGACCATCAAAGCTGGGTCTGCATCTATGTCACCTGGAGGACATGGTTTCTTATTTTCCAATGAACAAGATGAAGCAGTGCTGAATCCTCTCTTTGTAGGTAAACTGAGGCCACTGGAGACTAAGTGTCTCCCCGTGTGGACTGTGAAGCCATTTGGTCCTCCTCCACTTTTTGTGGTGCTTTTGCTGCTGCACTGTGAGTTTGGTATTTGTTTCACGAAATACTAGGAGCTAAACTGGGACACAGTGCTGGAGGGAGTTCTGTCACGTGTGGTGGGTCAGGGTCTGCAAGAGAATGCACCAACTAGGCTCCTATCTCTCACAGCTTGCCCCATTGCCCCCTTGTCCATATCAACCTGATTCTTAATTTTCCTCTGAAAACTCTTCATATAACATGATGCCTTTACATATAAGGGTCTGCTGGCTGCACCATGTCAGTTACAAGCCATTTGGAATCCAATGGTAGGTCCACATGGCCCTACCACGGATGTTTTATCAAACACCTCCCCACCACTGCTCTAGACCCACTACTCAGCAGGCTCCAACTTACTGGCATCTCTGTTCTACACCATTTTCATGAAACTCAGTAAATCAAGGCACTGTCTGGTATACTCATGATGAGCAACAGGACATCCAATGTTTCTCCAGTGCCACCTGGTCATAGGAATTTCAAAAATTTCATGGTATTTATCTAGCCATTTTTCAAGCATGAAGTTGGAGGCACTGTGGGTTTCAGTTCATTCAGCAAACTTTAAATGGTGAGGAAGCTCATTTCAATGAAATCTCTGGAGAACTCTCACAGGCACGGCTTCCCAAAGAGTGGACAAAAGGTCACATTAGGCCAGGCCCATTGAGGTCTACAATGTGAGGTCCATGTGTGTTTTGACTCTCAACTATGGCTGCCATTTCTTTAAGAATAAAATCATGTGATATCCTTGCTGAGATTCCCAGGCCTCTGTGGAAATCCACCCGGGGCCTAGGTCTCAGTTTCCAAGAGCGACTTTCATGCGTGGCCTCTTAAAATCCCAACAAAATTCATGGCAATGCTTCTCTGAGTTCAGTTCCAAAACCCAGTCTCTAAGGGGAATCACACCAGAGTTCAAGCCCACGTGGACCCAGTCATTTTTTCCAATGCAACACAAATGACCAAAATTAAAACCAAATCACTCTCACATGGCCCTCATCTTATTCCATATAGTCAATCATCTTAACCTCTGGCTGGAGGTTTCCATGAGGTGCGCAGCCCAAGACAGTGTCCAAAATCAGCTCGTTTGCCCCTCATTTGCCTAAAGTCAGGGTAGCCTGGACACCGTTTCTGTGAACCAGGAGTGAACAAATAAGCCTGCCGTTAATACTTCTTTGTTTCTCCAATTTGAGGCCTACTGATTTTAGGTATCGATTCTTTAGGTGATTTAGAGTCATGCAAAAACACAAGCACCTCTGCAGGGCTTTGAAGAACTCATTTGACCCAAAGAATCCCTATTGTCATTTGATGGAGTGCAGGAACATAACAGAGGAAGGCGAGAGACTTCATCCACAATGAATGATATTTTTTGCCATTTTGGTTTTGGAAGCTCACATGGGATCATTCTTAAGATCCATCAGGTGCTGAGAATCTAAGTCACAGCCACACACAGGTCCAAGAGGCTGATAAAGACACATCCCTTTCCAAAGCAATTAAGCAAAGAGCCACAGGTGAGGCCCATTCATTTCCATTTGAAAACTGTTTTCTTCAGGCTTCACAAAGGGGTGGCCTGAGGCAAAGACCTTCCTGACATTCAGTGCAACACAACAATAAGTAAGCAAAAGGCCCAAAGCAGGGTTTCTGCACTGAGACTTTCCTGGTCACACTGATATCTGAGTTTTCTGAGATGCTCGCCATTCTCTTCAGCTATCCAGTACCTGGCCATGTCACAGAGCTTGGAGGTGGTACATATTTTGGACACAAATCCATGAGCCTATTCTGGAGAGTGGCCAGAATTCAGGAAGAAAACAACAACTTAGAAAGATAGCAGGTGTTGCACATCGATAAGACAAGCTGCAGTCCATTCATATATTGGGCATGGGAAGATTTATACTAGACAGGACATATCCATTAATGCATTCTCTTTTCTAATGTCTACAACAACGGACACAGTGGGATACACAGAAAGAGAAACACTCGCCGTGTCAAATGACTTACTAGAAACTGTCCACTCCAAACCAAACAAACCGCCTTTTCTATCTATTCTCAGAACATGAGACAAAACAACAAACCCACACCCACTCCCACAAAGGCACCTCCTTCCCCCAAGTAGGTCTGTGACTATCCGGAGTGTCCTCTGACTGGTGGGCCATACTATGTTCCCCCGAAATGGCCTGTCTTCTCTCAGATCTTGTTTCCTTGACCAACTCTGTGAAGATGTCAGGAAAAAGTGGTTAGCCACTACCTGTTTTCTCAGGAAAGGTCCATCTTCAGAGCTCTCCTGGCATTTGGCCATCCTCACATCATTAGGTACCAAGAAAACTGACTCTGTCCTTGGTAAATCCAAACAAGTGAGCCCACTGGGACTGGGACTGGGACTGCCTCTGGGTGCCTGGCTTCTTGGATACCAAGTTCAGAGAGTTCCATCACCAAGGAAATGAGGTATGTCACATTCTTTGGAACTGAATGAGGTCACTGCCTTGGCAACCACTTTGTCCTAACAGTTGCTTCCAAGGGTTACATAAGATGGAGGTTGCCCCTACTTCCTGTGACACTTTCATAATGTAGAATGTATATCACCATTGGCACCCGGGAACAGCTCTCCACTCAGCCCTGGTTTGGTCCATCTTCTGTACAATAAGAAAAGAGAGAGGCAGATTCAGACACATCCCTTCATCCTGACCAGGTTGTTTGCCATGGAAGATGACTTTTGCTCTCTCAGGTGCTTCATACCTGCCTACAACTTCTCCAGGTATCATTTGTGCATGGACATTTGAGGTTCTCATCAGGTGGAAGGTCCCCAACCTTCCTGTATTGTAAGAACCACTCTGTCCCTGCTCTTCTGTAAAATGATTGAGGGAACAGTGTATACTTGGGGTTAAAAACAGGTTTGATTTGGATTACGAATGATTCTGTGTGATGAATAATGGTATTGGGAACCTGCAATATTTACAAGAATATAGAGGTGAAATATAAGTAGGAAAACAGAAATCTAGGTATGATTTGAAGCCCAGAAGGGTTTTGCCCTTGATTGGGATACTTA
Source organism: Callospermophilus lateralis (assembly GCF_048772815.1). Classification (NCBI taxonomy): domain Eukaryota; kingdom Metazoa; phylum Chordata; class Mammalia; order Rodentia; family Sciuridae; genus Callospermophilus; species Callospermophilus lateralis. The sequence continues at coordinate 831,494 of NW_027514424.1, read as the reverse complement.
GCTTTGAATGATGTTCTGCAAAGATGCCTCAGATAATTCGATATACAATGGCATAGGACCTTGTACATTGGATGATTGAATTTAGAAGAGAACATCCAGTCAAAAAGGGATATTCAGTAGGATTAGGAAGATAGTCGGTAGGTTTAGGAAGAAGAGTGAGTATAGGATTTGGACCAAAAGTTCTTTAGCAATAGACTTTCGGTTGTTGAGTGAATGTAAATGTCAGCACATATGAAGAGTCAGTCACTATGTTGAACTGGGGAAAATATGTAGAAAAGCAGATATCAATAGAAACATTACGAAATCAGGCAAAGTATAAAGTGAGTGATAGAATTAGACATTTTCAATAGGTTGAGTTTGAATATATAAATTAGGAAAAAAACAAATATGTAGTCACCAATAGGATTGACAATTGACAGCATTAGGCAACCTGGACATGGATGTTTTTAGAAATCCATGTTCACTTTCCATTAAGGCTTTGGTACAATCATAAGTGTGACCTTTCCATTTTTTGTCCAGAATATTACTGGGATAATGAGGTGACATGAGTATTTCTTTCACCATTTCTGGGAGCAATATATTGAAGATGTAAAATGAGAATCGTGGGTACAAAGAGGTGTACCCTGTTTCTAGGAACATAGAGAAAAAGCATGAATAGAAGATACTGTGAATAAATAATATAACTTTTTTGAACTTTAAATAATGAATTAACTGATATCTGAAAAATTAAAGGAAATCGTATATTGATATACAATCATTCATTCCAACCACGTATATATGTAATGGAAATATTAGTGTTTTGGTTTATCATGAAGAGTGTGTGAGTTTTGCTTCAAAATGATTATGGAAATTTAAAATAATGTGTTTGGAAAGAAGTCTCATGAAAAGACCAGTCAAGAAACCCTGACAATACATGTGTTCTGAAGCAAGAAGTGGTGAAAGTTGAAACAAATGCTTATTAATTTGTGAACTTGTGGATGAAATGTATATCCTGTGATGTGCAAAAACTGAAGAAACAATAATGTACCAGTATCGAATACAAATGAATGACAAATTACATATCATGTCCCATAGGAGTCTACTTGCATTGATGTTAGACTGGGTCAGTTACTGTAGAATAATTAGGATTTGTATGCACCATTCACTGAAGTTAGTTTTCAGTACTAGGAAACAAATATGTATTTCAGGTGGATGAATATTTCTGATTATAATCTTGTGAAAAGTGGATTATAAATCCACATACATGAACATGAATGAATTTAGAGTGTATATTAGACACATATATTTCATATTTTGAAAAATTTGGAGAGTATATCTATACCTATATCTATATCTATCTATATATATATACATATATATACACATACACACACACACACACACACACACACACACAACACTCACAGACATTAAAAAGTACCAATATAAATGCCAATCGAAATTCATCAGTAAATATGTATCATCCACAAATGCGAAAATATTTATTTTACTGAACATGAGTTAATGTATAATGTTGTTCTACTAGGACTCTCTCCTATAGGTTGAATTTTCATTTCCAACAGCATTTAGGAGGAGTGAACTCTTCTCAGAATTTGTATCTGCCAAGACAGCCATCTCACAAAAATGTACGTGTGATACCTGGTAGGATTCTATATATGCATATAAATATACATGTGTGAATAGGCTACAGAAAAGGGAAACAAGAATTCACATATTTGTTAAGTTTAAAAACACATGGAGAATATTTCAATTAAAATTTGACTATATATAATGCAAATGTCAAGTCCAACTATACAACATGTCTCTGGAGAACCTTTGGATGTCCTGTTGTTTATCATGAGTATACTAGACAGTGCCTTGATTGACTGTGTTTCATGAAAATGATCTAGAACAGACATGCCAGTAAGTTGGTGCCTGCTGAGTAGTGTGCCTAGAGCAGTGGTGTGTATGTGTGTCATAATACATCTCTGATGTGGCCATATGGATTTGCCATTGGCTTCCAAATGGCTTGTGACAGACATGGTGAGGCCAGCAGACACTAATATGTAAGGGCGTCTTGTTATATGGAGAGGTTTCATGGCAATGTTAAGAATCAGGTTGCAATAGACAAGGGAAAAAGCTATGTGGGATAGAAGCCTGGTTGGTGCATTCTCCTGTAGACCCTGACCCACCACATGTGGCAGAACTCCATCCAGCACTGTTTCCCTTTTGAACTCCTTGTATTTCGTGAAGCAAATACCAAACTCCCAATGCAGGAGAAAGAAAAACCATGAAAAATTGGAGGATGACCAAATGCCTTCACAGCCCAGATGTGGAGAGACTTAGCACGCACTGGTCACATTTTACTTAAAAGAGAGAATTCACCACTGCTGCCTCATGTTCATTAGAAAATAAGAAACCATGTCCTCCAGGTCACATAGAATCAGACCCAGTTTTGATGGTCTCACGACAAAGGAAGCTAAAGCTCCTGAACACAACATATATTTCAAGTGCCCAACCTCAGAGGCAGTTTATCAAGAAGTCCTTTAGGCCAGCAGAGCTCCATGTTTGTGGAGTTTTTAACCTGTCCCTTACTTATGGAAACTTCTCTACCACATCCAAGGTTGTGAACTCATGAGCATTTTCCATTCCAGTTATATATTCACAGATTTTATAACTCTTCTCCACTAATTGTGCCTTACTTCGGGCGAAGGTAATGTCAAGGCATTGTTCTGGATGAAAGAGGGAAAATATTTTGTGTAGCACATATTTGATAGACATTGGATTCTTTTTCCTATTTTCCATTCAAAATACTGAATCCCTGACACTAACACATACCCTACTAGACTCTGACTACTAATTCTAATATGATGGAGAAAAATAACCCAAATAGAACAGAAATACAAGCAGGTCAGAGGAGGCATGGTGTTTTTTTGAACTTTTCTTTTGCATAATAAATGGTAGGTGTTATAAATCTAGTGAATTTTTATTTGGAATAGTTTTTCATGTGTTTTTAAAATTAACAAATATGTGAATCCCTGCCTCCCTTTCTCTGTAGCAAATACAGCACATGTATTTTTATTTGTACATATAGAATCCTACCTGGTATCACACGTACATTTTTGTGAGGTTGCTGACTCGGCAGATATAAATTGTGTGAAGAGACTACCCCTCTTAAACGCTGTTGGAACTAAAAATTCAACCTATGGGTGAGCTTCCTAGTACAACAACATTATACATAATTCCATGTTCAGTAAAGTATATATTTTTGCATCAGTAGATGTTATATATTTCATTATAAATTTTATTTGGCATATATTGCTACTTTTTTATGTTTCTCTGTGTGTTTTTTTGGTATATATATATATATATATATATATATATATATATATATATATATACACTCTCCTGATTTATCAAAACATGAAATATATGTGTCTTAAATACACTCTCTACATTCATACATTCATTCATGTTCATGCATGAGGAAATATAATCAACTTTTCTCAAGATTATTATTGGAAATATTCATCCACCTGAAATACATATTTGTTTCCTTGTACTGACAACTCACTTCTGTGAATGGTGCATACAAATCCTAATAATTCTACAGTATCTGACCCAGTTTAACATCAATGCAAGTAGATTCCTATGGGACATGATGTGTATTTTGACGTTCATTTATATTCAACACTGCTACATTAATATTTCTGTAGTTTTTGCACATCATAGGATATATATTTCATCCACAAGTTCACAACTTTATAGGTATTTTTTCACTTTTAATCATTTCCTGCTTCAGAACACATGTATTCCTCCCGGTTTCTTGACTGGTCTTTTCATGAGACTTCTCTGCAAACACATTTTTTTTTAATTTCATAATCAGTTTTGAAGCAAAACTCACACACTTTTCATGATAAACCATAAATCTAATATCACCATTAGAAGCATAACTGTTTGGAATGGATGATTGTATATCAATATTAGGTTTCCTGTATATTTTCAGAAATCAATTCAATCCATTATTTAAAGTTCGAACCAGTTATATTATTTATTCACAGTATGGTCTATTCATGCATTATCTCTATATTCATAGGCACAAGGTACACCTATTTGTATCCCCAATTAATTTATACGTCTTCAAAATATTGCTTTCCTACATATTTTACCCAGTTCATCATTGTGACTGACTCATCACATGTGCTGACATTTACATTCACTCTCTACCTGAAACCCTATTGCTAAAGAACTTTTGGTCCAAATCCTATACTCACTCTTTTATCTAAACCTACCGACTATTTTCCTAATCCTACCGAATAACCCTTTTTGACTGGATGTTCTCTTCCACATTCAATCATCCAAATTAGAAGGTCCTATGCCATAGTATATTGATTTAACTGAGACAACTGTGCAGGACATAAATCAATGCTAAGTATCCCAATCAAGGGCCCAATGCCCTTCTGGGCTTCAAAACTTACCTAGATTTCTGTTTTCATACTTATATTTCACCTATATATTCTTATAAATATCGCAGGTTCCTAATACAAATATTCATTCCAGAGAATGATTCCTAACCCAAATTGAACGTGTTATTAACCCTAACCATACACTTTTCCCTCAATCTAATTTTACAGAAGAGCAGGGACAGAGTTGGTCTTACAATACAAGAATATAGGCGATCTTCCAGCTGCTGAAACCTAAAAGGTCCATGCTGAAATGATCCTTGGAGAAGATGTAGGCAGCTATGAAGGACATGAGAGAGCAAAAGTCATCTTCCATGGCAAACAACCTGGTCAGGTTGATGGGATGTGTCTGAATTAGCCTCTCTCTTCCTAATGTAGAGAAGATGGACCAAACCATGCCTGTGTGGAGAGCTGTTCCCCGGTGCCTATGGTTGATATACCATTCTAACTTATGAATGAGTCACAGCAAGTAGAGGCAGACTCCATCTTTTGAGAACCTTGGAAGCAACTGTTAAAACAAAGTGGTTTCCAAGGCAGTGACTTCATTCAGATCTTGAAGAAAGTGACATCACCTTACAGTTTTGGTAATGAAAGTCTGTGATCTTGGGATCCAGGAAACCAGGCACACAGAGTCAAACCCACTCCATATCCCAGTGGGCTAACTTGTTTGTATTTAACAAGACAGAGTCACTCTTTCTTTGTACCTACTGATGTGAGGACAGCCAAATGCCTGGAAACTATGAAGACTGGCCTTTCCAGAGAAAGCAGGTAGTTTCTCACCATGGGATCCTGACAACTTCACAGAGTTGGCCAAAGAGACCAGATTGGAGACAGGACACGCCATTTTGGGGGAACATAGTATGGCCCACAAATCAGAGGACACTGCGGATAGTCACAGACCTACTTGGGGAAAGGAGGTGACTTTTTGGGTGTGAGTGTGAGTTTGTGGTTTTGTCTCATGTTCTGAGAATAGTTAGGAAAGCTGGTTTGTTTGTTTTGGAGTGGACTGTGTCTAGTAAGTCCTTTGACAAGGTGAGTGTTTCTGTGTCTATATATCATACTGTGTCCGTGATTGTAGACATTAGAAAAGAGAATGCATCAATGGATGTGTCCTGTCTACGAGAAAGCTTCAAAGCATTCATCCTGTGCAATTTATGAATGGACTGCAGGTTGCCGTATGGATGGGCAACTCCTGCCATCTTTCTAAATTCCTGTTTTCTTCCTGAATTCTGTACACTCTCCAGAATACGCTCATGATTTTGTGTCCAAGATATGTACCACCTCCATCTCTGTGACATGGCCATGTACTGGATAGCTGATGGGAATGGCGAGAATCTCAGAAAACTCAGATATCAGTATGCCCAAGAAAGTCTCAGTGGAGAAACATTGCTTTGGGCCTTTTGCTTACCTATTCTGTTGCCCTGAATGTCAGGAAGGTCTTTGCCTCAGGCCACACTTTGTGAAGCCTGCAGAAAATAGTTTTCAAATGGAAAAGAATGGTCATTACCTGTGCCTCTTTGCTTTATTGCTTTGGAAATGGATGTTTCTGAATCAGCCTCTCAGCCCTATGTGAGGCTGTGGCTTAGATTCACAGCACATGATGGGTCTAAAGAAAAATCCCATGTGTGCATCCCAAACCAAAATGGACAAAAGAGCTGTCAGATTGGTTCTTACAATACAGGAAAGTTGGGGACCTTCCACCTGATGAGAACCTCAAATGTCCATGCACAAATGATACCTGGAGAAGTTGTCGGCAGGTATGAAGCACCTGAGAGAGCAAAAGTCATCTTCCATGGCAAACAACCTGGTCAGGATGAAGGGATGTGTCTGAATCTGAATCTCTCTCTTCTTATTGTAGAGAAGATGGACCAAACCAGGGCTGAGTGGAGAGCTGTTCCCGGGTGCCAATGGTTGATATACATTCTACCTTATGAAAGTGTCACAGGAAGTAGGGGCAACATCCATCTTATGTTACCCTTGGAAGCAACTGTTAGGACAAAGTGGTTGCCAAGGAAGTGACCTCATTCAGTTCCAAAGAATGTGACATACCTCATTTCCTTGGTGATGGAACTCTCTGAACTTGGTATCCAAGAAGCCAGGCACCCAGAGGCAGTCCCAGTCCCAGTCCCAGTGGGCTCACTTGTTTGGATTTACCAAGGACAGAGTCAGTTTTCTTGGTACCTAATGGTGTGAGGATGGCCAAATGCCAGGAGAGCTCTGAAGATGGACCTTTCCTGAGAAAACAGGTAGTGGCTAACCACTTTTTCCTGACATCTTCACAGAGTTGGTCAAGGAAAGAAGGTCTGAGAGAAGACAGGCCATTTCGGGGGAACATAGTATGGCCCACCAGTCAGAGGACACTCCGGATAGTCACAGACCTACTTGGGGGAAGGAGGTGCCTTTGTGGGAGTGGGTGTGGGTTTGTTGTTTTGTCTCATGTTCTGAGAATAGATAGGAAAGGCGGTTTGTTTGGTTGGAGTGGACAGTTTCTAGTAAGTCATTTGACATGGCGAGTGTTTCTCTTTCTGTGTATCCCACTGTGTCTGTTGTTGTAGACATTAGAAAAGAGAATGCATTAATGGATGTGTCCTGTCTAGTATGAATCTTCCCATAATTCATCCTGCCCAATATATGAATGGACTGCAGCTTGTCTTATCGATGTGCAACACCTGCTATCTTTCTAAGTTGTTGTTTTCTTCCTGAATTCTGGCCACTCTCCAGAATAGGCTCATGGATTTGTGTCCAAAATATGTACCACCGCCAAGCTCTGTGACATGGCCATGTACTGGATATCTGAAGAGAATGGCGAGCATCTAAGAAAACTCAGATATCACTGTGACCAGAAAAAAATCTCAGTGCAGAAACTCTGCTTTGGGCCTTTTGCTTACTTATTGTTGTGTTGCACTGAATGTCAGGAAGGTCTTTGCCTCAGGCCACCCCTTTGTGAAGCCTGAAGAAAACAGTTTTCAAATGGAAATGAATGGGCCTCACCTGTGGCTCTTTGCTTAATTGCTTTGGAAAGAGATGTGTCTTTATCAGCATTTGGACCTGTGTGTGGCTGTGACTTAGATTCTCAGCACCTGATGGATCTTAAGAATGATCCCATGTGAGCTTCCAAAACTAAAATGGCAAAAAATATCATTCATTGTGGATGAAGTCTCTTGCCTTCCTCTGTTAGGTTCCTGCACTCCATCAAATGAAAATAGGGATTCTTTGGGTCAAATGAGTTATTCAAAGCCCTGCAGAGGTGCTTGTGTTTTCGCATGACTCTAAATCACCTAAAGAATTGATACCTAAAATCAGTAGGCCTGAAATTGGAGAAACAAAGAAGTATTAACGGCAGGCTTATTTGTTCACTCCTGGTTCACAGAAACGGTGTCCAGGCTACCCTGACTTTAGGCAAATGAGGGGCAAACGAGCTGATTTTGGACACTGTCTTGGGCTGCGCCCCTCATGGAAACCTCCAGCCAGAGGTTAAGATGATTGACTATATGGAATAAGATGAGGGCCATGTGGGAGTGTTTTGGTTTTGATTTTGGTCATTTGTGTGGCATTGGAAAAAATGACCGGGTACACGTGGGGTTGAACTCTGGTGTGATTCCCCTTAGAGACTGGGTTTTGGAAATGAACTCAGAGAAGCATTGCCATGAATTTTGTTGGGATTTTAAGAGGCCACGCATGAAAGTCGCTCTTGGAAACTGAGACCTAGGCCCCGGGTGGATTTCCACAGAGGCCTGGGAATCTCAGCAAGGATATCACATGATTATATTCTTAAAGAAATGGCAGCCATAGTTGAGAGTCAAAACACACATGGACCTCACATTGTAGACCTCAATGGGCCTGGCCTAATGTGACCGTTTGTCCACTCTTTGGGAAGCCATGCCTGTGAGAGTTTTCCAGAGATTTGATTGAAATGAGCTTCCTCAACATTTAATGTTTGCTGAATGAACTGAAATCCACAGTGCCTCCAACTTCATGCTTGAAAAATGGCTAGATAAATACCATGAAATTTTTGAAATTCCTATGACCAGGTGGCACTGGAGAAACATCGGATGTCCTGTTGCTGATCATGAGTATACCAGACATTGCCTTGACTTACTGAGTTTCATGAAAATGGTGTAGAACAGAGATGCCAGTAAGTTGGAGCCTGCTGAGTAGTGGGTCTAGAGCAGTGGTGGGAAGGTGTTTGATAAAACATCCGTGGTAGGGCCATGTGGACCTACCATTGGATTCCAAATGGCTTGTAACTGACATGGTGCAGCCAGCAGACCCTTATATGTAAAGGCATCTTGTTATATGGAGAGTTTTCAGAGGAAAATTAAGAATCAGGTTGATATGGACAAGGGCGCAATGGGGCACGCTGTGAGAGATAGGAGCCTAGTTGGTGCATTCTCTTGCAGACCCTGACCCACCATACATGACAGAACTCCCTCCAGCACTGTGTCCCAGTTTAGCTCCTAGTATTTCGTGAAACAAATACCAAACTCACAGTGCACCAGCAAAAACACCACAAAATGTGGAAGAGGACCAAATGGCTTAGCAGTCCACACGGGGAGACACATAGTCCCCAGTCGCCTCAGTTTACCTACAAAGAGATGATTCAGCACTGCTTCATCTAGTTCATTGGAAATAAGAAACCATGTCCTCCAGGTCACATAGATGCAGACCCAGCTTTGATGGTCTCACTACAAAGGAAGCCAAATCTCCTGAAAACAACATATTTCAAGTGAAAAACTCAGTGGCAGTTTCTCAAAAAGTTTTTAGGCCAGCAGAGCTCCATGTTTGTGGAGTGTTTACCCTGTCCCTTAGTTTTGGAAACTGCTCTACCACCTCCAAGGATGTGAACTCCTGAGCATTGTCCATTCCAGATATGTATTCACTGATTTTGTAACTCTTCTCCTCTAATTGTGTCTTACTTGGGGTGAAGGTAATGTCAAGGCTTTGTTCTGGATGAGAGCAGGAGGATATTTGTGCAGCATATATTTACATACACATTGGATTCATTTTCCAATTTTCCATTCGAAATACTGAATCCCTGACACTAACCCATACCTAGTAGACTCAGACTATTCATCCTAATATAATGGAGAAAATTAACCCAACACAATAGAAATACAAGCACTTCAGAGGAGACATGTTGTATTGTTGGACTTGACATTTGCATTATATAAGGTAGGAGTTATAAATCTAGTCAAATTTTAATTGAAATATTCTCCATGTGTTTTTAAACTTAACAAATATGTGAATTCTTGTTTCCCTTTTCTGTAGCCTATTCACACATGTATATTTATATGCATATATAGAATCCTACCAGGTTTCACACGTACATTTTTGTGAGGTGGCTGTCTTGGCAGATACAAATTGTGAGAAGAGTTCACTCCTTCTAAATGCTGTTGGAAATGAAAATTCAACCTATCGGAGAGCGTCCTAGTAGAACAACATTATACATTAACTCATGTTCAGTAAAATAAATATTTTTGCATTTGTGGATGATACATATTTACTGATGAATTCGATTGGCATTTATATTGGTACTTTTTAATGTCTGTGAGTGTTGTGTGTGTGTGTTTGTGTGTGTGTGTGTATATATATATATATAGATATAGGTATAGATATAGATATAGATATAGATATACTCTCCAAATTTTTCAAAATATGAAATATATGTGTCTAATATACACTCTCTAAATTCATTCATGTTCATGTATGTGGATTTATAATCAACTTTTCACAAGATTATAATCAGAAATATTCATCCACCTGAAATACATATTTGTTTCCTAGTACTGAAAACTAACTTCAGTGAATGGTGCATACAAATCCTAATTATTTTACAGTAACTGACCCAGTCTAACATCAATGCAAGTAGACTCCTATGGGACATGATATGTAATTTGTCATTCATTTGTATTCGACACTGGTACATTATTATTTCTTCAGTTTTTGAACATCATAAGATATACATTTGCCAAGGCAGTGACCTCATTCAGTTCCAAAGAATGTGACATACCTCATTTCCTTGGTGATGGAACTCTCTGAACTTTGTATCCAAGGAGCTAGGCACCCAGAGGCAGTCCCAGTCCCAGTCCCAGTGGGCTCACTTGTTTGGATTTACCAAAGAAAGAGTCAGTCATTCTTGGTACCTACTGAAGTGAGGATTACCAAATGCCTGGAGAGCTCTGAATAGGGAGCTTTCCTGAGAAAGAAGGTAGTGGCTCTCCACTTTTTCCTTACAACTTTACAGAGTTGGCCAAGGAAAACAGATCTGAGAGAGGACAGGCCATTTCGGAAGAACAGAGTATGGCCACCAGTCAGAGGACACTCTGGTTAGTCATACACCTTTGGGGAAGGAGGTGCCTTTTTGGAAGTGGGTGTGGGTTTGTGGTTTGTCTCAAGTTCTGAAAATAGGTAGGAATGGCGGTTTGTTTGTTTTGGAGTGAACTGTTTCCGGTAAGTCGTTTGAAGAGGTGAGTGTTTCCATGTCTGTGTATCCCACTGTGCCTGTGGTAGTAGACATGAGAAAAGAGAATGCAGCAATGGATGTGTCATGTCTAGTATAAAGCTTTCCAGCATTCATCCTGCCCAATTTATGAATGGAGTGTGGCTTGCCTTATGCACGGGCAAAACCTAATACCTTCCTAAGTCCCTGTTTTCTTCCTGAATTCTGGCCACTCTCTAGAATAGGCTCATGTACCAAATCCAAGGTCTTTGACATGGCCATGTACTGGATACCTGAATGGAATGGCCCGCATCTCAGAAAACTCAGATATCAGTGTGACCAGGAAAGTCTCAGTGGAGATACCCTGCTTTGGGCCTTTTGCTTACCTATTGTTCTGTTGCCCTGAATATCAGGAAGGTCTTTGTCTCATGCAACCCCTTTGTTAAGCCTGAAGAAAACAGTTTTCAAATGGAAATGAATGTGCATCACCTCTGGCTCTTTGCTTAATTTCATTGGAAAAGGATGTGTCTGATTCAGGCCCTTTGCCCTGTTTTAGGCTGTGACTTAGATTCTCAGCACCTGATGGATGTAAAGAAAGATCCCATATGTGCAACTAAACCAAAATGGAAAAACGTTCAATCAATGTGCATGAATTATATTGCCTTCCTTTGTTAGGTTTCTGAAATCCATCATGTCAGAATAGGGATTCTTTGGGTGAAATGAGTTCTTCAAATCTCTGCAGAGGGGCTTGGCTTTTCTCATGACTCCAATTCACAAAAAGAATCTAGACCCCACAGTCAGAGAGCCTCAAATTGGAGAAGCGAAGCAGTATTAAGGGCAGGCCTATTTGATCACTCCTGGTTCACAGGAAGGGTGTCCAAGCCACCCTGACATTCGGCAAATGAGGGGCAAGGGAGCTTATTTTGGACACTGTCTTGGGATGTGCCTCTCATGAAAACCTCCATCCAGTTGTTATGATGAGTATCTTTATGGTAGAAGATGAGGGCCATGTAGGAGTGTTTTGGTTATAATTGTGGTCATTTGTGTGGCAGTTGGAAGAGATGACTGGGTAAACCTGGGCTTGAATTCTGCTGTGATTCCCCTTAGAGACTGAGTTCTGGAACTGACCTCAGAGAAGTATTGACATGAATTGTGTTGGGATTTTAGGAGGCCAGGAATGAGAGTTGCCATTGGAACCTGGGATCAAGGCCCAGAGTGGCTTTCCACAGAACACTGGGAATCACAGCCAGGATATTACATGATTTTATTCTGAAAGACTTGGCAGGCATAATTGAGATTCAAAACACACTTGGACCTCGCTTTGTAGACCTCAATGGGCCTGGCTTCATGTGACTTTTTGGCCACTCTTTGGGTAGACTTGCCTGTGAGAGTGCTCCAGAGATTTCCCTGAAACTAGCTTCCTCACCATTTAATGGTTCCTGAATGAATTGAAACCAACATTGCCTCCAAATGCATCTGTAAAAAAATGCTAGATAATTACCATGAAATTTTAGAAATTCCGATTACCAGCTGGCACTGGAGGACCTTTGATGTCCTGTTGATGATCATGAGTATACCAGACAGGGCCTTGATTGACTGGGTTTCATGAAAATGGTGTAGAACAGAGATGCCAGTAAGTTGGGGCCTGGTAAGTAGTGGGCCTAGAGCTGTGTTATGCAAATGTGTGATAAAACATCTGTGGTGGGGCCATGTGGATCTTCCATTGGCTTCCAAATGGCTGTGACTGACATGGTGCAACCATCACACCCATATATGTAAAGGCATATTTTTATATGGAGAGGTTTCAGAGCAATGTTCAGTATCATGTTGCTATTGTCAAGGGGGCAAGCTACTTGATATAGAACCATGGTTGGTGCATTCTCATGGAGACCCTGCCAACCACACCTGACAGAACTCCCTTCAGCACTGTGTCCCATTTGAACTCGTTGTATTTCATGAAGCAAATACCAAACTCCCAGTGCAGCAGCAAGAAACACCACGAAAATTGGAGGATGACCATTGGTTTCACAGTCCACACGGGAAGACCCTTAGCCCTCAGTGGCCAAAGTTTACCTACAAAAAGAGAATTCATCACTGCTGCCTCATTTTTATTTGAAAATAAGTAACCATTTCCTCCAGGTCACATAGATGCAGATCCAGCTTTGATGGTTTCACTACAAATAAAGCTAAAGCTCCTGACAACAACATATATTTCAAGTGCCCAACCTCAGAGGCAGATTCTCAAAAAGTCTTTTGGCCAGCAGAGCTCCATGTTTGTGGAGTGTTTACCCTGTCTCTTACTTTTGGAAACTCCTCTACCACCTCCAAAGATGTGAAATCTGGAGCATTTTCCATTCTAGATATGTATTCACAGATTTTCTAACTCTTCTCCTCTAATTGTGTCTTACTTGGGGCGAAGGTAATGTCAAGGCATTGTTCTGGAGGAGAGTGGGAAGATTTTTCCGTAGCATATATTTGCATACACATTGGATTCAGTGTCCTATTTTCAATTCAAAATACTGAATACCTGACTCTAACCCATACCCTACCAGACTCTGACTACTAATCCTAATATGATGGAGAAAAATAACCCATAAAGAATAGAAATACAAGCAGTTCAGAGTAGGCATGGTGTATAGATGGACTTGCCTTTTGCATGATACAGAGTTGGAGTTATAAATCTAGTCAATTGTTTGTTGAAATAGTTGTCCTTGTACTTTTAAGGTTAACAAATATGTGAATTCCTGTCTCCCTTTCTCTGTATTCTTATATGCACATATAGATTCCTATCTGCTACCACACGTACATTCTTGTGAGGTGGCTGACTTGGCAGATACAAATTGTTAGAAGAGATCACTCCTACTAAACCCTGTTGGAACTGAATATTCAACCTATGGGTGAGCTTGCTAGTTGAACAGCATTATACATAAATCCATGTTCAGTAAAATGAATATTTTTAGATCTGTGGATGGTATATATTTTATAATGAATTTTGATTGACATATATATTGCTACTTTTTTGTCTGTGTGTTTGTTTTATGTATATGTATATATATATGTATATATATATATATATGTGTGTATATATATATATATATATATATATATATATACACTCTCCATATTTTTCAAAATATGAAATATATGTGTCTTATATTCACTCCCTAAATTCATTCATGTTCATGTATGTGGATTTATAATCAACTATTCACAAGATTATTCTCAAAATATTCATCCACCTGAAATTTGCCCAATGCTGTCAAATGTCAATCCTATTTGTGACTAAATATTTGTTTCTTCCTAAGATTATATATTTAAAATTAACCCTGTTCAAAATGTCTAATCCTATCACACACTTTATACTTTGCCTGATTTTGTAATGTCTCTATTGATATATGCTTTCCTACATATTTTCCCCACTTCATCATTGTGACTGACTCTTCACTTGTGCTGACATTTACATTCACTCTCTAATCGAAATCCTATTGCTAAGAAACTTTTGTTCCAAATTTTATACTCACCCTTCTTCCTAAACTTCCTGACTATCTTCCTAATGCTACAGACTATCCCTTTTTGACTGGATGTTCTCTTCTACATTCAATCATCCAAGTAAACGTGGTGCGAGCTTCAGAGGAGGAGACTACCAACAGGCTATCTCATGCAACATCAAAGGGTTTATTGGGTGTCCAGAATGCTGGGGTTCAGAGCTCACCTGAATAGAGCAGATAGCCCTGAGAATAGCTGAAGTAGAGCTTATATACTTTCCCTGGAGAGAGAAGGGAGGGAATTGTATTGATGGGTCAGGGCGAGTGGGCGGTTTGCATGCAACTGGGAGAGGGAGTACATTCTGCAATTTGGCAGCTGGGGATAGAACATTCTGGGAACAAGTTTTGCAAACATTTCTCAAGATTTCAACAGTGTTCTGTTAAGCATACAGAAAAACAAGATGTGACAAGTACCTATTTTATTAATATTTCATTCCCCACTTCTTCTTCTGGCTAATTTTAATCATAAAAATGATCATTGGAGGTTGTCACATTCAATGTCTGCTAGTGGGGTATTACCATAAGTTTAACTCCTCCAATTTGAGCCTGGAGAAAAGACATTACACGGTTGAGCAAACAGGGTTTTATAGTTAGCAATAATATGAGGATTATTATTGGACCGGCCAGGGTTGATAAAAACGTATTTAACCAGGGGGACTGTGTGAACCAAGACTCAAGCCACCCTTTTGGGCCCTCTCTCACTTGTTGATGCTCTTCAAGGTGTCTTTTAAATTTACTCATAGATTTTATTACGACTCCAGTATAGTCAGCATAAAAACAACATTCTTCCCTCAATGCAGCACAAAGGCCCCCTTCTCTAATGAAGAGGAGGTCCAACCCTCAACTGTTCTGTAAAACAACTTCAGAGAGAGAGGTTAAAGTTTCATGCAAAGCCCTGAAGGAGGTTTCTAATATCTTACTTTTGCTCTATTGCTGCTTCTAATTGGGTCATCTTTTGTGTCCCATGGACAATGCCACTGGTTCCTCTGCCCACCCGTGCAGCAACTCCTATTCCTAATAGGATGGCTAAAGTGAGGGATATATGTTCCCAGTGGAACCGGTTGTATGCTCCCCCTATTTGATCTTCAAATGAACCTGCGTCATGATAGAGCACTCTCGGAAACATCTGCACCATTACACAATTTATCACATATCTTGATCATTTCATGAAAACATAAACGATGTTTAAGTATATAGAATTATGCTGTTGTAGGCACTGACAAAGCAAGGCACCTAAGATAGCACTCAAGAGAGGGAAACAGTCCTATTTGGTTGCAACCGGATTCAGAGGGCATTGCTTCTATTGTAATCAATTAATCCCCTGAAACTCAAGTTTAGGTAGTTTCAGAAATTTGTACCCAACATATAAGGGATGGGGCTCAGAAGTTCACAGTCTTCAGAAGTTTAAAAAAGCAGTATTTGTTTCTGTTTTTCCTTCTGTTCTGGGCAAGTTAACTTTTCAAGGACACCTGGGAGGAGAAGAGCTTTTTCTTCCCTTTCTTATTTTCCCCCTGCCAGCTGTTACCATGGAGCCCGGTTGGTAATTTCTTTATCTTAGAAATGTAGCCATCTCTGTGAAGCCCCAGCTGAAGGCCAGAGGACTTGTTCACATATTTTGTGAAAAACTAGTTAGGGGTTGTCTAGCTTAGAAGTACTGAGATTTTTAGCCAGTGGCCAAGTAGAACAGGGCAATATGAAAGAGAAAGTTTATCTACATTAAAGTCTTTATTGGGACTGTTTTGCTGAAAGTTCAAAACTCAGCCATGGTGAAGACTTCTGAAGAAGGTCATTTAAGACTTTTCTGTGGGCCTGGTACAGAGGGGGAAAGACGGGGAAGGTGGGGCTGAGAGCACCTCTGAGGATCTGAGAATGAGGGAAAAGAGAGATGTAAAAGAATAATGCGAAAGGGTATTGGGAATTTCCTAGCAGCAAACTTGAGAAGTAGATCAGGTAGAGCAGAGTGAAAGACGGGAGTGAGGATCCCAAAATCCTGTGAGGACTTTAAATTTTAGTAACCTGTTTTCAGTGATGACAAAGCAACTTTAAAGGCCAATTATATTACATCTTGGATAATGGTCTCAGGGCTCTCCTCAGCTCGTTTGAGCATTGGGTTAGCTGGTAAGAGGACCTGGTGGGACCCGGTGAGGGCACTGACAGGAGATGAGAGGAATGAGTCGGTGGAGCGGTACCTATGTACCTGCTACCTCAGCAAGGGGGCGATGGTCTGAGAACTGGTGGAGCTTTGGGTTTCTGATCTAGTTATTGGAGGGGAGAAATCAAGTTGCTGAGATGGGAGTGACATCAGAGGGTCTGGAGCAGAAGGCTGAGGATAATGATTTATTGGAGAAGCATAGTTCAGGATGTGAGTGAGGGAGGGAAAAGGCTTCCACATAGGGGAATTTCCTTTCACTCTTTTGAGCACTTGCAGAAGTTAAAAAGGTCACGCAAAATTTGAGGATCTAGAGACCCCTCTTGGTGCCATAGTTTTTGGTTGTCTAATTATTAATGTGGCCAATGCTGTGTACTGAATTTGATGAAGAATTGGGGTTCCATCAGGCAGCCCCTGTATGCACACATTCCCATGACATACAGAAAAAGTTGGCTTTTCCCCCACACAGCCGTTACTCTTTGTGGCTTTGATAGTCTGCAAGGCAAACTTAGTAATCTAGACTAGCCAACCTGCATCTGGCTCGCGTGTCCCTACATCCATAATGTTTGTTTCCATTATCTATGGTACAGAAGGGATTTAATGGTATTTAAGTGGGATCCTCTTCATCAGGGATATCACAATAGGAAATACCTATAGCCAGCTAACAAATGTCTGGGTGGAGAGATGGCCACCAGGTCCCCAAGGGGGCTGTATGCGAGATAGACCATACTTCTTTTCCAGTAGGATTTGTGATCAGCCATCACTGCTTAATGGGCTGATGAGGGTTAGGACTACTTGTAGCCAAGGGGAGAGTATATAACCTTATTCACATTGAGAATACACAATTTGAAACTGTTACCAGTCTTTTTCAGTTTCCAGAAAGATTCTGTACAGGCAGCAGGCTTGAGATGAGAGGTATGGATCCAGGAAGTGATTCTGTTTACGTTTACCACTGTAGGTGTTATAATAGCACCTGGTATGGTCCTTTTCAGCGGGGTACCAGGGATGACACCTGATATCATCTTACATAGATGAAATCTCTTACTTGATATGGATGTGGAATCCCCTGGTTCCCACTTGGGTAGGCAGTGGCCAGCTGTTTTCACAGGTATTACTGAGTTCTTTCAAGATCTTTAAGTCTGTCAAGCAAGGGGGTGTGGAAAGGATCTTTAGGTCTTACAGTTGGGCTTAGGTCCCCTACTGGAGGAGGGCCACCATAAAGAATTTCACATGTGGTAATGTTACTCAAAGAAACAAAGGGATTTTTTCTTGCATGAAACATTGCATAAGGCAGGAGCATAGTCCAATCTTATGCTGGTCTCTAAGCTTAATTTCGTTAAGGTCTCTTAAATGGTTCTATTCATTCTTTCTACTTGTCTTGAACTCTGTGGTCTATAAGCACAATTTAACTTCCAATTAATCCCCAGGTTCCTGGCTAACCCCTGACTTACCTGGGTCATGAACATCGGTCCATTGTCAGATCCTATTACCGGCTTAGCTTCCTCCAATGGTAGAGAGGCTTAGTCAGCAGCAGCGGAATCACTTAGAGTGTGTTGTGTGTTAGGGGACGAGGGCAGGGGATAAGGAGGGGGAGAAGAGTCCAGTAGAGTCAAATCTGTGACTCATGGAGAACAGAGGGTGGAGGAGGAGGAGGTTGAGAGGGTTTGAGAGATCATGGAGGAAGGAGTAGGAGCAGAGGTAGGGGCAAGGAAAGGCTTCACCCATGGAGGAGGAGATTTGCAGAGGTCCTGCCAAGTTAAGATATATGGCTGTTGATCCGGATGGCTATGTGGCGCTGGCTGAAAGACAATACCTCTGACTTTTTAAATTAGTGGGAAGTAGAAAGATCCTTCTAGGGGCCATACGACTCCAAAGATGGGCCATTCTGAGGCACAGAGATTCTGCCAGGTCCAGCTTTTTACTAAAAAAAGAAAGATTCTGAGCCCTTAAGCGGACTTTGGTCCAGTGATCAAGGGTCAGGGACAGAGGCATTGACGTGCTCTGTTCCATAATGAAAGTTCCACAAACAGTAAAAGCAAGGACACACGACACAGATAAGACAAGACCATAAAGACAGGCAATGAACGTCCAACACTGAGACCAGGAATGAGTAGCCCGCAAAACCCAATGGTATGGCAATAACGAATCTAAAAGAAAATATCACTGAGTCGAGAAGACTATTGTTCCTTGATTTCCCGAGTTCTCTGCGGGGTCCTCCAGAGAGGTGCCCTTTGTCTCTGTGACATGTCTCTCAGCCACCGTCGGAGAGAGCCCAGGCTCTTCATCGCCAGCAATTTTGCCAAGCCCTAACAAGAAACCTGAAACCAGAAAGAGGCGCCTTACTTGCTCCGAGAGGAGCCCGTTGGGGTCTCTCGTCTGCCACTGCTGGAACTCAGTGGAACCTCAATATGTAAAGGTCAGGCGAGTGTCAGAGGAAGATACTACCAAGAGACTGTCTCATGCAACAGCAAAGGGTTTATTTGTGGTCCAGCATGCTGGAGCTCAGAGCCAAATTAAATAGAGCAGAGACCTCTGAGAACAGCTTAAGCAGAGCTTATATACTTTCCTTGGAGAGGGAAGAGAGAGAAGTTCAGTGATGGGTAAGGGCGAGTGGGCGATTTGCATGACACCGAGTGAGGGAGTACATTCTGCAGTTCGGCTGTTGGGAACAGTACATTCAAGAACAAGATTAGCAAACATTTCTCAAGATTTCAACAGTGTTTTGTTAAGCATACAGAAAAACAGGAAGTGAAAAGTACCTATTTTATTAATTTTATTAACCTTTCACTACCGACTATGCCTTTTTGACTTGATGTTCCTTCTTCATTAATTCATGCAACGTACAAGGTGCTATGCCATTTTATATCGATTTATCTGAGACAACTCTGCAGAATGTAATTCAACACCACGTATCCCTATCAAGGGCCCAATGCCCTTCTGGGCTTCAAATCAGACTTAAATTTCTTTTTTCATACATATATTTCACCTATATATTCTTCTACACATAGCAAGTTCCCAATACGATCATTCATCCAGCAAAATGATTTCTAACCCAAATCGAGCATGTTTTTAACCATAACCGGACACTGTTCCCTCAATCTAACTTTACAGAAGAGCAGGGAAGGAGTTGATATTACAATACAGAAATGTAGAAAAACTTCCACCTGCTGAGAACCTCAAAGGTCCATGCAGAAATGATCCCTGGAGAAGATGTAGGAAGCAATAAAGGACCTGAGAGACCAAAAGTCATCTTCCATGGCAAACAACCCGGTCAGGATAAAAGGTTGTGTCTGAATCAGATTTTTTTTTAATGTAGAGATCATGGACCAAACCAGGCCTGTGTGGAGATCTATTCCTGGGTGCCTTTGGTTGATATACCATTCTAACTTGTGAAAATGTCACAGGAAGTAGGGGCAGCCTCAATCTCTTGGGACCGTTGGAAGCAACAGTTAGGACAAAGTGGCTGCCAAGACAGTGCCCTCATTCAGTTCAGGAAGGAAGTGACCTCACCTCACTTTCTTGGTGATGGAACTCTCTGAACGTGGGATCCAGGAAGCCAGGCACACAGAGCCAGTCCCAGTCCCAGTCCCAGTGGTCTCACTTGTTTGGATTTACCAAGGACAGGGTCAGTATTTTTTGGTACCTACAGATGTGAGGAAGGCCAAATGCCAGGAAAGTTCGGATGCAGGGCTTTTCATGAGAAAGCAGGTAGTAGCTCACCGTTGGCTCCTAAGAAGTTCACAGAGTTGGCCAAGGAGACAAGATCTGAGATAGGAAAGGCTATTTTGGGGGAACATATTATGGCCCACAAGTCAGAGGACACTCTGGTTAGTCACAGACCTACTTAGGGGAAGGAGGTGCCTTTGTGGGTGTGGTTGTGGGTTTGTGGTTTTGTCTCATTTTCTGAGAATAGGTAGGACAGTCGGTTTGTTTCATTTGAAGTGGACTGTTTCTAGTAAGTCTTTTCACAAGGCGAGTGTTTCTATGTCTGTGTATTAAACTGTTTCCGTGGTTGTAGACATTAGAAAAGAGAATCCATCAATGGATGTGTCGTGTCTAGTAGAAAGCTTCTCAGCATTCATATTGCCCCGTTTATGAATGGACTGTAGCTTGCCTTATCGATGAGCAACACCTGCTACCTTCCTAAGTTTCTATTTTCGTCCTGAATTCCGGCCAATCTCAAGAATAGGCCCATGGTTTTGTTTCCAAGATATGTACCACCTCCAAGCTTGTGACATGGCCATGTACTGGATAGCTGTAGGGGATGGCGAGCATCTCAAAAAACTCAGATATCAGTGTGACCAGGAATGTCTCAGAGGAGAAACCCTGCTTTCGGCCTTTTGCTTACCTATTGTTCTGTTGCCCTGAATGTCAGGAAGGTCTTTGCCTCAGGCCACCCCTTTGTGAAGCCTGAAGAAAACAGTTTTCAAATGGAAATGAATGGGCATACCTGTGGCACTTTCCTTAATTGCTTTGGAAAGGGATGTGTCTGAATCAGGCCCTTGGCCCTGTGTGTGGCTGTGGCTTAGATTCTCAGCACCTGATGGATCTAAAGAAAGTTACCATGTGTGCATCCAAAAGAAAATTCGCCAAAAGAGCAATTATTGGGATGAAGTCTCTCGACTTCCTCTGTAAGGTTCCTGACTTCCATCAAGTGAGAATGGGATCCTTTGGGTCAAAAGAGTTCTACAAAACCTGCAGAGGCTAGCCCATTGTGCTTGGGTTTTCTCATGACTAAAATTCACATAAAGAATCTAAACCCCACAGACAGTAGTCCTCAAATTGGAGCAGTATTAATGGCAGGCCTATTTGATCACTTTTGGTTCACAGGATGGGTTTCCAGGCCACCTTGGCTTTAGGCAAATGAGGGTCAAAGGAGCTTATTTGGGACACTGTCTTGGTCTGTGCCCCTCATGGAAACCTCCAGCTAGATTATGATGAGTGTCTATATGAAAGAAGATGAGGGCCATATGGGAGGGTTCTTGTTTTAATTGTGGTAATTTGTGTGGTAGTTGGAAGAGATGACTGGGTCCAGCAGGGCTTGAACTCTGGTGTGATTCCCCTTAGAGACTGAGTTCTGGAACTGACCTCAGAGAAGTATTGCCATGAATAGTGTTGGGATTTTAAAAGACCACGCATGAGAATCGCTTTTGGAAACTGAGATCTAGGCCCAGGATGACTTTCCACAAGGCTCAGGGATTCTGAGCCAGGATATCACATGATTTAATTCTTAAAGACTTGGTAGCCATAGTTGAGAGTCCAAACACACATGGACCTCACATTGTATACCTCAATGGGCCTGGATTCATGTGTCCTTTTGGCCACTCTTTGGGAAGGCTTGCCTGTGAGTGTTCTCCAGAGCTTTCATTGAAATGAGCTTCCTCACCATTTAATGGTTCCTGAATTAAATGAAACCCACAGTGCCTCCAACTTCATCCTTGAAAAATGACTAGAATAATACCATGAAATTTTTGAAATCCCCATGACCAGGTGGTACTGGATAACCTTAAGATATCCTGTTGCTGATCATGAGTATAACAAACAGTGCCTTGATTGACTGAGTTTCGTGAAAATGGTGTAGAACAGAGATGCCAGTAAGTTGGAGCCTGCTGGGTAGTGGGCGTAGAGCAGTGGACTATAGGTGTGTAAATAAATATTTTTGGTAGGACCACCTGGATCTTCCATTGGCTTCCAAATCTTGCGACTGACATGGTGCAGGCAGCAGACCTTTATATGTAAAGGCATCTTGTTATATGTAGAGGTTTCAGGGCAATGTTCAGAATCAGGTTGCTATAGTCAAGGGGAAAGCTATGTGGGATAGAAGCCTGGTTCATACATTCTCTTGCCGACCCTGACCAGCCACACATGACAGAACTCCCTCCAGCATTGTGTCCCAGTTGAACATATTGTATTTCATGAAGCAAATACCAAATTCCCAGTGCAGCAGTAAGAAACACCCTGAAAAGTGGAGGATGACCAAATGGCTACACAGACCACACGGGAAGACACTTAGCTCCCAGTAGCAACAGTTTACCTACAAAGGGAGATTTCAGACCTGCTGCCTCATGTTCATTACAAAATAAAGAACCATGTCCTCCAGGTCACATAGATGCAGACCCAGATTTTTGGTGTCACTACAAACGAAGCTAAATCTCCTGACAATTACATATATTTCTTTTTCTTTTTTTAATTAATTTTTATTGTAGGTTGTTCAAAACAGTACATACTTCTTGATATATCAAATTTCACACTTTGATTCAAGTGGGATATGAGCTCCCATTTTTACTCCATATACAGATTGCAGAATCACATCAGTTGCAGAACCATTGATTTACATATTGCCATACATATATTTCTTGTGCCTAACCTCAGAGGAAGTTTCTCAATAAGTCTTAGGTCAGCACAGCTCCAAGTTTCTGGAGTGTTTACCCTCTCCCATACTTTTGTAAACTGTTTTACCACCTCCAGTGTTGTGAACTCCTGAGCATTTTTCATTCCACATATGTATTCACACGTTTTCTAACTCCTCTCCTCTAATTGTGTCTTACTTTTAGCGATGGTTATGTCAAGGTATTGTTCTGGATAAGAGAGGGAAGATTTTTGTGTATCACATGTTTGCATACACATTAGATTCATTTTCCTATTTTCCATTTGAAATACTGAATCCCTGACACTAACCCATACCCTACTAGACTCTGACTACTAATCCTAATATCATGGAGAAAAAAAAAACCTAACTGAATAGAACTACAGTCCTTTTATAGGAAGCATGGTGTATATTTGTATTTGTCTTCCTCTTTATCAAGAGTATGTGTTTTAAATTTAGTAAACTTTTCATTTTAATATTTCTCCATGATTTTTTAAAGTTATCACATATGTAAATTCCTGTCTCCCTTTCTCTGTATCCTATTCAGCACATGTAATTTTTTTATGCATATACAATATCCTACCTGGTATAACACGTACATTCTTGTAAGATCACTGACTTTGGAATATAAAAATTGTGAGAAGAGATGACTCTCCCTAAATAATGATGGAACTGAAAATTCCACATATGGGTGTGTTTCCTAGTGAAAAACACTATACATAAATCCATGTTCAGTAAAATGAATATTTTTGGATTTGTGAATGAATTATATTTCATGATGAATATCGATTGGCATATATATTGCTTAATATTAATGTGTGTGTGCATGTGTGTGTGTGTGTGTGCGTGTGTGTGTGTGCATGTGTGTGTGTGTATATTCTACGGATTTTAAAAAAATATGAAAAATATGTGTCTTATTATACACTCCCTAAATTCATTCATATTCATTTATGTTCATTTAAATTCAAATTTTCACAAGATTATTCTCAGTAATATTCATACACCTGAAATATATTTTGGTTTCCTACTACTGAAAACTAAGTTCAGTGGATGGTGCTTAAAAATCCTAATATTTCTACAGTAACTGACCCAGTTTAACATCAATGCAAGTAGATTGCTATGGGACATGATGTGTAATTTGAAGTTCATTTTTACTCAACACTGGTACATTACTATTTCTTCAGTTTATGGACATCATAGGATGTATTTTTTCATCCACAACTTCACAAATTTTTTTGGCATTTGGTTCACTTTCAATTACTTACTACTTCAGAACACATGTATTCCTCCATGTTTGTTTACTGGTCTTTTCACTAGACTTCTTTCTAAACACATTATTTTCGATTCCATAATCATTTTTGAAGCAAAACTCACTCTTCACGATAAACCGTAACCCTAATAATACCATTGCATATATAACTCGTTGGAATGATGGTATATATATCAATATAAGATTTCCAATATATTTTCAGATGCAAACTCAATCCATTATTTAATGTTGGATCCAGTTACATACTTTATTCACAATATGGTCTATTCATGCATCATCTCAATAATCATCAACACAAGGTACACCTATTTGTATCCCCAGTACTAATTTATAAGTTTCCAGAATATTACTCCCCTTTATGGTGGAAGAAATACTTATGTCACCTGATCTACATATACATTTTACCACAGTAGTATTCTGGACACAAAATGCAAAGGTCACACATATGATTGTACCAAAGCCTAAATGGAAAGTGACCATGGATTACTAAAAGCATCTATGTCCAGGGTGCCTACTGCTCTCAAATGTCAACCCTATTGGTTATTACATATTTGTTTCTTCCTAAGATTATATATTTAACCTCAAGCCTGTTGAAAATATCTAATCCTATCACTCACTTTATACTTTTCCTGATTTCCTAATGCCCCTATTGATATCTGCTTTCCTACATATTTTTCCCAGTTCATCATTGTGACTGTCTCTTCACATGTGCTGACATTTACATTCACCCTAACTGAAAACCAATTGCTAAAGAACTTTTGGTCCAACTCCGAGACTCACTCTTCTTCCTAAACCTACTTACTATCTTCCTAATCCTACAGACTATCCCTTTTTGACTGGATGTTCTTTTCTACTTTCAATCATCCGAGGTATAGGGTCCTATGCCATTGTATATCGATTTATCTGAGACTTCGGTGCAGAACATAATTCAATCTAAGTATACCAATCAAGGGCCCAATGCCTTTCTGGGCTTCAAATCTTTCCTAGATCTCTGATCTCATACATATATTTCACATTTATATTCTGATAAATATCACAGGTTCCCAATACCATAATTCATCCAGCAGAATGACTCCTAACCCAAATCGAACATGCTATTAACACTAACCATACACTGTTCCCTCAATCTCACTTTACAGAAGAGCAGGGACAGAGTTGGTCTTAAAATCCAGGAAGGTAGGGTATCATCCACCAGCTGAGAACCTCAAAAGTCCCTGCAGAAATAATCCCTTGAGTAGGTGTAGGCAGGTATGAAGGATCTGAGAGAGCAAAAGTCATCTTCCATGGCAAACAACCTGGTCAGGTTGAAGGGATGTGTCTGAATTAGCCTCTCTCTTCCTAATATAGAGAAGATGGACCAAACCATGGCTGTGTGGAGAGCTGTTCCCTGGTGCCTATGGTGATATACCATTCTAACTTATGAATGAGTCACAGCAAGTAGAGGCAGACTCCATCTTTTGGGAACCTTGGAAGCAACTGTTAAAACAAAGTGGTTTCCAAGGCAGTGACTTCATTCAGTTCTTGAAGGAAGTGACCTTACCTTACATTATTGGTGATGAAAGTCTGTGATCTTGGGATCCAGGAAACCAGGCACACAGAGTCAAACCCACTCCATGTCCCAGTGGGCTCACTTGTTTGGATTTAACAAGACAGAGTCACTCTTTCTTGGTACCTACTGATGTGAGGACAGCCAAATGCCTGGAAACTATGAAGACTGGCCTTTCCAGAGAAAGCAGGTAGTTTCTCACCACGGGCTCCTGACAACTTCACAGAGTTTGCTAAAGAGACCAGATCGGAGACAGGCCACGCCATTTTTGGGGAACATAGTATGGCCCACAAGTCAGAGGACACTCCGGATAGACACAGACCTACTTGGGGGAAAGAGGTGCCTTTTTGGGTGTGAGTGTGAGTTTGTGGTTTTGTCTCATGTTCTGAGAATAGTTAGGAAAGCTGGTTTGTTTGTTTTGGAGTGGACTGTTTCTAGTAAGTCCTTTGACAACGTGAGTGTTTCTGTGTCTATATATCATACTGTGTCCGTGATTGTAGACAGTAGAAAAGAGAATGCATCAATGGATGTGTCCTGTCTACGACAAAGCTTAAAAGCATTCATCCTGTGCAATTTATGAATGGACTGCAGCTTGCCGTATGGATGGGCAACTCCTGCTATCTTTCTAAATTCCTGTTTTCTTCCTGAATTCTGGACACTCTCCAGAATACGCTCCTGATTTTGTGTCCAAGATATGTACCACCTCAATCTCTGTGACATGGCCATGTACTGGATAGCTGATGGGAATGGTGAGTATCTCAGAAAACTCAGATATCAGTATGCCCAAGAAAGTCTCAGTGGAGAAACCCTGCTTTGGGCCTTTTGCTTACCTATTCTGTTGCCCTGAATGTCAGGAAGGTCTTTGCCTCAGGCCACACTTTGTGAAGCCTGAAGAAAATAGTTTTCAAATGGAATTGAATGGTCATTACCTGTGCCTCTTCGGTTAATTGCTTTGGAAATGGATGTGTCTGAATCAGCCTCTTGGCCCTATGTGAGGCTGTGGCTTAGATTCACAGCACATGATGGGTCTAAAGAAAAATCCCATGTGTGCATCCCAAACCAAAATGGACAAAAGAACTGTCATGGTGGATAGAGTCTCTCGCCTTCCTCTGTAAGGTTCCTGAACTCCAATAAGTGAGAATAGGGATCATTTGAGTCATGTGAATTCTTTAAAGTTCTGCAGAGGCTATCCCATAGGTTCGTGGGTTTTCTCATGACTCCAATTCACATCTATGTTTACAGAAGAGCAGGGACAGTGTTGGTCTTACAATACAGGAATGCAGTGGATCTTCCATCTGTTGAGAACCTCAAAGCTCCATGCAGAAATGATCTCTGGAGAAGATGTAGGCAGCTATGTAAGACCTGAGAGAGCAAAAATCATCTTCCATGACAAACAACCTGGTCAGGATTAAGGGTTGAGTCAGAATGAGCCTATCTCTTCTTAATGTAGAGAAGATGGACCAAACCCGGCCTGTGTGGAGAGCTGTTCCCTTTTGCCTACGGGTGATATACCATTCGAACTTGTGAAAGTGTCACAGGAAGTAGGGGCAGCCCTCATCTCATGGGACCGTTGGAAGCAATTGTTATGACAAAGTGGTTGCCAAGGCAGTGATCTCATTCAGTTCCTGAAGGACGTGATCTCATCTCACTTCCATGGTGATGCAACTCTCTGAACTTGGGATACAGAAAGCCAGGCACCCAGAGCCAGTCTCAGTTCTATCCCAGTGGTCTAACTTTTTTGGATTTACAAAGGACAGAGTCAGTCTTTCTTGATACCTACTGATGTGAGGATGGCCAAATGCCAGGAAAGCTCGGAAGAGGGGCTCTTCCTGAGAAAGCAGATAGTGGCTCACTCCTGGCTTCTAACAACTTCACATTGTTGGCCAAGAAGACCAGATCTGAGACAGGTCAGGCCATTTCGGAGGATCATAGTATGGCCCATCAGACAGAGCACACTCAGGAGAGTCACAGACCTATTTGGGGGAAGGAGGTGCCATTGCGGGTGTGGGTTTGTGGTTTTGTTTCATGTTCTGAGAATAGTTAGAAAAGGCGGTTTGTTTGGTTTGGAGTGAACTGTTTCTAGTAAGTCGTTTGACAATGCAAGTGTTTCTATGTCTGTGTATCCCACTGTGTCCGTGCTTGTAGACATTAGAAAAGAGAATGCATCAATGGATGTGTCCTGTCTCATAGAAAGCTTCCCAGCATTCATCCAGCACAATTTATGAATTGCCTTATTGATGGGCGATACCTGCTACCTTCCTAAGTTGCTGTTTTCTTCCTGAATTATGGCCAATCTCCAGAATAGGCTCATGGTTTTGTGTCCAAGATATGTACTACCTCCAAGCTCTGTGACATGGCCATGTACTGGATAGCTGAATGGAATGGCGAGCATCTCAGAAAACTCAGATATCAGTGTGACCAGTAAAGTCTCAGTGGAGAATCCCTGCTTTGGGCCATTTGCTTACCTATTGTTCTGTTGCCCTGAGAGTCAGGAAGGTCTTTGTCTCAGGCCAACCCTTTGTGAATCCTGAAGGAAAGATTTTTCAAATGGAAATGAATATGCTTTACCTTTGGCTCTTTCCTTAATTGATTTGGAAAGAGATGTGTGTGAATCAGCCTCTTGGCCTAGTGTGATTCTTTGACTTAGATTCTCAGTACCTGATGGATCTAAAGAAAGATCCCATGGGTGCATAAAATCCAAAATGGCAAAAAGAGCAGTCATTGTTGATGAAGTATTTTGCCTTCCTCTGTAAGGTTCCTGAATTCCATCAAGTGAGAATAGGGATCTTTTGGGTCAAATGAGTTCTTCAAATCTATTCAGAGGCTATCCAATAGGTGCTTGAGTTTTCTCATCTTTCCAATTCACATAAAGAATCTGTACCCAACACTCAGTAGGACTCAAATTGGAGAAGCAGAGCAGTATTAAGGGCAGGCCTATTTGATCACTCCTGGTACACAGGAAGGGTGTACAGGCCACTGGGAATTTAGGCAAATGAGGGGCAACAGAGCTTATTTTGGACACTGTCTTGGGCTACGCTAATGCTATCAAATGTCAATCCTATTGTTGACTTCATATTTGTTTTATCCTAAGCTCATATATTCATCCTCAACCCTGTTGAAAATATCTAATCCCATCACTCACTTTATTCTTTTCCTGATTTCCTAATGTCTCTATTGATATCTGCTTTCCTACATATTTTGCCCTGTGCATCATTGTGACTGACTCTTCACTTGTGTTGACGTTTATATTGACTCTCTAACCAAAACCCTATTGCTAAAGAACTTTTGTTCCAAATCCTATACTCACTTTTCTTCCTAAACTTACCGACTATCTTTCTAATCCAACTGACTATAACTTTTTGAATGGATGTTCTCTTCTACATTCAATGATCCAAGTACAGTTCAGGTTTCTATTCAACCGGGTGAGGGAGTAGATTCTGCACTTTGGCAATTGGGGACAGCACATTCTGGCAACAAGATTAGCAAAGAGTTCTCAAGATTTCAACAGTGTTTTGTTAAGTGTACAAAAAAACAGGAAGTGACAAGTACATATTTTATTAACCTTTCATTCCCCACTTCTTTTTCTGGCTACTTTTAATCATAAAAGTGATCTTTGTGGGGTGTCACATTCTATGTCTGCTAGTGGGGTATTACCATAATTTTAATTTGTCCAATTTGAGCTTGGAGAAAAGAAATTACATGGTTGAGGAAACAGGGTTTTATAGTTAGTAATAATATGAGGATTATTATTGGACTGGCCAGGGTTGATAAAAACGTAATTAACCAGGGGGACTGTGTAAAAAAAGACTCAAACTACCCTTTTTGTGCCTCTCTCTCTCGTTGTTGCTCTTCAAGGCATCTTTTTAATTTACTCATAGATTTTTTTACAACTCCAGTATTGTCGACATAAAAACAACATTCTTC
Organism: Callospermophilus lateralis; assembly: GCF_048772815.1. Taxonomy (NCBI): domain Eukaryota; kingdom Metazoa; phylum Chordata; class Mammalia; order Rodentia; family Sciuridae; genus Callospermophilus; species Callospermophilus lateralis. The sequence goes on along the minus strand of NW_027514424.1, from coordinate 801,812 downwards.
CCTCAATGAAGCACAAAGGCCCCCCTCTGACATGAAAAGGAGGTCCAACCCTCGACTGTTCTGTAAAACAACTTCAGAGAGAGAGGTTAAAGATTCCTGCAAAGCTGTGATGGAGGTTTCTAAAATCTTTAAGTTTTGATCTATTGCTGCTTCTAATTGGGTCACTTGTTGTGTCCCATGGACCAGAGCAGTGGTTCTTGTGCCCAACCCTGCAGCAACTCCTATTCATAATAGAATGGCTAAGGTGAGGGACATATGTTCCCAGCGGAACCGGGTTGTATGTCCCCTTCTTTGATCTTCAAATGAACCTGCGTCATGATAGAGCACTCTGGGAAACATCTGCACCATTTCACAATTAATCACATCTGTTGACCATTTCATGAAAACATAAACAATGTTTTAGTATATAGAATTATACTGTTGTAGGGACGGACAAGGCAAGGCACCTAAGATAGCACCAAAGACACGGAAACAGTCTTTTTTGGTTTCAACCAGATTCAGAGGGCATTGCTTCTGTTGTAATCAATTAATCCCCTGAAAACCAAGTTACGTAGTTTCAGAATTTTGTACCCAACACGTAAGGGAAGGGGCTCAGAAGTTCACAGTCTGCAGAAGTTCACAAAAAGCAGTTTTTGTTTCTGTTTTTTCCTCAGTTTGGGCAAGTAAACTTTTCAAGGACACCTGGGTGGGGGTGTCTTCCCTTTCTTTTTTTCCCCCTTCCAGCTGTTTCCATACAGCCCAGTTTGTAACTTCTTTATCTTAGAAATGTAGCCATCTCTGTGAAGCCCCAGCTCAAGGCCAGAGGCCTTTTTTTCAAATATTTTGTGAAAAACTAGTAAGGGTGTGTCTAGATCAGGAGTGCTGAAATTTTTAGCCAGTTGCCAAGGAGACCAGGGCAACACAAAAATAGGAAGTTTATCTACAGTGAACTCTTTTATCGGGACTCTTTTGCTGAAAGTCCTAAATCAGCCATGGTGAAGACTTCTGGAGAAGGTCAGTTAAGACTTTTCTGTTGGCCTGGTACAGAGGGGGACAATTTGGAAGGCAGGGATAAGAGCAGCTCTGTGGATCTGAGAATGAGGAAGGAGAGATGTAAAAGAATATTGGGAGAGGGCTTTGGGATCTTAATAGCAACAAAAACTTGAGCAGTAGAACAGATAGAACACAGGGGGAGACGGGAGTGAAATTCCAAAAAGCCTGTGAGGGACACTAAATTCTTAGTAACCTGTTTTTAGTGATGACAAAGCAACATTAAAGGCCATTTTCATTACATCTTGTATTAGGGTCTGAGGATTCTTCTCAGCGGGTTTGAGCTTTGCATTAGGTGGTAAGAGGACTGGGTGGGACCCGGTGCGGGCACTGACAGGAGAGGAGAGGAGTGAGTGAATGGAGTGGTACCTCAGTACCTGCAACCTCAGCAAGGGAGCAATGGTCTGAGAACCAGTCGAGATTTGGGTTTTTGATCTAGATATTGGAGGGGAGAAATCAAGTTGCTGAGGTGGGAGTGACAGCAGAGAGTCTGGAGCACAAGGCTGAGGGTGAGCATCTATTGGAGAAGCATAGTTCAGGATGTGAGCAAAGGAGAGAGAAGGCCTTCACATAGCGGAATCTCCTTTCACCCTTTTGAGCACTTGCAGAAGTTAAAAAGGTCACACAGAATTTGAGGATCTAGAGACCCCTCTGGGGGCCATCGGTTTTGGTTATCTAATTCGTAATATGGCCAATGCTGTGTACAGAATTTGATGAGGAGTTTGGGTTCCATCTGACAGTCCCTGTATGCTCACATCCCCATGACTTACAATAGAAGTCTGCTCTCCCCCCACACAGCCGTGACTGTTTGTGGCTTTGATAGTCTGCCGGGCAAACATAGTAATCTAGGCTAGCCAACCTGCATCTGGCTCACGTGTCCCTACATCTATAATGTTTGTTTCCATTATCTATGGTACGGAAGGGATTTAATGGAATTTTAGTGGGATCCTGTTAATCAGGGATATCCCAATAGGAAAGACCTATAGCCAGCTGACAAATGACTGGGTGGAGAGATGGCCACTAGGTTCATAAGGGGGCTGTATTCGAGATAGGCCATACTTCGTGTCCAGTAGGATTTGTGATCAGCCATCGCAGCTTAAGGGGCTGATGAGGGTTAAGACTACTGGTCGTCAAGGGGAGAATAAATATCTTCCAGGATCTTCTTTACAACCATTTGCGATGTTTCTTTTTTCTTCTTTTTTATTTCTTTTTTTTGTGTGTGTGTGTGTGTGTGGGGAAGGCTTCAATACATCCTGAAAATGTATGTTCAAAGACTAGGAGTTATTTAAGTCCATACCTTACTGGCTTAATTTCAGTAAAGTCCACTTCCCAGAATTGTCCTCGTCTGGTTCCTCATAGGAGCTTTCCTGCAGGAAGCTTGGAAGTGTAAGCTTTAACCAATTAATGGACCTGACAGGCTTTTGTTACCCATTCAGTTATTTCCTTTTGCTGTGAGTAGGTTAGTGGAAAACTGTGTTCTTGATCCTTCACGAATGAATGCAGTTTCTTTGAACAAAGGTGAGTGAGTTGATGAACATTTGCTACTGACATAGTTAGAGCCATGATTATAGGAGTAGTTACTGAAGAATTAAAAAATTCCACTTGGGGGCCTTCAGGGTTAAAAGTTATTTTGGCCCAGAGCTTGGTGAGCAGAACTCTGCCCATCAATGGGGCCAGGCATTCTGGGATTACTAGGAAGGAGTCATGGATTTTTCCTTTTCCCTGGTCCATGGTCCTCGTAGTTGTCAAAGCCCGATATTTACTTCTGTTAGACTCTTGAATTAGAGACCTTTTATTCGGTAGAGGGCCCAATGGGCCTTACGGCCTGAGTATATTCCCCCTGTATCTACTTCAAAGTTTATTGTGTTCCCCTCCACTTCAAAAGTTACCTTGAGGTCAGGGAGAGGATCTGAGCCCGGACTTTCTTAGTATTCCTCCAGAGTCAGAATATCTGGCTGGCATGGCTGTCTCTTTCTAGGGCACTCTTTGGCCCAGTGTCCTTTTTCTTTAGAGTAGGCACATTGATCTGAGGCCAGGGGTGGCCTCTAGTGTGTGCCCAGGTATCCCTTCCTGTCTCTCTGTTTCTTAGTTTCTGGCCTATTTGTTGTTGTGACCAGGACCTTAGTCAATGCCTTAGTCTGTCTTTTGTTTCTTTTATCCTCACTCAGCTCCCTTCTCTTCCTCAGTTTCTCTCTTAAAGTATACCTTCTCGGGTTCTCTGACTAAATCCCTCAAAGTCATATCTTGTAATCCATCTAAGCATTGTAACTTTCTTTTAATATCCAGGGCAGCTTTCCCAATAAAGGCCATTGTGACAGATGCCTTTTGATCCTCTGCCTGAGGATCGAAAGGAGTATGTCTCTTATATGCCTACATAATTATCTCTAGGAACATAGAGGGAGATTCATCAGGCCCTTAAATAATCACTCTTACCTTGGCCAAATTAGTTGGTCACCTAGCGGCCACTAAGATACCCACTATTAGAGCCCGGCGATAAGTGGACAGATGCTCCCTACCTTCAAAGGTGTTGGGGTCCCAGTTGGGTCGTTTCAAGAGAGAGCCGGCTTTGAATATATTGGGAAGTTTTGTCGGTCACGCATTTGGTCTGAGGATACTTTTTTCTAGCATCCAGGAGGATTCTCTTTTGTTCCTCTGTCATGAAGAGAGTCCCTAGGAGTTGTTGGCAGTCATCTCAAGTAGGTTGGTGTGAAAACATCAATGACTTCACAAGACCTGAGAGCCAGGTTGGGTCCTCGGTAAAAGGGGGATTGTTATTTTTCCATTTATATAGGTCTGAAGAGGAGAAGGCCAATACTGGTAGGCTTGCATTTTTTCCCTATGGCCATCGTCAATCATTGGTCCTTAGGGATGGAGGGAAGCAACACGGGAGTTCCAGGGTTTTCAATCATTTGCCACCTGCGAGTTCCTTTAGAAACTCCAGCTTCCTCCAGGGGAGGAGGGGCTGTGTGTGACGCAGGGGAGTTATCTGGAGGGCCCTGGGCTGGCTTAGCTTCCTCCAATTGCGGAGAGGCTGAGTCAGCAGCTGGAGAATCACTTAGAGGGTGTTGGGGGTTGTGGGACAAGGGTAGAAGATAAGGAGGGGGACGAGAGTCCAGTAGAGTCAAATCTTGTGACTCAGGGAGAACAGAGGGTGGAGGAGGAGGAGGAACAGAGGGGTTGAGAGATCGTGGGGGAAGGAGTAGGAACGGGGACACAGCAAGGAAAGGCTTCACCCACGGAGGAGGAGATTTGCAGAGGTCCTGCCAAGTTAAGGTATATTCCTGTTTATCAGTATGGCTATGTGGCCCTGGCTGTAAGACAATATCTCTGTCTTTTTAAATTAGTGGGAAGTAGAAAGATCCTTCTAGGGGCCATCCGAATCCAAAGGTGGGCCATTCTGTGGCACAAGAGTCTGCCAGGTCCAGCGTTTTACTAAAAAAGAAACATTCTGAGCCCTTAAGCGGACTTTGGTCCATAGATCAAGGGTCAGGGACAGAGGCATTGAAGTGATCTGTCCCATAATGAAAGATACACAAACAGTAAAAGCAACGACACAGGACACAGACAAGAGAAAACAATAAAGACAGGCAAACAACGTCCAACACTGAGACCAAGACTGAGCAGGTGGCAAAACCCGATGGGCTGGCAATACCGAATCTGAAACAAAGAATCACTGAGTCGAGGAGACTATTATTCCTCGATTCCCGAGTCCTCTGTGGCGTCCCCCAGGGACTTGGCTTGTGGCTCTGTGACACGTCTGCCAGCCACCATCAAAGAGAGCTTACACACTTCATCGACAGCCATTTTGCCAAGCCCTAACCTGAAACCTGAAACCAGAAAGAGGTGCCTTACTTACCCTGAGAGTAGCCCATTGGGGTCTCTCGTTCACCACTGCTGGATTTCGGTGGAACCTCCATATATAAATATCGGAAGAGCATTGGGGGAAGAGACCACCAAGAGACTCTCTCATGCAAAAACAAAGGGTTTATTGGGGGTCCAGCATGCTGGGGCTCAGAGCTCATTTGAATAGAGCAGAGAACCCTGAGAACAGCTTAAGCAGAGCTTATATACTTTCCTTGAAGAGGGCAGGGAGGAAAGTTTATTGATGGGCCTGGGCGGGTGAGCAGTTTGCGTGCAACTGGGTGAGGGAGTACATTCTGAAGTTTGGCAGTTGGGGACAGCACATTCTGGGAAAAAGATTAGAAATCACTTCTCAAGATTTCAACAGAGTTTTATTAAGCATACAGAAAAACAGGAAGTGACAAGAATCTATTTTATTAACATTTCACTACCGACTATACTTTGCCAGATTTCCTAAAGTCTCTATTGATATCTGCATTCCTACATATTTTCCCCAGTTCATCATTGTGATTAATTCTTCACATGTGCTGACATTTACATTCACTCAATACCCGAAACCCTATAGCTAAAGAACTTTTGGTCCAAATCCTATACTCACTCTCCTTTATAAACATACCGACTATCTTCCTAATACTACTGACTATCCATTTTGACTGGAAGTTCTCTTTGAAAATCAATCATCCAAGTTACAAGGTCCTATGCTTAATACCCAATCAAGGGCCCAATGCCCTTCTGGGCTTCAAATCTTACCTAGATTTTTGTTTTCAGATTCATATATTTTACCTATATATTCTTGAAAATATCGCAGGTTCCCAATACCATTATTCATCCAGCAGAATGATTTCTATTCCAAATCAAACCTGTTATTAACCCTAACCATACACTGTTCCCTCAATCTAACTTTAGAGAAGAGCAAGGACAGAGTTGGTCTTAAAATACAGGAATGTAGGGGATCTTCCAACTGCTGAGAAACTCAAAGGTCTATGCGCAAATGATCCCTAGAGAAGTTGTAGACACCTATGAAGGAACTGAGAGAGCAAAAGTCATCTTTCATTGCAACAACCTGGTCAGCATGAAGGGATGTGTCTGAATCAGCCTCTCTCTTCTTTATGTAGAGAAGAAGGACCAAACGAGGCCTCTGTGGAGAGCTGTTCCCGGTTACCAATGTTTGATATACCATTCTAACTTGTGAAAGTGTCAAAGGAATTAGGGACAGCCTCCATTTCATGGGACCTTTGGAAGCAAATGTTAGGACAACGTGCTTGCCAAGGCATTGACCTCATTCAGTTCCTGAAGGAAGTGACCTCACCTCACATTCTTGGTGATGGAACTCTCTGAACTTGGGATCCAGGCATCCAGGCACACAAATCTAGTCCCAGGCCCAGTCCCAGTGGTCTCACTTCTTTTGATTTACCAAAGACAGAGTCAGTCTTTCTTGGTATCTACTGATGTGAGGATGGCCAAATGCCAGGAAAGCTCTGAAGAGTGGCCTTTCCTGAGTAAGCAGGAAGTGGCTCACCGTTGTCTCCTGACAACTTCACAGAGTTGGCCAAGGAAACCAGATCTGAGACAGAACAGGCCATTTGATGGGAACATAGTACGGCCCACCAGTCAGAGGTCACACCCGATAGTCAGAGACCTACTTTGGGAAAGGAGGTGACTTTGTGGGTGTGAGTGTGTGTTTGTGATTTTGTCTCATGTTCTGAGAATAGGTAGGAAAGGCAGTTTGTTTGGTTTGGAGTGGACGATTTCTAACAAGTGATTTGACAAGGCAAGTGTTTTTATGTCTGTGTATCCCACTGTGTCCATGGTTGTAGACATTAGAAAAGAGAATGCATCAAAGGATGTGTCCAGGCTAGTAGAAAGCTTACCAGAATTCTTTCTGCCCAATGTATGAAAGGAATGCGGCTTGCCTTATGGATGGGTAACACCTGCTATCTTCCTAAGTTCCTGTTTTCTTCCTGAATTCTGGCCACTCTCCAGAATAGGCTCATGATTTTGTGACCAAGTTATGTACCACCTCCAAGCTCTGTGACATGGCCATGTACTGGATAGCTGAAGGGAATGGCGAGCGTCTCAGAAAATTCAGATATCAATGTGACCAGGAAAGTCTCAGTGGAGAAACACTGCTTTGGGCCATTTGCTAACCTAATGTTCTGTTGCCCTGAATGTCAGGAAGGTCTTTGCCTTATGCCACCCCTTTGTGAAGCCTGAAGAAAACAGTTTTCAAATGGAAATGAATATGGATCACCTGTGGCTCTTTGCTTAATTGCTTTGAAAAGGGATGTGTCTGAATCAGCCTCTTGGCCCTGTGTGAGGTTGTGGCTTAGATACTCAGCACGTGGTGGATGTAAAGAGAGATCCCATGTGTGCATCCAAAACCAAAATGGCCAAAAAGCAGTCCTTGTGGATGAAGTCTGTCGCCTTCCTCTTTAAAGTTCTTGAACTCCATCAAGTGAGAATAGGGATCCTTTGGGTCAAATGGGTTCTTCAAAGACCTGCAGAGGAGCTGTGTTTTCTCATGACTGCAAATCACATAAAAATATATACCTGACACTCAGTTTTCCACAAATTGGAGAAGCATAGAAGTATTAACGTCTAGCATATTTGATCACTCCTCTTTCACATGAAGGGTGTCCAGACAACCCTGAATTTACGCCAATGAGGGGCAAGGGAGTTATTTTGGACACTCTCTTGGACTCCGCCACTCATGGAAACCTTCAGCCAGAGGTTGTGATTAGTGTCTATATGGAAGAAGATGAGGGCCATATGGGAGGGTTTTGGTTTTAATTTTGGTCCTTTGTGTCCGGTTGGGAGACATGACTGGGACCACCTGGGCTTGAACTCTGGTGTGATTCCCGTTAGAGACTGAATTCAGAGAAGTATTGCCATGAATTTTGTTTGGATTTTAGGAGTCCACCCATGAGAATCACCATTGGAAACTGAGATCTAGGCCCAGGGTGGCTTTCCACAGAGCCCTGGGTATCTCAGCCAGAAGATCACATGATTTAATTCTGAAAGACTTGTCAGCCATTGTTGAGAGTCACAACACCCATGGACGTCACATTGTAGACCTCAATAGGCCTGGCTTCATGTGACATTTTGGCCACTCTTTGGGAAGCCTTGCCTGTGAGAGTTCTACAGAGCATTCATTGAAATGAGCTTCCTCACCATTTAAAGGTTCCTGAATGAATTGAAACCCACAGTGCCTGCAACGTCATCCTTGAAAAATGCCTAGATAAATACCATGAAATTTTTGAAATTCCCATGACCAGGTGGCACTGGAGAAACTTTGGATGTCCTGTTGCTGATCGTAAATATGCAAGACAGTGCCTTGATTGAGTGGGTTTCATGAAAATGGTGTAGAACAGAGATGCCAATATGTTGGAACCTGCTGAGTAGTGGGCCTAGAGCAGTGGTAGGCAGGTGTGTGATAAAAAATTTGTGGTGGGGCCATGTGGATCTGCCATTGGATCCCAAATGGCTTGTGACTTACATGGTGCAGCCAGAAAACCCTTCCATGTAAAGGCTTCTGGTTATATGGAGATGTTTCTGGGCAATGTTTAGAATCAGGTTACTATGGACATGGGGCCAAGCTATGTGGGATAGAAGCCTGGTTGGTGCATTCTCCTGCAGACCCTGACCAACCACACATGAAAGAATTGCCTCCAGAACTGTGTCCCAGTTGAACTTCTTTTATTTCATGAAGCAAATGCCAAAGTCCCAGTGCAGCAGCAAGAAACACCACGAAAAGTGGAGGATGACCAAATGGCTTCCCAGTCCACATGGGAATACCCTTAGCCCCCAGTGGCCACAGTTTACTTACAAAAAGAGAATTCAACACTGCTGCCTCATGTTCATTGGAAAATAAGAAACCATGTCCTCCAGGTCACATAGATGCAGACACAGCTTTGATAGTCTCACTAAAAAGAAGCTAAAGCTCCTGACAACAACATATATTTCAAGTGCCCAAACTCAGAGGCAGTTTCTCAAGAAGTATTTAGGCCAGCAGAGCTCCATGTTTATGGAGTGTTTACCCTGTCCCATACTAGGGAAACTCCTCTACCACTTCCAAGGTTGTAAACTCCTGAGCATATTATTCACAGATTTTATTACTCTTCTCCTCTAATTGTGTCTTACTTTGGGCGAAAAAAATATCAAGGAATTGTTCTGGATGAGATTGTTAAGATTTTGTTTAGCACATATTTGCATACACATTGGATTCATTTTTCTATTTTACATTTGAAATACTGAATCCCTGACACTAACACATGCCCTGCTAGATTCTGAATACTAATCCTAATATGATGGAGAAAAATAACGGAAACAGAATAGAAATACAAGCAGTTCAGAGGAGGCATGTTGTATACTTGGACTTGCCTTTTGCATTATATAGGGTAGGAGTTATAAATCTAGTCAATTTTTTGTTGAAATAGTTTTCCATGTGCTTTTAAAGTTAACAAACATGTGATTTCCTGTCTCCCTTTCTCTGTATTCTATTCAGCACATGTATTTTTATATGCACATATAGAATCCTACCTGGTATAATACGTACATTCTTGTGAGTTACATGACTTGGCAGATACAAAGTGTGAGAAGAGATCACTCCTCTTAAACGCTGTTTGACCTGAAATTCAACCTATGGGTGAGCTTCCTAGTTGAAAAATGTTATACATAAATCCATATCCAGTAAAATGAATATTTTTGGATCTGTGGATGATACATATTTCACGGTGTAATTCGATTGGCATATATATTGCTAATTTTTAAAATCTGTGTGTGGAGATATATATATATATATATATATATATATATATATATATATATATATATATATATATTCTCTCCAGATATTTCAAAATATTTAATATATGTGTCTTATTATACACTCCCTAAATTCATTCATGATTATGTATGTGGATTTATAATCAACTTTTCACAAGATTATTCTCAGAAATATTCATTCACCTGATATACGTATTTTTTTCCTAGTATTGAAAACTAACTTCAGTGAATGGTGCATATAAATCCTAATATTTCTACAGTAACTGATCCATTTTCACATCAATGCAAGTAGATTCCTATGGGACATGATAAGTATTTTGAAGTTCATTTTTATTCAAAACTAGTACATTACTATTTCTTCAGTTTATGCACATTATTGGATATATATTTCATCCACAAGTTCACAAATTTATAGGCCTTTATTTCACTTTCAATCACTTTCTGCTTCAGAAGACACGTGTTCCGCCATGTTTCAAACTGGTCTTTTCATGAGACTTCTTTCAAAACACATTATTTTTGATTTCCATAATCACTTTTGAAGCAAAACTCACACACTCTTCATGATAAACCATAACCCTAGGATTACAATTAGACGTATAACTAGTTGTTATGAATGATTATATATCAATATATGATTTCTTATGTATTTTCAGATATCAATTCAATACATTATTTAAAGTGGAACCAGTTATATTATTTATTAACTGTATGGTCTATTCATGCATTATCTCTATATTCATAGACACAGGGTACACCTATTTTTACCCTCAATACTAATTTATAAGTTTTCAAAATATTCCTCAAAAAATGGTGGAAGAAATACTCATGTCACCTGATCTATATATACATTTTATCACAGTAATATTCTGGACAAAAAAATCAAAGGTCACCCTTAAGGTTGTACCAAAGCCTAAATGGAAAGTGAGCATGGATTACTAAAACCTTCCATGTCCAGGTGGCCTAATGCTCTCAAATGTCAATCTTATTGGTGACTACATTTTTGTTTCTTCCTAAGATTATATATTCAACCTCAAGCCTGTTGAAAATGTCTAATCCTATTACTCACTTTATACTTTGCCTGATTTAGTAATGTCTCTATTTATATCTATTTTCCTACATATTTTCCCCTGTTCATCATTGTGACTGACTCTTCACTTGTGCTGACATTTACATTCACTGTCTAACTGAAACCCTATTGCTTAAGAACTTTTGGTCTAAATCCTATTCTCACTCTTCTTTGTAAACCTACTGACTATCTTTCTAATCCTACCGACAATCCCTTTTTGAGTGGGTGTTCTATTCGACATTCAATCATCCAAGGTACAAGCTCCTATGCCATTGTATATAGATTTATCTGAGACATTTTTTTAGAAAGTAATTAAAAGCTAAGTGTACCAATTAAGGGCCCAATGCCCTTCTGGACTTCATATCTTCCCTAGATTTCTGTTTTTATACTTATATTTCACCTATATATTCTTGTAAATATCATAGTTTCCCAATACCATTATTCGTCATGCAGAAGGATTCCTAACCCCAAATTGAACATGTTACTAACTCAAACCATACACTGTTCTCTCAATCGAACTTTACAGAACAGCAGGGACAGGGTTGCTCTTAAAATACAGGAATGTAGGGCATGTTCCACCTGTTGAGAACATCAAAGGTCCATGCAAAAATGATCCCTTGAGAAGATGTAGGCAGCTACAAAAGACCTGAGAGAGAAAAGTCATCTTCTATGGCAAACAACCTTGTCAGCATGAAGGGATGTGTATGAATCAGCCTCTCTCTTCTTAATGTAGAGAAGATGGACCAAACCAGTCCTAGGTGGAGAGCTGTTCCCGGGTGCCCATGGTTTATATACCATTCTAACTTGTGAAAGTGTCACAGGAAAGTAGGGGCAGCCTCCATCTCATGGGACTCTTGAAAGCAACTGTTAGGACAAAGTGGTTGTCAAGGCAATGACCTCATTCAGTTCCTGAAGAAGTGATCTACCTCACTTCCTTGGTGATGGAACTCTCTTAACTTGGGATCCAGGAAGCCAGGCACCCGGAGCCAGTCCAGTCCCAGACCCAGTAGGCTCACTTGTTTGAATTTACCAAGGAGAGTGTCAGTCTTTCTTGGTACCTATATATGTGAGGATGGCCAAATACCAGGAGAGCTCTGAATAGGGGCTTTTCCTGAGAAAGTAGGTAGTGGTTCACCACAGGCTCCTGACAACTTCACAGAGTTGGCCAAGGAGACCAGATCTGAGATAGGACAGGCCATTTTGGGGGAACATAGTATGGCCCACCACTCAGAGGAAACTCCGGGTAGTCACAGAGTTACATGGGGGAAGGAGGTGTCTTTGTGAGGTGGGTGTGATTTTGTGGTTTTGTCTCATGATCTGAGAATAGGTAGGAAAGACGGTTTGTTTGATTTGGAGTGGTCTTCTTCTAGTAAGTCGTTGGACAAGGCAAGTGTTTCTATTTCTGTGTATCCCACTGTGTCCGTGGTTGTAGACATTAGAAAATAGAATGCAACAATTGATATGTCCTGTATAGTAGAAAGATTCCCGGCATTCATCCTGCCCAATTTATGAATGGACTGCAGCTTGCCTTATCCATGGGCAACACCTGCTACCTTCCTAAGTTCCTGTTTCTTCCAGAATTCTCACCACTCTCCAGAATAGTCTCATGGTTTTGTGTCCAAAATATGTACCACATCCAAGCTCTGTGACATTGCCATGTCCTGGATAGCTGAAGGGAATGGCGAGCATCTCAGAAAACTCAGATATCAGTGTGACCAAGAAAGTCTCAGTGGAGAAACCATGCTTTCGGCCTTTTGCTTATCAATTGTTCTGTTTCCCTGAATGTCAGGAAGGTCTTTGCCTCAGGCCACCCCTTTGTGAAGCCTGAAGAAAACAGTTTTCAAATGGAAATGAATGGGCATCACCTGTGGCTCTTTGCTTAATTGCTTTGGAAAGGGATGTGTCTGAATCAGCCTCTTGGCCCTGTGTGAGGTTGTGGCTTAGATTCTCAGCACCTGATGGATGTAAAGAGAGATCCCATGTGTGCATCCAAAACCAAAATGGCCAAAAGAGCAATTATTGTGAATGAAGTCTCTCGCATTCATTTGTAAGGTTCCTGACCACCATCAAGTGAGAATACGGATCCTTTGGTTCAAATGAGTTATGCACAGCCCTGCAGAGGCTAACCCATAGGTTTTTGGGTTTTCTCATGGGTCCAAATCATATAAAGAATCTATACCTGACAGTCAGTAGGCCTCAAATTGGAGATGCAGAGCAGTATGAACAGCTGGCCTATCTGATCACTCCTGGTTTACCGGATGGGTGTCCAGGCCACCTTGACTTTAGGCAAATGAGGGGCAAGGGAGCTTATTTTTGACACTGTCTTGGGCTGCACCCCTCATGAAAAACTCCAGCCAGAGGTTATGATAAGTGTCCATATGGAAGAAGATGAGGGCCATGTGGGAGTGTTTGGTTTTAATTGTGGTCATTTGTTTGGCGGTTGGAAGAGATAACTGGATCCACCTGGGCTTGAATTCTGGAATGATTCCTCTTAGAGACTGAGTTCTGGAATTTACCTCAAAGAAGTATTGCCATGAAATGTGTTGGGATTTTAGGAGGCCACGCATGAGATGCGCCCTTGAAAACTGATATCGAGAGCCAGGGTGTCTTTCCACAGTGCAGTGAGAATCTCAGCCAGGATATCACATGATTTTATTTTGAAAGACTTGGCAGCCATAATTGAGAGTCTAAACACAAATGGAACTCATATTGTAGACCTCAATGATCCTGGCTTCATGTGACCTTTTGGCCACTTTTTGGGAAGCCTTGCCTGTGAGATTTCTCCAGAGATTTCATTTAAATGCTCTTCCTCACCACATAATGGTTCCTGCATTAATTGAAACGCACAGTGACTCCAACTTCATCCTTCAAAAATGGCTAAATAAATACTATCAAATTTCTGAAATTCCCATTACCAGGTGGCACTGGAGAACCTTTGGATATCCTGTTGCTGAACATGAGTGAAATAATTCCCCACGCAATGACACTTCACCGGGAGAATTCCAATTTTATTGCTAAAAGCTGTGTGCTTATATAGAACTAAGCGGGAGATGGTATGGCTTAGATAAATAGCAGCAACCCGTTTATTGACAAGTTCTTTCAAATATCAGCTCCAGAGCACAGGAATTAGTTCCCATTGGGGCTAAGGTTCCCCACAAGCGAGATTTGAAATTGGCGCTGGCGGGAGAGTTCACAAGGGCGGGAACTTTTTGCGCCACTGCAGAAATGAAGAAGGTAGGAAGAAGAAGTCCTTAGGCGCCATGTTGGGGTTTTTCTCTGGGGTATGGCTGCCATTTATTCTTTTCCCAACATTCCACCCTTTTTGTTTTCTTAGGAAGTGGGGTGTCGTTTGTCAGATCTGGCTGCTTCCTGCTGTGTGGGGGTGGTGTGGGGCCTAGAAAGAGAAGTGGAGGAATGCTCAGGGGGCAGGTATGGGCATATCATGGCAGCCAGAAATAAAACCCAGTGGCTATAGACAGCTATTTTCATAGGGGTGAAGTCAATGAATGTTCCCTGAAGCCAAAGATGTCGATGGCATGGAACCAGTCCTGGATGGAAGAGATTGTTGGTATCAGCCACTGGTCCTGTAACAGAGACTCAAGGAAATACTGGAAGCGTTGCCTGGACATGGTGTCACCAGCACCTGAAGAAGATCAGAGCGAATAAAAACAGAATGAAGATAAAAATTAAAGCAAATCTCAATTTTTGGCAGAAGTTCCATGTGGGGGGACTGACATAGAAGACGCCAAGGGCCATGAGAAAGCTTAGAAGGTGGTAAAGACTATGAATCCAGGATGGCATATTAAGAGGTTCTCCGAGCTCGTTGTCTCCCGCTGTCTAATACCCGTTGCATTCCATCGTGCCTGGTAGTGAGCTTCATCACTGAGTGAACTGTTCTCTTGGAGATGTTGGGGATTCATCGGTCATCAGAGGCTGGTAGTGACTAAGCAAAAGCTGGTTGAAAGTTTGATTAGGAATTTTATGCAGTTGGGTTTGAAGGCACTTCATTATGCAGGGCAAGAGAGCACAAAAAAGGAGCATCCAAATAAGGGGACCCAAGATATGTAGTAAGTACATGGCAAGATAGGATTGGAAGAACCCCGTTATGGGATTGGAGGAGGTAGGTTTGAGCAATTGGGTCGATAATTCCTGCAATTTAACAACATTTTTTTTTATTAGCCCAGATTCATTAACATAATAGCAAAATTCCTCTCTGAGGAATAGGCATGTAACCCCTTTTTCTGCAGTGAGAAGATCAATTGCCCTTTGGTTCTGTAAAGCCACTTTTGCCAATGAAGTAACCTGCCGCTGCAAGGAACCCAGAGACTCAGCCATGGTATTGAGTGTTTCCTGCAGTTTTTGTTGAAGGTCATTTGATCCCATAGAGCATGACCTATAGCTCCACCAGAGAGTCCGAGACCCGTCACTGAGGTTGTTAAAATGAGGCCTACCAGAACCGGCAGAAAGACTACCCTATGGGTGCGGGAAGGTAGGGCCAACTGTCAGAATTCGGTGGGAGTATACAAAGATAGCTGAGGAACTACAGTAACCAAGAAACAGGCGCCAGAGACATTGATGGTTGAGGTACTTAAAGAACCATTACACCAGAGGAAATGTCCAGGTTGCATAAACACAGGGCTCTATGGGGTGCTGTAGCTCAAGGAACAAATGGGTAAAGGATTCATTATTGGCAGGTGGAAACAGATGAAAGGAAATAAAGTATTGGTGGAATAACTTTCCCACAGTGGGATACGTGTCACATGTAGGGGTTGTCCTTTTTAGAGAAATTGTAGGGTTTTGCTGGAATATTTCCTGCCGCTAATGGGACTGCTGCTAGAAGTGGACGACTAAGTGAAGCACAGAGAAAGCACTGAGAAGTAGGCACAGAAAAAGGGGTGGAGTTTAATAATCAAAAAGTTTGGTGTAGCAAATTGAGCCATGTGGGAGGGGGACCTGAGAGGGTTGAAGGCTCTGAATCCTCTTTGGATGAGCTATGGATATGATCTCGAAGTTTTGATTCTGAGTCCTTAATGTGTTCGACTACCTGGATGGTTGCCTTAGGTGGCGTAATCAGGGTGCGGCCAATAGTCATCCACTCTGTGGGTCTGACTGAGGTTGTCCGAGCATAGACAGCAAACTCAACATAGCCCCATCGTTTGGCCTTGGGGTCAGGTTTATCTAAAGTATACCATCCATTGTTACTGGATGAAGAGCCATTATGCCACTTTATGTAACTAGAAGTCCACCCTTCAGGGTAACCAAATGAGTGGTAAGAATAGCTACCACGTTCATCATGGAACATGCATGACCAATAGGGGCACCCATAATATATCTCAGGCCACCAATAACAATAGTCTTTTGTTTGATCAAAAAGGAAGCAAATGAAAGGCCAGTTCCAGCTACCAGGGACGAAGGTCCTTGAAGGTGACAATTTTAGGGAAATAGAGGTGCAGTTGTGGATGAAGCAAGTAGTTGCATCCACTGCGCAGACCTTCTGCATGCCATGTTCTGAGTATCGTTCCCGAAAAGTGAATAAATGCATGGTAGGTGAGGAGGGTAAAGACCAGTCCTGACAGAGCACAGAAAATAAGCAGAGCACAAAAAACAAGCAGTTAGAGAAGACTAGGGTGTTGGGAGAGCTCATTGTGCCTTCTTTAAGAGGAATTGGGCTGCAAGGAAAACCGTGTGAGCCACAACTAAAATGGGTGAGATGGGTGTGGAGATCAGGAGTAAAGGGGAGGTTCAGTAGGTGATTCTTGGAGTTCCTCTGGGGTGGCCCTGTCTTCAGCAGGTGGGGCCTCCTGGTGATGTGGCTTCAACCTAGACATGTGAATCCAGGGAGTGAGACAGTTGTCTGGTAAGGAGAGTTTGGAGGCGGTAAGGGTAAAGAGAATGACAGGATAGGGGCCTTCCCATTTTGCGGCAAGAGTCCCTTTCTCCTATGGGGTATTATAATAGACTAGACTAACAGGTGTTAAGGGAGGAGTGTTTGGAGAGGAGACTGGGTCCGGAAGAAGCCAGTCCTGATATTTCCAGAGTTCCGAGCGGAGATGGAGCAAGAGAGGCAAAGACAAATCTCGGGTGAGAGGTCCTTGTGAAATGACCAACCCAGGGGTTATAAGAGGTCTTCCATACATTATCTCAAAAGGAGACAGTAAAGATGATTTCTTAGGGAGAGCTCTGATTCGAAGCAAAGCCAAGGGAAGGAGTTTGAACCAGTCTATGTTTAATTCCATTGTCAATTTGGTAAGGACTTCCTTTAGAGTACGATTTACCATTTCCACTTTCCCTGAAGCCTGGGGGAAATATGGACAGTTGAAATGCCACTTGAAGGAGAGGGCTTGAGAGACCTTTTGTGTGATTTTAGAAGTAAACTCAGGGCCATTGTCATATTGTAGGGAAGTGGGCATACCAAACCTGGGGATGATGTCTATCAGTAAGATTGAAGCTACAGTGGAAGCCTTTTTATTGGAAGTGGGAAATGCCTCAACCCAACCAGAGAAAGTGTCCACAAAGACAAGGAGGTATTTAGTGCGCCATACTGTGGGCATGTTGGTGAAGTCTACCTGCCAGTCAGCAGCGGGAATGTGTCCCCGGGCTTGGTGGAAAGGGAAAGGTTTGGGACTTAAAGGAGTATGAGGGTTGGTCCGCTGACAGATCTGACAATTAGAGGCTATATTCTGTAGCATGGCTTGTCAGAGGGGGTGAGGGAAAAGAAACTGTAAAAAGAGGGTCAAAGACTGAGAATTGGAAAAGAATAGAGTATGAAGGAACTTGAAAAGATGCTTGTTCTTACTGAAAGACGTAGGGGCTTCAGATGAGCTGTCTAAAGTGGCCATTATATGTCCCCCATGGAGGCCATAATTGAAAGTGGTAGCAGCCATTCGTGCCGCCTGGTCAGCTTTGGCATTGCCCTCAGTGATAAGAAAGCCGTCCTTCTAATGGGACCTACAATGGACAACTCCCAACTGGGTGGGTAAGTGGCCTCTATTAGATTGGTTATAAAAGCTGAATTAGTGATCGCATTACCTTTGGTGGTAAGTAGGCCTCGCTACTTTCAAATATCAGCATGGGATAATAAGATATGGAAGACATATTTTGAATCAGTTTAGAGGGCGAGGGATTTGCCTTGTGCTAGAAGGCAGGCACGAGTGGATGCTATAAGTTCAGCCTACTTGTCTGTAGTTCCTGAAGGCAAAACTTTGGCCTCTATAATCTCAGTGGCTGAAAATACAGCGTATCCAGAGTAATGAGTTCCATTCTCCCTAAAGGAACTGCTGTCAGTAAACCAGATAAGGTCAGGCTTGCTGAGTGGTCTCTCATAAATGGAAGAATGACAGGGGAGGAAATCATCTAAGGTTTCCAAGCAATTATGAGTTGGTATGTGAGACATGGGAGTCATTGGGAGCAGTGAGGCAGGGTTCAGTGCAGAGCAGGGGAGGAAAATAATATTAGGGTTTTCCAGAAAGGAAGTGAGGGGCGACAGAAATCTGGATGTAGGGAGAGTTTGAAGGCCCTTTTAAGCTAAAAGATCCTTCAAGTGATGTGGGGAGTGGATAGTTCAAGGGGCCCCCAAAGTCAGCTTAGAGGCTTCTTTGTGTAAAATTTGTCCAGTAGCCAGAGCTCTTAAGCAAGGGGCCCACCCACGGATGGTAGGGTCTAGTTGCTTGGACAAATATGACACAGGTGCAAATGTACGCCCATAGTTTTGACCTAAGACCCCAAGTGCTTGCCCCCCTTTTTCATGGACATATAGATGAAATGTTCTTGAAAGATCTGGAAGGTGAAGGGCAGGTGCCTTTAAGAGGAGTTGCTGAAGCCTGCGGAAGTGGTAGATGGGAAAGGAGGCAAGAGATTCACTAGGGGGTCCCTTTGCTAGGTCATACAGGGGTTTGGAGAGAAGAGAATAATTTGGGATCCAGGCCCTAAAATAACCTGCTAATCCTAGGAATGATAGTATTTTGGCTTTCGTATAGGGCACTGAAAGATCACAGAGGAGTTGCCTCCTATCCAGTGTTATTTCCTTTTTCCCGGGTGTAAGGCAAAAACCAAGATAGGTGACCGAAGACTGGGAAACCTGGGCCTTGTGGGGAGACTCCCTATATCCCTTGTCTTCTAGGAATTTATGAAGCTGAGCGGTGTGGGATTGAGAGTGTTCCCAGAAAGACTACATAGAAAAAGGTCATAGACATATTGAAGTAGAGTAGAGTCAGGACAGGTCAGGTGAAAGGATGTGAGGTCCTGGGCAAGAAATTGGCCAAAGAGATGGGGGCTATCCCTGAATCCCTGTGGGAGGACAGTCCAGGTAAGCTGATGAGAATGGCGGGTGTGAGAGTCAGTCCATGAAAAAGCAAAGATATCCTGAGATTCTGAGAACAAGGGAATAGAAAAGAATGCATCTTTTAAATCTAGGACTGAGAAGTGAGTAGTAGTGGCATGGATCTGAGAGAGGAGGGTGTAAGGGTTGGGCACTAGCGGGTGGATGGGGTCCACAGAGGAGTTGACAAGGCGAAGTTCTTGAACCAGCCTGTAGGACACGTTAGGTTTCTTAACTGCCAGAATGGGTGTGTTGAAAGGAGAGTGTGTAGGCCTAAGATACCCCTTTCATAATAAATCCTGGATGATGGGTTCTAATCCAAGGAGGGATGTGGTTGTGAGTGGATATTGTGGTTGACTAACATATCTTGAAGGGTCCCGTAAGACAATATGAATAGGACTGCATTTAGCCATAAAGGGTGTAATTGTGTCCCAAACCTCAGGGTTAAATGGTTTAGATAGTCGTGGGAGAGTGCATGAAGGAGGTGTATCTGCCCCTAGGAGTATCATGAGGAAATGAGAGGTAGGAGAGGTGTGGGGTGATAAGTGAATGGTGACTTTTAATAGTGAGAGTATGTCCCTTCCCAGAAAGGGAATGGGGCAATGGCTCATAACAAGAAAGGAGTGAGTGAAGGTCAAAAGGGATCGCTGCATATAACATGACTGGGGGGGGTTGAGGAAAAATCTTTTTACCTCCTACCCTGACAATAGGAGTTTTTGAGGGTGTGGTAGGACCCTAATACTCCCTCAAAATCGAAAAAGCGGCACCAGTATCCAAGAGGAAGTTAATGAAGCGTCCATCCACCAGGAAGGTGATCCTAGGCTCTTGATTCTTGATGGTAATAGTCTGGAGGGAAGGCCCAGGACTTCATCAATCCTCCTCTGCCAAGCCCAGGTGAGGCTGGGGTTGCTGGGCAGCAGACCAACCTCCCTTCTGGGTTGTTGGGCAGTCTGCCCCCCAGTGTTCACTTTGATGGCATTTTGCGCAGGGGTTGTAGGGTGGCCTCGGCGAAGAACAATTCCTGGTCCAATGTCCCTCCTTACCTCATTTGAAGCAAGCTCCAGGGGGGGTCATATTGGGACGGCATGGTGATGGCCTTCTCTGAATGAGCTGGGACAACATTTGGAATTTGGCATTTTCAGCCCTCTGCCTACGGAATTCAGTTTCATCCTCTCTACCATGAAAAACCTTGAAAGTGACAGCGAGGATTTTGGTCTGAGGAGTAGCAGGGCCCTGTTCAAACTTTTTAAGCTTGGCTTTAATGTAAGGGTAGCTTTGGGCCAGAATATATGTCATTAAGACATGACGGCCATCAGGGGTTTCTGGGTCGAGGTTTGTGTACTGCTGAAGGGACTTGGTTAGTCTATCCAGGAATTCTGAAGGTGTTTCCTCCTTCCTTTGAATGACCTCCTGCATCTTTTGAAAGTTAACAGCCTTGCGGGTGGCCTTTTTCAGTCCCGCCAAGAGGCAGGATGTAAAAAGGTCACTAGACTGTAAGCCCATAGGGGATCCTGCTCTGGGACAGCATGAGGGCCTGTGGGTGGTTATGATTGGTCCTATGATTTTCATCAACATGGGCTTGGGCTAGCTCCCAGAACCATTGCCTTTCCTTGGGGAGAAGTTTATTGGTCAAGAGCATGTAGATGTCATGATGAGTGAGGCTATATGCTTGCAGTACCCATTGAAACTCCCGAATGTAAGTGGTGGGGTCAGTGGTGAAAGAGCCTAACTTCCTCTCTAGCTGAGTAATGTCCGACATGGAGAAGGGCACGTGGACTCTGATGACACCCTTGGGACCAGCTACCTCACGAAGGGGTGCGATTGTCTTGGGGGTGGGAAGGAGTCCCTTAGACCTGGTAACAGGAGGACTGAAAGAGGCAGGCGGTGGACAAGAAGGAGAGGGAGGGGAATGGAATGTCTCTGTGGAAGAGGAGGAGGTGGAGCAGGCAGAAGAGTGGGGAAGGGAGGGGGATGAAATGGAAGGTTGAGGATCCGTGGAATCAGGCAGAGGAAGAGGATGATTTTGCGGGAGAGAAGGGTCAGTTGGGGCTGGGGGATAAGGTGGGGGTTGATCTGCTGGGTCGAATGAGGAAGAATCTGCGAAGTCAGGAGTAGAACTAGGGGAAGAGAGGGGTTTGCAAGCAAGAAGCACCTGAGAGGGAGGGCAGGAGGAGCAGAGACAGGGTGCTGTGTGAGAAGGCTAAAACATTCAATACAGGGAATCTCACTCCACTTTTTCAGATGCTGGCAGTAATTAAAAAGGTCCAAGAGGAGGTTTGGATCTAAGGAGCCTTCTGGAGGCCAATGATTGCCATTACCCAATGGATATGTAGGCCAATCTTGGATACAGAATTTGATTAGAAGTTTGGGCTTGATGTCTGGTGTGAGGGAAAGTGTGGCCAGATTTTTTATTAAACTTTGGAGAGGTGAGGTTTCAGGTACAGATAAAGAGGTGCCCACAGTCACAGGGAGAGATGGAAGAGAGAGAGAGAGAGAGAGAGAGAGAATAAGTGTAAGCAAGAGAGACAAAGAGAAAACCCGGCCTGGAACGGACTCCGGGAAGCGCTCAGGGAGAATGGGGGTCAGGTGGGTCATCCCCAAAATGACCAGCCATCATGAGGAAATACAGAGGGCATTACCTGATCGTCACAAGTGAAGTGCGATCTGTGAGACCCAATGGGTTCGGAGCCACGGGCAACCTGACATCAGGAAAGTTTTCGAACGCAGCAGAAGAAGTAAGTAATGAAAACAGAACTCCGGCTCCAGCAGAATGCAGTTCCAGGATGGGAGTTCAGTTTTCCCCAAGCAGAGAGGCAGCTTCAGCCAGACACAGCAGGCCCGCAGGAAACAGCAACTCTAGCCAGCAGCGGCAGCAGCAGCAGAGGAGGAAAAACCACAGAGCCTCTCATGTAAACTCAGAAGCCTCACACCCCAAAGGGAAACGGATCACCAGAGGGTCCACTGCAACGAGTAAAGGTCTTAGTGGGAGGAATTCCATCCCCCCTACCAGGCGTCTAGAGTGTGACAGACGATCATGGTCACAAAGCCAGCGGTAGCCTGAAGGGAGTTGGCGAGCCGGGGTCAGGGGAGGCTTACATACAACAAATCAGTGGTGAGTGCAGGAAGCCTGCGTCTGAAAAGAGCAGACCAGGGCAGAGTGCCACGGTGGAGCAGTGGACTGGGCTCTTGTTGGAAAGAGCTCACCCATATCCTCACACGGGGCACCAGAATGAAAGAACTCCCCATGCAAAGGCACTTCACCGGGAGAATTCCAATTTTATTGCAAAAAGCTGTGTGCTTATATAGAACTAAGGAGGAGATGGGAGGGCTTAGATAAATGGCAGCCAATCCGTTTATTGGCAAGTTCTTTCAGATATCAGCTCCGGAGCCCAGGAATTAGTTCTTATTGGGGCTAAGATTCCCGGCCAGCAAGATTTGAAATTGGCGCCAGCAGAAGAGTTCACACAGGCGGGAACATTTCGCACCACTGCAGAAAAGAAGAATGTAGGAAGAAGAAGTGCTTAGGCGCCATGTTGGGTTTTTTTTTCTGGGGTATGGCTGCCGTTTATACTTTTCCCAACAATGAGTATACCAGACAGTGCCTTGATTGACTGGTTTTTATGAAAATGGTGTTTAACAGAGATGCCAGAAAGTTGGATCCTGCTGATTAGTGGGCCAAGAGCAAAGGTGGGCATGTGTGTGATAAAACATCAGTGGTGGGACCATGTGAATCTGCCATTGGTTTCCAAATGGCTTGTGACTGACATGGTGAAGCCAGCAGACCCTTATATGTAAAGGCATCTTGTTACATGGAGAGGATTCAGGACATTGTTCAGAATTAGGTTGCTATATTCAAGAGGGCAAGCTATGTGGAATAGAAGCCTGGTTCTTGTATTCTCCTACAGACCCTGACCCACCACATGTGACAGAAATCCCTCAGGCACTGTGTCCCCGTTGAACTCCTTGTATTTCATGAAGCAAATACCAAACTTCCAGTGCAGCACCAAGAAACACCACGAAAATAGAGGATGACCATATGGCTTCATAGTCCACACTAGAGACATTTAGCCCCAAGGGGCCACAGTTTACCTTCAAAGGGAGAATTCAGCACTGGTGTCTCATGTTCATTGGAAAATAAGAAACCATGTCCTCCAGGTCACATAGATGCAGACCCAGGTTTATGGTTTCACTAGAAAGGAAGCTAAAGCACGTGACAACAACATATATTTCAAGTGCCCAACCTCACAGGCAGTATCTCAAGAAGTCTCTAGGACAACAGACCTCCATGTTTTTGAAGTGTTTACCCTGTCCCTTACTTTTGGAAACTCCTCTAACACTTCCAAGGTTGTGAACTCCTGATCGCATTCCATTCCAGATATGTATTCATGGATTTTCTAACTCTTCTCCTCTAATTGTGTCTTACATGGGGTGAAGGTGTTGTCAAGGTATTGTTCTGGATGAGAGTGGGAAGATTTTTGTGTAGCACATATTTACATACACATTGGATTCATTTTCCAATTTTCCATTCGAAATACTGAATCCCTGTCAGTAACCCATACCCTAATAGACTCTGACTACTAATCCTAATATGATGGAGACAAATAACCCAAACATAATATTAATACAAGCAGTTCAGAGGAGGCATGGTGTATAGTTGGTCTTGCCTTTTGCATGATATAGTGTAGGAGTTATAAATCTTGTCAATTGTTTGTTGAAATAGTACTCCATGTGTTTTTAAAGTTAACACATATGTGAATTTCTGTCTCCTTTTTTCTGTAGCCAATTCAGCACATGTATTTTTATATGCACATAAAAAATCCTACCTGGTATCACACGTACATTTTTGTGAGGTGGCTAACTTAGCAGAAACAAAGTATGAGAAGAGATCACCCCTCCTAAACGCTTTTGGAAGCATTTGAAAATTCAAACTATGAGTGAGATTTTTAGTTGAACAACATTATTCATAAATCCATGTTCAGTAAAATTAGTATTTTTGGATCGGTGGATGATATATATTTCACGATGAATTTTGATTGGCATATATATTGCTACTTTCTAATGTTTCTCTGTGAGATATATATATATATATATATATATATATATATATATATATATATATATATATATATTCTCTAGATTTTTCCAAATATAAAATATATGTGTCCTATTATACACTCCCTAAATAATTCACTCATGCTCATGTATGTGGTTTTATAATCAAATTTTCATACGATTATTTTCAGAAATATTCATCCACCTGAAATACATATTTGTTTTCTAGTACTGAAAACTCACTTCACTGAATGGTGCAAACAAATCCTTATATTTCTACTGTAACTGACCCAATTTAACATCAATGCAAGTAGATTCCAAAGGGGCATGATGTGTATTTTGACGTTCATTTTTATTTAACACTGGTACATTACTATTTCTTCAGTTTTTGAACATCATAGTATATACATTTCATCCACAAGTTCACAAATTTAAAGACATTTGAAACACATTCAATCACTTCCTGCTTCAGTACACATGTATTCCTCCTTGCTTTTGACTGGTTATTTATTGAGCCTTCTTTCCAAACACATTATTTTCGATTTCCATAATCAATTTTGAAGCAAAACTCACACACACTTTATGATAAACCACAACCCTAATATTACCATTAGATGTATAACTGGTTGGAATGAATGTATGTATGTCAATATAACATTTCCTGTGTATTTTCAGATATCAATTTATTCCAATTTCTAAAGTTTGAATCAGTTATATTATTTATTCACACATGGTACACCTATTTGTGCCCCCAATACTAATTTATATCTCTACTAAATATTGCTCCCAGAAATGGTGCAAGAAAGACTCATGTCACCTGATCTACATATATATTCTGTCAACAAAATGCAAAGTCACACTTATAATTGTACCAAAGCCTAAATGGAATGTGAGTATGGATTATGAAAATCACCCATGTCCACGTTGCCTAATGCTCTCAAATGTCAATCCTATTGGTGACTCATGTATTCAACCTCAAGCCTGTTGAAAATGTCTTATCCTATCAATCACTTCATCATTTGCCTGATTTCCTAATGTCTCTAATGATATCTGATTTCCTACATATTTTCCCCAGTTCATCATTGTGACTGACTCTTCACATGTGCTGACATTTACATTTTCTGTCTACCTGAAACCCTATTGCTAAAGAACTTTTTGTCCAAATCCTATACTTACTCTTTTTTTCTAATCCTACCAACTATCTTCCTAATCCTACCAAGTATCCTTTTTTGACTGGATGTTCTCTTCGACATTCAATTATCCAAGGTACAAGGTCCTATGCCATTATGTATAGATTTATCTGAGACACATGTGCACAACATAATTCCGAGTGAAGTATCCCAATCAAGGATCCAATGCCCTTTTGGGCTTCAAATCTTACCTAGATTTGTATTTTCATACATATATTTCACCTCTATATATACTTATAAATATTTCAGGTTCCCAATACCATTATTCATGCAGCAGAATGATTCCTAACCCAAATCAAACATGTTATTAACCCTAACCATACTTTGTTTCCTCAATCTAACTTTACAGAAAAGCAAGGACAGAGTTGGTCTTATATAGAAATGTAAGAGATCTTTCACCTGCTGAGAACCTCAAAGGTCCATGCAGAAGTGAACCCTGGGGAAGATATAGAAAGCTATGAAGGACCTGACAGAGCAAAAATCATCTTTCATGACAAAAAAAAAAAAACAGGTCAGGATGAAGGGGTGTGTCTGAAGCAGTCTATCTCTTCTTAATGTAGAGAAGATGGACCAAACCAGGCCTGTGTGGAGAGCTGTTCACGGGTGCCTATGTTTGATATACCATTCTTACTTGTGAAAGTGTCACAGGAAGTAGGGGCAGCCTCCATCTATTGGGACACTTGGAAGCAACTGTTAGGACAAAGAGGTTGCCAAGGCAGTGACCTCATTCAGTTCCTGAAGGAAGTGACCTATATAACTTTCTTGGTGATGGAACTCTCTGAACTTGGGATCCAGGATGCCAGGCACCCAGAGGCATTCCCAGTCACAGTCCCAGTGGCCACACATGTTTGGATTTACCAAGGACAGAATCGGTCTTTCTTGGTAACTACTGATATGAGGATGGCCAAATTCCAGGAGAGCTCTGAAGAGGGGTCTTTCCTGAGAAAGCAGGTAGTGTCTCACTACTGAACTGAAACCCACAGTGCCTCCAACTTCATCCATGAAAAATGGCTAGATAAATACAATAAAATTTTTTAAATTCCCTTAACCAGGTGGCACTGGAGAACCTTTGGATGTCTTTTTCCTGGTCATGAGTGTACAAGAGAATGCCATGATTGACGGTATTTCATGAAAATGGTGTAGAACAAAGATGCCAGTAAGTTGGACCCTGCTGAGTAGTGGGCCTTTTGCAGTGGTGGGCAGGTGTGTGATAATACAGCTGTGGTGTGGCCAGGAGGATTTTCCATTGCCTTCAAAATGGCTTGTGACTGATATGGTGCAGCCAGCAGACCCTTCTTGTTATATGGAGAGGTTTCCGGGCAAAGTTCAGAGTCAGATTTCTATGGACAAAGGGGCAAGCTTTGTGAGATAGAAGCCTGGTTGTTGCATTCTCCTGCAGACCCTGACCCACCACAAGTGACAGAACTCCCTCTAATACTGGGTCCCAGTTGAACTCATTGTATTTCATGAAGCAAATACCAAACTCCCAGTGCAGCAGCAAGAAACACCACGAAAATTGGAGGATTACCAAATGGCTTCACAGTTCACACGGGGAGACACTTAGCACCAAGTGGCCAAAGTTTACATACAAATAGAATATTCAGCACTGCTGCCTCATGTTCATTAGAATACAAGAAACCATGTCCTCCAGGTCACGTAGATGCAGACCCAGCTTTCATGGTGTCACTAGAAAGGAAGCTAAATCTCCTTGCAACAACATATATTTCAAGTGCCCAAACTCAGAGGAAGTTTCTCAAGAAGTCTTTAGGCCGGCAGAGCTCCATGTTTTTGGAGTGTTTACCTGTTAGACCAGGAGGCTAGAAAAGACCACTGACTCAAATTAAAATCAAATAAAATTAAGCTTATTATTTCCACCGGCCATGCTGCCTCTCCCTCCCAAAACGAAGGGAACAAGACAGCAACCCCAGCTTTCCTACAGCCCAGCTTTATAGCCCAGAAAGTTACACAAAAGGGGGGTTACAGACAACAGAACTCTGATAAACATCACACTAAAGGTAGTTTACAATTTTTTTGCTGTCCCTACATGAGAATTCATGAGGACCATTAGAGCCTCAGAGAGGGTTGTTGTCTTGCCAGAGAAGGCAAATATTTATGATGTGTCACTAAAGTTTCAGAGAGGGCTGCTATCTGGTCAGAGAGCCAGGCATGTGTGAGTTCAAGGCGCGGGCAGGCATTCCACGCAGGTTCAGAATTTGAAGTAATTAATGGTAAAGCCAAAATTATCTTTTCATGGCTTTGTGGCATGATGGCTCCCAATTTTAATAAAAGATCAGGTTGGGTCTACAATTCCCCCCTTTCCTCTGTGTCCCTTTCAAATATTTGATAGATTATGGGAAGAGCACTGAGGAAATTTTAATAGCTCAGGTAAGAGTCTCCAAATTTTTAGAACTCACCCAAAACCGATCTCGCTGATTTTACCCTTCTTAATTACTTATATTGATAGTCTACTTATCTTTCTCTCCATTGTTGTAAGAAGAGTGGCATCACTAATTTTTTCTTCTTGTGTCCTGAGACAGGGTGACGTGAGTGGGCTCGGTGTGAGGGACATGAGTTGCCTATTAGAAGTCAGTTGAGAGACATGAGTTGCCTTTTAGAAGTCAGTTCGGTTTGAAGTCAGGTTGGGGAAGAACAGGTTGTAAAGTCATCTGTGAATGGGTTCTTCTATGAGTGAAACAAAAACCATGAGTACTGGATAAATGTTGCAGCAGCTAGAACATGTCACTGTATAGAAATTCCCTCACCAGTCTTTAATATCCCCAGTTATCAGGACTGTCAACTTAATATTTAACTTTAAGTGTTACAGTTGGCCCTCCCAATAAGACACAGTTTAATAATTTAATGTCATCTGATCTTGTAATATCCTTTTACTAGTATGACCTCTGCGTCTAATAGAGAAACCTTTAATTCTGTTACTCAGGGCTGGATAATCGTACTAGCAAACACCAAGCCTACCTTTGTAGGTTAGGAATATCTGTAGGTCTTAAACTGAAAACTTCTGCCTGTGGCAGCTCTTCTTGATAGTCTCTTTTTATAAGTATTAGGCATTCCTGTGTGAGAATCCTTCTTTGTAGCCTCCAGTCTTACTTGTTTTGGGAGGATAAGATAAAGTGCATACCTTAAAATTTTATTATTATTATTATTATTATTATTATTATTATTATTATTATTATTATTTAATATGCCCAGGAGTGGCTGTATTTTGGTCTTAACTGTCTTTGCTAAGTGTTTAAGATGAAGCAGTCAAACTGACTTTTGTTTCTATCTATTGTTAACAGTCAGCTGAGCTTTTGTGGGAATCAGTTCTGGGGAAACTTGAGAGGAGATTCTCAGTTCTGCTAGTGCCATTTGCGCTAGGTGGGTCCAGGTCTTGCTTGACCATTTGGCTTCCCTCAGAAGCATCAGGGATGTCTCCTTTCTCTGATGACTCTCCTCTTTGTAACAAATGCACTGATTGGCTTTCTGTTCTCCAGTGGTCTCATTAATCTCCCTGATTAGGAGGTTATGTGGCTCAGAGTTGCAAAGCTCTTTAGAGAAGTCCCCTGTTCCCTGGATTCAGACTGACTCAGAGGGCAAGAGCCAAATATTGGTTTTCTTGGCCCTTTTCATTTAACATTAATTTTAAATCCTAATCTTAAACATCCAGCAAATAAATTTTAACAGCCTTATATTAAGAGTACTGGGCTTTAATGTCTATAACTTTATAATTACCTTTTTATTAATTGGGATCTGTATTATTCTGTCTGTATTGTAGTTGATGACTTATTATCTTGAATAAACCCATGTTGTGTTCTTAAAGCAACGCATTTGTAAAACACTAACAGGGAATCTTTAGATCACTTATAAGAAAATTTCAAACTAAAATTAACAAAAGTAAAAATACTTAGTTCGTGTAATATCTTCCCTGAATTTTTTGGCTGAGTTATACATTATATCCCCTGTTTGAGATCCTAGTAATATTGACAATAAAAAAAACTTTTTAACATAACTTTAAAGAAATATTATCTGACCTACATGTTTCATAGTCATTCTCACATGTAGTAAGATGGGACACGCAGCCTTATCTCAGGTAAGGCAGGGCTCTTTATAAATCTTAAGTATTTTAATTCTAAAGCTGATCTTTATTTTTAAATATCTTTTGACAAAGTTTACATAAATTGTTTGAGGTCACATGAACATTAGCTAACATCATATGATATCACATTTAAAACATGAATTAAAGAAATGCTGAAAGTTTTTAACCTTTACAAAGATTAGGCTCTAATTAACTTAAAAATACATTTAAATTGTTCCCCAATGTAAAAAGTAACATAAAAATTTACATATTTTATTGATAACAGGTAAATAAATCCACAATATATTTTTTACCACACAACTTCAGAGCACCAGCTTAATATAATGCTCTTTTAAGGTTTCTACCTTACAGACTTGCATACCTGTAAGATATGAAAACATTAATAGCATAACAATTACATTTATGTTTCTACATTAATCAAGTTTGGCTTTTAAAGAAATGGCAGTACAGTGCTCTAAAATAACAGTTTTTATTTAATCAGTTGTTTAATTTTTATGGTTGCTTGCTCTAGAAAACATAAATCTTAATAAACTCAATGTTATGGGTAAACTTATGTTTTAAGAAATTTTTGCCTCATTAACACATGACTGATTTTTACAATCTTATACAGAGTTTACTAAAAAAATACAGATCTTAGTAAATCAATCAGATATCTAACTAAAGTACTCATGAATGAGTAATCCCATATCAAATTTACTTTACTTATTTATCAAAAAGTTAGAGAAACGTATTGAACAGTGTAAACCATTTTTATGTTGAAGGAAAGGTACTAGAGCCAAGGCATATTAGACATTTTGTAGATGTTAATATTTTGTTAGATGTTTGAACACCTAGAAAACTTTGTAAGCTTAAATTTAAAGACATTTGTTTTTATCTCTTTATCCAATTTAAATTGAAACATTTAAATCACGTGAATTAAAGATCTTTGGAACCACTTTTTAAAATTTGTTTTTATGAGCGCTTTTTTTTATGAGCGCTCCTTATATATGTTAATTTATGTATCATATATATGATATACGGACATATGTATATATAGACATACAACACATAACAAAATTGTGCACACATAATAATAGTAAAGGCCTCGTAGCATTTCGCAGGTGAAATCTTTATTGCAATGTTTCAAGAAGTCCACAGTTGGTCAAAGATAGAACTGAGCAGAAAAACATTAACCTAGGTCTGTATGCTCAAAATCATGAGGTCAAATAACATAAAGTATCTCAGAAAAAAATAAGAGTCCTAGAAAAAATGACTTGCCAGTAATTAGAAAATACCATACAATTTACCTTTTTTTCCCTTAGATCTCAAATCAGTCTCCTACAAAGCTTGCAGGCTTCTTTCATTTGCATTTCAACATAAGTCATGGCTGAGGTCTGGAAGGAGCAGGAAAAAAACTGCTATTCTGAACAGACATCTCAGGACTAAGGCATTTTAACCATAATTTTCAGGTTCGGATGTTGAAAATTATGATACAAGTTTAAGATACAATTCACAAAATTTTATATCTTTACATCTTGTTTGGTCAACAGACACCATACTATGATTTACTATCCATGTCCAAATTAATGCACTGGTACACACAGTGACATTTTCCCAGGCTACCCAATTCAAAATTGGTGAAAAAAAAAGACTGTATGATTGGGAAGTTTCTTGCCAACTTGGAAGTAGAGTTCTTCAGTTATCCATTGTAAGTATTTAAGTTCTCTGGCGTGAATTATCTGAAATCATAAACTAAACAATTACCTAAACCCGACTTTTAACTGCAAGATTGTGCAATGCTTCAAAAACCCATTCAGATACCAGATTGTTAAAATAAAACATCATCATTTCGACACACATTCAGCTAAGATCATTCCCAAAAAACAATTTATAATATCAACACATTATTGCACATGCCTTAAAGGGCCAGAAACAAAGACACAATACAGACCAAAAGGAGGTCCAGACTATGGCTGTCAGAGAGAACCCTTTAAACCAGAGCAGATAAGAGAAAAATCTCGTACACCAGTGGGACCATAGCTGTCCCCACAAGGGGACCAGATGTTTTCACAGAGGGGCAACCTGAAATGTAAAATAAAGTGTCTCCATGGTGATTTTACTGCATTTAGTTTCCCCTTTTTCTTTTTCTCTTTTTTTAACAAGACAGAGGTGGCATAATCCTTACAGTGCAGGGAAGGAAGGAGGTAATTCCCTGAATCAACAGGGCTTTGGCAGCTGCTGGGAGTCCCTCAGTTTCTCCTTTTACATACAGGATTAGTTCCTCTGATTCAGTTCCACACCAAGCATGCTCTATCTCCTAACATTTCAGTAGATAGGTCTCACAAAGTTCCGGGGCGGAGGGTGGGTACAAGATTTGTAACTTAAAGTTTGGTTCCTGACCTTGAAGCCAATTAATACCAATTTAATAATGAGGACTGGGTTTTGAGAAAAAGAAAAAATGAGGTTTATTGCTTGGCTAACAAAGGAGAAACACAGGGGACTCTGCCAAAGTTGTGACTCTCTTTATCTGGAGGGACAAGGGGTTTTAAAGGAGTTTCACTTGTTTACCTGGGAGATACTCTGTTCTTAGGTCCCCAGCAGGCATTTCCCTCTGCAATGGGTGTGTTCCAGGCAGCCAGCTAGGGGCTTCTATCATCCTGCTTCGCAAAGGGGGATAAAGTTCATTGCAGTTCCTTAAAACACAGTCCAAAGGGGTGTCAGGCTTACTCTCTTTATTTCTGATTTTCATGTCCAATATACTTAAGTTTTACCACCAAAATCACACAACAAAACGAACAAAAACAAACAAACAAAAAAACAAAAAATAGAACACAGAACACAAATAAACAGAAACCTGGTGGCTAAACACAGAAACAGGGGAACAGTGCAACATCTTGCTAAAGCTCCAGGGTAGGAGCGCGTGCGTGCTCATCGGCACCTCTCTACAGTTCCAGAGGAATTCCCTACAGAACAGAACAGAGGACAGAATGATTCTCGTTACTGTTCTGCACAGAAGTATATGTGAGCCTCCCCGTGCCACATCTCTGTCATCAGAAGAGATCTCCCTTAACTGGATATCAGATGTTATAAAGGAGCCACTTACCTATGGAGGCCTCCTCCATCAGGTGCTTGCTAATAGTTTTAGTGCAGAGGTTCACTGTAGTGCTCCCTGGACTAAAGGCTCTTTTCCAAATATAAAGAAGATGGACCAAATCAGGCCTTCGTGGAGAGCGGTTCCTTGGTGCCTATGGTTGATATACCATTCTAATTTGTGAAAGTGCCACAGAAAATAGGGTAAGCCTCCTTCTCATGGTACGCTTGAAAGCAACTGTTTGGATAAAGTGGTTGCCAAGGCAGAGACCTAATTCAGTTCCTGAAGGATGAGACCTCACCTCAATCCCTTGGTAATGGAACTCTCTGAACTTGGGATCCAGGAAGCCAGGCACACAGAGTCAGTATCAATCCCAGTCCCAGTGTCTCACTTGCTTCAATTTAGCAAGGACAGAGTCAGTCTTTCTTGGTACCTACTGATGTAAGGATGGCCAAATGCCAGGAGTTCTCTGAAGAGGGGCCTTTCCTGAAAAGGCAGGTAGTGGCTCACAGCTGGCTCCTGAACACTTCACAAAATTGGACAAGGAGACCAGATCTGAGAAAGGACACGTCATATTGGGGGATCATAGTATGGCCCAGCAGTCAGAGGATACTCTGGAGAGTGAGAGACCTACTTGGGGAAGGAGGTGCCTTTGTGGGTGTAGATGTGTGTTTGTGGTTTTGTCTCATGTTCTGAGAATAGGCAGGAAAGTCGGTTTGTTTGGTTTGGAGTGAACTGTTTCTAGTAAGTTGTTTCACAAGGCGAGTGTTTCTATGTCTGTGTATCCCACAGTGTCCGTGCTTGTAGACATTAGAAAAGAGAATGCATCAATGGATGTTTCCTGTCAAGTAGAAAGCTTCCCAGCATTCATCCTGCCCAATTTATGAATGCACTAGGGCTTGCCTTATCGATGGGCAACACCTGCTATTTTCCTAAGTTCCTGGTTTCTTCCAGAAATCTAGCCACTCTCCAGAATAGGTTCATGCATTTGCATCCAGGATATGTACCACCTCCAACCACTGTGACATGGACATGTACTGGATAGCTGAAGAGAATGGCAAGCATCTCAGAAAAGTCAGATATCAGTGTGACCCGGAAAGTCTCAGTAGAGAAACACTGCAAAGGGCCTTTTGATTACCTATTGTTCTGCTGCCCTGAATCTCAGGAAGTTCTTTGCCTCAGACCACGCTTTTGTGAAGCCTGAAGAAAACAGTTTTCAAATGGAAATGAATGGGCATCACCTGTGGCTCTTTGCTTAAGTGCGTTGTAAAGGGATGTGTCTGAATCAGCCTCTTGGCCCTGTGTGAGCCTGTGGCTTAGATTATCAGCACCTGATGGGTCTAAAGAAAGATCCCATGTGTGGATCCATAATCAAAATGGCCAAAAAATCAGTCATTGTTGATGAAGTCTCTCGCATTCCTCTGTAAGGTTCCTGACCTCCATCAAGTGAGAAAAGGGATCCATTGGGTCAATTGAGTTCTTCAAAGCCCTGCAGATGCTAGCCCATAGGTTCTTGGGTTTTCTTATGAATCCAATTCAAATAAAGACTCTAAACCCCACAGACAGTAGACCTCAAATTGAAGAACAGAGCTGTATTAATGGCAGGCATATTTGATCACTCCTGGTTCACAGGAAGGGTGTCCAGGCCACTCTGACTTTTGGCAAATGAGGGGAAAGGGAGATTATTTGGGACACTGTCTTGTGCTGCACCTCTCATGGAATCCTCCTGCCAGAAGTTTTGATGAGTGTCTATTTGGAAGAAGATGAGTGCCATTTGGGAGTGTTTTGGTTTTAATTGTGGGCATTTGTGTGGCGGTTGGTAGAGATAATTGGGTCCACCTTGTCTTGAATTTTGGTGTGATTCCCCTTAGAGACTGTGTTTTGGAACTGACCTCTGAGAAGGTACAAGGTCCTGTGTCATTGTATATCCATAATTCTAGGACATCTCTACGGAATGTAATTCAAAGCTAAGTATACCAATCAAGGACCAAATGAACTTCTGGGCTTCAAATCTTACCTAGATTTCTGTTTTCATACTTATATTGAAAGGTTAATAAAATAGGTACTTGTCACGTCCTGTTTTTCTGTATGCTTAATAAAACACTGTTGAAATCTTGAGAACTGTTTGCTCTTCTTGTTCCCAGAATGTGCTGCCCCCAACTGCCAAACTGCAGAATGTACTCCATCAACCATTTGCACGCAAACCGCCCACTCGCCCTTAACCATCAATAAACTTCTCTCCCTGCCCTCTCCAAGGAAAATATATAAGCACTTCTTAAGCTGTTCTCAGGGCTCTCTGCTCTATTAAACTGATCTCTGAGCCCTTGCATGCCGGACTCCCAATAAACCCTTTGAGGTTGCATTAGACAGTCTCTTGGTGGTCTCTTCCACCGACGCTCACCCGACCTTTACTTCTGGTGGCCCCAGCGAGATCCGGCAGCTGCAGATGAAAGACCCCCAATGGGCTCCTCTGGGGGTAAATAAGACCCCTCTTTCTGGTTTCAGGATTCAGGTTAGGGTTTGACAAAATGGCTATTGGTAAAGAGCGTGAGCTCTCTCCCACGGTGGCTGACACACATGTCACAGAGCCACAGGCCATGTTCCTGTGGGATGGACTCGGGAAATCGAGGAACCATTGTCTCCTCGACTCAGTGATATTTTCTTTCAGATTTGGAATTGGCAGCCCATCAGGATTTGCCCGCTACTCAGTCCTGGTCTCAGTATTGGACGTCCATTGTCTGTCTTTATTGTCTTGTCTTGTCTGTGTCGTGTGTCTTTGCTTTCACTGTCTGTGTATATTTCATTATGGGACAGAGCACTTCAATGCCTCTGTCCCTGACCCTTAATCACTGGACCAAAGTCTGCTTAAGGGCTCAGATTCTTTCTTTGTCATTAAAACACCAGACCTGGCAGATTCTGTGTCTCAGAATAACCCACCTTTGTAGTCGGATGGCCCCTAGAAAGATGTTTCTACTTCGCACTAATTTGAAAAGTCTGAGATATTGTCTTTCAGCCGGGGCCACATAGCCATCCAGATCAATAGCCATATATCTTAACTTGTCAGGACCTCTACAAATCTTCTCCTCCATGGGTGAAGCCTTTCCTTGTCCCTGCACCCACTCCTACTCCTTCCCCTATGATTCTATCTCTCAAACTCTCTGCTCCTCAACCTCCACCCTCTGTTCTCCCTGAGTCTCAAGACTCTACTCGTCCTTATCCTCTGCCCTTGTCCCCCAACCCCCAAAACCCTGTAAGTAATTCCCCTGCTGCTTACTCAGCCTCTCCACCATTCGAGGAAGCCAGGATGGCCCAGCACCCTCCAGATGACTGTCCAATGGCACACACAGCCCCTCCTTCCCTAGAGGAAGCTGGCCCGGCTAAAAAAACTCAGAGAACTCGCCAACGTTTTCACACCTGCCTACTTGGGATGACTGCCAACAACTCCTAGGGACTCTCTTCACGACAGAGGAATGAGAGGAAAAACCTCCTGGAAGCTAGAAAAAAATATCCTCGGACTTGATGGGCTACCACCACAACTTCCCAACATAATCAAAGCCGACTTCCCCTTAAACCAACCCAACTGAGACCCCAACACCTTTGAAGATAGGGAGCATATGTCCAATTACTGCCAGGCTCTAATAGCGGGTATCCAAGGGGCCGCTAGGTGACCAACTAATTTGGCCATGATAAGATAAATTATTAAAAGGCCTGATGAATCTACCTCTATGTTTCTAGAGAGAATTATGGAGGCATATGAGAGATATACTCCTTTCGATCCTCAGGCAGCAGATCAAAAGGCATCTGTCATGATGGCATTAATTGGGGAAGCTGCCATGGATATTAAAAAAAAAAAAGTTAAAAGAGAGATTTAGTCAGAGAAGCCAAAAAAATATACTATAAAAGAGAAACAGGGAAAAAGAAAGGGAGCAAAGGGATGATGAGAGAAGCAAAAGAAAGACTAAGGCATTGACTTAGATCCTGGTCACAACAAGAAAGAGGCCAGAAATTAAGACATAAGGTCACAGGAAGGGATACCTGGGCCCATGCCAGAGGCCACCCCTGGCCTCAGATCAATGTGCCTACAGTAAAAAAAAGGACACTGGGCCAAAGAGTGCCCTATAAAGAGACAGACACGCCAGCCAGCCATTCTGACTCTGGAGGATGACTAAGAAAGTTGGGGCTCAGATTCCTTCCCCTAGCTCAGGGTAACTTTTGAAGAGTAGGGGAACCCAGTAAACTTTGAAATGAATACAGGAGCAGTATACTCAGCCCTTAGGGCCCCATTGGGCCGTCTATCAAATAAAAGGTCTGTAGTTCAAAGGGCTAATGGCAGTAAATATCGGGATTAGACTACTAAGAGGACCATGGACCTGGGAAAAGGAAAAATCCATCACTCCTTCCTAGTAATCCCAGAATGCCCGCACCCATTGATGGGCAGAGATCTGCTCACCAAGCTCTGGGCCAAAATAACTTTTAACCCTGAAAGCCCCCAAAAGAAATTTCTAAATCCTTCAGTAAAAACTCCTATAGTCACGGCTGTAACTATATTAGTAGAAGATAAACATCCACTCTTCACACCCCCCAAGACTGATCAAACAGGCAAGCTACCGCAGAAATGGATAACAGATTACCCAGATGCCTGGGCAAAAACTGCTGTGTTAGGCCTGGCCGTGAAACAACCTCCAATAACAGTGGAGTTAAAAACCTCAGCCTCCCCAATCAATGTCAAATAATATCTTCTAAGCATAAAAAGCTAAAGATGGGATAAGGCACTATATTCAGAAATATCTGGCCTTAGGGGTCCTAAGGCCCTGTCAATTGGCCTGGAACACTCCCCTGTTATTAGAAGAAAAAGCCAGGAACCGGGGACTATCAACCTGTTAAAGACCAAAGAGAGATCAACAACAGAGTGCAGGACATTCACCCCACAGTACCTAATCTGTTCAAACTGCTTAGCACTCTGAACCCTGAGCAGAAATGGTATACTGTTCTGGACTTAAAAGAAGCTTTCTTTTGCTTGCCTCTGCATAAAGATAGTCAGTTGCTGTTTGCTTTTGGGTGGGTAGACCCAGAAACCGGAAAGTATAGTCAACTAACTTGGACTAGACTCCCAGAGGGGTTCAAAAACTCCCCCACTCTCTTTGATGAAGCCCTCCACAGAGATCTCAACAATTTCAGAACTACACACCCCGAAGTCACCCAGCTTCAATACGTGGATCACCTGCTACTGGCATCCAACACCAAGGAAAACTGAACTGGGACCCAAGCACTATTATCGGAGCTTGCTCAACTTGGGTATAGAGCTTCTGCCAAAATTGCCCAATTTGCCAGCAAGAAGTAATCTTCCATGACTATTTCCTCAGGGGCGGTAAACGATGGCTCACTGAGCCCAGAAAACAAACTGTTGAGCAGATACCAACCCCATCTTACAGCAGACAACTAAGAGAGTTTCTTGGGATTGCTGGGTTTTGCAGGTTATGGATAAATGGGTTCGCGTCCTTAGCTGCTCCTTTATACCCGCTGTTAAAGGGAGATGCCCAATTCCAATGGACCCCTGAGTAACAGGAAGTTTTAGATAACATCTAAGGACACTGACACTGAACGCCTCAACTTTACTGAGCTCATCCTGCAATTACAGAGAGCCCTACACTAAGTTAAAAATGTACGTCAACTCACTCACCTTGGTTCAAAGAAACTGCAGGCACTCCTGTAGGATTAAGAACAGAGTTTTCCACTAACCAACACACAGCGAAAGAAAAAAACTGAACCGGTAACAAAAGCCTGTTGGGTCAGTCAATTGTTTAATGCTTACCCTTCCAAGTTTCTTAGAGGAAAGCACCTATGAGGAACCAGACCAGGACAATTCTGGGAAGTGGACATTACTGAAATTAAGCCAGCAAGGTATGGACTTAAATATCTCCTAGTCTTTGTAGATACATTTTCAGGATGGATTGAAGCCTTACACACACACACACACACACACACACACACAGGAAAAAAAAAAAAAAACAACGGCCAAAATGGTTCTCAAGAAGATCCTGGAAGATATTTTTCCAAGATATGGTCTGTTTAAGGTAATAGGGTCTGATAATGGACTTGTGTTCATGGCCCAGGTAAGTCACGTGTGGATTAATTGTAAGTTACATTATGCTTATATACCCCAGAGCTCAGGAGAGGTAGAAAAAATAAATAGAACCATTAAAGAGACCTTAACAAAATTAAGCTTAGAGACTGGCATAAAAGATTGGACTATGCTCCTGCCTTATGCACTGTTTCATGCGAGAAATACTCCCTCAGTTTCTTTGTGTAACCTCACCCCCTATGAAATTCTCTATGATGCCCATCATCCAGTAAGGGACCTAATCCCCAACTCTAAGGCCTAACAATCCCTTCCACACCCCTTGCTTGACAGACTTAAAGCCATTTAAAGAACTCAGTGATAACTGTGGAAACAGCTGGCCACTGCCTACCAACCTGGGGACGAGGGGATTCCACATCAATATCAAGTAAGAGACTTCGTCTACATAAGACAACATCAGGTGTCATTCCTAGAACCCCGCTGGAAAGGAACATACCAGGTGCTACTTATAACACCTACAGCGGTAAAAGTAGACAGAATCACTTTTTGGATCCATGCCTCTCATCTAAAGCCTTCGCTGTGTCCAGACTCTGGTTGGAAACTGGAAAAGACTGGTAACCATTTCAAATTTCGTATTCGCTATGTGGACAAGACTGTAGACTCTCAACTTGGCCACCAGTACTCCTAACCCTCATCAGCCTGTTCAGCAGTGAAGGCTGATCTCAAATCCTACTAGACAAGAAGTATGGTATATCTCGCATACAGCCCCCTTAGGGACCTGGTGGCTATCTCTCCACCCAGACATTTTTCAGCTTGGTATACGTCTTTCCTATTGAGATAACCCTGATGAAGAGGATCCCACTAAAGTTTCATTAAATCCCTTCCGTTCCATAGATAATTGAAACAAACATTATGGATGCACAGAAACGCGAGCCAGATTCAGGTTGGCTAGCCTAGATTACGATGTATGCCCGGCGGACTATCAAAGCCACAAACAGCCATGGCTGTGTGGGGGAAAAGCCAACTTCTTGTGTAACTCATGGGGATGTGAGCATACTGGGGCTGCCTGGTGGAACCCAAACTCCTCATCACATTCAGTACACAGCATTGGCCATATTACCAATTAGACAACCAAAAGCTATGGCCCCCAGAGGGTTCTCTAGATCCTCAAATTCTGCGTGACATTTTTAACTTCGGAAAGTGCTCAAAAGGGGAAAATTCCCCTATGCGGAATCCTTTTCCCTCCTTCACTCACATCCTGTACTATGCTTCTCCAATAGTTCCTCACCCTCAGTCTTCTGCTCTAGAGTCTCTGCTGTCACTCCCACCTCAGCAACGTGATTTATCACCTCCAATTACTAGATCAAAAACCCAAACCTACGCCAGTTCTCAGACCATTGCCCCCTTGCTGAGGTAGCAGGTACCGAGGTACCCCTCCACTCACTCACTCCTCTCTTTTTCTGTCTGTGCCTGCACTAGGTCCCACCAAGTCCTCTAAGAAGCTAAACCAAAGCTCAAACCAGCTGAGAAGAGCCCTCAGACCCCTCTCCAAGATGTAATAAAAATGGCCTTTAAAGTTGCTTTGTCATCACTGAAAACAGGTTTCTAAAAATTTAAAGTCCCTCAGGGGTTTTTGGAATACTCACTCCCATCTTCACCTCTGCTCTACCTGTTCTACTGCTCAAGTTTTGTTCTAGGAAAATCCCAAACCCCTTTTCCATTATTCTTTTACATGTCATCTTCCTCATTCTCAGATCCACGGAGCTGCTCTCAGCCTCGCCTTCCCAGTCTTCCCCCTCTGTACCAGGTCCATAGATATGTCTTAAATAACCTTCTCCAGAAGTCTTCACCGAGGCTTACATTAGGTCTTTCAGCAAAAGATTCCCTCTGAAAGAGTTCAATGTAGATAAACTTCCACTTTTCGTGTTGCCCTGTTCTACTTGGCCACTGGCTGGAAAAATCACCACCCCTAAGCTTGACACCGCCTTACTAGGTTTTCACAAAATATGTGAACAAAGCCTCTGGCCTTGAGCTGGGGCTTCACAGAGATGACTACATTTCTAAGATAAAAAAGTTACCAACTGGGCTTCATGGTGACAGCTGGCAGGGAGAAAAAAAAGAGACAAAAAAGCTCTCCCTTTCCAAGGTGTCCTTGAAAAGTTAACTTGCCCAGAACAGAGGAACAAAAACAGAAACAAAAACTGATTTTTGTGAATTTCTACAGACTGTGAACTTCTGATCCACTTCCCTTACATGTTGGGTACAAATTCTAAAACTACCAAAACTTGGGGTTCAGGGGATTAATTGATTACAACAGAAGCAATGTCCTCTAAATCCGGATGCAACCAAATAAGGCTGTTTTCCTGTGTTTGGTGCTATCTTAGGTCCCTTTCCTTGTCCATCCCTACAACAGTATAATTCTATACACTTTAACATTATTTATGTTTTCATAAAATGGTCAATATATGTGATTAATTATGTAATGATGCAGATGTTTTCCAGAGTTCTCTATCATGACGTAGGTTCATTTAAAGATCAAATAGGGGGGCATACAACCCGGTTCCAGCGGGAACCTGTATCCCTCACTTTAGCCATTCTATTAGAAATAATAGTTGCTTAAGGGGAGGGCTAGTCCATGAGACACAACAGAGACACAATTAGAAGCAGAAATAGGCCAAACCTTAAAGACATTAAAAACCGACATCACAGCTTTACAGGAATTTTAACCTCTCTCTTTCTGAAGTTGTTTTACAAATCAGGCGAGTGTTGGACCTCCTCTTCATGAGAGAAAGGTGCCTTTTTGCTTGCATTGAGGGAAGAATGTTGTTTTTGTGCCGACAATACTGGAGTTGTAAAAGAATCTATGAATAAATTAAGAAAACGACTTGAAGAGTGTCAAAGAGAGACAGAGGCCCCAAAAGGGAGGTTTGAGTCTTGGTTCACATAGTGACCTGATTAACTGCGCTTTTATCTGCCATGGCCGGTCCATTAAAATTCCTCATATTATTGCTAACTGTAGGACCCTGTTTGCTCAACCGTGTAGTTTTCTTTCTAAACCAAATTGAACCTGTTATTAATCCTAACCATACACTGTTCTCTCAATCTAATTTTACAGAAGAGCAGGGACAGAATTGGTATTAAAATACAGGAAAATAGAGGATCTTCCACCTGCTGAAAACCTCAAAGGTCCACGTAGATATGATCCCTGGAGAAGATGTAGGCAAGTATGAAGGACCTGAGAGAGCAAAAGTCTTCCATGGCAAACAACCTGCTCAGGATGAAGGGATGTGTCTGAATCAGCCACTCTCTTCTTAATGTAGAGAAGATGGACCAAAGCAGGCATGTGTTGAGAGCTGCTCCTGCATGCCTATGGTTGACATACCTCTCTGACCTGTGAAAGTGTCACAGGAAGTAGGAGCAGCCTCCCTCTCATGGGAACCTTGGAAGCAACTGTTAGGACAAAGTTGTTGCCAAGGCAGTGACCTCATTCAGTTCCAAAATTAAGTGACTTCACCTAACTTCCTTGGTGATGGAACTCTCTGAACTTGGAATCCAGGAAGCCAGGCACACAGAGCCAGTCCCAGTCCCAGTCCCAGTGGTCAAACTTATTTTGATTTACCAAGGACAGACTCAGTCTTTCTTGGGACCTACTGATGTAAGGATGGCCAAATGCAAGGAAAGCTATGAAGAGGGGCCTTTCCTGAGAAAGCAGGCAGTGGCTCACCGCTGGCTCCTGACAACTTCACAGAGTTGGCCAAAAGACCAGATTTGAGACAGAACAGGCTATTTCCAGGGAACATAATAAGGCCCACCAGACAGAGGACACTCTGGATAGTCACAGACCTACTTGGGGGAAGGAGGTGCCTTTGTGGTGTGGGTGTGGGTTTGTGATTTTGTCTCATGTTCTGAGAATAGGTATGAAAGGCGGTTTGTTTTGTTTGGAGTGAACTGTTTCTAGTAAGTCGTTTGACAAGGCGAGAATGTCTATGTCTGTGTATCCCACTGTGTCCGTGGTTGTAGACATTAGAAAACAGAATGCATCAATTAATATGTCCTGTCTAGTAGAAAGCGTCACAGCATTCATCCTGCCCTATTTATGAATGGACTGCAGTTTGCCTTATTGATGTGCAACACCTGCTATCTTCCTTAGTTTCTGTTTTATTCCTGAATTCTGGCCACTCTCCAGAATAGGTTCATGGTTTTCTGTTTAAGATATGTACAACCTCGAAGCTCTGTGACATGACCATGTCCTGTATAGCTGAAGGGAATGGTGAGCATCTCAGAAAACTCAGATATCAGTGTGACCAGGAAAGTCTTAGTGGAGAAACCCTGCTTGGGGCCTTTTGTTTACCTACTCTTCTGTTGCCCTGAATGTCAGGAAGGTCTTTTCCTCAGTCCACCACTTTGTGAAGCCTGAAGAAAACAGTTTTCAAATGGAAATGAATGGGCATTACCTGTGGCTCTTTGCTTAATTGCTTTGGAAAGGATGTGTCTGAATCAGCTTATTTACCCTGTGTGAGGCTGTGGCTTTGATTCTCAGGTCCTGATGGATCTAAAGAAAGATCCCATGTGTACATCCAAAACCAAAATGGCCAAAAGAGCAGTCCTTGTGGATGAAGTCTCTCGCCTTCCTCTGTA
The DNA here is from genome assembly GCF_048772815.1 of Callospermophilus lateralis. NCBI lineage: Eukaryota > Metazoa > Chordata > Mammalia > Rodentia > Sciuridae > Callospermophilus > Callospermophilus lateralis. The sequence continues at coordinate 758,632 of NW_027514424.1, read as the reverse complement.
ACTTTCCTGACCTCCATCAAGTCAGATTAGGGATCCTTTGGGTCAAATGAGTTCTTCAAAGCCTTGCAGAGTCTAGCCCATAGTTGCTTGGGTTTTCTCAAGACTCCAATTCACATAAAGAATCCAAACCCCACAGTCATTTGGCCTCAAATTGAAGAAGCGGAGCAGTATTAACGGGAGGCCTATTTAATCTCTTCTGGTTCACAAGAAGGGTGTCCAGGTCACCCTGAATTTAGGCAAATTAGGTGCAAAAGAGCTTATTTTGGACACGGTCTTGGGCTATGCCCCTCATGGAAAACTCCAGCCATAGTGGAGTTTATTCTGAGTGTCTATATGGAAGAAGATGGGTGCCACGTTGGAGTGTTTTGGTTTAAATTGTGGTCATTTGGGTGGCGGTTGCAAGAGATGACTTGGTCCACATGTTCTTGAACTCTGGTGTGATTCCCTTAGAGTCTGAGTTCTTCAACTGACCTCAGAGAAGTATTGCCATGAATAGTGTTGAGATTTTTGGAAGCCAGGCATGAGCATCGCCCTTGGAAACTGAGTTCTAGGCCCAGGGTGGCTTTCCACAGAGCACTGAGCCTCTCAGCCAGGATACCACAAATTTTATTCTGAAAGACTTGGCACCCATAGTTGAGAGTCAAAACTCATATGGACCTCACATTGTAGACCTAAATGGGCATAGCATCATATGATCTTTTGGCCACTCTTTGGGAAGCCTTACCTGTGAGTGTTCTCCAGAGATTTCATTGAAATGAGCTTCCTAACCATTTAATGGTTCCTGAAAAAATTGAAACTCACAGTGCCTCTAACTTCATCCTTAAAAAATGGCTAGATAAATACCATGAAATTTTTGAATTTCCCATCACCAGGTGGCACTGGAAAACCTTTTGATGTCCTGTTGCTGATCATGAATATACCAGATAGTGCCTTGATTGACTGGGTTTCATGTAAATGGTGTAGAACAGAGATGCCAGTAAGTTGGACTTTGTTGAGTAGTAGGTTAGAGCAGTGGTGGGCAGGTATGTGATAAAACATCTGTTGTGGGGCCATGTGGATCTTCCATTGGCTTCCAAATGGCTTGTGACTGACATGGTGCAGCCAGCAGAACCTTCCATGTAAAGGCAAGTTGTTATATGGAGAGGTTTCAGGACATTGTTCAGAATCAGGTTGCTATGGTCAAGGGGGCAAGATATGTGGGATAGGATCCTGGTTCTTGTATCCTCCTGCAAAACCTGACCCACCATTCATGACAGAACTTCCTCTTGCATTGTGACCCAGTTGAACTCCTTGTATTTTGTGAAGCAAATACCAAACTCTCAGTGCAGCAGGAAGAAACACCACGAAAATGGAAGATGACCATATGCCTTCACAGTGCACACCGGCACACATTTAGCCCCCAGTGGCCACAGTTTATCTAAAAAGAGAATTCAGCACTGCTGCCTCATGTACATTGGGAAATAAGAAACCATGTCCTCCAGGTCTCATAGATGCAGACCAAGCTTTTATGGTATCCCTAGAAAGGAAGCTAAAGCTCTTGACAACAACATATTTTTCAAGTGCCCAACCTCACAGGCAGTTTCTCAAGAAGTCTCTAGGCCAGCAGACCTCCATGTTTGTGGAGTTTTTACCCTGTCCCATACTTTTGGAAACTACTCTACCACTTCCAAGGTTGTGAGCTCCTGAGCATATTGCATTCCACAAATTTATTCACAGATTTTCTAAATCTTCTCCTCTAATTGTGTCTTACTTGGGTGAAGGGATTGTCAAGGCATTGTTCTGGTTGAGAGTGGGAATAATTTTGTGTAGCACATATTTACATACACATTGGATTCATTGTTCAATTTTCCATTTGAAATAGTGAATCCTTGACACTAACCCATACCCTACTAGACTCTGACTATTAATTCTAATATGATGGAGAAAAATAACCGAAACAGAATAGAAATACTAGCACTTCAGAAGAGGCATGGTGTATAGTTGGTCTTGCCTTTTGCATGATATAGGGTAGGAGTTATAAATCTTGTCAATTTTTTGTTGAAATAGTTCTGCATGTGTTTTTAAAGTTAACACATCTGTGAATTCCTGTCTCCATTTTTCTGTAGCCTATTCAGCACATGTATTTTTATACGCACATATAGAATCCTACCTGGTATCACACGTATATTATTGACAGGTGCCTAACTTGGCAGATACAAAGTGTGAGAAGAGATCACTCCTCATTAATAATTTTGGAACTGAAAATTCAGACTATGAGTGAGCTTCTTAGTTCAAGAAAATTATACATAAATCCAATTTCAGTAAAATTAATATTTTTGGATCTGTGGATGATATATATTTCACAATGAATTTTAATTGGCATATATATTGCTACTTTTTAATGTCTCTGTGTGTGTTTTGTGTGTGTGTGTGTGTGTGTGTATATATATATATATATATATATATATATATATATATATATATACTCTCTAGATTTTTCAAAATATAAAATATATGTGTCCTATTATACACTCCCTAAATTCATTCTTGTTCATGTATGTGGTTTTATATTAAACTTTTCATAAGATTATTTTAAAAATATTCATCCACCTGAAATACATATTTGTTTTCTAGTACTAAAAAGTTACTTCAGTGAATGGTGCAAACAAATCCTTATATTTTTACAGTAGCTGACCCACTTTAACATCAATGCAAGTAGATTCCTATGGGACATGATGTGTATTTTGACGTTCATTTTTATTAAACACTGGTACATTACTATTTCTGCAGTTTTTGTACATCATAGAATATACATTTCATCCACAAGTTCACAAATTTAAAGAAATTTGTAACACATTCAATCACTTCCTGCTTCAGAACATATGTATTCCTCCTTGTTTTTGACTGGTCATTTCATGAGACTTCTTTCCAAACACATTATTTTCGATTTCCATAATCAATTTTGAAGCAAAATTCACACACTCTTTATGATAAACCACAACCGTAATATTACCATTAGATGTATTACTGGTTGGAATGAATGTATATATATCAATATATGATTCCTGTGTATTTTCAGATATCAATTCAATCCATTATTTAAAGTTGGAACAAGTTATATTATTTATTCGCAGTATGGTCTATTCATGCATTATCTCTATATTCATACATACATGGTACACCTATATGTACCTCCAATACTAATTTATACCCCTTCAAAATATTGCTCCAAGAAATGGTGCAAGAAAGACTCATGTCACCTGATCTACATATACGTTTTATCACAGTAATATTCTGGCCACAAAATGCAAAGTCACACTTACGATTGTACCAAAGCCTAAATGGAATGTGAGTATGGGTTATGAAAATCACCCATGTCCACGTTGCCTAATGCTCTCAAATGTCAATCCTATTGGTGACTACATATTTGTTACTTTCTAAGATTATATATTCAATCTCAAGCCTGTTGAAAGTGTCTATTGCTATCACTCACTTTATACTTTGCCTGATTTCCTAATGTCGCTATTGATATCTGCTTTCCTACATATTTTCCCCATTTCATCACTGTGACTGACTCTTCACATGTGCTGACATTTACATTTTCTGTCTACCTGAAAACCTATTGCTAAAGAACTATTTGTCCAAATGCTATACTCACACTTTTTTCTAATCCTACCAACTATCTTCCTAATCCTACCGACTCTCCCTCTTTGAATGGTTGTTCTCCTCAACATTCAATCATCCAAGGTATCAGGTCCTATGCCATTGTGTACAGATTTATCTGAGACATCTGTGCAGAACATAATTAAATGCTAAGTATCCCAATCAAGGACCTAATGCCCTTCTGGGCTTCAAATGTTACCGAGATTTTTGTTTTCATTCATATATTTCACCTATATAATCTTATATATATCGCAGGTTCCCAATACCATTATTCATCCAGCAGAATGATCCTAACCCAAATCAAACATGTTATTAACCGTAACCATACACTGTTCCCTCAATCTAACTTTACAGAATAGCAGGGACAGAGTTGGTCTTACAATACAGGAATGTAGGAGATCTTCAACCTGCAGAGAACCTCAAAGGTCCATGCAGAAATGATCCCTAAAGAAGATGTAGGCAGCTATGAAGGACCTGAGAGTGCGAAAGTCATCTTTCATGACAAAAAAAAACAGGTCAGGATGAAGGGATGTGTCTGAAGCAGTCTCTCTCTTCTTAATGTAGAGAAGATAGACCAAACCAGGCTTGTGTGGAGAGCTGTTCCCGGGTGCCTGTGGTTGATATTCCATTCTAGCTTGTGAAAGTGTCATAGGAAGTAGGGGCAGGATCCATCTCAGGGACCCTTGGAAGCAACTGTTAAGACAAAGTGGTTGCCAAGGCAGTGACCTCATCCAGTTCTAGACGAAGTGACCTATGTCACTTTCTTGTTGATGGAACACTCTGAACTTGGGATCCAGGAAGCCAGGCACCCTGAGGCAGTCCCAGTCCAAGTCCCAGTGGTCTCAAATGTTTGGATTTAAGAAGGACAGAGTCAGTCTTTCTTGGCAACTAAATTGAAGATGGACAAATGCCAGGAAAGCTCTGAAGAGGGGCTTTACCTGAGAAAACAGGCAGTGGCTCACCGCTGGCTCCTGATAACATCACAGTTTTGGCCAAGGAAACCAGATCTGACATAGCACAGCCCGTTTCGGGGGAACATAGTATGGCCCACCAGTCAGAGGACGCTCTGGATAGTCACAGACCTATTTGGGGAAAGAAGGTGCCTTTGTGGGTGTGTGTGTGTGTGTGTTTTTGATTTTGTCTCATATTTAGAGAATATGTAGGAAAGTCGGTTTGTTTGGTTTGGAGTGGACTGTTTCTAGTAAGTCCTTTGAGAAGGCGAGTTTTTCTATGTCTGGATATACCACTGTGTCCGTGGTTGTAGACAATAGAAAAGAGAATGCATCAATAGATGTGTCCTGTCTAGTAGAAATCTTCGCAGAATTCATCCTGTCCAATTTATGAATGGACTGCAGGTCACCTTATGGATGGGCAACACCTACTACCTTCCTACATTCGTGATTTCTTCCTGAATTCTGGCCACTCTCCCATAGGCTCATGGTTTTGTGTTCAAGATATGTATCTCCTCCACAATCTTGGACATGGCCATGTACTGGATAGCTGAAGAGAATGGTGAATATCTCAGAAAACTCAGTATCAGTGTGACCAGGAAAGTCTCAGTGGAGAAAATCTGCTTTGGGATTTTGCTTACCTATTGTTCTCTTGCCCTGAATGTAAGGAAGGTCTTTGCCTAAGGCCCCACATTTCCAATGCCTGAAAAAAACAGTTTTCAAATGGAAATAAATGGGCATCAACTGTGGCTCCTGGCTTAATTGCTTTGCAAAGGGATATGTCTGAATCAGCCTCTCAGTGCAGTTTGAGATTATCGCTTAGATTCTCAGCACCTGATGGATCTAAAGAAAGATCCCATGTGTGCATCCAAATCCAAAATGGCCAAAAGAGAAGTCATTGTGATGAAGTCTCTTGCCTTCCTCTGTAAAGTTCCTGATCTCCATCAAGTGATAACAGGGATCTTTGGGTCAACTGACTTCTTCAAGCCCTGCAGAGGCTAGCCCATAGGTGCTTGGGTTTTCTCATGACTGCAAATCACATAAAGAAACTATACCCGACAGTCAGTATGCCTCAAATTGGAAAAGCGGAACAGTATTAATGGCATGCCTCTTTGATCAGTCCTGGTTCACAGGAACGTTGTCCAGGAAACACTAACTTTAGACAAATGAAGGGCAAGGGAGCTTATTTTGACATTGTCTTGGGCTGTGTGCCTCATAAAAACTTCCAGCCAAGGTTATGATGAGTGACTATATGGAAGAAAATGAGGGCCATGTGGGAGTGTTTTGGTTTTAATTCTGGTCATTGGTGTGGCGGTTGGAAGAGATGACTGGGTCAACTGGTCTTGAACTCTGGTGTGTTTCCACGTAGAGACTGAGTTTTGAAACTGATCTCAGAGAAGTATTGAAATGAATTGTGTTGGGATTTTAGGAGGCCACGCATGAGAGTCGCCCTTGGAACCTGAGATCTAGGACCAGGGTGGCTTTCCACAAAGAACTGGGAATCTCAGCCTGGATATCACATGATTTTATTCTGAAAGACTTGGCAGCCATAGTTGAGAGTCAAAAGACATAGGACCTCACATTGTAGACCTCAATGGTCCTGGCTTCAAGTGACCTTTGTCCACTCTTTGGAAAGCCTTGCCTGTGAGAGTTCTCTAGAATTTTCTTTGAAATGAACTTTCTCAACATTTAATGGTTCCTGAATAATTGAAATCCACAGTGCATCCAACGTCATCCTTGAAAAATGGCTAGATAAATAACACGAAATTTTTGAAATTTCCATGACCAGGTGGAACTGCAGAAACTTTCGATGTCCTGTTGCTTACCAAGAGTGTACCAGACAGTGCCTTGATTGACAGGGTTTCATGAAATTTGTTTAGAACAGAGAAGCCAGTATTTTGGAGCCTGCTGAGTAGTGGGCCTAGAGCAGTGGTGGAGAGGTGTGTGATAAAACATCATGGTGGGGCCATTTGTATCTGCCATTGGCTTCCAAATGACTTGTAACTGACAGAGTGCAGACATCAGACCCTTATATGTAAAAGCATCTTGTTATATGGTGTAGTTTCAGGGCAATGTTCAGAATCAGGTTGCTATGGACAAGCGGGCAATCTTTGAGAGATAGAAGCCTGGTTGGTGAATTTTCTTGCAGACCCTGAACCACCACACGTGACAGAACTACCTCAAGCACTGTTTCCCAGTTGAACTCCTTGTATTTCGTGAAGCATGAACCAAACTCCAAGTGCAGCAGCAAGAAACACCACGAAAAGTGGAGGATGACCAAATGGTTTCACAGTCCACACGGGGAGACAATAAGCCCCCAGTGCCCACAGTTTACCTACAAAGAGAGAATTCAGCACTGCTGCCTCATGTTCATTGGAAAATAAGAAATGTTGTCCTCCAGGTCTCATAGATGCAGACACAGCTTTGAGGGTCTCACTACAAAGGAAGCTTAACTCCTGACAACAACCTATATTTCAGTGCCCAATTTCACTGGCAGTTTCTCAAGAAGTTTTAGGCAAGCAGAGCTTCATGTTTGTGGAATGTGTACCCTGTCCTTACTTTTGGAAACTCCTATTCCACCTCCAAGTTTGTGCACTCCTGAGCATTTTCAATTCCAGAAATGTAATCACAGATTTTGTAACTCTTCTACTCTAATTGTGTCTCCCTTGGGGCGAAAGTAATGACAAGGCATTGTTCTGGATGAGAGTCAGAAGATTAATTTTTCTATTTTCCATTTGAAATTCTGAATCCCTGACACTAACCCATATTCTACTAGACTCTGACTACTAATCCAAATATGATGGAAGAAAATAACCCAAACAGTACATAAATACTTGCAGTTCAGAGTTGGACTTGCCTTTTGCATGATAAAGGGTAGGTGTTATAAATCTATTCAATATTTAATTGAAATAGTTCTCCATGTGTTTTTAAAGTTAACAAATATGTGAATTACTGTCTCCCATTCTCTGGAGCTTATTCAGCACATGTATTTTTATATGCACCAATAGAATCCTACAAGGTATCACACGTACATCCTTGTGAGGTATATGACTTAGCAGATACAAAGTGTGAGAAGTGATCACTCCTCCTAAACGCTGTTGGAACTGAAAATTCAACCTATGGGTGAACTTCCCAGTGGAACAACATTATACATAAACCCATTTTCACTAAAATGAATGTTTTTGCATCTTTATGATATATATTTCATGATGAATTTCGATTGGCATATATATTGCTACTTTTTAATATCTGTGTTTGTGTGTGTGTGTGTGTGTGTGTGTGTGTGTGTATATATATATGTATATATATATATATATATATATATATATATACATATATATATATATATATACTCTCCATATTTTTAAAAAAATGAAATATATGTGTCTTATATACACTCCCTAAATTCATTCATGTTCATGTATGTGGATTAATAATCAACTTTTCACAAGATTATTCTTAGAAATATTCATCCACCCGAAATACGTATTTGTTTCCTAGTACTGAAAACTAACTTCAGTAAAAGGTGCATACAAATCCTAATATGTATACTTTAACTGACCCAGTTTAACATCAATGCATGTAGGTTCCTATGGGACATGATGTGTATTTTGACATTAATTTTTATTCCACACTGGTACATTAATATTTCTTCAGTTTATGCAAATCTCAGTATATATATTTTATTCACTAGTTAGCAAATTTATAGGCATTTGTTTCACTTTCAATCACTTCCTGCTCCAGAACACATGTATTCCTCTATGTTTCTTGACTGGTCTATTCATGAGACTTTTTTCCAAATATATTATTTTCGATTTCCATAATCAATTTTGAACCAAAACTCACACACCCTTCATGATAAACCATAATCCTAAGATTATCGTTAGATATATAACTGGTTGGAATGAATGATTGCATATCGATATAAAATTTCTTATAAATTTTCAGATATTTATTCAATCCATTATTTAAAGTGGATCCAGTTATATTATTTATTCACAGTATGGTCTATTCATGCATTATGTCTATATTCATTGAAACAGGGTACACCTATTTGTACCCCCATACTAATTTGTAAGTCTTCAAAATATTGCTCGCAGAATTGGTGGAAGAAATACTCTTTTCACCTGATCTACATACACATTTTATTACAGAAATATTCTGGACACAAAAAGCAAAGGTCACACTTAAAATTGTACCAAAGCGTAAATGGAAAGTGAGCATGGATTACTAAAAACATCCATGTCCAGGTTGCCTAATGCTCTCAAATATCAATTCTATTTTTGACTACATATTTGTTTCTTCTTAAGATTATATATTCAACTTCAAACCTGTTGAAAATGTCTAACCCTATCACACAATTTATACTTTGCTTGATTTCCTAATGTCTCTATTGATATCTGCTTTCCTATATTTTTCCCCAGTTCATCATTGTGACTGACTCTTCACATGTGCTTACATTTACATACACTCTCTACCCGAAATCTTATTGCGAAAGAACTTTTGGTCCAAATCCTATACTCACTCTTCTTTCTAAACCTACCAAATACCTTCCTAATCCTACCGACTATCAGTTTTTGACTGGATGTTCTCTTCAACATTCAATATCCAAGGTACAAGGTACGATGCCAGTGTATATTGATTTATCTGAGACATCTGTGCTGCACATTACTCAAAGCTAAGTATCCCACTCAAGTCCCCAATGTCCTTCTGGGCTTCAAATCTTACCTAGATTTCTGCTTTCATACTTATGTTTCACATATATACTCTTGTAAATATCGCATTTTGCCAATACCATTATTCATCCCACAGAATGATTTGTAACCCAAATTGAACATGTTAGTAACCCTAACCATACACTGTTCCCTCAGTATAACTTACTTAAGAGCAGGGACAGTGTGGGTCTTACAATATAGGAATGTAGATGATCTTCCACCTGGTGAGAACATCAAAGATCCATGGAGAAATGATCCTTGCAGAAGATAGAGGCAGCTATGTAGGACCTGAGAGAGCAATAGTCATCTTCCATGGCAAACAACCTGGTCAGGATTAATTGATAGTCTGAATCAGCCTCTCTCTTCTTAATGAAGAGAAGATGAACTGAACCAGGCCTCTGTGGAGAGCTGTTCCCTGGTGCCTATGGTTGATATACCATTCTAACTTCTGAATGTGTCACAGGATGTTGGGGCAGCCTCCATCTCATGGGAACCCTGGATGCAACTGTTAGCACAAAGTGGTTACCAAGGTAGTGACCATATTCAGTTCCTGAAAGAAGTGACCTCACTTCACTTCCTTGGTGATGGAATTCTCTGAACCTGGGATCCAGGAAGGAAGGCACCCAGAGCCAGTCCCACTCCCAGTTCCAGTGGGCTAACTTGTTTGCTTTTCCCAAAGACATAGTCAGTCTTTCTTGGTACCTACTGATGTGAGGATGGAAAAATGCCAGCAGAGCTCTGATGAGGGGCCTTTCCTGAGAAAGCAGGTAGTGGCTCACCTTTGGCTCCTGACAACTTCACAGAGTTGGACAAGGAGACCAGATCTGAAACAGGACAGGCCATTGTGGGGGAACATAATATGGCCCACCAGTCAGAAGACACTCCGGATAGTCACAGACCTATTTGGGGGAAGTAAGTGCCTTTGCCGTTGTAGGTGTGAGTTTGTGGTTTTTTCTCATGTTCTGAGAATAGGTAGGAAAAGTGGTTTGTTTGGTTTGGAGTGGACTGTTTCTAGTAAGTCGTTTGACATGGTGAGTGTTTCTAGGTCTGTGTATCCCACTGTATCCGTGGTTGTAGACATTAGAAAAGAGAATGCATCAATGGATGTGTTGTCTCTAGTTGAAAGCTTCCCCGCATTCATACTGCCCAATTAATGAATGGACTGCAGCTTGCCTTATGGATGGGCAACATCTACTATCTTCTAAAGTTCCTGTTTTCTTCGTGAATTCTGGCCACTCTCCAGAATAGGCTCATGGTTTTGTTTCCCAAATATGTAACACCACAAGATTCTGTGACATGGCCATGTACTGGATTGCTGAAGGGAATGGGAGCATCTAAGAAAACTCAGATTTCAGTGTGACCAGTAAAGTCTCAGTGGAGAAACCCTTCTTTGGGCCATTTGCTTACTTCTATTTCTATTACCCTGAATGTCAGGAAGGTCTTTGCCTCAGGCCACCCCTTTGTGTAGCCTGAAGAAAACTGTTTTCATATGGAAATGTATGAACATCACCTGTGGCTCTTTGCTTAATTGATTTGGAATGAGATGTGTCTGAATCAGCCTCTTGTCCTTGTATGAGGTTGTGGCTTTGATTCTCAGCACCTGATGGATCTAAAGAAAGATCCCATGTGCTTCCAAAACTAAAATGGCCAAAAGAGCAGACATTGTTGATGAATATTTTTGCCTTCTTGTTTTAGGTTCCTGACCTCCATAAAGTGAGAATAGGGATCCTTTGGGTCAAATGAGTTCTTGAAATCCCTGCAGAGGCTAGCCCATATTTGCTTGGGTTTTCTCATGACTCCAAATCACATAAAGAATCTATACCCTACAGCCAGTAGGCCTCAAATTGGAGAAGTGGAACACTTTAACAGCAGGAATATTTGATCATTCCTGGTTCACAGGAAGAGTGTCCAGGCCATCATGATTTTAGGCAAATGAGGGGCAAGTGAGCTTATTTGGGCTCATAGAAACCTCCAGCTGGAGGTTATGATGAGTGTCTACATGGAAGAAGATGATGGCCCTGTGGGAGTGTTTTGATTTTAATTGTGGTCATTTTTTGGCGGATGGAAGGGATGACTGGGTCCACCTGGGCTTGAACTCTGGTGTGATTCCCCTTAGAGACTGAGTTCTGAAACTGACCTCAGAGAAGTATTGCCATGAATTTTGTTGGGATTTTAGGAGGCCACGCATGAGACTCACTCTTGGAAACTGAGATCTAGGCCCAGGGTGGTTTCCACAGAGGCCTGAGAATCTCAGCCAGGATATCACATGATTTTATTCTGAAAGACTTAGCACCCATATTTGAGAGTCAAAACACACATGGACCTCACATTGTAGATGTCAGTTGGCCTGGCTTTTGGAGACCTTTTGGCAACTGTTTGAGAAGCATTGACTTTGAGAGTTCTGAAGAGCGTTCATTGTAATGAACTTTCTCAACACTTAATGGTTCCTGAATGAATTGAAACCCACAGTGCCTCTAACTTCATCCTTGAAAAATTTCTAGATAAATACCATGAAATTTTTGAAATTCCCATGACCAGGTGGCACTGCAGAAACTTTTGATGTCCTGTTGCTGATCATGTGTATACCAGACAGTGCCTTGTTTTTGACTGGGTTTCATGAAAATGGTGTAGAACAAGAAAAGCGAGTAATTTGGAGCCTGCTGAGTAGGGGGCCTATAGCAGTGGTGGGCAGGTGTGTGATAAAACATCATGGTGGGGCCATGTGAATCTGCCATTGGCTTCCAAATTTTTTGTGACTGATATAGTGCAGACATCAGACCCTTATATGTAAAGGCATCTTGTTAAATGGAGAGTTTTCAGGGCAATATTCAGAATCAGGTTGCTATGGTTATTGGGGCAAGCTATGTGGGATACAAGCCTGGTTGGTGCATTCTCCTGCAGACCCTGACCCACCACACGTGACAGAACTCCCTCCAGCACTGTATCTCAGATGAACTTTTTATGTTTTGTGAAGCAAATACCAAATTCCCAGTGCAGCAGCAAGAAATACCACGAAAAGTGGAGGATGACCAAATGTCTTCACAGTCCCCACTGGGAGACACTTAGCTTCCAATGGACACAGTTTAGCTACAAAGAGAGAATTGAGCACTGCTGCCTCATGTTCATTGGAATATAAGAAACCATGTCTTTCGGTTACATAAGATGCAGACCCAGCTATGATGGTCTCACTACAAAGGAAGCTAAAGCTCATGACAACAACATATATTTCAAGTGCCCAACCTCAGAAGCCGTTTCCCAAGAATTCTTAGGCCAGCAGAGCTCCTTTTTGTGGAGTGTTTACCCTGTCCTTTACTTTTGGAAACTCCTCTACCACCTCCAAGGTTGTGAACTCCCGAGCATATTCCATTCCATATATGTATTCATAGATTTTCACACTTTTCTACTCTAATTGTGTTTTACTTGGGGCGTAGGTAATGTCAAGGCATTGTTCTGGATGTGAGTGGGAAGATTTTTGTGTAGCACATATTTACATACACATTGGATTCATTTTTCAATTTTCCATTTGAAATACTGAATCCCTGACACTAACCCATACCCTACTAGTCTCTGACTAATAATCCTAATATGATGGTGAAAAATAAGCCAAAAAGAGAAGAAACACAAGCAGTTCAGAGGACGCATTGTGTATAGTTGGAATTGCCTTTTGCATTATATAATGTAGGAGTTATAAGTCTAGTCAATTTTTTTGTTGAAATAGTTCTAAATGTGTTTTTAAAATTAGCAAATATGTGAATCCCTGTCTCCCTTTCTCTGTAGCCTATTCAGCACATGTATTTTTATATGCACATATAGAATTCTACCTGATATCACTCGTATACACTTGTGAGGTGGCTGAATTGGCAGATGCAAATTGAGAGAAGAGTTCACTCCTCCTAAACGCTGTTGTAACTGAAAATTCAACCTATGGGTGAGCTTCCTAGTTGAAAAACATTATACATGAATCCATGTTCAGTAAAATGAACATTTTTCGATCTGTGGATTATATACATTTCATGATGAATTTCTATTGGCATATATGTTGCTACTTTTTTTTTCTTTTATTGGTTGCTCAAAACATTACAAAGCTCTTGAATATCATATTTCATACATTAGATTCAAGTGGGTTATGAACTCCCATTTTTACTCCAAATACAGATTGCAGAATCACATTAGTTACACATCCATATTTTTACATAATGCCCTATTAGTTACTGTTGTATTCTGCTACCTTTCCTATACTCTACTATCCCCACTCCCCTCTCTTCCCATCTTCTCTCTCTACCATACCTACTGTAATTCATTTCTCTCCTTGTTTATTTTCCCACAACCTCTTATATGTAATTTTGTGTAACAATAAGTGTCTCTCTCCATTACCATGCAATTTCCCTCTTCTCTCCCTTTCCCTCCCACCTCATGTTTCTGCTTAATGTTAATCTTTTCTTCATGCTCTTCCTCCCTGCTCTGTTCTTAGTTGCTCTCATTATATCAAAGAAGACATTTGGTAATTGTTTTTTAGGGATTGGCTAGATTCACTAAGCATAATCTGCTCAGTGCCATGCATTTCCCTGCAAATTCCATGATTTTGTCATTTTTTAGTGCTGCGTAATTCTCGATAGTATATAAAAGTCACATTTTTTTATCCATTCATGTATTGAAGGGCATCTGGGTTGGTTCCACAGTGTAGCAATTGTGAATTGTGCTGCTATGAAAATCCATGTGGCAGTATCCCTGTAGTACGCTCTTTTAAGGTCTTCAGGGAATAGTCCGAGAAGGGCAATAGCTTGGTCAAAAGGTGCTTCCATTCCCAGCTTTCCCAGGAATCTCCATACTGCTTTACAAATTGGCCACACCAGTTTCAGTCCCACCAGCAATGTACAAGGGTACCCTTTTCCCCACATTCTCCCCAGCACTTGTTGTTGTTTGACTTCATAATGGCTGCCAATCTCACTGGATTGAGATGGTATTTTAGGGTGGTTTTTATTTGCATTTCTCTTACTGCTAGAAATGGAGAGCATTTTTTTCATGTACTTGTTAATTGATTCTATGTCCTCCTCTGAGAAGTTTCTGTTCAGGTCCTTGGCCCATTGGGTTATTGGTTATCTTATTGTCTAATTTTCTAAGTTCTTTGTATACTTTGTATACTCTGGATATTAGGGCTCCATGTGAAGGGTGAGGACTAAAAATTTGTTGCCATGATGTACGCTCCATATTTACCTCTCTTATTGTTTCTCTTTCTGAGAAAAAATAATTCAGTTTAAGTAAGTCCCATTTGTTGATTCTTATTATTAACTCTTGTTCTTTGGGTGTCCTATTAAGGAATTTGGAGCCTGACCACACAATATGTAGATTGGAGCCAACTTTTTATTCTATCAGACGCAGAGACTCTGATTTGAATCTAGCTCCTTGATCCACATTGAGTTAACTTTGGTGCATGGCGAGAGGAGGGGATTAAGTTTCATTTTGTTGAATATGGATTTCCAGTTTACCCAACACCATTTGATGAAGATGCTATCCTTCCTCCATTGCAGGCCATTAGCTCCTTTATCAAATATAAGATAGTTGTAGCTTTTTGGATTAGTTTCTGTGTCCTCCATTCTGTACCATTGGTCCACCCGCCTGTTTTGGTACCAGTACCATGCTGTTTTTATTATGATTGCTCTGTAATATAGTTTGAAATCTGGTATCGCTATACTGCCTGATTCACACTTCCTGCTTAGAATTGCTTTTGGGATTCTGGGTCTTTTATTTTTCCATTTGAATTTTATGATTGCTTTATCTATTTCTACAAAAAGTTTCTATGGGATTTTGATTGGCATTGCATTAAACCTATAGAGAACTTTTGGTAATATCACCATTTTGATGATGTTAGTTCTGCCTATCCATGAACACGGTATATTTTTCCATCTTCTAAGATCTTATTCTATTTCTCTTTTTAGGGTTCTGTAGTTTGCATTATATAAATCTTTCACCTCTTTTGTTAGGATTATTCCCAAGTATTTAATTATTTGAGGAAATTGGGAATGCAGTGTTTTGACTCATTTTTGTTTCAGAAGTTTTGTCGCTGATATACAGAAATTCCTTTGATTTATTCATGTTGATTTTGTATCCTGCCACATTGCTGCATTCATTTATGAGTTCTAGTAGTTTTTTCTGTAGACCCTTTTGGGTCTTCTATGTATAGAATCATGTCATCTACAAATAGTGATAATTTAAGTTCTCCTTTTCCTATTTTTATGCCTTTAATGTCTTTCATCTCTCTAATTGCTCTGACCAGTTTTTCGAGAACTATATTGAATAGAAGTGGTGATAGAGGACATCCCTGTCTTGTTCCAGATTTTAGAGGGAATGCCTTGAATTTTTCTCCATTCAGAATGATGCTAGCCTGAGGATTAACATAGATAGCTTTTACAATGTCGAGGTAAGTTCCTGTTATCCCTAGTTTTTAAAATGTTTTGAACATAAAGAAATGCTCTACTTTGTTGAATGGTTTTTCTGCGTCTATCGAGATGATCATATGGTTCTTATCTTTAAGTCTATTGATGTTGTGAATAACATTTATTGATTTCCATATATTGAACCCTCCTTGCATCCCAGGGATGAATCCAAGTTGATCATGGTGCACGATTTTTTTGATGTGCCTTTCTATCCAATTCGCCAGAATTTTAATGAGGATTTTTGCATCTAGGTTCATCAGAGATATTGGTCTGTAGTTTTCTTTCTTTGAGGTGTCTTTGTCTGGTTTTAGAATCAGGGTGATATTGGCCTCATAGAATGAATTCGGCAGAGCTCCCAGTTTTTCTATTTCCTGAATAACTTGAGAAGTATTGGTATTAATTCTTCTTTAAAGGTTTTGTAAAACTCTCCTGTATACCCATCCGGTCCTGGGCTTTTCTTGGTTGGTAGTCTTTTGATTGCTTCTTCTACTTCATCCATTGATATTGGTCTGTTTAAATTGTGTGTTTCCTCCTGACTCAGTCTGGGCAAATCATATGACTTAAGAAATTTATCGATGTCTTCACTATTTTCTATTTTATTGGAATACAGGTTTTCAAAATAATTTCTAATTTTCTTCTGTATTTATGTAGCATCTGTTGTAATATTGCCTTTTTCATCCCTTATGTTAGTAATTTGATTTCTCTCTCTCTTCTCTTCGTTAGCATGGCTAAGGGTCTGTCTATCTTATTTATCTTTTTGAAGAACCACCTTTTAGTTTTGTTAATTTTTTCAATAGTTTCTTTTGTTTCAATTTCGCTATGATTTTAATTATTTCTTGCCTTCTGCTACATTTGCTGTTGTTTTGCTCTTCCTTTTCTAAGGCTTTGAGATGAAGTGTGAGCTCATTTATTTGTTTTTCTTTTCTATTTTGAGGAATGACCTCTAGGCGATGAATTTACCCCTTAAAACTTCTTTTCATTGTACCCCATAGAATCTGATATGTTGTGTCTGTATTTTCATTTATCTCTAAGAATTTTTTGATTTCCTCCTTTATGTCTTCTGTAACCCATTGATCATTCAGTAACATATTCTTCATTTTGGATGTGATGTTTGATTTTTTTCTTCCTTCTTTTATCATTGGTTTCCAGTTTCATTCCATTATGATCACAAAAAATTCATGGTATTATCTCCACCCCTTTATATTTACTGAGGGTTGCCCTATGGCATACCATATGGTCTATTTTTGAGAAGGATCCATGTGCTGGTGAGAAAAAAGTATATCCACTTGATGATGGTTGATATATTCTATATATGTCAGTTAAGTCTAGGGTATTGATTGCGAGATTGAGTTCTATAGTTTCTTTTTTCAACTTTTGTTTGGAGGATCTGTCCAATGGTGAGAGAGGTGAGTTGAAGTCACCCATAATTATTGTATTGTGGTCTATTTGATTCTTTAACTTGAGGAGAATTTGTTTTATGAACATCGCAGCACCATTATTTGCTGCGTGAATATTGATAATTGTTATGTCTTGTCGGTGAATGGTTCATTTTAGCAGTATATAATGACCTTCTTTATCCCTTTTGATTAAATTAGTCTTGAGGTCGATTTTATTCGATAGGAGGATGGCCACCCCTGCTTGCTTACGAGGACCGTGTACATGGTATAAATTTTCCCAATCTTTCACCTTCAGCCTGTGTATGTCTTTTCCATTCAGATGTGTCCCCTGGAGGCAATATATTGTTGGATTTTTTTTTTATTTCAAGTTACAAGCCTATGTCACTTTATTCGAGAGTTTAAGCCATTTACTTTTAGAGTTACTATTGATATATGGTTTGTACTGCCACCCATGTTTGCTTATATCTTTTTTTGTAAATTAGTTTGTTTCTCCATGATCAGCTTTTCCCCCGCCCTCTGTCATTACTGAGGCACTTCTCACTCATGGTTTTCGTTGTTGATTTTCATTTCTTCCTCGTGTAGTGTTTTGCTCAAGATGCTTTGCAATGCTGGTTATCTGGCTGCAAATTCTTTTAGGTTTTGTTTATCATGAAATATTTTTATCTCGTTGTCTTACCTTAAGCTTAATTTTGCTGGATACATAATTCTTGGTTGGCATCCATTGTCTTTCAGTGTTTGAAGTACGTTGTTCCAGGATCTTCTCACTTCCAGCATCTACGAGGAAAAATCCATTGTTAACCTTTTTGTTTTACCCCTGATTGTAATGATTGTAATCTGCCTCCTTTCTCTGGTAGCTTTTAATATTTTCTCTTTGTTCTGTATATTGGATATCTTCATAACAATGTGTCTTGGCATTGGTCTACTGTGATTTTGTGTGCTTGATGTCCTATAAGCATCTACAATTTGTTTATCCCTTTTCATTTTTTTTTCTGGAAAGTTTTCTGTAATTATTTCATTCAGCAGGTTTCTCATTCCCTTGGTTTGAATCTCTGTACCTTCCTCTATCCATATGACTCATTAGTTTTTTTTTTATGTTATCCCATATCTCTTGAATGTTTTCTCATAATTTTTTACAGCATTTCTTTGTTGGCTAGACTTTTTTCAAGATGATATATTTTGTCTTCATTCTGTCTTCTACTTGCTCTACACTGTTAGTGATACTCTCAATTGAATTTTTAATTTGGTTTATCATTTCCTTGATTTCTAGAATTATTGTTTGATTTTTCTAATAATCTCTATCTCCTGATAAAGATGCTTAATTTCTTATTTTATCTGTTTATGTAATTTATTTTCAATGCATTCTATCACTGTTTGTTTTTGCTGTCTCGTATCCTCTTTAAGGTTCCATTCCATCTGTCTAAGGTATTCCTTGAGTTCTTTATATGACCATTTTTCTGATGACTCTAGGTGCTCTTGAATATTTAGGCTGTCCTTCATTGTTTGTACTCCTTTTCTTCCTTGCTTTTTTATGCTTCTCATGTTACTTCTCGTTCTGTTTGACTACTGAGTTACTGCTTACTCTTACAAATTTATTTGATGCTTGAGAGGAAAGATATTAGAAGGGAAGGGAGAAGTCACTAAAGAGAATGAGAGTTGGCAGGTAGAATTCAAGTAAGGGGGAATAAAAAAATTGAAATGAAATGAAAAGACAAAAAAAATAGAAAATAAAAAAGAAAATTTTAAGTAATAATGATGATTAAAAAATTGAAAATTAAAATTTAAAATAATAATATTAATAATAATAATAATAAAATAAAAGAAATTAAAAAAATAAAAACATTTTAAAATGTTAATGAACAACAACAACAAAAATGAAAATGAAAGAAAAAGAAAAAATACAAATAAAAAAAAAGTAATAATACATGCAGTCCTAGAGTTCAATTAACTTCTCTTCCAGTAGGTGGAGCTGTGCGCACTGGGCCAAGCTTCTCCTCTCAATAAGTGGGAACCAATCACTGTGCAGCAGCTCTTCCTCCCAGACTGGGCGGGTCTCCAAACCTGAGTGCCTAGGGCCTTCTCTTGTGCTTCCTCAAGCCAGGCCCCACTCACCTGTGACGCTCACCACAATACTGGTTACAAGCCAGGCCTCTGCTCCTGGTAGCCCTGTTTCCATGAACGCCTGGGCACACTCTCCTTGATTGCCTCCCTCAGACCCTAAGTTTGTAGAGCTTGGGGCTGAGAAACCCCAGCGAATTTGCTTGCCCTTCGGGAGCCATGGCCCCGGTAGGTGTTGTAAGAGACCTCAATTGTCAGCACAGGTGGGAGCGGTAGCCGGCAATTACACGCCTCGAGTCCCGAGCCAATCCTGATTCCCTAGGTCTGGGTATCGCGCTCCTTGGAGAGCTGGGAGGGGTCATTATGGCAGAGGTGGGAAGGGCCCTTGAGGTTTCCCTGCGGTGTTGAGAGAGATGGCAATGGGATAACACACTTGTCGCACTGGTTTCAATGAAGTTATCTCCTCCGACTGTGACGTCAGTTCGCTGCCATGGTGGTATCCCATTAAAATGGTGACCGTTCGTTCCCTTTGCTGGGTGACCAATGCAACAGGTGGGTCCTGACTATCTCTCCCAAGCCCCATTTCAATCCTGTGGCCACTGCCTATGAAGGCTCAGTTGGCTTTTAACTCTGTCAATTCCGAAAGCCCGACCAATTATTTCAGTGGGAATGTTAGTGCTGAGTCACAAAAACCAGATGAATCTAAGCTTGAATGCAGCCAATCCGGGCTTTGTGTGTGTTCTGAGGGGCCCAGACTGCTCGCCCCAGATTCACAACAGGTCAATATTGCCTAGTGATTCTGAGCAAACAGCATTTAGACAGTTTACGACTCCCTATGCCCGCACAGCTGAAGAGATCAGAGACTTGAATACTCCATGCCTGCCTTCATAATGGATCTTCTGTATTGCTACTTTTTAATATAAATATAAAATATAAATATATTAATATTTTAATATCTGTGCATTTGCGTGTGTGTGTGTATATATATATATATATATATATATATATATATATATATATATACTCTTTAGATTTTTCAAAATATGAAATATATGTGTCTTATTATGCACTCCCTAAATACATTCATATTCATATCTGTGGATTTATAATCAACTTTCAACAAGATTATTTTCAGAAATAATCATCCACCTGAAATACATATTGTTTCCTAGTACTGAAAACTAAATTCAGTGAATGGTGCATACAAACCCTAATATTTCTACAGTTACTTAGCCAGTTTAAAATGAATGCAAGTAGATTCCTAGGGGACATGATGTGTATTTTGACTTTCATTTTTATTCCACACTTGTACGTTACTATGTCTTCAGTTCATGCACATGATGGGATATATATTTCAGTCACAAATTAGAAAATTTATAGGCATTTGTTTCACGATCAATCACTTCCTGATTCAGAACACATGTATTCCTCCATGTTTCTTGACTGGTCTTTTCATGAGACTTCTTTCCAAACATATTATTTTTGTTTAACATCATCACGTGTAAAGCAAAACTCAAACACCATTCATCATAAACCATAATCCTAATATTACCATTAGATATATAACTGGTTGGAATGAATGATTGTATATCAATATAAGATTTCTTATATATTTTCACATATCAATTCAATCCATTATTTAAAGTGGAATCAGTTACGTTATTTATTCATAGTATGGTCTATTCATGCATTATCTCTATATTAATAGACACAGGGTACACCTCTTTGTACCCCTAATACTAATGTATACGTCTTCAAAATATTGCTCCCAGAAATGGTGAAAGAAATACTCATGCCACCTGATCTACATATACATTTTATCACAGTAATATTCTGAACAAAAAAAAAAAAACCATAAAAATGTCACACTTATGATTGTACCAAAACCTAAAAGGAAAGTGAACGTGGATAACTAATAACATCCATGTCCAGGTTGCCTAATGCTCTCAAATGTCATTCCCATTCGTGACGAGATATTTGTTTTTTCCTATGATTATGTATTCAAACTCAACCCTGTTGAAAATGTCTAATCCTATCACTCACTTTATACTTTGCCTGATTTCGTAATGTCTCTATTGACACCTGCTTTCCTACATATTTTCCCCAGTTCATCATTGTGACTGACTCTTCACATGTGCTGACATTTCCATTCACTCTCTAAACGAAACCCTATTGCTAAAGAAGCTTTTTATTCCAAATCATATACTCACTCTTCTTCCTAAACCTACTGACTATCTTCCTAATCCTACTGACTATCCCTTTTTGACTGGATGTTCTCTTCTACATTCAATCATCTAAGGTACAAGGTCCTATGCCACTGTATTTCGATTTAACTGAGACAATTGTACAGAACATAATTCAACACTAAGTATCCAAATAAAGGGCCCAATGCCATTATGGGCTTCAAATCTTTCTTAGATTCCCGTTTTCATACATATATTTCACCTATATATTCTTATAAATATCGCAGGTTCCCAATCTCATTATTCTTCCTGCAGAATGATTCCTAACCCAAATCGAACATATTATTAACCGTAACCATACACTCACTTTGCAGGAGAGCAATAACAGTGTGGGTATTAAACTACAGGAATCTAGGGGATCTTCACCTGCTGAGAAACTCAAATGTTCATGCAGAAATGATCCCTGGTGAAGATGAAGGCAGCTATGAAGTACCTCAGAAAGCAAAAGTCATCTTCCATGGCAATCATCCTGGTCAGGATGGAGGGTTGTGTCTGAATCAGTCTCTCTCTTCTTAATGTATAGAACATGGACCAAACCAGTCCTGTGTGGAAGCTGTTCCCGGGTGCTTATGGTTGATATAACATTCTAACTAGAGAAAGTGTCCCATGAAAATCAGGACAGCCTCCACCTCATGATACTTTTGGAAGCAACTGTTAGGACAAAGTGGTTGCCAAGGCAGTGACATCATTCATATCCTGAAGGAAGTGATCTCACCTCACTTCCTTGGTGATGGAACTCTCTGAACTTGAAATCCAGGAAGCCAGGCACCAAGAGACAGTCCCTGTCCTAGTCCCAGTGGTCTGACATGTTTGGATTTACCAAGGACAGAGTCAGTCTTTCTTGGTACCTACAGATGTGAGGATGGCCAAATGCCAGGAAACCTCTGAAGAGGGGCTTTTCCTGAGAAAGCAGGTAGTGTCTCACCGCTGGCTATTGAGAACTTCACAGAGTTGGCCAAGCAGACATGATCTGAGACAGGAGAGGTCATTTTGGAAGAACATAGAATGGCCCACCAGTCAGATGACACTCCAGGGAGTCACAGACCTACTAGGGGGAAGGAGGTGCCTTTTTGGGTGTGGGTGTGAGTTTGTGGTTTTGTCTCATGTTCTGAGAATAGGTAGGAAAGGCGGTTTGTTTGGTATGGAGTGGAATATTTCTATTAAGTCCTTTGACAAGGCGAGTGTTTCTATGTGTGTGTATCCCACTGAGTCCATTGTTGTAGACATTAGAAAAGACAATGCATCAATGGATGTGTCCTGTCTAGTAGAAAGGTTCCCAGCATTCATCCTGCCCAATTCATGAGTGGACTCTGGCTTGCCTTATGGATGGGCAACACCTACAAGCTTCCTAATTTCCTGTTTTCTTTCTCAATTCTGGCCACTCTCCAGAATAGTATCGTGGTTTTGTGTCCAAGATTTGTACCTCCAAGATCTGTGACATGGCTATGTACTGGATAGCTGAAAGAAATGGCTAGCATCTCAGAAATCTCAAATATCTGTTGACCAGGAAAGTCTCAGTGGAGAAACAACTCTTTGTTCCTTTTGCTTACCTATTGTTCTGTTGAATGTCAGGAAGTTTTTTGCCTCAAGCCACCACTTTGTGAACCCTGAAGAAAACAGTTTTCAAATGGAAATGAATGGGAATCACCTGTGACTCTTTGCTTAATTGCTTAGGATTGGGATATGTCTGAATCAGCCTGTTGGCCCTGTGTGAGGCTGTGGCTTAGATTCTCAGCACCTGATGGATCTAAAGATAGATCCCATGCATGCATCCAAAACCAAAATGGCAAAAAGATCAGATATTGTTGATGAACTCTCTTGCCTTCCTCTGGTAGGTTCCTGATATCCATCAAGTGAGAATAGGGATCCTTTGGGTCAAATGAGTTCTTCAAAGCCCTGCAGAGGCTAGGCCATAGGTGTTTCATTTTCATGACTCCAATTCACTTAAAGAATCTAAACCCCAAAGCTAGAAGGCGTCAAGTTGGAGAAGCCAAGCAATATTAAAGGCAGGCCTATTTGATCACTACTGGTTCACAGGAAGAGAGTCCAGGCCACCCTGACATTAGGCAAATGAGGGGCAGGGAGCTTATTTTGGACACTGTCATGGGCTGCGTCTCTTATGGAAACCTCCAGCCAGAGAATATGATGAGTGTCTATATGGAAGAAGATGAGGGCCATGTGAGCGTGTTTGGTTTTATTTGTGGATATTTGTCTGGCGGTTGGAAGAGATCTCTGGGTCCACCTAGGCTTGCACTTTGGTGTGATTCCCCTTAGAGACTGAGTTCTTTTACTGATCTCAGAGAATTATTGCCAGGAATTGTGTTGGAATTTTAGATGGCCATGCATGAGAGTTGCCCTTGGAAAGTGACATCTAGGCCCAAGTTGACTTTCCACAGAGCACAGGGAATCTCAGCCAGGATATCACATGATATTATTCTTAAAGACTTGGCAGCCATATTTGAGAGTCGAAACACACATGGACCATACATTGTAGACCTCAACGGGCCTGGCTTAATCTGACTTTTCACCACTTTTGGAAGCCTTGCCTGTAAGAATTCTCCAGAGTTTTCATTGAAATGAGCTTACTCACCATTTAATGATTTCTGAGTGAATTAAAATTCACAGTGCCTCCAACTTCATCCTTGAAAATTGGCTATATCAATACCATGAAATTTTTGAAATTCCCATGACCGGGTAGCACTGGAGAATATTTGGATGTCCTGTTGCTGATCATGAGTATACAAGACAGTGCCTTGATTGACTGGGTTTTATGAAAATGGTGTTGAACAGAGATGCCAGTAAGTTGGATCCTGCTGAGTAGTTGTACTAGAGTAGTGGTTGGCAGGTGTGTAATTAAACATCTGTGGTGGGGGCATTTGGATCTGCCATTGGCTTCCAAATGGATTGTGACTGACATTTTGCAGCCAGTAGACCCTTATATGTAAAAGCATATTGTTATATGGAGAGGTTTTAGGGCAATGTTCAGAATCAGGTTGCTATGGTCAATGGGGCAAGCTATGTGGGATAGAAGCCTGGTTGGTGCATTCTCCTGACGAACCTGACCCACCACACTTGACAGAACTTACTTCAGCACTGTGTCCCATTTGAAATCCTTGTATTTCATGAAGCAAACACCAATCTCCCAGTGCAGCAGCATGAAATACCACGAATAGTGGAGGATGACCAAATGGAATTACAGTCCACAAGGGGAGACACTTAGACCCCAGTGGCCACAGGTTACCTACAAATAGAAAATTCAGCACTGCTGCCTCATGTTCATTGGAAAATAAGAATCCATGTCATCCAGATCACATAGATGAAGACTCAGCTATGATGGTCTCACAACAAATGAAGCTAATGCTTCTGACAACAGCATATATTTCATTGCCCAACCTCAGAGGCAGTTTCTCCAGATGTTAGGCTGGCAGAACTTCATGTTTGTGGAGTTTTTACCCTGTCCCTTACTTTTGGAAACTCCTCTACCACCTGCAAATTTGTGAACTCCTGAGCATTTTTCATTACACATATGTATTCACAGATTTTCTAACTCTACTCCTCTAATTGTGTCTTATGTGGGGCGAAGGTAATGTCAAGGCATTGTGCTGAATGAGGGTGGGAAGATTTTTGTGTAGCACATATTTGCATACACATTTGATACATTTTCCAATTTTCCATTCGAAATACTGAATCCCTGACACTAACACATACCCTACTAGACTTTGACTTTTAATCCTAATATGGTGGAGAAAAATAACCAAAACAGAATAGAAATACAAGAGGTTCACAGGAGGCATGGTGTATAGTTGGACTTGCCTTTCGTATGATAAATGGTAGGTGTTATAAATCTAGCGAATTTTAATTGAAATAGTTCTCCATGTGTTTTAAAAGTTAACAAACATGTGAATAACTGTCTCCCTTTCTCTGTAGCCTATTCATCACATGTATTTTTATATGCACATATAGAATTCTACCTGGTATCACTCGTACATTTTGTGAGGTGGCTGGCTTGGCAGATGCAAATTGTGAGAAGAGATCACTCCTAATAAATGCTGTTGGAACTGAAAATTCAACATATGAGTGAGCTTTTATTTGAACAACATAAATCCATGTTCATTAAAATGAATATTTTTGGATCTGTGGATGATATATTACTTCGTGGTGAATTTCGATTGGCATACATAATGCTACTTTTTAATGTCTGTGTGTGTATGTGTATATATATATATATATATATATATATATATATATATATATATATATATTCACTCTCCAGATTTTTCAAAATATGAAGTATATTTTTCTTATTATTCACTCCCTAAATTCACTCATATTCATGTATTTGGATTAATAATCAAGTTTTCACAAGAATATTCTCAGAATTATTCATCCACCAGAAATACATATTTGTTTCTTAGTACTGAAAACTAACTTTGGGGGATCATATGATCGTGGTGAAGGGAGTGCATCACCCCCATGTACCGCGTCACTGTGCGGGAGAATGACGAGTTATAATGGCTAAAACCTATCTTGTTAGAAATTTCCAGCAAAATTGGGGTGCTCCAAAACCTAGTCGACATATTTCCATCTCACGAGGATCAGCTACGCGGGCTCAAACACGAGTGATTTGTCCGCATAGAGGGTCATGCTGCTTATTCAGGAAATCGGTCTGCGGCTAGAGTCTGCGGCGTGCACTGGGAAACGAAGAGATAGCAATGCAAATATACAGCGGTGTGGATTCTGTGGGCTCCTGACAGGTATGCAATCACTGTGCTAAGTGCTGATTTCTGGGTTTGAGACGGGAAAGGATGCGGTCCAATTCGGTTCTCCACACCGGTCAGACCACAGAGGAAGCCAGCGGCCACCATCTTGGAGAGCTGATGTCACCATCCCTGTTTTCGACTGATCGAAGCTCATTCAGGTATAGAACAGGTAATTTCAGGATGCCATTCACCTTTGTGTCGCAGACAAATTACTCAGGCTCAGTGCCAAAGAACCTGCAGAAACTCCGTCTTGGATCCTGCTCCTATTAGAACATACACCAAGCCCAGAGCGGCCGAATTCCGCCTCTCGGAACTGATCTGGCCCAGGGCTAAAGAACCCGCGGAAACTGCTTCTCGTTCCGGGTCTTGCTGAATACTGTGGAGGTAAATATCAACCGAGCCTTCATAGGCAGTGGCAACAGGATTGAGACGCGGCTTGTGAGGGCCGGTCAGGACTCACCCATTGCTTTGGTCACCCAGAAAAGGGAACGAAATGCTGCCTTTCACATGGGATACCAACATGACAAATTTCTGATGTCATCAGAAAGCAGCAGAGGAGATAACTTCATTGATACCAGCAGTGACAGAAACAGTTGGTCTCCTGGTGAAGAAAGTGAGTCACAAACACCCGGGTCTCTCTCACTTTGTCATCAAGCCAGAGGGGCAGAGCAGAGCAGCTGCCCGCACCTGGAACAGACCCAGTGACACACCTGCATGGTAGTCACGTCAACCCAATTGGAGTAGAGGCAGAACAGAGCCGCTACCCGGGCCCAGAACAGGCCCAGTGACCCACAGGTGTGGTAGTCACGTCACCCCAATTGGAGTTGTTGCAGAGCAGAGCCTTCTCCCGTGCCTAGTACAATCCCAGTGGGTCACCGGCATGGTAGTCACATTACCCCAATAGGAGTAGGGGCAGAGCAGAGCCTTTGCCCATGCCCAGAACAGGCCCAGCAACCTGCAGGCATGGTAGTCACGACACACCAATTGGAGTAGGGGCAGAGCAGAGCCACCACCCGCGCCTGCAAGGTAGCAGACCTGCACCTGACCAGAAGAAGAGGCCCAGCGGCCTGCTGGCGCGGCAGACACTTTACCCCATTTGGAGTAGGGGCAGAACAGATCTGTAGCCCGTGCTCACAAGGTATCCTGAAATGCGACCAACTGGCAGACCAGGCCCAGCGGCCCACCGGCGTGGTAGTCACGTCACCCCAATTGGGGTAGGGGTAGAGCAGAGCCGCCGCCCACGCAAGCAAGGTAGGCAGACCTGCGACCGATCGGCAGAACACCGCAGGGGTCCACGGGCGTCGTAGACACGTCACCCCAATTGGAGGAGGGGCAGAGGAGAGCAGCCTCCTGCACCTGCATGGTAAGCAGACCTGCGACCGATCAGAATAACAGGCCTAGCGGCCCATCAGTGTGGTAGATATATCACCCCAATTGGTGGAACAGCACAGCCACCCCTGCCCCTGCAATGAAGACTTTTCAAATATACAAGAGCAATATAAATATATAGGGGGAAAATTTCAAAATCACAACAGTTTCACCAAGCAGAAAGAAACGCGAGCAGTATGAAAAGAAAAGGAAAAAAGAACCACAAGCAATGCAGGTCAACACAACTTTAGAAGAGGTAATAGCTGCAGCAGATGGAATGTCAGATAAAGAACTCAGGATATACATTCTTCAGATGATCTGAAGTCTCAAGGAAGACATTAGACAGCAAAATCAGACAATGAAAGATCACTTCAACAATGAATTACATAAACAAAACCAAGAAACAAAAGATCAACTATACAGGGAGATAGACGTTGTAAAAAATAACAAACAGAAATCCTAGAAATGCAGGAAGCAATAAACCATCTTAAAAACTCAATTGAGAATACTACCATCAGAGTAGAACACTTAGAAGATAGAACATCAGACAATGAAGACAAAGTATTTCAACTTGAAAAGAACATAGACAGCTCAGCCAAACTGTTAAGAAACCATGAACAGAACATCCAAGAAATATGGGATAAAATAAAGAGACCAAACTTAAGAGTCATTGGGATACAGGAAGGTATAGAGGTCCAAACCAAAGGAATGAGCAATCTATTCAATGAAATAATATGAGAAAACTTCCCAGACTTGAAGAATGAGACAGACTCCCAAGTTCTAAAAGCCTACAGGACGCCGAATGTGAAAAATCATAAGAGATCCACACCTAGACACATTATAATGAAGATGCCCAACATACAGAATAAGGAGAGAATTTTAAAATCTACAAGAGAAAGGAAGCAGATTACATTTAGGGGTAAACCAATCAGGATTACAGCTGATCTTTCAACAAAGACTCTGAAAGCTAGAAGATCCTGGAATGACATTTTTCAATCACAGAAAGAAAATGGGTTCCAACCATGTACTGTGTATCCAGCAAAATTAAGCTTCAGGATGGAAGATGAAATTAAAACTTTCAACGATAAACAAAAGTTAAAAGAATTTGTAGCTAGAAAACCATCTCTTCAAAACATCCTTGGCAAAATATTACAGGAAGAGTAATTGGAAAATAATGAAAACCAACAGTGGGAGGTAGGACATTAAAGGGGGGAAATAATCAAAGAGGAAAACAATCCATGTTTAATAACATAAATAAACAAATATGGCTGGAAGAACAACCCTTATCTCAATAATAATTGTAAATGTTAATGGCTTAAACTCACCAATTAACAGACACAGGCCAGTAGAATGGATCACAAAACAAGACCCAATAATATGCTGCCTACCGGAGACGCATTTGATAAGAAAAAGACATACATACACTGAAGGTGAAAGTTTGGAAAAAATCATATCACTAATATGGGCTTCGGAAAAAAGCAGGAGTGTCCATACTCATATCAAATAAAATAGATTTCAAGCCAAAGTTAATCAAAAGGGATAAAGAGGGACACTACATACTGTTCAAGAGAACCATACACCAGCAAGACATAACAATCATAAATATGTATGCCCCAAACAATGGTGCAGCTATGTTCATCAAACAAACTTTTCTCAAGTTCAAGAGTCTAATAGACCACCATACAATAATCATGGGAGACTTCAACACAGCTCTCTCACCACTGGACAGGTCTTCCAAACAAAAGTTGAAATAGGAAACTATAGAACTCAATAACACAATTAATAACCTAGACTTAATTGACATATATAGAATATACCACCCAACATCAAGCAGTTACATTTTTCCTCAGCAGCACATGGATCCTTCTCAAAAATAGATCATATATTATGTCACAGGGCAACTCTTAGACAAATTAAAGGAGTAGAGATAATACCATGCATCTTATCTTATCATAATGGAATGAAACTAAAAATCAATGATAAAAGAAGGAAGGAAAAATCATGCATCATTTGGAGAATAAACAATAGGTTACTGAATGATCAATGGGTTATAGAAGACATCAAGGAGGAAAATAAAAAATTCTTAGAGAAAAATGAAAACACAGACACAATATATCGGAATCTATGGGACACATTGAAAGCAGTTCTAAGAGGAAAATTAATTGCTTGGAGTTCATTCCTTAGAAAAAGAAAAAAACAACAAATAAATGATCTCATACTTCATCTCAAAATCTTAGAAAAACAAGAGCAAACAACAGCAAAAGAAGTAGAAGGAAAGAAATAATTAAAATCAGACCAGAAATCAATGAAATCGAAACAAAAGAAACAATTGAAAAAATTGACAAAACTAAAAGTTGGTTCGTTGAAAAAATAAATAAAATGGACAGACCCCTAGCCATGCTAATGAAGAGGAGAGAGAACTGAAATTACTATCATATGGGATGAAAAAGGCAATATCACAACAGATATTTCAGAAATACAGAAGATAATCAGAAATTACTTTGAATCCTTATACTCCAAAATAATAGAAGATAGTGAAGGCATCGAAATATTTCTTAAGTCATATGATCTGACCAGAGTGAGTTAGGAGGATATAGACAACCTAAACATACCAATATCAATTGAGGAAATAAAAGAAACCATCCAAAGACTACCAACTAAGAAAATCCCAGGACCGTATGGGTATACAGCAGACTTTTACAAAACCTTTAAATATGAACTAATACCAATACTTTTCAAGCTATTTCAGAAAATTGAAAAAGAGGGAGATCATCCAAATTCATTCTACGAGGCCAATATCACTCTGATTCCTTCACCAGATAGACACTTCAAAGAAAGAAGACTAAAGACCGATATCTCTAATGAACCTAAATGCAAAAATCTTAAATTAAATTCTGGCGAATCAGATACAAAAACATATCAAAAAAATG
The DNA here is from genome assembly GCF_048772815.1 of Callospermophilus lateralis. Taxonomy (NCBI): domain Eukaryota; kingdom Metazoa; phylum Chordata; class Mammalia; order Rodentia; family Sciuridae; genus Callospermophilus; species Callospermophilus lateralis. The sequence continues at coordinate 728,138 of NW_027514424.1, read as the reverse complement.
TGGACCATGATCAAGTAGGATTCATCCCTGGGATGCAAGGAGGGTTCAATATACGAAAATCAATAAGTGTTATTCACCACATCAATAGACTTAAAAATAAAAACCATATTATCATCTAGATAGATGCAGAAAAAGCATTCGACAAAGTACAGCATCCCTTTATGTTCAAAACTCTCGAAAAACTAGGAATAACAGGAACATTCCTCAATATTGTAAAAACAATCTATGCTAAACCGCAGGCTAGCGTCATTCTTAATGGAGAAAAATTGAAGACATTCCCTCCAAAATCTGGAACAAGACAGGGATGCCCGCTCTCACCACTTCTGTTCAATATAGTTCTCAAAAGACTGGCCAGAGCAATTAGACAGATGAAAGAAATTAAAGGCATATAAATAGGAAAAGAATAACTTAAATTATCACTATTGCAGATGACATGATTCTATACCTAGCAGACCCAAAAGGGTCTACAAAGAAACTAATAGAGCTAATAAATGAATTCAGCAAAGTGGCAGGATATAAAATCAACACGCATAAATCAAATGCATTCCTGTATATCAGCGACAAATCCTCTGAAATGGAAATGAGGACAACCACTCCATTGACAATATCCTAAAAAAAAACCTTACTAGGTTTTCACAAAATATGTGAACAAAGCCTCTGGCCTTGAGCTGGGGCTTCACAGAGATGACTACATTTCTAAGATAAAAAAGTTACCAACTGGGCTTCATGGTGACAGCTGGCAGGGAGAAAAAAAAGAGACAAAAAAGCTCTCCCTTTCCAAGGTGTCCTTGAAAAGTTAACTTGCCCAGAACAGAGGAACAAAAACAGAAACAAAAACTGATTTTTGTGAATTTCTACAGACTGTGAACTTCTGATCCACTTCCCTTACATGTTGGGTACAAATTCTAAAACTACCAAAACTTGGGGTTCAGGGGATTAATTGATTACAACAGAAGCAATGTCCTCTAAATCCGGATGCAACCAAATAAGGCTGTTTTCCTGTGTTTGGTGCTATCTTAGGTCCCTTTCCTTGTCCATCCCTACAACAGTATAATTCTATACACTTTAACATTATTTATGTTTTCATAAAATGGTCAATATATGTGATTAATTATGTAATGATGCAGATGTTTTCCAGAGTTCTCTATCATGACGTAGGTTCATTTAAAGATCAAATAGGGGGGCATACAACCCGGTTCCAGCGGGAACCTGTATCCCTCACTTTAGCCATTCTATTAGAAATAATAGTTGCTTAAGGGGAGGGCTAGTCCATGAGACACAACAGAGACACAATTAGAAGCAGAAATAGGCCAAACCTTAAAGACATTAAAAACCGACATCACAGCTTTACAGGAATTTTAACCTCTCTCTTTCTGAAGTTGTTTTACAAATCAGGCGAGTGTTGGACCTCCTCTTCATGAGAGAAAGGTGCCTTTTTGCTTGCATTGAGGGAAGAATGTTGTTTTTGTGCCGACAATACTGGAGTTGTAAAAGAATCTATGAATAAATTAAGAAAACGACTTGAAGAGTGTCAAAGAGAGACAGAGGCCCCAAAAGGGAGGTTTGAGTCTTGGTTCACATAGTGACCTGATTAACTGCGCTTTTATCTGCCATGGCCGGTCCATTAAAATTCCTCATATTATTGCTAACTGTAGGACCCTGTTTGCTCAACCGTGTAGTTTTCTTTCTAAACCAAATTGAACCTGTTATTAATCCTAACCATACACTGTTCTCTCAATCTAATTTTACAGAAGAGCAGGGACAGAATTGGTATTAAAATACAGGAAAATAGAGGATCTTCCACCTGCTGAAAACCTCAAAGGTCCACGTAGATATGATCCCTGGAGAAGATGTAGGCAAGTATGAAGGACCTGAGAGAGCAAAAGTCTTCCATGGCAAACAACCTGCTCAGGATGAAGGGATGTGTCTGAATCAGCCACTCTCTTCTTAATGTAGAGAAGATGGACCAAAGCAGGCATGTGTTGAGAGCTGCTCCTGCATGCCTATGGTTGACATACCTCTCTGACCTGTGAAAGTGTCACAGGAAGTAGGAGCAGCCTCCCTCTCATGGGAACCTTGGAAGCAACTGTTAGGACAAAGTTGTTGCCAAGGCAGTGACCTCATTCAGTTCCAAAATTAAGTGACTTCACCTAACTTCCTTGGTGATGGAACTCTCTGAACTTGGAATCCAGGAAGCCAGGCACACAGAGCCAGTCCCAGTCCCAGTCCCAGTGGTCAAACTTATTTTGATTTACCAAGGACAGACTCAGTCTTTCTTGGGACCTACTGATGTAAGGATGGCCAAATGCAAGGAAAGCTATGAAGAGGGGCCTTTCCTGAGAAAGCAGGCAGTGGCTCACCGCTGGCTCCTGACAACTTCACAGAGTTGGCCAAAAGACCAGATTTGAGACAGAACAGGCTATTTCCAGGGAACATAATAAGGCCCACCAGACAGAGGACACTCTGGATAGTCACAGACCTACTTGGGGGAAGGAGGTGCCTTTGTGGTGTGGGTGTGGGTTTGTGATTTTGTCTCATGTTCTGAGAATAGGTATGAAAGGCGGTTTGTTTTGTTTGGAGTGAACTGTTTCTAGTAAGTCGTTTGACAAGGCGAGAATGTCTATGTCTGTGTATCCCACTGTGTCCGTGGTTGTAGACATTAGAAAACAGAATGCATCAATTAATATGTCCTGTCTAGTAGAAAGCGTCACAGCATTCATCCTGCCCTATTTATGAATGGACTGCAGTTTGCCTTATTGATGTGCAACACCTGCTATCTTCCTTAGTTTCTGTTTTATTCCTGAATTCTGGCCACTCTCCAGAATAGGTTCATGGTTTTCTGTTTAAGATATGTACAACCTCGAAGCTCTGTGACATGACCATGTCCTGTATAGCTGAAGGGAATGGTGAGCATCTCAGAAAACTCAGATATCAGTGTGACCAGGAAAGTCTTAGTGGAGAAACCCTGCTTGGGGCCTTTTGTTTACCTACTCTTCTGTTGCCCTGAATGTCAGGAAGGTCTTTTCCTCAGTCCACCACTTTGTGAAGCCTGAAGAAAACAGTTTTCAAATGGAAATGAATGGGCATTACCTGTGGCTCTTTGCTTAATTGCTTTGGAAAGGATGTGTCTGAATCAGCTTATTTACCCTGTGTGAGGCTGTGGCTTTGATTCTCAGGTCCTGATGGATCTAAAGAAAGATCCCATGTGTACATCCAAAACCAAAATGGCCAAAAGAGCAGTCCTTGTGGATGAAGTCTCTCGCCTTCCTCTGTAACTTTCCTGACCTCCATCAAGTCAGATTAGGGATCCTTTGGGTCAAATGAGTTCTTCAAAGCCTTGCAGAGTCTAGCCCATAGTTGCTTGGGTTTTCTCAAGACTCCAATTCACATAAAGAATCCAAACCCCACAGTCATTTGGCCTCAAATTGAAGAAGCGGAGCAGTATTAACGGGAGGCCTATTTAATCTCTTCTGGTTCACAAGAAGGGTGTCCAGGTCACCCTGAATTTAGGCAAATTAGGTGCAAAAGAGCTTATTTTGGACACGGTCTTGGGCTATGCCCCTCATGGAAAACTCCAGCCATAGTGGAGTTTATTCTGAGTGTCTATATGGAAGAAGATGGGTGCCACGTTGGAGTGTTTTGGTTTAAATTGTGGTCATTTGGGTGGCGGTTGCAAGAGATGACTTGGTCCACATGTTCTTGAACTCTGGTGTGATTCCCTTAGAGTCTGAGTTCTTCAACTGACCTCAGAGAAGTATTGCCATGAATAGTGTTGAGATTTTTGGAAGCCAGGCATGAGCATCGCCCTTGGAAACTGAGTTCTAGGCCCAGGGTGGCTTTCCACAGAGCACTGAGCCTCTCAGCCAGGATACCACAAATTTTATTCTGAAAGACTTGGCACCCATAGTTGAGAGTCAAAACTCATATGGACCTCACATTGTAGACCTAAATGGGCATAGCATCATATGATCTTTTGGCCACTCTTTGGGAAGCCTTACCTGTGAGTGTTCTCCAGAGATTTCATTGAAATGAGCTTCCTAACCATTTAATGGTTCCTGAAAAAATTGAAACTCACAGTGCCTCTAACTTCATCCTTAAAAAATGGCTAGATAAATACCATGAAATTTTTGAATTTCCCATCACCAGGTGGCACTGGAAAACCTTTTGATGTCCTGTTGCTGATCATGAATATACCAGATAGTGCCTTGATTGACTGGGTTTCATGTAAATGGTGTAGAACAGAGATGCCAGTAAGTTGGACTTTGTTGAGTAGTAGGTTAGAGCAGTGGTGGGCAGGTATGTGATAAAACATCTGTTGTGGGGCCATGTGGATCTTCCATTGGCTTCCAAATGGCTTGTGACTGACATGGTGCAGCCAGCAGAACCTTCCATGTAAAGGCAAGTTGTTATATGGAGAGGTTTCAGGACATTGTTCAGAATCAGGTTGCTATGGTCAAGGGGGCAAGATATGTGGGATAGGATCCTGGTTCTTGTATCCTCCTGCAAAACCTGACCCACCATTCATGACAGAACTTCCTCTTGCATTGTGACCCAGTTGAACTCCTTGTATTTTGTGAAGCAAATACCAAACTCTCAGTGCAGCAGGAAGAAACACCACGAAAATGGAAGATGACCATATGCCTTCACAGTGCACACCGGCACACATTTAGCCCCCAGTGGCCACAGTTTATCTAAAAAGAGAATTCAGCACTGCTGCCTCATGTACATTGGGAAATAAGAAACCATGTCCTCCAGGTCTCATAGATGCAGACCAAGCTTTTATGGTATCCCTAGAAAGGAAGCTAAAGCTCTTGACAACAACATATTTTTCAAGTGCCCAACCTCACAGGCAGTTTCTCAAGAAGTCTCTAGGCCAGCAGACCTCCATGTTTGTGGAGTTTTTACCCTGTCCCATACTTTTGGAAACTACTCTACCACTTCCAAGGTTGTGAGCTCCTGAGCATATTGCATTCCACAAATTTATTCACAGATTTTCTAAATCTTCTCCTCTAATTGTGTCTTACTTGGGTGAAGGGATTGTCAAGGCATTGTTCTGGTTGAGAGTGGGAATAATTTTGTGTAGCACATATTTACATACACATTGGATTCATTGTTCAATTTTCCATTTGAAATAGTGAATCCTTGACACTAACCCATACCCTACTAGACTCTGACTATTAATTCTAATATGATGGAGAAAAATAACCGAAACAGAATAGAAATACTAGCACTTCAGAAGAGGCATGGTGTATAGTTGGTCTTGCCTTTTGCATGATATAGGGTAGGAGTTATAAATCTTGTCAATTTTTTGTTGAAATAGTTCTGCATGTGTTTTTAAAGTTAACACATCTGTGAATTCCTGTCTCCATTTTTCTGTAGCCTATTCAGCACATGTATTTTTATACGCACATATAGAATCCTACCTGGTATCACACGTATATTATTGACAGGTGCCTAACTTGGCAGATACAAAGTGTGAGAAGAGATCACTCCTCATTAATAATTTTGGAACTGAAAATTCAGACTATGAGTGAGCTTCTTAGTTCAAGAAAATTATACATAAATCCAATTTCAGTAAAATTAATATTTTTGGATCTGTGGATGATATATATTTCACAATGAATTTTAATTGGCATATATATTGCTACTTTTTAATGTCTCTGTGTGTGTTTTGTGTGTGTGTGTGTGTGTGTGTATATATATATATATATATATATATATATATATATATATATATACTCTCTAGATTTTTCAAAATATAAAATATATGTGTCCTATTATACACTCCCTAAATTCATTCTTGTTCATGTATGTGGTTTTATATTAAACTTTTCATAAGATTATTTTAAAAATATTCATCCACCTGAAATACATATTTGTTTTCTAGTACTAAAAAGTTACTTCAGTGAATGGTGCAAACAAATCCTTATATTTTTACAGTAGCTGACCCACTTTAACATCAATGCAAGTAGATTCCTATGGGACATGATGTGTATTTTGACGTTCATTTTTATTAAACACTGGTACATTACTATTTCTGCAGTTTTTGTACATCATAGAATATACATTTCATCCACAAGTTCACAAATTTAAAGAAATTTGTAACACATTCAATCACTTCCTGCTTCAGAACATATGTATTCCTCCTTGTTTTTGACTGGTCATTTCATGAGACTTCTTTCCAAACACATTATTTTCGATTTCCATAATCAATTTTGAAGCAAAATTCACACACTCTTTATGATAAACCACAACCGTAATATTACCATTAGATGTATTACTGGTTGGAATGAATGTATATATATCAATATATGATTCCTGTGTATTTTCAGATATCAATTCAATCCATTATTTAAAGTTGGAACAAGTTATATTATTTATTCGCAGTATGGTCTATTCATGCATTATCTCTATATTCATACATACATGGTACACCTATATGTACCTCCAATACTAATTTATACCCCTTCAAAATATTGCTCCAAGAAATGGTGCAAGAAAGACTCATGTCACCTGATCTACATATACGTTTTATCACAGTAATATTCTGGCCACAAAATGCAAAGTCACACTTACGATTGTACCAAAGCCTAAATGGAATGTGAGTATGGGTTATGAAAATCACCCATGTCCACGTTGCCTAATGCTCTCAAATGTCAATCCTATTGGTGACTACATATTTGTTACTTTCTAAGATTATATATTCAATCTCAAGCCTGTTGAAAGTGTCTATTGCTATCACTCACTTTATACTTTGCCTGATTTCCTAATGTCGCTATTGATATCTGCTTTCCTACATATTTTCCCCATTTCATCACTGTGACTGACTCTTCACATGTGCTGACATTTACATTTTCTGTCTACCTGAAAACCTATTGCTAAAGAACTATTTGTCCAAATGCTATACTCACACTTTTTTCTAATCCTACCAACTATCTTCCTAATCCTACCGACTCTCCCTCTTTGAATGGTTGTTCTCCTCAACATTCAATCATCCAAGGTATCAGGTCCTATGCCATTGTGTACAGATTTATCTGAGACATCTGTGCAGAACATAATTAAATGCTAAGTATCCCAATCAAGGACCTAATGCCCTTCTGGGCTTCAAATGTTACCGAGATTTTTGTTTTCATTCATATATTTCACCTATATAATCTTATATATATCGCAGGTTCCCAATACCATTATTCATCCAGCAGAATGATCCTAACCCAAATCAAACATGTTATTAACCGTAACCATACACTGTTCCCTCAATCTAACTTTACAGAATAGCAGGGACAGAGTTGGTCTTACAATACAGGAATGTAGGAGATCTTCAACCTGCAGAGAACCTCAAAGGTCCATGCAGAAATGATCCCTAAAGAAGATGTAGGCAGCTATGAAGGACCTGAGAGTGCGAAAGTCATCTTTCATGACAAAAAAAAACAGGTCAGGATGAAGGGATGTGTCTGAAGCAGTCTCTCTCTTCTTAATGTAGAGAAGATAGACCAAACCAGGCTTGTGTGGAGAGCTGTTCCCGGGTGCCTGTGGTTGATATTCCATTCTAGCTTGTGAAAGTGTCATAGGAAGTAGGGGCAGGATCCATCTCAGGGACCCTTGGAAGCAACTGTTAAGACAAAGTGGTTGCCAAGGCAGTGACCTCATCCAGTTCTAGACGAAGTGACCTATGTCACTTTCTTGTTGATGGAACACTCTGAACTTGGGATCCAGGAAGCCAGGCACCCTGAGGCAGTCCCAGTCCAAGTCCCAGTGGTCTCAAATGTTTGGATTTAAGAAGGACAGAGTCAGTCTTTCTTGGCAACTAAATTGAAGATGGACAAATGCCAGGAAAGCTCTGAAGAGGGGCTTTACCTGAGAAAACAGGCAGTGGCTCACCGCTGGCTCCTGATAACATCACAGTTTTGGCCAAGGAAACCAGATCTGACATAGCACAGCCCGTTTCGGGGGAACATAGTATGGCCCACCAGTCAGAGGACGCTCTGGATAGTCACAGACCTATTTGGGGAAAGAAGGTGCCTTTGTGGGTGTGTGTGTGTGTGTGTTTTTGATTTTGTCTCATATTTAGAGAATATGTAGGAAAGTCGGTTTGTTTGGTTTGGAGTGGACTGTTTCTAGTAAGTCCTTTGAGAAGGCGAGTTTTTCTATGTCTGGATATACCACTGTGTCCGTGGTTGTAGACAATAGAAAAGAGAATGCATCAATAGATGTGTCCTGTCTAGTAGAAATCTTCGCAGAATTCATCCTGTCCAATTTATGAATGGACTGCAGGTCACCTTATGGATGGGCAACACCTACTACCTTCCTACATTCGTGATTTCTTCCTGAATTCTGGCCACTCTCCCATAGGCTCATGGTTTTGTGTTCAAGATATGTATCTCCTCCACAATCTTGGACATGGCCATGTACTGGATAGCTGAAGAGAATGGTGAATATCTCAGAAAACTCAGTATCAGTGTGACCAGGAAAGTCTCAGTGGAGAAAATCTGCTTTGGGATTTTGCTTACCTATTGTTCTCTTGCCCTGAATGTAAGGAAGGTCTTTGCCTAAGGCCCCACATTTCCAATGCCTGAAAAAAACAGTTTTCAAATGGAAATAAATGGGCATCAACTGTGGCTCCTGGCTTAATTGCTTTGCAAAGGGATATGTCTGAATCAGCCTCTCAGTGCAGTTTGAGATTATCGCTTAGATTCTCAGCACCTGATGGATCTAAAGAAAGATCCCATGTGTGCATCCAAATCCAAAATGGCCAAAAGAGAAGTCATTGTGATGAAGTCTCTTGCCTTCCTCTGTAAAGTTCCTGATCTCCATCAAGTGATAACAGGGATCTTTGGGTCAACTGACTTCTTCAAGCCCTGCAGAGGCTAGCCCATAGGTGCTTGGGTTTTCTCATGACTGCAAATCACATAAAGAAACTATACCCGACAGTCAGTATGCCTCAAATTGGAAAAGCGGAACAGTATTAATGGCATGCCTCTTTGATCAGTCCTGGTTCACAGGAACGTTGTCCAGGAAACACTAACTTTAGACAAATGAAGGGCAAGGGAGCTTATTTTGACATTGTCTTGGGCTGTGTGCCTCATAAAAACTTCCAGCCAAGGTTATGATGAGTGACTATATGGAAGAAAATGAGGGCCATGTGGGAGTGTTTTGGTTTTAATTCTGGTCATTGGTGTGGCGGTTGGAAGAGATGACTGGGTCAACTGGTCTTGAACTCTGGTGTGTTTCCACGTAGAGACTGAGTTTTGAAACTGATCTCAGAGAAGTATTGAAATGAATTGTGTTGGGATTTTAGGAGGCCACGCATGAGAGTCGCCCTTGGAACCTGAGATCTAGGACCAGGGTGGCTTTCCACAAAGAACTGGGAATCTCAGCCTGGATATCACATGATTTTATTCTGAAAGACTTGGCAGCCATAGTTGAGAGTCAAAAGACATAGGACCTCACATTGTAGACCTCAATGGTCCTGGCTTCAAGTGACCTTTGTCCACTCTTTGGAAAGCCTTGCCTGTGAGAGTTCTCTAGAATTTTCTTTGAAATGAACTTTCTCAACATTTAATGGTTCCTGAATAATTGAAATCCACAGTGCATCCAACGTCATCCTTGAAAAATGGCTAGATAAATAACACGAAATTTTTGAAATTTCCATGACCAGGTGGAACTGCAGAAACTTTCGATGTCCTGTTGCTTACCAAGAGTGTACCAGACAGTGCCTTGATTGACAGGGTTTCATGAAATTTGTTTAGAACAGAGAAGCCAGTATTTTGGAGCCTGCTGAGTAGTGGGCCTAGAGCAGTGGTGGAGAGGTGTGTGATAAAACATCATGGTGGGGCCATTTGTATCTGCCATTGGCTTCCAAATGACTTGTAACTGACAGAGTGCAGACATCAGACCCTTATATGTAAAAGCATCTTGTTATATGGTGTAGTTTCAGGGCAATGTTCAGAATCAGGTTGCTATGGACAAGCGGGCAATCTTTGAGAGATAGAAGCCTGGTTGGTGAATTTTCTTGCAGACCCTGAACCACCACACGTGACAGAACTACCTCAAGCACTGTTTCCCAGTTGAACTCCTTGTATTTCGTGAAGCATGAACCAAACTCCAAGTGCAGCAGCAAGAAACACCACGAAAAGTGGAGGATGACCAAATGGTTTCACAGTCCACACGGGGAGACAATAAGCCCCCAGTGCCCACAGTTTACCTACAAAGAGAGAATTCAGCACTGCTGCCTCATGTTCATTGGAAAATAAGAAATGTTGTCCTCCAGGTCTCATAGATGCAGACACAGCTTTGAGGGTCTCACTACAAAGGAAGCTTAACTCCTGACAACAACCTATATTTCAGTGCCCAATTTCACTGGCAGTTTCTCAAGAAGTTTTAGGCAAGCAGAGCTTCATGTTTGTGGAATGTGTACCCTGTCCTTACTTTTGGAAACTCCTATTCCACCTCCAAGTTTGTGCACTCCTGAGCATTTTCAATTCCAGAAATGTAATCACAGATTTTGTAACTCTTCTACTCTAATTGTGTCTCCCTTGGGGCGAAAGTAATGACAAGGCATTGTTCTGGATGAGAGTCAGAAGATTAATTTTTCTATTTTCCATTTGAAATTCTGAATCCCTGACACTAACCCATATTCTACTAGACTCTGACTACTAATCCAAATATGATGGAAGAAAATAACCCAAACAGTACATAAATACTTGCAGTTCAGAGTTGGACTTGCCTTTTGCATGATAAAGGGTAGGTGTTATAAATCTATTCAATATTTAATTGAAATAGTTCTCCATGTGTTTTTAAAGTTAACAAATATGTGAATTACTGTCTCCCATTCTCTGGAGCTTATTCAGCACATGTATTTTTATATGCACCAATAGAATCCTACAAGGTATCACACGTACATCCTTGTGAGGTATATGACTTAGCAGATACAAAGTGTGAGAAGTGATCACTCCTCCTAAACGCTGTTGGAACTGAAAATTCAACCTATGGGTGAACTTCCCAGTGGAACAACATTATACATAAACCCATTTTCACTAAAATGAATGTTTTTGCATCTTTATGATATATATTTCATGATGAATTTCGATTGGCATATATATTGCTACTTTTTAATATCTGTGTTTGTGTGTGTGTGTGTGTGTGTGTGTGTGTGTGTATATATATATGTATATATATATATATATATATATATATATATATATATATATATATATATATACTCTCCATATTTTTAAAAAAATGAAATATATGTGTCTTATATACACTCCCTAAATTCATTCATGTTCATGTATGTGGATTAATAATCAACTTTTCACAAGATTATTCTTAGAAATATTCATCCACCCGAAATACGTATTTGTTTCCTAGTACTGAAAACTAACTTCAGTAAAAGGTGCATACAAATCCTAATATGTATACTTTAACTGACCCAGTTTAACATCAATGCATGTAGGTTCCTATGGGACATGATGTGTATTTTGACATTAATTTTTATTCCACACTGGTACATTAATATTTCTTCAGTTTATGCAAATCTCAGTATATATATTTTATTCACTAGTTAGCAAATTTATAGGCATTTGTTTCACTTTCAATCACTTCCTGCTCCAGAACACATGTATTCCTCTATGTTTCTTGACTGGTCTATTCATGAGACTTTTTTCCAAATATATTATTTTCGATTTCCATAATCAATTTTGAACCAAAACTCACACACCCTTCATGATAAACCATAATCCTAAGATTATCGTTAGATATATAACTGGTTGGAATGAATGATTGCATATCGATATAAAATTTCTTATAAATTTTCAGATATTTATTCAATCCATTATTTAAAGTGGATCCAGTTATATTATTTATTCACAGTATGGTCTATTCATGCATTATGTCTATATTCATTGAAACAGGGTACACCTATTTGTACCCCCATACTAATTTGTAAGTCTTCAAAATATTGCTCGCAGAATTGGTGGAAGAAATACTCTTTTCACCTGATCTACATACACATTTTATTACAGAAATATTCTGGACACAAAAAGCAAAGGTCACACTTAAAATTGTACCAAAGCGTAAATGGAAAGTGAGCATGGATTACTAAAAACATCCATGTCCAGGTTGCCTAATGCTCTCAAATATCAATTCTATTTTTGACTACATATTTGTTTCTTCTTAAGATTATATATTCAACTTCAAACCTGTTGAAAATGTCTAACCCTATCACACAATTTATACTTTGCTTGATTTCCTAATGTCTCTATTGATATCTGCTTTCCTATATTTTTCCCCAGTTCATCATTGTGACTGACTCTTCACATGTGCTTACATTTACATACACTCTCTACCCGAAATCTTATTGCGAAAGAACTTTTGGTCCAAATCCTATACTCACTCTTCTTTCTAAACCTACCAAATACCTTCCTAATCCTACCGACTATCAGTTTTTGACTGGATGTTCTCTTCAACATTCAATATCCAAGGTACAAGGTACGATGCCAGTGTATATTGATTTATCTGAGACATCTGTGCTGCACATTACTCAAAGCTAAGTATCCCACTCAAGTCCCCAATGTCCTTCTGGGCTTCAAATCTTACCTAGATTTCTGCTTTCATACTTATGTTTCACATATATACTCTTGTAAATATCGCATTTTGCCAATACCATTATTCATCCCACAGAATGATTTGTAACCCAAATTGAACATGTTAGTAACCCTAACCATACACTGTTCCCTCAGTATAACTTACTTAAGAGCAGGGACAGTGTGGGTCTTACAATATAGGAATGTAGATGATCTTCCACCTGGTGAGAACATCAAAGATCCATGGAGAAATGATCCTTGCAGAAGATAGAGGCAGCTATGTAGGACCTGAGAGAGCAATAGTCATCTTCCATGGCAAACAACCTGGTCAGGATTAATTGATAGTCTGAATCAGCCTCTCTCTTCTTAATGAAGAGAAGATGAACTGAACCAGGCCTCTGTGGAGAGCTGTTCCCTGGTGCCTATGGTTGATATACCATTCTAACTTCTGAATGTGTCACAGGATGTTGGGGCAGCCTCCATCTCATGGGAACCCTGGATGCAACTGTTAGCACAAAGTGGTTACCAAGGTAGTGACCATATTCAGTTCCTGAAAGAAGTGACCTCACTTCACTTCCTTGGTGATGGAATTCTCTGAACCTGGGATCCAGGAAGGAAGGCACCCAGAGCCAGTCCCACTCCCAGTTCCAGTGGGCTAACTTGTTTGCTTTTCCCAAAGACATAGTCAGTCTTTCTTGGTACCTACTGATGTGAGGATGGAAAAATGCCAGCAGAGCTCTGATGAGGGGCCTTTCCTGAGAAAGCAGGTAGTGGCTCACCTTTGGCTCCTGACAACTTCACAGAGTTGGACAAGGAGACCAGATCTGAAACAGGACAGGCCATTGTGGGGGAACATAATATGGCCCACCAGTCAGAAGACACTCCGGATAGTCACAGACCTATTTGGGGGAAGTAAGTGCCTTTGCCGTTGTAGGTGTGAGTTTGTGGTTTTTTCTCATGTTCTGAGAATAGGTAGGAAAAGTGGTTTGTTTGGTTTGGAGTGGACTGTTTCTAGTAAGTCGTTTGACATGGTGAGTGTTTCTAGGTCTGTGTATCCCACTGTATCCGTGGTTGTAGACATTAGAAAAGAGAATGCATCAATGGATGTGTTGTCTCTAGTTGAAAGCTTCCCCGCATTCATACTGCCCAATTAATGAATGGACTGCAGCTTGCCTTATGGATGGGCAACATCTACTATCTTCTAAAGTTCCTGTTTTCTTCGTGAATTCTGGCCACTCTCCAGAATAGGCTCATGGTTTTGTTTCCCAAATATGTAACACCACAAGATTCTGTGACATGGCCATGTACTGGATTGCTGAAGGGAATGGGAGCATCTAAGAAAACTCAGATTTCAGTGTGACCAGTAAAGTCTCAGTGGAGAAACCCTTCTTTGGGCCATTTGCTTACTTCTATTTCTATTACCCTGAATGTCAGGAAGGTCTTTGCCTCAGGCCACCCCTTTGTGTAGCCTGAAGAAAACTGTTTTCATATGGAAATGTATGAACATCACCTGTGGCTCTTTGCTTAATTGATTTGGAATGAGATGTGTCTGAATCAGCCTCTTGTCCTTGTATGAGGTTGTGGCTTTGATTCTCAGCACCTGATGGATCTAAAGAAAGATCCCATGTGCTTCCAAAACTAAAATGGCCAAAAGAGCAGACATTGTTGATGAATATTTTTGCCTTCTTGTTTTAGGTTCCTGACCTCCATAAAGTGAGAATAGGGATCCTTTGGGTCAAATGAGTTCTTGAAATCCCTGCAGAGGCTAGCCCATATTTGCTTGGGTTTTCTCATGACTCCAAATCACATAAAGAATCTATACCCTACAGCCAGTAGGCCTCAAATTGGAGAAGTGGAACACTTTAACAGCAGGAATATTTGATCATTCCTGGTTCACAGGAAGAGTGTCCAGGCCATCATGATTTTAGGCAAATGAGGGGCAAGTGAGCTTATTTGGGCTCATAGAAACCTCCAGCTGGAGGTTATGATGAGTGTCTACATGGAAGAAGATGATGGCCCTGTGGGAGTGTTTTGATTTTAATTGTGGTCATTTTTTGGCGGATGGAAGGGATGACTGGGTCCACCTGGGCTTGAACTCTGGTGTGATTCCCCTTAGAGACTGAGTTCTGAAACTGACCTCAGAGAAGTATTGCCATGAATTTTGTTGGGATTTTAGGAGGCCACGCATGAGACTCACTCTTGGAAACTGAGATCTAGGCCCAGGGTGGTTTCCACAGAGGCCTGAGAATCTCAGCCAGGATATCACATGATTTTATTCTGAAAGACTTAGCACCCATATTTGAGAGTCAAAACACACATGGACCTCACATTGTAGATGTCAGTTGGCCTGGCTTTTGGAGACCTTTTGGCAACTGTTTGAGAAGCATTGACTTTGAGAGTTCTGAAGAGCGTTCATTGTAATGAACTTTCTCAACACTTAATGGTTCCTGAATGAATTGAAACCCACAGTGCCTCTAACTTCATCCTTGAAAAATTTCTAGATAAATACCATGAAATTTTTGAAATTCCCATGACCAGGTGGCACTGCAGAAACTTTTGATGTCCTGTTGCTGATCATGTGTATACCAGACAGTGCCTTGTTTTTGACTGGGTTTCATGAAAATGGTGTAGAACAAGAAAAGCGAGTAATTTGGAGCCTGCTGAGTAGGGGGCCTATAGCAGTGGTGGGCAGGTGTGTGATAAAACATCATGGTGGGGCCATGTGAATCTGCCATTGGCTTCCAAATTTTTTGTGACTGATATAGTGCAGACATCAGACCCTTATATGTAAAGGCATCTTGTTAAATGGAGAGTTTTCAGGGCAATATTCAGAATCAGGTTGCTATGGTTATTGGGGCAAGCTATGTGGGATACAAGCCTGGTTGGTGCATTCTCCTGCAGACCCTGACCCACCACACGTGACAGAACTCCCTCCAGCACTGTATCTCAGATGAACTTTTTATGTTTTGTGAAGCAAATACCAAATTCCCAGTGCAGCAGCAAGAAATACCACGAAAAGTGGAGGATGACCAAATGTCTTCACAGTCCCCACTGGGAGACACTTAGCTTCCAATGGACACAGTTTAGCTACAAAGAGAGAATTGAGCACTGCTGCCTCATGTTCATTGGAATATAAGAAACCATGTCTTTCGGTTACATAAGATGCAGACCCAGCTATGATGGTCTCACTACAAAGGAAGCTAAAGCTCATGACAACAACATATATTTCAAGTGCCCAACCTCAGAAGCCGTTTCCCAAGAATTCTTAGGCCAGCAGAGCTCCTTTTTGTGGAGTGTTTACCCTGTCCTTTACTTTTGGAAACTCCTCTACCACCTCCAAGGTTGTGAACTCCCGAGCATATTCCATTCCATATATGTATTCATAGATTTTCACACTTTTCTACTCTAATTGTGTTTTACTTGGGGCGTAGGTAATGTCAAGGCATTGTTCTGGATGTGAGTGGGAAGATTTTTGTGTAGCACATATTTACATACACATTGGATTCATTTTTCAATTTTCCATTTGAAATACTGAATCCCTGACACTAACCCATACCCTACTAGTCTCTGACTAATAATCCTAATATGATGGTGAAAAATAAGCCAAAAAGAGAAGAAACACAAGCAGTTCAGAGGACGCATTGTGTATAGTTGGAATTGCCTTTTGCATTATATAATGTAGGAGTTATAAGTCTAGTCAATTTTTTTGTTGAAATAGTTCTAAATGTGTTTTTAAAATTAGCAAATATGTGAATCCCTGTCTCCCTTTCTCTGTAGCCTATTCAGCACATGTATTTTTATATGCACATATAGAATTCTACCTGATATCACTCGTATACACTTGTGAGGTGGCTGAATTGGCAGATGCAAATTGAGAGAAGAGTTCACTCCTCCTAAACGCTGTTGTAACTGAAAATTCAACCTATGGGTGAGCTTCCTAGTTGAAAAACATTATACATGAATCCATGTTCAGTAAAATGAACATTTTTCGATCTGTGGATTATATACATTTCATGATGAATTTCTATTGGCATATATGTTGCTACTTTTTTTTTCTTTTATTGGTTGCTCAAAACATTACAAAGCTCTTGAATATCATATTTCATACATTAGATTCAAGTGGGTTATGAACTCCCATTTTTACTCCAAATACAGATTGCAGAATCACATTAGTTACACATCCATATTTTTACATAATGCCCTATTAGTTACTGTTGTATTCTGCTACCTTTCCTATACTCTACTATCCCCACTCCCCTCTCTTCCCATCTTCTCTCTCTACCATACCTACTGTAATTCATTTCTCTCCTTGTTTATTTTCCCACAACCTCTTATATGTAATTTTGTGTAACAATAAGTGTCTCTCTCCATTACCATGCAATTTCCCTCTTCTCTCCCTTTCCCTCCCACCTCATGTTTCTGCTTAATGTTAATCTTTTCTTCATGCTCTTCCTCCCTGCTCTGTTCTTAGTTGCTCTCATTATATCAAAGAAGACATTTGGTAATTGTTTTTTAGGGATTGGCTAGATTCACTAAGCATAATCTGCTCAGTGCCATGCATTTCCCTGCAAATTCCATGATTTTGTCATTTTTTAGTGCTGCGTAATTCTCGATAGTATATAAAAGTCACATTTTTTTATCCATTCATGTATTGAAGGGCATCTGGGTTGGTTCCACAGTGTAGCAATTGTGAATTGTGCTGCTATGAAAATCCATGTGGCAGTATCCCTGTAGTACGCTCTTTTAAGGTCTTCAGGGAATAGTCCGAGAAGGGCAATAGCTTGGTCAAAAGGTGCTTCCATTCCCAGCTTTCCCAGGAATCTCCATACTGCTTTACAAATTGGCCACACCAGTTTCAGTCCCACCAGCAATGTACAAGGGTACCCTTTTCCCCACATTCTCCCCAGCACTTGTTGTTGTTTGACTTCATAATGGCTGCCAATCTCACTGGATTGAGATGGTATTTTAGGGTGGTTTTTATTTGCATTTCTCTTACTGCTAGAAATGGAGAGCATTTTTTTCATGTACTTGTTAATTGATTCTATGTCCTCCTCTGAGAAGTTTCTGTTCAGGTCCTTGGCCCATTGGGTTATTGGTTATCTTATTGTCTAATTTTCTAAGTTCTTTGTATACTTTGTATACTCTGGATATTAGGGCTCCATGTGAAGGGTGAGGACTAAAAATTTGTTGCCATGATGTACGCTCCATATTTACCTCTCTTATTGTTTCTCTTTCTGAGAAAAAATAATTCAGTTTAAGTAAGTCCCATTTGTTGATTCTTATTATTAACTCTTGTTCTTTGGGTGTCCTATTAAGGAATTTGGAGCCTGACCACACAATATGTAGATTGGAGCCAACTTTTTATTCTATCAGACGCAGAGACTCTGATTTGAATCTAGCTCCTTGATCCACATTGAGTTAACTTTGGTGCATGGCGAGAGGAGGGGATTAAGTTTCATTTTGTTGAATATGGATTTCCAGTTTACCCAACACCATTTGATGAAGATGCTATCCTTCCTCCATTGCAGGCCATTAGCTCCTTTATCAAATATAAGATAGTTGTAGCTTTTTGGATTAGTTTCTGTGTCCTCCATTCTGTACCATTGGTCCACCCGCCTGTTTTGGTACCAGTACCATGCTGTTTTTATTATGATTGCTCTGTAATATAGTTTGAAATCTGGTATCGCTATACTGCCTGATTCACACTTCCTGCTTAGAATTGCTTTTGGGATTCTGGGTCTTTTATTTTTCCATTTGAATTTTATGATTGCTTTATCTATTTCTACAAAAAGTTTCTATGGGATTTTGATTGGCATTGCATTAAACCTATAGAGAACTTTTGGTAATATCACCATTTTGATGATGTTAGTTCTGCCTATCCATGAACACGGTATATTTTTCCATCTTCTAAGATCTTATTCTATTTCTCTTTTTAGGGTTCTGTAGTTTGCATTATATAAATCTTTCACCTCTTTTGTTAGGATTATTCCCAAGTATTTAATTATTTGAGGAAATTGGGAATGCAGTGTTTTGACTCATTTTTGTTTCAGAAGTTTTGTCGCTGATATACAGAAATTCCTTTGATTTATTCATGTTGATTTTGTATCCTGCCACATTGCTGCATTCATTTATGAGTTCTAGTAGTTTTTTCTGTAGACCCTTTTGGGTCTTCTATGTATAGAATCATGTCATCTACAAATAGTGATAATTTAAGTTCTCCTTTTCCTATTTTTATGCCTTTAATGTCTTTCATCTCTCTAATTGCTCTGACCAGTTTTTCGAGAACTATATTGAATAGAAGTGGTGATAGAGGACATCCCTGTCTTGTTCCAGATTTTAGAGGGAATGCCTTGAATTTTTCTCCATTCAGAATGATGCTAGCCTGAGGATTAACATAGATAGCTTTTACAATGTCGAGGTAAGTTCCTGTTATCCCTAGTTTTTAAAATGTTTTGAACATAAAGAAATGCTCTACTTTGTTGAATGGTTTTTCTGCGTCTATCGAGATGATCATATGGTTCTTATCTTTAAGTCTATTGATGTTGTGAATAACATTTATTGATTTCCATATATTGAACCCTCCTTGCATCCCAGGGATGAATCCAAGTTGATCATGGTGCACGATTTTTTTGATGTGCCTTTCTATCCAATTCGCCAGAATTTTAATGAGGATTTTTGCATCTAGGTTCATCAGAGATATTGGTCTGTAGTTTTCTTTCTTTGAGGTGTCTTTGTCTGGTTTTAGAATCAGGGTGATATTGGCCTCATAGAATGAATTCGGCAGAGCTCCCAGTTTTTCTATTTCCTGAATAACTTGAGAAGTATTGGTATTAATTCTTCTTTAAAGGTTTTGTAAAACTCTCCTGTATACCCATCCGGTCCTGGGCTTTTCTTGGTTGGTAGTCTTTTGATTGCTTCTTCTACTTCATCCATTGATATTGGTCTGTTTAAATTGTGTGTTTCCTCCTGACTCAGTCTGGGCAAATCATATGACTTAAGAAATTTATCGATGTCTTCACTATTTTCTATTTTATTGGAATACAGGTTTTCAAAATAATTTCTAATTTTCTTCTGTATTTATGTAGCATCTGTTGTAATATTGCCTTTTTCATCCCTTATGTTAGTAATTTGATTTCTCTCTCTCTTCTCTTCGTTAGCATGGCTAAGGGTCTGTCTATCTTATTTATCTTTTTGAAGAACCACCTTTTAGTTTTGTTAATTTTTTCAATAGTTTCTTTTGTTTCAATTTCGCTATGATTTTAATTATTTCTTGCCTTCTGCTACATTTGCTGTTGTTTTGCTCTTCCTTTTCTAAGGCTTTGAGATGAAGTGTGAGCTCATTTATTTGTTTTTCTTTTCTATTTTGAGGAATGACCTCTAGGCGATGAATTTACCCCTTAAAACTTCTTTTCATTGTACCCCATAGAATCTGATATGTTGTGTCTGTATTTTCATTTATCTCTAAGAATTTTTTGATTTCCTCCTTTATGTCTTCTGTAACCCATTGATCATTCAGTAACATATTCTTCATTTTGGATGTGATGTTTGATTTTTTTCTTCCTTCTTTTATCATTGGTTTCCAGTTTCATTCCATTATGATCACAAAAAATTCATGGTATTATCTCCACCCCTTTATATTTACTGAGGGTTGCCCTATGGCATACCATATGGTCTATTTTTGAGAAGGATCCATGTGCTGGTGAGAAAAAAGTATATCCACTTGATGATGGTTGATATATTCTATATATGTCAGTTAAGTCTAGGGTATTGATTGCGAGATTGAGTTCTATAGTTTCTTTTTTCAACTTTTGTTTGGAGGATCTGTCCAATGGTGAGAGAGGTGAGTTGAAGTCACCCATAATTATTGTATTGTGGTCTATTTGATTCTTTAACTTGAGGAGAATTTGTTTTATGAACATCGCAGCACCATTATTTGCTGCGTGAATATTGATAATTGTTATGTCTTGTCGGTGAATGGTTCATTTTAGCAGTATATAATGACCTTCTTTATCCCTTTTGATTAAATTAGTCTTGAGGTCGATTTTATTCGATAGGAGGATGGCCACCCCTGCTTGCTTACGAGGACCGTGTACATGGTATAAATTTTCCCAATCTTTCACCTTCAGCCTGTGTATGTCTTTTCCATTCAGATGTGTCCCCTGGAGGCAATATATTGTTGGATTTTTTTTTTATTTCAAGTTACAAGCCTATGTCACTTTATTCGAGAGTTTAAGCCATTTACTTTTAGAGTTACTATTGATATATGGTTTGTACTGCCACCCATGTTTGCTTATATCTTTTTTTGTAAATTAGTTTGTTTCTCCATGATCAGCTTTTCCCCCGCCCTCTGTCATTACTGAGGCACTTCTCACTCATGGTTTTCGTTGTTGATTTTCATTTCTTCCTCGTGTAGTGTTTTGCTCAAGATGCTTTGCAATGCTGGTTATCTGGCTGCAAATTCTTTTAGGTTTTGTTTATCATGAAATATTTTTATCTCGTTGTCTTACCTTAAGCTTAATTTTGCTGGATACATAATTCTTGGTTGGCATCCATTGTCTTTCAGTGTTTGAAGTACGTTGTTCCAGGATCTTCTCACTTCCAGCATCTACGAGGAAAAATCCATTGTTAACCTTTTTGTTTTACCCCTGATTGTAATGATTGTAATCTGCCTCCTTTCTCTGGTAGCTTTTAATATTTTCTCTTTGTTCTGTATATTGGATATCTTCATAACAATGTGTCTTGGCATTGGTCTACTGTGATTTTGTGTGCTTGATGTCCTATAAGCATCTACAATTTGTTTATCCCTTTTCATTTTTTTTTCTGGAAAGTTTTCTGTAATTATTTCATTCAGCAGGTTTCTCATTCCCTTGGTTTGAATCTCTGTACCTTCCTCTATCCATATGACTCATTAGTTTTTTTTTTATGTTATCCCATATCTCTTGAATGTTTTCTCATAATTTTTTACAGCATTTCTTTGTTGGCTAGACTTTTTTCAAGATGATATATTTTGTCTTCATTCTGTCTTCTACTTGCTCTACACTGTTAGTGATACTCTCAATTGAATTTTTAATTTGGTTTATCATTTCCTTGATTTCTAGAATTATTGTTTGATTTTTCTAATAATCTCTATCTCCTGATAAAGATGCTTAATTTCTTATTTTATCTGTTTATGTAATTTATTTTCAATGCATTCTATCACTGTTTGTTTTTGCTGTCTCGTATCCTCTTTAAGGTTCCATTCCATCTGTCTAAGGTATTCCTTGAGTTCTTTATATGACCATTTTTCTGATGACTCTAGGTGCTCTTGAATATTTAGGCTGTCCTTCATTGTTTGTACTCCTTTTCTTCCTTGCTTTTTTATGCTTCTCATGTTACTTCTCGTTCTGTTTGACTACTGAGTTACTGCTTACTCTTACAAATTTATTTGATGCTTGAGAGGAAAGATATTAGAAGGGAAGGGAGAAGTCACTAAAGAGAATGAGAGTTGGCAGGTAGAATTCAAGTAAGGGGGAATAAAAAAATTGAAATGAAATGAAAAGACAAAAAAAATAGAAAATAAAAAAGAAAATTTTAAGTAATAATGATGATTAAAAAATTGAAAATTAAAATTTAAAATAATAATATTAATAATAATAATAATAAAATAAAAGAAATTAAAAAAATAAAAACATTTTAAAATGTTAATGAACAACAACAACAAAAATGAAAATGAAAGAAAAAGAAAAAATACAAATAAAAAAAAAGTAATAATACATGCAGTCCTAGAGTTCAATTAACTTCTCTTCCAGTAGGTGGAGCTGTGCGCACTGGGCCAAGCTTCTCCTCTCAATAAGTGGGAACCAATCACTGTGCAGCAGCTCTTCCTCCCAGACTGGGCGGGTCTCCAAACCTGAGTGCCTAGGGCCTTCTCTTGTGCTTCCTCAAGCCAGGCCCCACTCACCTGTGACGCTCACCACAATACTGGTTACAAGCCAGGCCTCTGCTCCTGGTAGCCCTGTTTCCATGAACGCCTGGGCACACTCTCCTTGATTGCCTCCCTCAGACCCTAAGTTTGTAGAGCTTGGGGCTGAGAAACCCCAGCGAATTTGCTTGCCCTTCGGGAGCCATGGCCCCGGTAGGTGTTGTAAGAGACCTCAATTGTCAGCACAGGTGGGAGCGGTAGCCGGCAATTACACGCCTCGAGTCCCGAGCCAATCCTGATTCCCTAGGTCTGGGTATCGCGCTCCTTGGAGAGCTGGGAGGGGTCATTATGGCAGAGGTGGGAAGGGCCCTTGAGGTTTCCCTGCGGTGTTGAGAGAGATGGCAATGGGATAACACACTTGTCGCACTGGTTTCAATGAAGTTATCTCCTCCGACTGTGACGTCAGTTCGCTGCCATGGTGGTATCCCATTAAAATGGTGACCGTTCGTTCCCTTTGCTGGGTGACCAATGCAACAGGTGGGTCCTGACTATCTCTCCCAAGCCCCATTTCAATCCTGTGGCCACTGCCTATGAAGGCTCAGTTGGCTTTTAACTCTGTCAATTCCGAAAGCCCGACCAATTATTTCAGTGGGAATGTTAGTGCTGAGTCACAAAAACCAGATGAATCTAAGCTTGAATGCAGCCAATCCGGGCTTTGTGTGTGTTCTGAGGGGCCCAGACTGCTCGCCCCAGATTCACAACAGGTCAATATTGCCTAGTGATTCTGAGCAAACAGCATTTAGACAGTTTACGACTCCCTATGCCCGCACAGCTGAAGAGATCAGAGACTTGAATACTCCATGCCTGCCTTCATAATGGATCTTCTGTATTGCTACTTTTTAATATAAATATAAAATATAAATATATTAATATTTTAATATCTGTGCATTTGCGTGTGTGTGTGTATATATATATATATATATATATATATATATATATATATATATACTCTTTAGATTTTTCAAAATATGAAATATATGTGTCTTATTATGCACTCCCTAAATACATTCATATTCATATCTGTGGATTTATAATCAACTTTCAACAAGATTATTTTCAGAAATAATCATCCACCTGAAATACATATTGTTTCCTAGTACTGAAAACTAAATTCAGTGAATGGTGCATACAAACCCTAATATTTCTACAGTTACTTAGCCAGTTTAAAATGAATGCAAGTAGATTCCTAGGGGACATGATGTGTATTTTGACTTTCATTTTTATTCCACACTTGTACGTTACTATGTCTTCAGTTCATGCACATGATGGGATATATATTTCAGTCACAAATTAGAAAATTTATAGGCATTTGTTTCACGATCAATCACTTCCTGATTCAGAACACATGTATTCCTCCATGTTTCTTGACTGGTCTTTTCATGAGACTTCTTTCCAAACATATTATTTTTGTTTAACATCATCACGTGTAAAGCAAAACTCAAACACCATTCATCATAAACCATAATCCTAATATTACCATTAGATATATAACTGGTTGGAATGAATGATTGTATATCAATATAAGATTTCTTATATATTTTCACATATCAATTCAATCCATTATTTAAAGTGGAATCAGTTACGTTATTTATTCATAGTATGGTCTATTCATGCATTATCTCTATATTAATAGACACAGGGTACACCTCTTTGTACCCCTAATACTAATGTATACGTCTTCAAAATATTGCTCCCAGAAATGGTGAAAGAAATACTCATGCCACCTGATCTACATATACATTTTATCACAGTAATATTCTGAACAAAAAAAAAAAAACCATAAAAATGTCACACTTATGATTGTACCAAAACCTAAAAGGAAAGTGAACGTGGATAACTAATAACATCCATGTCCAGGTTGCCTAATGCTCTCAAATGTCATTCCCATTCGTGACGAGATATTTGTTTTTTCCTATGATTATGTATTCAAACTCAACCCTGTTGAAAATGTCTAATCCTATCACTCACTTTATACTTTGCCTGATTTCGTAATGTCTCTATTGACACCTGCTTTCCTACATATTTTCCCCAGTTCATCATTGTGACTGACTCTTCACATGTGCTGACATTTCCATTCACTCTCTAAACGAAACCCTATTGCTAAAGAAGCTTTTTATTCCAAATCATATACTCACTCTTCTTCCTAAACCTACTGACTATCTTCCTAATCCTACTGACTATCCCTTTTTGACTGGATGTTCTCTTCTACATTCAATCATCTAAGGTACAAGGTCCTATGCCACTGTATTTCGATTTAACTGAGACAATTGTACAGAACATAATTCAACACTAAGTATCCAAATAAAGGGCCCAATGCCATTATGGGCTTCAAATCTTTCTTAGATTCCCGTTTTCATACATATATTTCACCTATATATTCTTATAAATATCGCAGGTTCCCAATCTCATTATTCTTCCTGCAGAATGATTCCTAACCCAAATCGAACATATTATTAACCGTAACCATACACTCACTTTGCAGGAGAGCAATAACAGTGTGGGTATTAAACTACAGGAATCTAGGGGATCTTCACCTGCTGAGAAACTCAAATGTTCATGCAGAAATGATCCCTGGTGAAGATGAAGGCAGCTATGAAGTACCTCAGAAAGCAAAAGTCATCTTCCATGGCAATCATCCTGGTCAGGATGGAGGGTTGTGTCTGAATCAGTCTCTCTCTTCTTAATGTATAGAACATGGACCAAACCAGTCCTGTGTGGAAGCTGTTCCCGGGTGCTTATGGTTGATATAACATTCTAACTAGAGAAAGTGTCCCATGAAAATCAGGACAGCCTCCACCTCATGATACTTTTGGAAGCAACTGTTAGGACAAAGTGGTTGCCAAGGCAGTGACATCATTCATATCCTGAAGGAAGTGATCTCACCTCACTTCCTTGGTGATGGAACTCTCTGAACTTGAAATCCAGGAAGCCAGGCACCAAGAGACAGTCCCTGTCCTAGTCCCAGTGGTCTGACATGTTTGGATTTACCAAGGACAGAGTCAGTCTTTCTTGGTACCTACAGATGTGAGGATGGCCAAATGCCAGGAAACCTCTGAAGAGGGGCTTTTCCTGAGAAAGCAGGTAGTGTCTCACCGCTGGCTATTGAGAACTTCACAGAGTTGGCCAAGCAGACATGATCTGAGACAGGAGAGGTCATTTTGGAAGAACATAGAATGGCCCACCAGTCAGATGACACTCCAGGGAGTCACAGACCTACTAGGGGGAAGGAGGTGCCTTTTTGGGTGTGGGTGTGAGTTTGTGGTTTTGTCTCATGTTCTGAGAATAGGTAGGAAAGGCGGTTTGTTTGGTATGGAGTGGAATATTTCTATTAAGTCCTTTGACAAGGCGAGTGTTTCTATGTGTGTGTATCCCACTGAGTCCATTGTTGTAGACATTAGAAAAGACAATGCATCAATGGATGTGTCCTGTCTAGTAGAAAGGTTCCCAGCATTCATCCTGCCCAATTCATGAGTGGACTCTGGCTTGCCTTATGGATGGGCAACACCTACAAGCTTCCTAATTTCCTGTTTTCTTTCTCAATTCTGGCCACTCTCCAGAATAGTATCGTGGTTTTGTGTCCAAGATTTGTACCTCCAAGATCTGTGACATGGCTATGTACTGGATAGCTGAAAGAAATGGCTAGCATCTCAGAAATCTCAAATATCTGTTGACCAGGAAAGTCTCAGTGGAGAAACAACTCTTTGTTCCTTTTGCTTACCTATTGTTCTGTTGAATGTCAGGAAGTTTTTTGCCTCAAGCCACCACTTTGTGAACCCTGAAGAAAACAGTTTTCAAATGGAAATGAATGGGAATCACCTGTGACTCTTTGCTTAATTGCTTAGGATTGGGATATGTCTGAATCAGCCTGTTGGCCCTGTGTGAGGCTGTGGCTTAGATTCTCAGCACCTGATGGATCTAAAGATAGATCCCATGCATGCATCCAAAACCAAAATGGCAAAAAGATCAGATATTGTTGATGAACTCTCTTGCCTTCCTCTGGTAGGTTCCTGATATCCATCAAGTGAGAATAGGGATCCTTTGGGTCAAATGAGTTCTTCAAAGCCCTGCAGAGGCTAGGCCATAGGTGTTTCATTTTCATGACTCCAATTCACTTAAAGAATCTAAACCCCAAAGCTAGAAGGCGTCAAGTTGGAGAAGCCAAGCAATATTAAAGGCAGGCCTATTTGATCACTACTGGTTCACAGGAAGAGAGTCCAGGCCACCCTGACATTAGGCAAATGAGGGGCAGGGAGCTTATTTTGGACACTGTCATGGGCTGCGTCTCTTATGGAAACCTCCAGCCAGAGAATATGATGAGTGTCTATATGGAAGAAGATGAGGGCCATGTGAGCGTGTTTGGTTTTATTTGTGGATATTTGTCTGGCGGTTGGAAGAGATCTCTGGGTCCACCTAGGCTTGCACTTTGGTGTGATTCCCCTTAGAGACTGAGTTCTTTTACTGATCTCAGAGAATTATTGCCAGGAATTGTGTTGGAATTTTAGATGGCCATGCATGAGAGTTGCCCTTGGAAAGTGACATCTAGGCCCAAGTTGACTTTCCACAGAGCACAGGGAATCTCAGCCAGGATATCACATGATATTATTCTTAAAGACTTGGCAGCCATATTTGAGAGTCGAAACACACATGGACCATACATTGTAGACCTCAACGGGCCTGGCTTAATCTGACTTTTCACCACTTTTGGAAGCCTTGCCTGTAAGAATTCTCCAGAGTTTTCATTGAAATGAGCTTACTCACCATTTAATGATTTCTGAGTGAATTAAAATTCACAGTGCCTCCAACTTCATCCTTGAAAATTGGCTATATCAATACCATGAAATTTTTGAAATTCCCATGACCGGGTAGCACTGGAGAATATTTGGATGTCCTGTTGCTGATCATGAGTATACAAGACAGTGCCTTGATTGACTGGGTTTTATGAAAATGGTGTTGAACAGAGATGCCAGTAAGTTGGATCCTGCTGAGTAGTTGTACTAGAGTAGTGGTTGGCAGGTGTGTAATTAAACATCTGTGGTGGGGGCATTTGGATCTGCCATTGGCTTCCAAATGGATTGTGACTGACATTTTGCAGCCAGTAGACCCTTATATGTAAAAGCATATTGTTATATGGAGAGGTTTTAGGGCAATGTTCAGAATCAGGTTGCTATGGTCAATGGGGCAAGCTATGTGGGATAGAAGCCTGGTTGGTGCATTCTCCTGACGAACCTGACCCACCACACTTGACAGAACTTACTTCAGCACTGTGTCCCATTTGAAATCCTTGTATTTCATGAAGCAAACACCAATCTCCCAGTGCAGCAGCATGAAATACCACGAATAGTGGAGGATGACCAAATGGAATTACAGTCCACAAGGGGAGACACTTAGACCCCAGTGGCCACAGGTTACCTACAAATAGAAAATTCAGCACTGCTGCCTCATGTTCATTGGAAAATAAGAATCCATGTCATCCAGATCACATAGATGAAGACTCAGCTATGATGGTCTCACAACAAATGAAGCTAATGCTTCTGACAACAGCATATATTTCATTGCCCAACCTCAGAGGCAGTTTCTCCAGATGTTAGGCTGGCAGAACTTCATGTTTGTGGAGTTTTTACCCTGTCCCTTACTTTTGGAAACTCCTCTACCACCTGCAAATTTGTGAACTCCTGAGCATTTTTCATTACACATATGTATTCACAGATTTTCTAACTCTTCTCCTCTAATTGTGTCTTATGTGGGGCGAAGGTAATGTCAAGGCATTGTGCTGAATGAGGGTGGGAAGATTTTTGTGTAGCACATATTTGCATACACATTTGATACATTTTCCAATTTTCCATTCGAAATACTGAATCCCTGACACTAACACATACCCTACTAGACTTTGACTTTTAATCCTAATATGGTGGAGAAAAATAACCAAAACAGAATAGAAATACAAGAGGTTCACAGGAGGCATGGTGTATAGTTGGACTTGCCTTTCGTATGATAAATGGTAGGTGTTATAAATCTAGCGAATTTTAATTGAAATAGTTCTCCATGTGTTTTAAAAGTTAACAAACATGTGAATAACTGTCTCCCTTTCTCTGTAGCCTATTCATCACATGTATTTTTATATGCACATATAGAATTCTACCTGGTATCACTCGTACATTTTGTGAGGTGGCTGGCTTGGCAGATGCAAATTGTGAGAAGAGATCACTCCTAATAAATGCTGTTGGAACTGAAAATTCAACATATGAGTGAGCTTTTATTTGAACAACATAAATCCATGTTCATTAAAATGAATATTTTTGGATCTGTGGATGATATATTACTTCGTGGTGAATTTCGATTGGCATACATAATGCTACTTTTTAATGTCTGTGTGTGTATGTGTATATATATATATATATATATATATATATATATATATATATATATATATTCACTCTCCAGATTTTTCAAAATATGAAGTATATTTTTCTTATTATTCACTCCCTAAATTCACTCATATTCATGTATTTGGATTAATAATCAAGTTTTCACAAGAATATTCTCAGAATTATTCATCCACCAGAAATACATATTTGTTTCTTAGTACTGAAAACTAACTTTGGGGGATCATATGATCGTGGTGAAGGGAGTGCATCACCCCCATGTACCGCGTCACTGTGCGGGAGAATGACGAGTTATAATGGCTAAAACCTATCTTGTTAGAAATTTCCAGCAAAATTGGGGTGCTCCAAAACCTAGTCGACATATTTCCATCTCACGAGGATCAGCTACGCGGGCTCAAACACGAGTGATTTGTCCGCATAGAGGGTCATGCTGCTTATTCAGGAAATCGGTCTGCGGCTAGAGTCTGCGGCGTGCACTGGGAAACGAAGAGATAGCAATGCAAATATACAGCGGTGTGGATTCTGTGGGCTCCTGACAGGTATGCAATCACTGTGCTAAGTGCTGATTTCTGGGTTTGAGACGGGAAAGGATGCGGTCCAATTCGGTTCTCCACACCGGTCAGACCACAGAGGAAGCCAGCGGCCACCATCTTGGAGAGCTGATGTCACCATCCCTGTTTTCGACTGATCGAAGCTCATTCAGGTATAGAACAGGTAATTTCAGGATGCCATTCACCTTTGTGTCGCAGACAAATTACTCAGGCTCAGTGCCAAAGAACCTGCAGAAACTCCGTCTTGGATCCTGCTCCTATTAGAACATACACCAAGCCCAGAGCGGCCGAATTCCGCCTCTCGGAACTGATCTGGCCCAGGGCTAAAGAACCCGCGGAAACTGCTTCTCGTTCCGGGTCTTGCTGAATACTGTGGAGGTAAATATCAACCGAGCCTTCATAGGCAGTGGCAACAGGATTGAGACGCGGCTTGTGAGGGCCGGTCAGGACTCACCCATTGCTTTGGTCACCCAGAAAAGGGAACGAAATGCTGCCTTTCACATGGGATACCAACATGACAAATTTCTGATGTCATCAGAAAGCAGCAGAGGAGATAACTTCATTGATACCAGCAGTGACAGAAACAGTTGGTCTCCTGGTGAAGAAAGTGAGTCACAAACACCCGGGTCTCTCTCACTTTGTCATCAAGCCAGAGGGGCAGAGCAGAGCAGCTGCCCGCACCTGGAACAGACCCAGTGACACACCTGCATGGTAGTCACGTCAACCCAATTGGAGTAGAGGCAGAACAGAGCCGCTACCCGGGCCCAGAACAGGCCCAGTGACCCACAGGTGTGGTAGTCACGTCACCCCAATTGGAGTTGTTGCAGAGCAGAGCCTTCTCCCGTGCCTAGTACAATCCCAGTGGGTCACCGGCATGGTAGTCACATTACCCCAATAGGAGTAGGGGCAGAGCAGAGCCTTTGCCCATGCCCAGAACAGGCCCAGCAACCTGCAGGCATGGTAGTCACGACACACCAATTGGAGTAGGGGCAGAGCAGAGCCACCACCCGCGCCTGCAAGGTAGCAGACCTGCACCTGACCAGAAGAAGAGGCCCAGCGGCCTGCTGGCGCGGCAGACACTTTACCCCATTTGGAGTAGGGGCAGAACAGATCTGTAGCCCGTGCTCACAAGGTATCCTGAAATGCGACCAACTGGCAGACCAGGCCCAGCGGCCCACCGGCGTGGTAGTCACGTCACCCCAATTGGGGTAGGGGTAGAGCAGAGCCGCCGCCCACGCAAGCAAGGTAGGCAGACCTGCGACCGATCGGCAGAACACCGCAGGGGTCCACGGGCGTCGTAGACACGTCACCCCAATTGGAGGAGGGGCAGAGGAGAGCAGCCTCCTGCACCTGCATGGTAAGCAGACCTGCGACCGATCAGAATAACAGGCCTAGCGGCCCATCAGTGTGGTAGATATATCACCCCAATTGGTGGAACAGCACAGCCACCCCTGCCCCTGCAATGAAGACTTTTCAAATATACAAGAGCAATATAAATATATAGGGGGAAAATTTCAAAATCACAACAGTTTCACCAAGCAGAAAGAAACGCGAGCAGTATGAAAAGAAAAGGAAAAAAGAACCACAAGCAATGCAGGTCAACACAACTTTAGAAGAGGTAATAGCTGCAGCAGATGGAATGTCAGATAAAGAACTCAGGATATACATTCTTCAGATGATCTGAAGTCTCAAGGAAGACATTAGACAGCAAAATCAGACAATGAAAGATCACTTCAACAATGAATTACATAAACAAAACCAAGAAACAAAAGATCAACTATACAGGGAGATAGACGTTGTAAAAAATAACAAACAGAAATCCTAGAAATGCAGGAAGCAATAAACCATCTTAAAAACTCAATTGAGAATACTACCATCAGAGTAGAACACTTAGAAGATAGAACATCAGACAATGAAGACAAAGTATTTCAACTTGAAAAGAACATAGACAGCTCAGCCAAACTGTTAAGAAACCATGAACAGAACATCCAAGAAATATGGGATAAAATAAAGAGACCAAACTTAAGAGTCATTGGGATACAGGAAGGTATAGAGGTCCAAACCAAAGGAATGAGCAATCTATTCAATGAAATAATATGAGAAAACTTCCCAGACTTGAAGAATGAGACAGACTCCCAAGTTCTAAAAGCCTACAGGACGCCGAATGTGAAAAATCATAAGAGATCCACACCTAGACACATTATAATGAAGATGCCCAACATACAGAATAAGGAGAGAATTTTAAAATCTACAAGAGAAAGGAAGCAGATTACATTTAGGGGTAAACCAATCAGGATTACAGCTGATCTTTCAACAAAGACTCTGAAAGCTAGAAGATCCTGGAATGACATTTTTCAATCACAGAAAGAAAATGGGTTCCAACCATGTACTGTGTATCCAGCAAAATTAAGCTTCAGGATGGAAGATGAAATTAAAACTTTCAACGATAAACAAAAGTTAAAAGAATTTGTAGCTAGAAAACCATCTCTTCAAAACATCCTTGGCAAAATATTACAGGAAGAGTAATTGGAAAATAATGAAAACCAACAGTGGGAGGTAGGACATTAAAGGGGGGAAATAATCAAAGAGGAAAACAATCCATGTTTAATAACATAAATAAACAAATATGGCTGGAAGAACAACCCTTATCTCAATAATAATTGTAAATGTTAATGGCTTAAACTCACCAATTAACAGACACAGGCCAGTAGAATGGATCACAAAACAAGACCCAATAATATGCTGCCTACCGGAGACGCATTTGATAAGAAAAAGACATACATACACTGAAGGTGAAAGTTTGGAAAAAATCATATCACTAATATGGGCTTCGGAAAAAAGCAGGAGTGTCCATACTCATATCAAATAAAATAGATTTCAAGCCAAAGTTAATCAAAAGGGATAAAGAGGGACACTACATACTGTTCAAGAGAACCATACACCAGCAAGACATAACAATCATAAATATGTATGCCCCAAACAATGGTGCAGCTATGTTCATCAAACAAACTTTTCTCAAGTTCAAGAGTCTAATAGACCACCATACAATAATCATGGGAGACTTCAACACAGCTCTCTCACCACTGGACAGGTCTTCCAAACAAAAGTTGAAATAGGAAACTATAGAACTCAATAACACAATTAATAACCTAGACTTAATTGACATATATAGAATATACCACCCAACATCAAGCAGTTACATTTTTCCTCAGCAGCACATGGATCCTTCTCAAAAATAGATCATATATTATGTCACAGGGCAACTCTTAGACAAATTAAAGGAGTAGAGATAATACCATGCATCTTATCTTATCATAATGGAATGAAACTAAAAATCAATGATAAAAGAAGGAAGGAAAAATCATGCATCATTTGGAGAATAAACAATAGGTTACTGAATGATCAATGGGTTATAGAAGACATCAAGGAGGAAAATAAAAAATTCTTAGAGAAAAATGAAAACACAGACACAATATATCGGAATCTATGGGACACATTGAAAGCAGTTCTAAGAGGAAAATTAATTGCTTGGAGTTCATTCCTTAGAAAAAGAAAAAAACAACAAATAAATGATCTCATACTTCATCTCAAAATCTTAGAAAAACAAGAGCAAACAACAGCAAAAGAAGTAGAAGGAAAGAAATAATTAAAATCAGACCAGAAATCAATGAAATCGAAACAAAAGAAACAATTGAAAAAATTGACAAAACTAAAAGTTGGTTCGTTGAAAAAATAAATAAAATGGACAGACCCCTAGCCATGCTAATGAAGAGGAGAGAGAACTGAAATTACTATCATATGGGATGAAAAAGGCAATATCACAACAGATATTTCAGAAATACAGAAGATAATCAGAAATTACTTTGAATCCTTATACTCCAAAATAATAGAAGATAGTGAAGGCATCGAAATATTTCTTAAGTCATATGATCTGACCAGAGTGAGTTAGGAGGATATAGACAACCTAAACATACCAATATCAATTGAGGAAATAAAAGAAACCATCCAAAGACTACCAACTAAGAAAATCCCAGGACCGTATGGGTATACAGCAGACTTTTACAAAACCTTTAAATATGAACTAATACCAATACTTTTCAAGCTATTTCAGAAAATTGAAAAAGAGGGAGATCATCCAAATTCATTCTACGAGGCCAATATCACTCTGATTCCTTCACCAGATAGACACTTCAAAGAAAGAAGACTAAAGACCGATATCTCTAATGAACCTAAATGCAAAAATCTTAAATTAAATTCTGGCGAATCAGATACAAAAACATATCAAAAAAATGTGGACCATGATCAAGTAGGATTCATCCCTGGGATGCAAGGAGGGTTCAATATACGAAAATCAATAAGTGTTATTCACCACATCAATAGACTTAAAAATAAAAACCATATTATCATCTAGATAGATGCAGAAAAAGCATTCGACAAAGTACAGCATCCCTTTATGTTCAAAACTCTCGAAAAACTAGGAATAACAGGAACATTCCTCAATATTGTAAAAACAATCTATGCTAAACCGCAGGCTAGCGTCATTCTTAATGGAGAAAAATTGAAGACATTCCCTCCAAAATCTGGAACAAGACAGGGATGCCCGCTCTCACCACTTCTGTTCAATATAGTTCTCAAAAGACTGGCCAGAGCAATTAGACAGATGAAAGAAATTAAAGGCATATAAATAGGAAAAGAATAACTTAAATTATCACTATTGCAGATGACATGATTCTATACCTAGCAGACCCAAAAGGGTCTACAAAGAAACTAATAGAGCTAATAAATGAATTCAGCAAAGTGGCAGGATATAAAATCAACACGCATAAATCAAATGCATTCCTGTATATCAGCGACAAATCCTCTGAAATGGAAATGAGGACAACCACTCCATTGACAATATCCTAAAAAAAAAATGGGAATCAACCTAACAAAAGAGGTGAAAGTCTTATACAATGAAAACTACAGAACCCTAAAGAGAGAAATAGAAGAAGATCTTAGAAGATGTAAAAATATACCCTGTTCATGGATAGGCAGAACTAACATCATCAAAATGGCGATATTACCAAAAGTTCTCTATAGGGTTAATCCAATGCCAATCAAAATCCCAAAGGCATTTCTTGTAGAAATAGAGAAAGCAATCATGAAATTCATATGAAAAAATAAAAGACCCAGAATTGCAAAACAATGCAAAGCAGGAAGTGTGAATCAGGTGGTATAGCGATACCAGACTTCAAACTATACTACAGAGCAATAGTAACAAAAATAGCATGGTACTGGTACCGAAAAAGGCAGGTGGACCAATGGTACAGAATAGAGGACACAGAAACCAATCCACAAAACTACAACTATCTTATATTTGATAAAGGGGCTAAAAGCATGCAATGGAGGAAGGATAGCATCTTCAACAAATGGTGTTGGGAAAACTGAAAATCCATATGTAACAAAATGAAACTGAATCCCTTTCTCTCGCCATGCACAAAAGTTAACTCAAAATGGATCAAGGAGCTTGATATCAAATCAGAGACACACTGTCTGATAGAAGAAAAATTTGGTTACGATGTACATACTGTGGGGTCGGGCTACAGATTCCTCAATAGGACACCCATAGTACAAGAGTTAATAACTAGAATGAACAAATGGGACTTACTCAACTAAAAAAGTTTTTTCTCAGCAAAAGAAACAATAAGAGAGGTAAATATGGAGCCTACATCCTGGGAAGAAATCTTTACTACTCACACTTCAGATAGAGCCCTAATATCCAGAGTATACAAAGAACTCAAAAAATTAGACAATAAGATAACAAATAACCCAATCAACAAATGGTCCAAGGACCTCAACAGACACTTCTCAGATGAGGACATACAATCAATCAATAAGTACATGAAAAAATGCTCACCATCTCCAGCAGTCAGAGAAATGCAAATCAAAACCACCCTAAGATACCATCTCACTCCAGTAAGATTGGCAGCCATTATAAAGTCAAGCAACAAGAAGTGCTGGCAAGGATGTGGGAAAAGAGGTACACTTGTACATTGCTGGTGGGACTGCAAATTGGTGCAGCCAATTGGAAAAGCAGTATGGAGATTTCTTGGAAAGCTGGGAATGGAAGCACCATTTGACCCAGCTATTCCCCTTCTTGGTCTATTCACTAAAGACCTAAAAAGAGCATGCTACAGGGACACTGCTACATCGATGTTCATAGCAGCACAATTCACAACAGCAAGACTGTGGAACCAACTTAGATGCCCTTCAATAGAATAATGGATAAAAAAAATGTGGCATTAATACACAATGGATTATTACTCTGCATTGAAAAATGAAAAAATCATAGAATTTGCAGGAAAATGGATGGCATTAGACTGGATTATGCTAAGTGAAGCTACACAATTCCTGTAAAACAAATGCCAAATGTCATCTTTGATATAAGGAGAGTAACTAAGAACAGATAGGGACAAAGAGCATGACAAGATGATTAACATTAAACAGGGATGAGAGGTGGAAGGGAGGGAGAAGGGGCATTGCATGGAATTGGAAGGAGACCCTCTGGGTTATACAAAATTACATACAAGAGGAATTGAGGGGAAAGGGAAAAATAATACAAGGGGGAGAAATTTATTACAGTAGAGGGAGTAGAGAGAGAAGTGGGGAGGGGCGGGGAGGCCAGGGGGAATAGTAGAGGATACGAAAGGCAGCAGAATACAACAGACACTAGTATGGCAATATGTGAATCAATGGATGTGTAACTGATGTGATTCTGCAATCTGTATACAGGGTAAAAATGGGAGATCATAACCCACTTGAATCAAAGTGTGAAATATGATATATCAAGAACTATGTAATGTTTTGAACAACCATAAATAAAAATTTAAAAAAAACTATCTTTGGTGCATTATGCACACAATTCTAATATTTCTACAGTAACTGACCCAGTTTAACATCAATGCAAGTAGATTCCTATTGGACATGATGTGTATTTTGACATTCACTTTTATTCAACACTGATACATTACTATTTCATCAGTTTATGCACATAACAGGATATATATTTCATTCACAATTTAGAAAATTTATAGGCATTTGTTTCACTTTCAATCACTTCCTGCTTCAGAACACATGGATTCCTCCATATTTCTTGACTGGTCTTTTCATGAGACTTTTTTCCAAACATATTATTTTCGATTTCCATAATCACTTTTGAAACAAAACTCACACACACTTCATGATAAACAATAACCTTAAGATTACCATTAGATATATAACTGGTTGGAGTGAATGAATGTATGTCAATATATGATTTCCTATATATTTTCAGATATCAATTCAATCCATTATTTAAAGTGGAACCAGTTATAATATTTATTCACAGTATGGTCTATTCATGCATTATCTCTATATTCATGGACACAGGGTACACCACTTTGTACCCCCAATACTAATTTATATGTCTTCAAATATTGCTCCCAGTAATCGTGGAAGAAATACTCATGTCATATGATCTACATATACATTTGATCACAATATTTTTCTGGGCACAAAATGCAAAAATCACACTTATGATTGTACCAAATACTAAATGGAAAGTGAACATGGATTACTAAAATGATAAATGTCCTGGTTGCCTAATGCTTTCAAATGTCATTCCTATTGGTGACGACATATTTGTTTCTTCCTAAGATTATGTATTCAATCTCAACCCTATTGAAAATGTCTAATCCTATCACTCACTGTATAATTGCCTAATTTCGTAAGGTCTGTATTGATATTTTCCTTTCTACATATTTTCCCCAGTTAATCATTGTGACTGACTCTTCACATGTGCTGAAATTTACATTCACTCTATAACAAAAACCCTATTGCTACAGAACTTTTGCCCCAAATCCTATACTCACTCTATTTCCTAAACCTACTGACTACCTTCCTAATCCCACCGACTATCTCAATTTGAGTGGATGTTCTCTTCTAAAATCAGTCTTCCAAGGTGTAAGGTCCTATGCCATTGATTATCGATTTATCTGAGACATCTGTGCAGAACGTAATTATAAGCTAAGTATCCCAATCAAGGGCCTAATGCCCTTCTGGGCTTCAAATCTTACCTAGATTTCTGTTTCCATACTTATATTTCACCTCTATAATCTTATAAATATCGCAGGTTCCCAATACTATTAATCATCCTTCGCAATGATTCGTAACCCAAATCAAACATGTTATTAACCCTAACCATACACTCTTCCCTCAATCTAACTTTGCAGAAGAGCAGGGACAGAGTTCGTCTTACAATACAGGAATGTAGGGTATCTTCCTCCTGCTGAGAACCTCAAATGTCCATGCAGATTTGATCCCTGGAGAAGATGTAGGCATCTATGAAGGACCTGAGAGAGCAAATGTCATCTTCCATCGCAAACAACCTTTCCAGGATGAAGGGTTGTGTCTGAATAAGCCTCTCTCTTGTTAATGTACACAAGATAGACCAAAACAGGCATGTGTGGAGAGCTGTTCCTGGGTGCCTATGGTTGATATACCATTCTAACTTGTAAAAGTGTCACAGGAAGTAAGGGCAGCCTCCATCTCATAGGACAAAGTGGTTGCCAAGGCAATGACCTCAAAGAATTCCTGAAGGAAGTAATCTCACCTCACTTCCTTGGTGATGGAACTCTCTGAACTTGGAATCCGGGAAGCCAGGCACCCAGAGCCAGTCTCAGTCCCAGTCCCAGTGGTCTTATTTTTTGGATTTACCAAGGACAGAGTCAGTCTTTCTTGGTACCTACTGAGGTGAGGATGAACAAATGTCAGGAAAGCTCTGAAGAGGGGCCTTTCCTGAGACAGCAGGTAGTGGCTCACCGCTGGCTAGTGACAACTTCACAGATTTGGCCAACGAGACCATATCTGACACAGGACAGGCGATTTCATCAGAACATAGTTTGGCCCACCAGTCAGAAGACACTCCCAATAGTCACAGACCTACTTGGGGAAGGAGCTTCCTTTGTGTGTGTGGGTGTGGGTTTGAGATTTTGTCTCATGTTCTGAGAATAGGCAGGAAAGGCGGTTTGTTTGGTTTGGAGTGAACTGTTTCTGGTAAGTCGTTTGACAAGGCCAGTGTTTCTTTGTCTGTGTATCCCACTGTGTCCGTGGTTTTAGATATTAGAAAAGAGAATGAATCATTGGATGTGTCCTGTCTAGACTCAACTTGCCCAATTTATGAATGGACTGTGGCTTGACTTATGGGTGGACAACTCCAACAATCTTCCTAAGTTCCTGTTTTCTTCCTGAATTCTGGCCACTCTCCAGAATAGGCTCATGCTTTTTTGTCCAAAATATGTACCACCTCCAAGCTCTGTGACATGGCCATGTACTGGATAGCTGAAAGAAATGGGAGCATCTCAGAAAACTCAGATATTAGTCTGACCAGGAAATTCTAAGTGAAGAAACCCTGCTTTGGGCCTTTTGCTCACCAATTGTTCTGATGCCCTGAATGTCAGGAAGGTCTTTGCCTCAGGCCACACCATTGTAGAGCCTAAAGAAACAGTTTTCAAATGGAAATGAATGGGCATCACCTGTGGCTCTTTGCTTAATTGCTTTGGAAAGGGATGTGTCTGAATCAGCCTTTTGGCCCTGTGTGAGACTGTGGCTTAGATTCTCAGCACCTGATGGATCTAAAGAAGGATCCCATGTGTGCATCCAAAACCAAAATGGACAAAAGAGCAGTCATTGTGGATGAAGTCTCTCGCATTCCTCTGTAAGGTCCCTGTCATCCATCATGTGAGAATAGTGATAATTTGGTTCAAATGTGTTCCTCAAAACCCTGCAGAGGCTAGCCCATAAGTGCTTGGTTTTTCTCAAGACTCCAATTCACATAAAGAATCTAAAACACACAGTCAGTAGGCCTCAAATTGGAGAAGCAGTGCCATATTAATGGCAGGCCTATTTGATCACTCTTGGTTCACTGGAAGGATGTCCTGGCCACCCTTATTTTATTCAAATGAGGGGCAAGGGAGGTTATATTGGACACTGTCTTGGGCTGCACCCCTCATGGAAAACTCCAGCCAGAGATTATGATGATTGTGTAAATGGAAGAAGATGAGTGCCATGTGGAAGTGTTTTGGATTTAATTGTGGATATTTGTGTGACACTTGGAAGACATAACAAGGTCTACCTGGGCTTGAACTCTGGTGTGATTCCCCTTATAGACTGAGTTCAGGAACTGATCTCAGAGAAGTATCGCCATGTATTGTGTTGTGATTTAAGAGGCGATGTATGAGAGTCACCCTTGGAAACTGAGATCTAGCCCCAGAGTGGCTTTCCACAGAGGACTGGGAATTTCAGCCAAGATAACACATGATTTCATTCGAAAGACTTGGCAGCCATAGTTGAGAGTGAAAACACACATGGACCTCATATTGTAGACCTTAATGGGCCTGGCTTAATGTGACCTTTTGGCCATTCTTTGGGAAGCCTTGCCTGTGAGGGTTCTCCAGAGCTTTCATTGAAATAATCTTGCTCACCATTTACTGGTTCCTGAATGAATTGAAACCCACAGTGCCTCCAACTTCATCCTTGAAAAATGTCTAAATAAATACCATTAAATTTTTGAAATTCCCATGACCAGGTGGCACTGGAGAATCTTTGGATGTCCTGTTGCTGATCATGGATGTACCAGACAGTGCCTTGCTTGACTGGGTTTTATGAAAATTGTGTAGAACAGAGGTGCCAGAAAGTTGCAGCCTGCTGAGAAGTGGGCCTAGAGCTGTGGTGGGCAGGAGTGTGATAAAACATCTGTGTTGGAGCAATGTGGATCTTCCATTGACTTCCAAATGGCTTGTGAATTACATGAAGCAGCCAACAGACCCTTGTAATTTAAGGCATCTTGTTATATGGAGAGGATTCAGGGCAATGTTCAGAATCAGGTTGCTATGGACAAGGATGCAATGTGGCAAGCTTTGAGGGATAGAAGCGTGGTTGGTGCGTTCTTCTGCAGACTCTGAACCACCACACATGACAGAACTCCCTCCAGCACTGTGTCTCAGTTGAACTCCTTGAATTTCATGAAGCAAATACCAAACTCCCAGTTCAGCAGCAAAAACCCCACAAAAAGTGGAGGAGGACCAAATGGCTTCACAGTCCAACGGGGAGACACTTAGCCCCCAGAGGCCACAGTTTACCTAAAAAGAAGAAAATCAACACTGCTACCTCATGTTCATTGGAAAATAAGATACCATGTTCTCCACGTCACATAGAGGCAGACCCAGCTTTGATGGTCTCACTACAAAGGAAGCCAATTCTCCTGACAACAACATATTTTTCACGTTCCCAAACTCAGAGGCAGTTGCTCTAAAAGTTTTTAGGCCAGCAGAGCTCCATGTTTGTGGAGTGTTTACCCTGTCCCTTACTTTTGGAAACTCCTGTACAACCTCCAAGGTTGTGAACTCCTGAGCATTTTCCATTCCAGATATGTATTCACTGATTTTCTATCTATTCTCCTCTAACTGTGTCTTACTTGGGGTGAAGGTAATTTCAAGGCATTGTTCTGGATGAGAGTGGGAGGATATTTGTGTAGCATATATTTGCATACAAATTGGATTCAATTTCCAATTTTCCTTTTGAAATACTGAATCCCTGACACTAACCCATACATACTAGACTCAGACAACTCATCCTAATATGATAGAGAAAAATAACACAAACCTACAGAAATACAAGCAGTTCATTGGAGGCATGTTGTATAGTTATACTTGCATTTTGCATTATACAAGGTAGGAGTTATAAATCTAGTCAATGTTTAATAGAAAAAGATCTCCATGTGTTTTTAAAGTTAACAAATATGAGAATTCATGTTTCCCTTTCTCTTTAGCCTATTCACACTTGTATATTTATATGCATATATAGAATCCTACCAGGTATCACACGTACATCTTTGTGAGGTGGCTGACTTGGCAGATACAAATTGTGAGAAGAGATCACTCCTCCTAAATGCTGTTGGAACTGAAAATTCAACCTATAGGGAGCGTCCTAGTAGAACAACATTATACGTAAAATCATGTTCAGTAAAATAAATATTTTTGCATCTGTGGATGATATATATTTACTGATGAATTTCGATTGGCATTTATATTGCTACTTTTTAATGTCTGTGAGTGTTTTGTGTGTGTGTGTGTGTGTGTGTGTACACTCTCCAGATTTTTCAAAATATGAAATATATGTGTCTAATATACACTCTCTAAATTCAATTATGTTCATGTATGTGGATTTTTAATCAACTTTTCACAAGATTATTCTCAGAAATATTCATCCACCTGAAATACATATTTGTTTCCTAGTACTGAAAACTAACTTCAGGGAATGATGCATACAAATCCTAATTATTCTACAGTAACTGACCCAGTCTAACATCAATGCAAGTAGATTCCAATGGGACATGATATGTAATTCTTTATTCATTTGTATTCGACACTTTTACATTATTATTTCTTCAGTTTTTGCACATCATAGGATATACATTTCATCCACAAGTTCACAAATTTGTAGGCATTTGTTTCAAATTTAATCACTTTTTGCTTCAGAACACATGTATTGTCAGGGTTTCTTTACTGGTATTTTCATGAGTCTTCTTTCCAAACACATTATTTCCATAGTCACTTTTGAAGCAAAACTCACATACTCTTCATGATAAACCAAAACACGAATATTACCATTAGATGTATAACTGCTTGGAATGAATGATTGTATATCAATATACGATTTCCTGTGATTTTTCAGATATTAGATCAATTCATTTTTTAAAGTTGAAAAAAGTTATATTATTCATTCACATTACGGTCTATTCATTCTTTATCTCTATATTCATAGACACAGGGTACACCTCTTTGTACCCCTGATTCTAATTTTACATCTTCAATATATTGCTTGCAGAAATGGTGGAAGACATACTCATGTCACCTGATGTACATATACATTTTATTAAAGTAATATTCTGGACAAAAAAATGTAAAGGTCACATTTATGATTGTACCAAAGCCTAAATGTAAAGTGTACATGAATTACTAAAAACATCCATGTCCAGGTTGCCTAATGCTGTCAATTGTCAATCCTATTGGTGACTACATATTTGTTTCTTCCTAATTTATATATTCAAACTCAACCCTGTTGGAAATGTCTAATCCAATCACTCACTTTATACTTTGCCTGATTTCATAATGTTTCTATTGATATCTGCTTTTCAACAAATTTTCCCAAGTTGATCCTAGTGACTGACACTTCATATGTGCTGACATTTACATTCACTCTATAATCGAAACCCTATTGCTAAAGAACTTTTGGTCCAAATCCTATACTCACTCTTCTTTCTAAACCTACCGACTATCTTCCTAATCCTACCGACTATTCCTTTTTGACTGGATGTTCTCTTCTACATTCAATAAAATGTCCTATGCCATTGTATATCGAATTATCTGAGACAATTTTGCAGAGCATAATTCAAAGCTAAGTATCCCAATCAAGGGCCCAATGTCCTTCTGGGCTTCAAATCATACCTAGATTTCTGTTTTCATACTTATATTTCACCTCTATATTCTTGTAAATATCGCAGGTTCCCAATAGCATTATTCATCGCACAGAATGATTCGTAACCCAAATCAAACGAGTTATTAACCCTAAACATACTCTGTTCCCTCAATCTCATTTTACAGAAGAGCAGGGACAGAGTGGTTTTTACAATACAGGAAACTTGGGGACCTTCCACCTGCTGAGAACTTCAAAGGTTCATGCAGAAATGATACCTGGAGAAGTTGTAGGCAGGTATGAAGGACCTGAGAGAGCAAAAGTCATCTTCCATGGCAAACAACCTGGTCAGGATGAAGGGATATGTATGAATCAGCCTCTCTCTTCTTATTGTAGAGAAGATGGACCAAACCAGGCCTGTGTGGAGAGCTGTCCTTGGGTGCCAATGGTTGATATACCATACTACCTTGTGAAAGTGTCACAGGAAGTAGGGGAAGGCTCCATCTCATGGGACCTTTGGAAGCAAGTGTTAGGACAAAGTCGTTGCCAAGGCAGTGACCTCATTCAGTTCCAAAGAAAGTGACATACCTCATTTCCTTGGTGATGGAACTGTCTGAACTTGGTATCCAAAAAGCCAGGCACCCAGAGGCAGTCCCAGTCCCAGTCCCAGTGGGCTCACTTGTTTGGATTTACCAAGGACAGAGTCAGTTTTCTTGGTACCTAATGATATGAGGATGGCCAAATGCCAGGAAAGCTCTGAAGATGGACCTTTCCTGAGAAAGCAGATAGTGGTTCACCACTGGCTCCTGACAACTGCACAGAGTTGGCCAAGGAAACCAGATCTGAGAGAAGACAAACCATTTCAGGGGAACATAGTATGGCCCACCAGTCAGAGGACACTCTGGATAGTCACAGACCTACTTGGGTGAAGGAGGTGCCTTTGTGGGAGTGTGTGTGGGTTTATTGTTTTGTCTCATGTTCTGAGAATAGATGGGAAAGGCGGTTTGGTTTGGAGTGGACAGTTTCTAGTAAGTTGTTTCACAAGGTGAGTGTTTCTATGTCTGTGTATCCCACTGTGTCCATTGTTGTAGACATTGGAAAAGAGAATGCATTAATGGATGTGTCCTGTCAAGTGTAAATCTTCCCATATTTCAACCTGCCCAATATATGAATGGAGTGCAGCTTGTCTTGTCGATGTGCAACACCTGCTATCTTTCTAAGTTGCTGTTTTCTTCCTGAATTCTGGCCACTCTCTAGAATAGGCTCATGGATTTCTGTTCAAAATATGTACCACCTCCAACTCTGTGACATGGCCATGTACTGGATAGCTGAAGAGAATTGCGAGCATCTCAGAAAACTCAGATATCAGTGTGACCAGGAAAGTCTCAGTGGAGAAACCCTGCTTTGGGCCTTTTGCTTACTTATTGTTGTTTTTCACTGAATGTCAGGAAGTTCTTTGCCTCAATCCACCCCTTTGTGAAGCCTGAAGTAAACAGTTTTCAAATGGAAATGAATGGCATCACCTGTGGCTCTTTGCTTAATTGCTTTGGGAAGGGATGTGTCTGAATTAGTCTCTTGGATATGTGTGTGGCTTTGAGTTAGATTCTCAGCACCTGATGCATCTAAAGAATGATCCCATGTGTGCATCCAACACCATAATGGCAAAAAAATCATTCATTATGGATGAAGTCTCTTGCCTTCCTCTGTTAGGTTCCTGAACTCCATCAAGTGAGAATAGGGATTCTTTGG
This sequence comes from Callospermophilus lateralis, assembly GCF_048772815.1. Taxonomy (NCBI): domain Eukaryota; kingdom Metazoa; phylum Chordata; class Mammalia; order Rodentia; family Sciuridae; genus Callospermophilus; species Callospermophilus lateralis. The sequence goes on along the minus strand of NW_027514424.1, from coordinate 683,422 downwards.
GTCAAATGAGTTCTTCAATTCCCTGCAGAGGTGCTTGGGTTTTCGAGTAACTCCAAATCACATAAGAAATTGATACCTGAAATCAGTAGGCCTCAAATTGGAGAAACACAGAAGTATTAACGGCAGGCTTATTTCATCACTCCTGGTTCACAGAAACGGTGTCCAGGCCACCCTGACTTTAGGCAAATGAGGAAAAAGCGAGCTGATTTTGGACACTGTCTTGGCTTTTCTCATGACTCCAATTGACATAAAGAATCTAGACCCCACAGTCAGAGAGCTTCAAATTGGATAAGCGGAGCAGTATTAAGGGCAGGCCTATTTGATCACTCCAGGTTCACAGGAAGGGTGCCCAGGCCACGCTGAAGTTAGGCAAAAGAGGTGCAAGAAGCTTATTTTGGACATTTTCTTGGGCTGCACAACTCATGGAAAACTCCAGGAAGAGGTTATGATTAGTGTCTATATGGAAGAAGAATAGGGCCATGAGGGAGTATTCTGGTTTTAATTGTTTTCATTTGAGTAGCGGTTGGAAGAGTTGTCTGGGTCCACCTGGACTTGAACTCTGGTGTGATTCTCCTTATAGACTGAGTTCTGGAACTGACCTGAGAGAAGTATTGCCATGAATTGTGTTGGGATTTTAGGAGGCCAGGCATGAAGTTGCCATTGGAACCTGAGATCTAGGCACAGGTTGGCTTTCCACAGAACACTGGGAATCTCAGCCAGGATATTACATGATTTTATTCTGAAAGACTTGGCATGCATTATAGAGATTCAAAACCCACATGGACCTCGCTTTATAGATCTCAATTGGCCTCGCTTCATGTGACTTTTTGGCCACTCATTGGGTAGCCTTGCATGTGAGAGTACTCCAGAGTTTTGCCTGAAATTAGTTTCCTAACCCTTAAAGGGTTCCTGAATGAATTGAAACCCACAGTGCCTCCAACTTCATCCATGAAAAATTGCTAGATAATTACCATGAAATTTTTAAAATTCCCATGACCAGATGTCACTGGAGAACCTTTGATGTCCTGTTGATGATCATGAATATACCAGACAGGGCCTTGATTGACTGGGTTTCATGAAAATGGTGTAGAACAGAGATGCTAGTAAGTAGGAGCCTGGTGAGTAGTGGGCCTAGAGAAGTGTTATGCAAGTGAGTGATAAAACATCTGTGGTGGGGCCATGTGGATCTTCCATTGGCTTCCAAAAGGCTTGAGACTGACATGGTGCAGCCATCAGACCCATATACGTAAAGGCATATTTTTTATATGGAGAGGTTTTAGGGCAATGTTCAGAATCATGTTGCTATTGTCAAGGGGGCAAGCTACGTGGGATAGAACCCTGGTTGGTGCATTCTCCTGGAGACCATGCCCACCACAGCTGACAGAACTCCCTTCAGCACTGTCTCCCATTTGAACTCATTGTATTTCATGAAGCAAATACCAAACTCCCAGTGTAGCAGCAAAAAACACGACGATAATTGGAGGATGACCAAGTTGTGTCACAGTCCACAAAGGGAGACACTTAGCCCTCAGTGGCCACAGTTTACCTACAAAGAGAGAATTCAGCACTGCTGCCTCATTTTTATTGGAAAATAAATAACCATGTCCTCCAGGTCACATAGAAGCAGATCGAGCTTTGATTGTCTCACTACAAATAAAGCTAAAGCTAATGAAAACAACATATATTTTAAGTGCCCAACCTCAAAGGCAGGTTCTCAAAAAGTCTTTAGGCCAGCAGAGCTCCATGTTTGTGGAGTGTTTACCCTGTCCCTTACTTTTGGAAACTCCTCTACCACCTCCAAAGATGTGAAATCTGGAGCATTTTCCATTCCTGATAGGTATTCACAGATTTTCTAACTCTTCTCCTCTAATTGTGTCTTACTTGGGGCGAAGGTAATGTCAAGGCATTGTTCTGTAGGAGAGTGGGAAGAATTTTCTGTAGCATATATTTGCATACACATTGGATTCAGTTTTCTATTTTCCATTCAAAATACTGAATCCCTGACTCTAACCCATACCCGACCAGACTCTGACTACTAATTCTAATATGATGGAGAAAACTAACCCAAACAGAATAGAAATACAAGCAGTTCAGAGTAGGCCTGGTGTATTGTTGGACTTGCCTTTTGCATGATACAGTGTTGGAGTTATGAATCTAGTCGATTTGTTGTTGAAATAGTTGTTCATGTATTTTTAAGGTTAACAAATATGTGAATTCCTGTCTCCCTTTCTCTGTATTCTTATATGCACATATAGATTCCTACCTGGTACCACACGTACATTCTTGTGAGGTGGCTGACTTGGCAGATACAAATTGTTAGAAGAGATCACTCCTACTAAACTTGTTGGAATTGGATATTCAACCTCTGGGTGAGCTTGCTAGTTGAACAGCATTATACATAAATCCATGTTCAGTAAAATTAATATTTTTAGATCTCTGGATGATGCATATTTTATAATGAATTTTGATTGACATATATATTGCTACTTTTTTGTCTGTGTGTGTGTTTTGTGTATATATATATATATATATATATATATATATATATATATATATACACTCTCCAGATTTTTCAAAATATGAAATATATGTGTCTTATATACACTCCCTAAGTTCATTCATGTTTATGTATGTGGATTTATAATCAACTATTCACAAGATTATTCTGAGAAATATTCATCCACCTGAAATTTGCCTAATGATCTCAAATGTCAATCCTATTTGTGACTACATATTTGTTTCTTCCTAAGATTATATATGTAAACTCAACCCTGTTCAAAATATCTAATCCTATCACTCACTTTATACTTTGCCTGTTTTCGTAATGTCTCTATTGATATCTGCTTTCCTACATATTTTCCCCAGTTCATCATTGTGATTGACTCTTCACCTGTGCTGACATTTACATTCACTCTCTAATCGAAACCCTATTGCTAAAGAACTTTTTTTCCAATTCCTATACTCACCCTTCTTCCTAAAAGTACTGACTATCTTCCTAATGCTATAGACTATCCTTTTGACTGGATGTTCTCTTCTACATTCAATCATCCAAGTAAATGTGGGGCGAGCTTCAGAGGAGGAGACAACCAACAGACTATCTCATGCAACATCAAAGGGTTTTTTGGGTGTCCAGCATGCTGGGGCTCAGAGATCACTTGAATCGAGCAGATAGCCCTGAGAATAGCTTAAGTAGAGCTTATATACTTTCCCTGGAGAGGGCAGGGAGGGAATTTTATTGATGGATCAGGGCCAGTGGGTGGTTTGCGTGCAACTGGGTGAGGGAGTACATTCTGCAGTTGCGCAGTTGGGGACAGAACATTCTGGGAACAAGATTTGCAAGCATTTCTCAAGATTTCAACAGTGTTTTGTTAAGCATACAGAAAAACAAGAAGTGACAAGTACCTATTTTATTAACCTTTAATTCCCCACTTCTTCTTCTGGCTACTTTTAATCATAAAAATGATCATTGGAGGGTGTCACATTCTATGTCTGCTAGTGGGGTATTACCATAAGTTTAACTCGTCCAATTTGAGCCTGGAGAAAAGAAATTACACGGTTGAGCAAACAGGGTTTTATAGTTAGCAATAATATGAGGATTATTATTGGACCTGCCAGGTTGATAAAAACGTAGTTAACCAGGAGGAGTGTGTGAACCAAGACTCAAGCCACCCTTTTTGGGCCTCTGTCTCTTGTTGATGCTCTTCAAGGTGTCTTTTAAATTTACTCATAGATTTTATTACAACTCCAGTATGGTCAGCATAAAAACAACATTCTTCCCTCAATGCATCACAAAGGCCCCCTTCTCTAATAAAGAGGAGGTCCAACCCTCAACTGTTCTGTAAAACAACTTCAGAGAGAGAGGTTAAAGATTCATGCAAAGCTCTGATGGGGGTTTCTAATATCTTAGTTTTGCTCTATTGCTGCTTCTAATTGGGTCATTTGTTGTGTCCCATGGACAATGGCAGTGGCTCCTGTGCCCACCCGTGCAGCAACTCCTATTCATAATAGGATGGCTAAAGTGAGCGATACATGTTCCCAGTGGAACCGGTTGTATGCCCCCCCCCATTTGATCTTCAAACGAACCTGCATCATGATAGAGCACTCTGGGAAACATCTGCACCATTTCAAAATTAATCCCATCTGTTGACCATTTCATGAAAACATAAACAATGTTTAAGTATATAGAATTGTGCTGTTGTAGGGACAGACAAGGCAAGGCACCTAAGATAGCACTGAAGATAGGGAAACAGTCATATTTTGTTGCAACCGGATTCAGAGGGCATTGCTTCTGTTGTAATCAATTAATCCCCTGAAACTCAAGTTTAGGTAGTTTCAGAATTTTGTACCCAGCATATAAGGATGGGGCTCAGAAGTTTACAGTCTGCAGAAGTTCAAAAAAGCAGTATTTGTTTCTGATTTTTCCTCTGTTCTGGGCAAGTTAAATTTTGAAGGACACATGGGAGGGGGAGAGCTTTTTATTCCCTTTCTTATTTTCCCCCTGCCAGCTGTTACAACGGAGCCCATTTGGTAATTTCTTTATCTTAGAAATGTAGACATTTCTGTGAAGCCCCAGCTGAAGGCCAGAGGCCTTGTTCACATATTTTGTGAAAAACAAGTTAGGGGTTGTCTGGCTTAGAAGTACTGAGTTTTTTAGCCAGTGGCCAAGTAGAACAGGGCAATACAAAAAGAGAAAGTTTATCTACATTGAACTCTTTATAGAAACTCTATGCTGAAAGTTCTAAATTCAGCCATGATGAAGACTTCTGGAGAAGGACATTTAAGACTTTTCTGTGGGCCTGGTACAGAGGGGGAATACGGGGAATGTGGGGCTGAGAGAAGCTCTGAGGATCTGAGAATGAGGAAAAAGAGAGATGTAAAAGAATAATTGGAAAGGGGTTTGGGAATTTCCTAGCAACAAAACTTCAGCAGTAGAACTGGTAGAGCAGAGCAGAAAATGGGAGTGAGTATCCCAAAATTCTGTGAGGGACTTTAAATTTTAGTAACCTGTTTTCAGTGATGACAAAGCAACTTTAATGGCCATTTATATTACATCTTGGATAAGGGTCTGAGAGCTCTCCTCAGCTCGTTTGAGCTTTGGGTTAGCTGGAAAGAGGACCTGGTGGGACCCGGTGAGGGCACTGACAGGAGAAGAGAGGAATGAGTCGGTGGAGGGGTACCTCAGTACCTGCTACCTCACTAGTGGGCAATTGTCTGAGAACTGGTGGAGGTTTGGGTTTCTGATCTAGTAATTGGAGGGGAGAAATCAGGTTGCTGAGGTGGGAGTGACAGCAGAGAGTCTGGAGCAGAAGGCTGAGGATAAAAATCTATTGGAGAAGCATAGTTCAGGATGTGAGTGAAGGAGGGAAAAGGCTTCCACATAGGGGAATCTCCTTTCACTCTTTTGAGCACTTGCAGAAGTTAAAAAGGTCACGCAAAATTTGAGGATCTAGAGACCCCTCTGGGGGCCATCCTTTTTCTGTTTTCTACTTGGTAATATGGCCAATGCTGTGTACTGAATTTGATGAAGTATTGGGGTTCCATCAGGCAGCCCGTGTATGATCACATCTCCATGAAATACAGAAGAAGTCGGCTTTTCCCCCACACAGCCGTTACTGTTTGTGGCTTTGATAGTTTGCTGGGCAAACATAGTAATCTAGGCTAGCCAACCACATCTGGCTCGCGTGTCCCTACATCCATAATGTTTGTTTCCATTATCTATGGTACGGAAGGGATTTAATGGTATTTTAGTGGGATTTTCTTCATCAGGGATATCCCAATAAAAAAGACCTATGGCCAGCTGACAAATGTCTGGGTGGAGAGATGGCCACCAGGTCCCTAAGGGGGCTGTATGCGAGATAGATTATACTCTTTTCCAGTAAGATTTGTGATCAGCCATCGCTGCTTAACAGGCTGATGATGGTTAGGACTACTTGTGGCCAAGGGGAGAGTATATAACCTTATCCACATGGCGAATACACAATTTGAAACTGTTACCAGTCTTTTATAGTTTCCAGAAAGATTCTGGACAAGGAGCAGGCTTGAGATGAGAGGCATGGATCCAGGAAGTGATTCTGTATACCTTTACCACTGTAGGTGTTATAAGTAGCACCTGGTATAGTCCTTTTCAGCAGGGTTCCAGGGATGACACCTGATGTCATCTTACATACATGAAGTCTCTTATTTGATATGGATGTGGAATCCCCTGGTACACAGTTTGGTAGGCAGTGGCCAGCTATTTTCACAGGTATCACTGAGTTCTTTCAAGAGCTTTAAGTATGTCAACCAAGAGGGTGTGAAATGGATCCTTAGGTCTTACAGTTGGGCTTAGAAGCCTTACTGGACGAGGGCCACCATAGAGAATTTCTCAGGGGGTAAGGCTACTCAAAGAAACAGAAGGATTTTTTCTTGCATGAAACATTGCTTAAGTCAGGAGCATAGTCCAATCTTTTATGCTGGTCTCTAAGCTTAATTTCGTTAAGGTCTCTTTAATTGTTCTATTCATTCTTTCTACTTGTCCTGAACTCTGGGGTCTATAAGCACAATATAACTTCCAATCAATCCCCAGGTTCCTAGCTAACCCCTGACTTATCTGGGCCATGAACATCGGTCCATTATCAGATCCTATTACCGGCTTAGCTTCCTCCAATGGTAGAGAGGCTTAGTCAGAAGCAGGGGAATCACTTAGAGTGTGTTGTGTGTTAGGGGACGAGGGCAGTGGATAAGGAGGGGAAGAAGAGTCCAGTAGAGTCAAATCTTGTGACTCAGGGAGAACAGAGGGTGGAGGAGGTGGAAGAGGTGAGGGTTTGAGAGATCATGGGGGAAGGAGTATGAGCAGAGGCATGGGCAAGGAAAGGCTTCACCCATGGAGGAGGAGATTTGCAGAGGTCGGCAAAGTTAAGATATATGGCTGTTGATCAGGCTGGCTATGTGGCCCTGGCTGAAAGACAATATCTCTGACTTTTTAAATTAGTGGGAAGTAGAAAGATATTTCTAGGGGCCATACGACTCCAAAATGGGCCATTCTGAGGCACAGAGAGTCTGCCAGGTCTAGCGTTTTACTAAAAAAAGAAAGATACTGAGCCCTTAAGCGGACTTTGGTTCAGTGATCAAGGGTCAGGGACAGAGGCATTGAAGTGCTCTGTCCCATAATGAAAGGTACACAAACAGTAAAAGCAAAGTCACATGACACAGATAAGACAAGACCATGAAGACAGGCAATGGACGTCCAACACTGAGACCAGGAATGCGTAGCCGGCAAAACCCGATAGGATGGCAATACCTAATCTAAAACAATATATCACTGAGTGGATGAAGCAATTGTTCCTTGATTCTCCGAGTCCTCTGCGGGGTCCCCCATGGAGGTGCCCTATGTCTCTGTGACACGTTTCTCAGCCACCGTCGGAGAGACCCCAGGCTCTTCATCGCCAGCAATTTTGCCAAGCCCTAACATGACACCTGAAACCAGAAAGAGGCGCCTTACTTGCTCCGAGAGGAGCCCGTTGGGGGTCTCTCATCCGCCACTGCCAGAACTCGGTGGAACCTCAATATGTAAAGGTCAGGCGAGTGTCGGAGGAAGAGACTACCAAGAGACTGTCTCATGCAACAGCAAAGGGTTTTTTTTTGGTCCAGCTTGCTGGGGCTCACAGCTAACTTAAATAGATCAGAGAGCTCTGAGAACAGCTTATGCAGAGCTTACATACATTTCTTGGAGAGGGAAGGGAGGGAAGTTTAGATGTGTAAGGGTGAGTGGGCAGTTCGCGTGACACCGAGTGAGGCAGTACATTCTGCAGTTTGGCAGTTGGGAACAGTACATTCTAGAACAAGATTAGCAAACATTTCTCAAGATTTCAACAGTGTTTTGTTAAGCATACAGAAAAACAGGAAATTACAAGTACCTATTTTATTAACCTTTCACTACCGACTATCCCTTTTTGACTGGATGTTCCTTCTACATTAATTCATGCAAGGTACAAGGACCTATGCCATTGTATATCGATTTTTCTGAGACATCTCTGCAGAACGTAATTCAATGCTGCGTATCCCAATCAAGGGCCCAATGCCCTTCTGGCCTTCAAATCATACTTAGATTTTTTTTCATACATATATTACACCTATATATTCTTATACACATAGCAAGTTCCCAATACCATTATTCATCCAGCACAATTATTTCTAACCCAAATCAAACATGTTTTTAACCATAATCATACACTCTTCCCTCAATCTAACTTTATAGAAGAGCAGGGAAAGAGTTGATTTTACAATAAAGAAATGTAGGGAAACTTCCACCTGCTGAGAACCTCAAAGGCCCATGCAGAAATGATCCCTGGAGAAGATGTAGGCAGCTATGAAGGACCTGAGAGAGCAAAAGTCATCTTCCATGGCAAACAACCCGGTCAGGATAAAAGGTCGTGTCTGAATCAGATTCTCTTCTTAATGTAGAGAACATGGACCAAAACAGGCCTGTGTGGAGATCTATTCCTGGGTGCCTATGGTTGATATACCATTCTAACTTGTGAAAGTGTCACAGGAAGTAGGGGCAGCCTCAATCTCATGGGACCCTTGGAAGCAACAGTTAAGACAAAGTGGTTGCCAAGACAGGGACCTCATTCAGTTCAGGAAGGAAATGACCTCACCTCAGTTCCTTGGTGATGGAACTTTCTGAACTTTGGATCCAGGAAGCCAGGCACACAGAGCTAGTCCCAGTCCCCATCCCTGTGGTCTCACTTATTTGAATTTACCAAGGACAGTCAGTCTTTCTTGGTACCTTCAGACGTGAGAAGAACAAATGCCAGGAAAGCTCGGAAGTGTTGCTTTTCTTGAGAAAGCAGTTAGTGGCTCACCGTTGGCTCCTGAGAAGTTCACAGAGTTTGCCAAGGAGACCAGATCTGAGACAGGACAGGCTATTTTGGGGGAACATATTATGGCCTACAACTCAGAGGACACTCCGGATAGTCAAAGACCTACTTGGGGGAAGAAGGTGCCTTTGTGGGTGTGGTTGTGGGTTTGTGGTTTTGTCTCATTTTCTGAGAATAGGTAGGAAAGTCAGTTTGTTTCGTTGGAAGTGGACTGTTTCTAGTAAGTCGTTTAACATGGCGAGTGTTTCTCTGTCTGTGTATCTCACTGTGTCCGTGGTTGTAGACATTAGAAAAGAGAATTCATGAATGGATGTGTCTTGTCTAGTAGAAAGCTTCTCAGCATTCATATTGCCCCATTTATGAATGGACTGTAGCTTGCCTTATTGATGTGCAACACCTGCTATCTTCCTAAGTTCCTGTTTTCTTCCTGAATTCCGGCCAATCTCAAGAATAGGCCTATGGTTCTGTGTCCAAGATATTTACAACCTCAAAGCTCTGTGACATAACAATGTACTGGATAGCTGTAGGGAATGGGGAGCATCTCAGAAAACTCAGATATCAGTGTGACCAGGAAAGTCTCAGTGGAGAAACCCTGCTTTGGGCCTTTTGCTTACCAATTGTTCTGTTGCCCTGAATGTCAGGAAGGTCTTTGCCTCTGGCCACCCCTTTTTGAAGCCTGAAGAAAACAGTTTTCAAATGGAAATGATTGGGCATACCTGTGGCTCTTTTCTTAAGTGCTTTGAAAAGGGATGTGTCTGAACCAGCCCCCTGGCCCTGTGTGTGGCTGTGACTTAGATTCTCAGCACCTGATGGATCTAAAGAAAGTTCCCATGTTTGCATCCAAATGAAAAATGGCCAAAAGAGCAGTCATTGGGATGAAGTCTCTTGACTTCCTCTGTAAGGTTCCTGAACTCCATCAAGTGAAAATAGGGATCCTTTGGGTCAAATGAGTTCTTCAAAACCTGCAGAGGCTAGCCCATAGGTGTTTGGTTTTATCATGACTAAAATTCACATAAAGAATCTAAACCCCACAGTCAGTAGGCCTCAAATTGGAGAATTGGAGCGGTATTAATGGCAGGCCTATTTGATCACTCCTGGTTCACAGGATGGGTGTCCAGGCCACCTTGACTTTAGGCAAATGAGGGTCAAAGGAGCTTATTTTGGACACTGTCTTGGTCTGCGCCCCTCATTTAAACATCCAGCCAAATTATGATGAGTGTCAATATGGAAGAAGATGAGGGCCATATGGGAGTGTTCTTGTTTTAATTGTGGTAATTTGTGTGGTAGTTGGAAGAGATGACTGGGATCACCTGGGCTTGAACTCTGGTGTGATTCCCCTTAAAGAATGAGTTCTGGATCTGACCTCAGAGAAGTATTGCCGTGAATTCTCTTGGGATTTTACTAGGCCACGCGTGAGAATCGCCTTTGGAAACTGAGATCTAGGCCCAGGATGGCTTTCCACGGAGCTCGGGGATTCTGAGCCAGGATATCACATGATTTACTTCTTGAAGACTTGGCAGCCCTAGTTGAGAGTCCAAACACATATGGACCTCACATTGTAGACCACAATGTGTCTGGATTCATGTGACCTTTTTGCCAGTCTTTTGGAAGGCTTTTCTGTGAGTGTTCTCCAGAGCTTTCATTGAAATGAGCTTCCTCACCATTTAATGGTTCCTGAATTAATTGAAACCCACAGTGCCTCTAACTTCATTTTTGAAATATGACCAGATTAATACCATGAAATTTCTGAAATTCCCATGACCAGGTGGCACTGGATAAACTTTGGATTTCCTGTTGCTGATCATGAGTGTACCAAAGAGTGCCTTGATTGACTGGGTTTCGTGAAAATGGTGTAGAACAGAGATGCCAGTAATTTGGAGCCTGCTGAGTAGTGGGCATAGAGAAGTGGACTGTAGGTGTGTAAATAAATATTTTTGGTAGGACCACCTGGATCTTCCATTGGCTTTGAAAGACTTGCGACTGACATGGTGCAGGCAGCAGACCTTTATATGTAAAGGCATCTTGTCATATGGAGAGGTTTCAGGGCAATGTTCAGAATCAGGATGCTATAGTCAAGGGGAAAGCTATGTAGGATAGAAGCCTGGTTCGTACATTCTCTTCGCGACCCTGACCAACCACACATGAAAGAACTCCTCCAGCATTTTTATCCCAGTTGAACTCCTTGTATTTCGTGAAGCAAGTACCAAACTCCCAGTGCAGCAGTAAGAAACACCCTGGAAAGTGGAGGATCACCAAATGGCTTCACAGTCCACATGGGAGACACTTCAGCCCAGTGGCCTCAGTTTACCTACAAAGAGAGAATTCAGCACTGCTGCCTCATGATCATTGGAAAATAAGAAACCATGTTCTCCAGGTAACATAGATGCAGACCCAGATTTCATGGTGTCACTACAAACGAAGCTAAATCTCCTGACAATTACATATATTTCTTGTTCCCAACCTCAGAGGAAGTTGCTCAAGAAGTCTTTAGGCCAGCACAGCTCCATGTTTCTGGATTGTTTACCCTATCCCTTACTTTTGGAAACTGTTCTACCACCTCCAGTGTTGTGAACTCCTGAGCATTTTCCATTCCACATAAATTCACAGATTTTCTAACTCCTCTCCTCTAATTGTGTCTTACTTTTAGCGATGGTTATGTCAAGGCATTGTTCTGAATGAGAGAGGGAAGATTTATGTGTATCACATTTTTGCATACACATTAGATTAATTTTCCTTTTTTCCATTTGAAATACTGAATCCCTGACACTAACCCATACCCTACTAGACTCTGACTACTAATCCTAACATCATGGAGAGAAAGAAACCTAACCGAATAGAAATACAGGCCTTTCATAGGAAGCATGGTGTATACTTCTATTTGCCTTCTGCATTATCAAGAGTATGTGTTTTAAATCTAGTCAACTTTTCATTGTAATATTTCTCCATGATTTTTTAAAATTATCACATATATAAATTCCTGTCTCCCTTTCTCTGTATCCTATTCAGCACATGTATTTTTTTATGCATATATATAATATCCTACCTGGTATCACACGGACATTCTTTTGAGCTCCCTGACTTTGGAATATAAAATTGTGAGAACAGATGACTCTCCCTAAATAATGATGGAACTGAAAATTCAACCTATGGGTGAGCTTCCTAGTGAAAAACACTATACATAAATCCATGTTCAGTAAAATGAATATTTTTGGATATGTGGATGAATTATATTTCATGATGAATTTCGATTGGCATATATATTGCTAAATATTAATGTGTGTGTGTGTGTGTGTGCATGTGTGCATGTGTGTGTGTGTGTGTGTGTGTGTTTGTGTATTTTTTTTAAATCTGGAAGAAATATATATGTGTATATATATATATATATATATATATATATATTTTTTTTTTTTTTTCTCCAGATTTTAAAAAAAATATGAAAAATATGTGTCTTATTATACACTCCCTAAATTCATTTATATTCATGTATGTGGGTTCAAAATCCAATCTTTACAAGATTATTTTCAGCAATATTTATATTCCTGTAATACATATTTGTTTCCTACTACTGAAAACTAAGTTCAGTAGGTGGTGCATACAAATCCTAATATTTCTACAGTACCTGACCCAGTTTAACATCAATGCAAGTAGATTGCTATGGGACATGATGTGTATTTTGAAGTTCATTTTTATTCAACACTGGTATATTACTATTTTATCTGTTTATGGACATCATAGGATATATTTTTTCATCCACAACTTCACAAAATTATAGGCATTTGGTTCACATTCATTTACTTACTACTTAAGAACACATGTATTCCTCCATGTTTCTTTACTGGTCTTTTCACTAGACTTCTTTCTAAACACATTATTTTTGATTCCATAATCATTTTTGAAGCAATACTCACCCTTCACGATAAACCGTAACCCTAATATTACCATTACATATATAACTGGTTGGAATGATTGTATATATATCAATATAAGATTTCCAATATATTTTCAGATGCAAACTCAATCCATTATTTAAAGTTGGAACTAGTTATCACAATATGGTCTATTCATGCAACATCTCAATAATAATCAACACAAGGAACACCTATTTGTATCACCAGTACTAATTTATAAGTTTCCAGAATATTACTCCCCATAATGGTGGAAGAAATACTCATGTCACCTTATCTACATATACAATTTATCACGGTAGTATTCTGGACACAAAATGCAAAGGTCACACATATGATTGTACCAAAGCCTAAATGGAAAGTGACCATGGATTACTAAAAACATCCATGTCCAGGGTGCCTAATGCTCTCAAATGTCAATCCTATTGATTATTACATATTTGTTTCTTCCTAAGATTATATATTCAACCTCAAGCCTGTTGAAAATGTCTAATCCTATCACTCACTTTATACTTTGCCTGATTTCCTAATCTTTCTATTGATATCTGCTTTCCTACATATTTTTCCCAGTTCATCATTGTGACTGTCTCTTCACATGTGCTGACATTTACATTCACTCTGTAACTGAAACCCTATTGCTAAAGAACTTTTGGTGCAACTCCTAGAGTCACTCTTCTTCCTAAACCTACTGACTATCTTCCTAATCCTACAGACTATCCCTTTTTGACTGGATGTTCTCTTCTACATTCAATCATCCGAGGTACACGGTCCTATGCCATTGTATATCGATTTATCTGAGACCTCGGTGCAGAACATAATTCAAGCTAAGTATACCAATCAAGGGTTCTGTTGCCCTGAATGTCAGGAAGGTCTTTGCCTCAGGCCACCCCTTTGTGAAGCCTGAAGAAAAAAATTTTCAAATGGAAATAAATGGACATCACCTGTGGCTCTTTGCTTAATTGCTTTGGAAAGGGATTTGTCTGAATCTGCCTCTTGGCCCTGTGTGAGGCTGTGGCTTAGATTCTCAGCACCTAATGGATCTAAAGAAAGATCCCATGTGTGCATTCAAAACCAAAATGGCAAAAAGAGCAGTCATTGTGGATGAAGATTCTTGCCTTTCTCTGTTAGGTTCCTGACCCCCTTCAAGTGAGAATAGGGATCCTCTTTGTCAAATGAATTCTTCAATGCTCTGCAGATATGCTTGGGTTTTCTCATGACTCCAAATCACATAAAAAATCTATACCTGACATTCAGTAAGCCTCAAATTATAGAAACAGAGCGGAATTAATGGAAGGCCTTTTTGATCACTCCTGGTTCACAGGAAGGGTGTCCAGGCCACCCTGACTTTAGGGAAATTAGAGGCAAGGGAGCTTATTCTGGAAACTGTGTTTGGTTGTGACCCTCATGAAAACTTCCATCCAGAACTTTTGATGAGGGTCTTTATGGACGAAGATGAGGGCCCTGTGGGAGTTTTTTTGTTCTAATTGTGGTCATTTGTGTGGGGGTTGGAAGAGATGACTTGGTCCACCTGGGCTTGAACTCTGGTGTGATTTCCCTTAGAGCCTGAGTTCTGGAACGTACCTCATAGAAGTATTGAAATGAATTGTGTTGGTTTTTAGGAGGCCACGCATGAATGTCACCCTTTGAAACTGAGATCTAGGCCCAAGGTGGCTTTCCACAGAGCAATGGGAATCTCAGCCAGGAAATCACATGATTTAATTCTGAAAGACTTTGCAGAAATTGTTGGCCCTCGGAAGCAAGAAGGAGTGGCCATACTCATATCGATTAAAATCAACTTAAAACCTAAGTAAATCAAAAGTGATAAAGAAGGACACTATATACTGTTAAAAGGCACCATTAACCAACAAGACATAACAATTATCAATTTGTATGCATCAAACAATGGTGGTGCAAAGTCATAAAACAAACTCTCCTCAACTTCAAGAGTCATATAGGCTATAACACAATAATTACGGGTGACTTCAGCACACAACTCTCGCCATTGGACAGATCCTCTAGAGAAAATCTGAATTAAGAAACTATAGAACTTAATAGAACAATCAATAACCTAGACTTAACCAACATATATAGAATATATCAAACATCATAAAGTGGATACGTGTTCTTCTCAGCAGCACATTGGTCCTACTCAAATATAGACCATATATTATGCCATATGGAAACTCTTAGTAAATATAAAAGTATGGAGATAATACCATGCACCATATCTGATCATAATGGAATGAAACTTGAAATTAATGATTGAAGAAGGAAGGAAAAATTCTACATCACATGGAAAATGAACAATATGTTACTGAATGATCAATGGGTTACAGAAGACATAAAGGAGGAGATAAAAAATTTCTTAGAGACAAATGACAATACAGACAAAACATACCGGATTCTATGGAAAACAATGAAAGCAGTTTTAAGAGGGAAATTCATTTCTTGGAATTCTTTCCTCAAAAAAAAAAGAAAAAAACATCAAATAAATGATCTCACACTACATCTCAAAAACCTAGAAAAAAAAAGCAAAACAACAAATGTAATAGAAGACAAGAAATAATTAAAATTAGAGGAGAAATCAACAAAATTGAAACAAAAAAATTGAAAAAATAAAAGTTGGTTCTTTGAAAATAAATTAAATCGACAGGGCCTTTGCCATGCTAATGAAGAGAAGTAGAGAGAGAACTCAAATTACTAACATATGGGATAAAAAAGGCAACATCACAACAGACACTACAGAAATTCAGATGATAATTAGAAAGTATTTTGAAACCCCATATTCCAATAAAACAGAAGATAATGAAGATATTGATAAATTTCTTATGTCATATAATCTGCCAAGTTTGAGTCCGGAAGACTCACACAATTTAAATAGACCAATAACAAAGGAAGAAATAGAAGAAACCTTCAAAAGACTACCAACCAAAAAAAGCCCTGGACCAGATGGTTATACAGCAGAGTTCTACAAAACTTTCAAAGATGAATTAATACCAATACTTTTCAAGCTATTTCAAAAAACAGAAAAAGAAGGAGTTCTTCCAAATTCATTCTATGAGGCCAACATCACCCTGATCCCAAAACCAGACAAAGACACTTCAAAGAAAGAAAACTACAGACCAATATCTCTAATAAACTTGGATGCAAAAATTCTCAATAAAATCCTGGCAAATAAAAAACAAAAGCATATAAAAAAATTGTGCTTCATGATCAAGAGGGATTCATCCCAGGGATGCAAGGCTGGTTCAATATACGGAAAACAATAAATGTAATCCATCACATCAATAGACTTAAAGAGAAGAACCATATGATCATCTCGATAGATGCAAAAAAAGCATTCTACAAAGCACAGCATCCCTTTTTCTTTAAAACTCTATAAAACACTAGGAATAACAGGAACTTACCTCAACATGGTAATAGCTATATATGCTAAACCTCAGGCTAGCATCATCCTAAATGGAGAAAAACTGAAGGCATTCCCTCTAAAATTTGCAACAAGACAGGGATGCCCTCTATCACCACTTCTATTTAATTTAGTTCTTGAAATACTATCCAGAGCAATGATACAGACAAAGGAAATTAAACGCATAAAAATAGGAAAAGAAGAACTTAAATTATCGCTATTTGTGGATGACATGATAATATATTTAACAGACCCAAAAGGGTCTACAAAGAAACTGCTAGAGTTAATAAATGAATTCAGCAAATTGGCAGGATATAAAATCAACACGCATAAATCAAAGGCATTCCTGTATATCAGCAACAAAACTTCTGAAATTTAAATGAGGAAAACCACTCCATTTACAGTATACTCAAAGAAAATAAAAAACTTGGGAATTAACCTAACCAAAGAGGTGAAAGATTTATACAATGAAAACTACAGAACCCTAAAGAGAGAGATAGAAGAAGATGTTAGAGGATGGAAAAATATGCCCTGTACATGGATAGGCAGAAATAACATCATCAAAATGGCGATATTACCCAAAGTTCTCTACAGGTTTAATGCAATGCCAATCAAAAACCCAATGGCATTTCTTGTAGAAATAGATAAAGTAATCATGAATTTCATATGGAACAACAAAAGACCCAGAATAGCGAAAGCAATTCTAAGCAGGAAGTGTGAATCCAGAGTTCAAACTGTACTACAAAGCAATAGTAACAAAAACAGTGTGGTACTGGTATCAAAACAGGCAGATGGACCAATGGTACAGAATAGAGGACACAGAGACATATCCACAAAATTACAACTTTCTTATATTTGAAAAGGGGCCTAAAAGCATGCAATGTAAGAAGGATAGCATCTTCAACAAATGGTGCAGGAACAATTGGAAATTCATATGCAACAAAATGAAACGGAATCCCTTTCTCTTACAATGCATAAAAGTTAACTCAAAATGGATCAAGGAGCCAGATCTAAAATCAGAGACACTGCCACGATGTACATACTGTGGGATTGGGCTCCCAATTCCTTAATAGGACACCCATAGCCCAAGAGTTCATAAAAAGAATAAACAAATGGGACTTACTTAATCTAAAAAAGTTTTTTCTCAGCAAGAGAAACAATAAGAGAGTTAAATAGAGAGCCTACATCCTGGGAACAAATTTTTACCCCTTACACTTCAGATAGAGCCCTAATATCTAGAATATACAAAGAACTCAAAACAATTAAACAATGAGATAACAAATAACCCAATCAACAATGGGCCAAGGATCTTAACAGACACTTCACAGAGGAGGACATACAATCAATCAACAAGTACATGAAAAAATGCTCACCATCTGTAGCAGTCAGAGAAATGCAATCAAAACCACCCTAAGATACCATCTCACTCCAGTAAGATTGGCAGCCATTATGAAGTCGAACAACAATAAGTGTTGGTGAGGATGTGGGGTAAAGGGTACACTGCTTGTGGGCCTGCAAATTGGAGAGTCCAATATGGAAAGCAGTATAGAGATTCCTGGGAAAGCTGGGAATGGAACCACCATTTGACCGAGATATCGCCCTTCTCAGACTCTTCCCTGAGGATCTTAATAGAGAGCAGTATAAGGATACTGCCACATCGATGATCATAGCGGCACAATTCACAATAACTAGACTGTGGAACCAAACTAGATGCCCTTCAATAGACGAATGGATAATAAAAATGTGGCATCTATACACAATGGAGTATTACACAGCACTGAAAATGACAAAATCATAGAATTTGCAGGGAAATGAATGGCATTAGAATAGATTATGCTAAGCGAAGCTATCCAATCCTTAAAAAACAAATGCCAAATGTTTCCTTTTATATAGAGAGAGCAAATAAGAACAGAACAGGGAGGAAGAACATGAGAAAAATATTAAAACTAAACAGAGATGAGTGGGGGGAGAGAAAGGGAGAGAGAAGGAAAATTATATGGAAATGGTAGGAGACTACTCAATGTTACACAAAATTACATATAAGAGGTTGTGAGGCTAAAGAGGGGAAAACAAGGGAGAGAATTAAACAACAGCAGATGAGGTAGAGAGGGAAGATGGGAGGGGAGGGGGAATAGTAGGGGATAGGAAAGGTAGCAGAATTCAACAATAACTAGTATGCTATTATGTAAAAACGTGAGTGTGTAACTGATGTGATTGTGCGATTTGTATTTGGGGTAAAAATGGGAGTTCATAACCCAATTAAGTCAAATGTATGAAAGATGATATATCATGAGCTTTATAATGTTTTGAACAACCAAAAAAAAAGAATTGAATTTCCAATATTTGAGTCATATAACAACTTTATTTTTTAATAAAATTGTCTTTTATTTGTTATCTTACTTGCTGGTATCTGCCTTTCAGTTTTAAAAAACTGTGTGCTTTAGCCATTCATCCATGTAGTATGTAACAGAAAATTTTGAGTGTCTCCATATAACCAGATTGGCAAGGCATCAAGGTTTCCTTCACAAACAAGGTGAAGGCTTTGCCATTAGAAATTTAATATTCTGCAAAACAATTTTTTTTAACTTTCCAATTAAATTTCCAAAAAAATTTAGAAAAAAAAAGAATCTAAACCCCACAGTAAGAATGCCTCAAAGTGGAGAAGTGGAGCATTTACGGCAGGCCTATTTGATCACTGCTGGTTCACAGGAAGCGTGTCCAATCAACCCTGATGTTAGGCAAATGAGGGGCAAGGGAGCTTATTTTGGGCACTGGTTTGGTGTGCCCCTCATGGAAAACTCCATCCAGAGGTTATGATGTGTGTTTATATGGAAGAAGATGAGGGCCATGTGGGAGTGTTTTGGTTTTAATTGTGGTCATTTGTGTGGTAGTTCTAAGAGATGACTGGGTCCACCTGGGCTTGAACTGGTGTGATTCCCCTTAGAGAATGAGATTTGGAACTGACTTCAGAGAAGTATTGCCATGAATGTTGTTGGGATTTCAGGAGGCCACGCATGAGAGTCGCCCTTGGAAACTGAGATCTTGGCCCAGAGAGGCTTTCCAGAGAGCACTGGGAATCTCAGCTAGGATATCACAGGTTTTATTCTGAAAGACCTGGCAGCCATCGTTGAGAGTCAAAACACACATGGACCTCACATTGGAGACCTCAATGGGCCTGGCTTCATGTGACAATTTGGCCACTCTTTGGGAAGCCTTGCCTGTGAGAGATCTCCAGATCCTTCATTAAAATGAGCTTCCTCAACATTTAATGGATCCTGAATGAATTGAAACCCACAGTACCAACAACTTCATCTGTGAAAAATAGTTAGATAAATACCATGAATTTTTAGAAATTCTCATGACCAGGTGGCACTGGATGAGAGAGGGAAGATTGTTTTGTAGCACATATTTGCATACACATTGGATTCATTTTCCAATTTTCTGTTTGAAATACTGAATCCCTGACACTAACCCATACCCTTCTAAACTCTGACTACTAATCCTAATATAATGGAGAAAAATAACCCAAACAGAATAGAAATACAAGCATTTCAGAAGAAGCATGGTGTACAGTTGGAATTACCTTTTGCATGATATAAGGTAGGAGTTATAAATCTAGTCAATTATTTGTTGAAATAATTTTCCATGTGTTTCTAAAGTTAAGAAAAATGTGAATTCCTGTCTCCCTTTCTCTGTAGCCTATTAAGCAAATGTATTTTTATATGCACAAATAGAATCCTACCTGGTTTCACATATATATTCTTGTGAGGTGGCTGACTTGGCAGATACAAATTGTGAGAAGAGATCACTCCTCCTAAACGCTGTTTTAACTGATACATGTTCTTCTCAGCAGCACATTGGTCCTACTCAAATATAGACCATATATTATGCCATATGGAAACTCTTAGTAAATATAAAAGTATGGAGATAATACCATGCACCATATCTGATCATAATGGAATGAAACTTGAAATTAATGATTGAAGAAGGAAGGAAAAATTCTACATCACATGGAAAATGAACAATATGTAACTGAATAATCAATGGGTTACAGAAGACATAAAGGAGGAGATAAAAAATCTCTTAGATACAAATGACAATACAGACACAACATACCGGATTCTGTGGGAAACAATGAAAGCAGTTTTAAGAGGGAAATTCATTTCTTGGAATTCTTTCCTCAAAAAAAAAAAAAAAACAACAAATAAATGATCTCACACTACATCTCAAAAACCTAGAAAAAAAGTTCAAAACAACAAATGTAGTAGAAGACAAGAAATAATTAAAATTAGAGGAGAAATCAACAAAATTGAAACAAAAAAATTGAACAAATAAAAGTTGGTTCTTTGAAAATAAATTATATCGACAGGCCCTTAGCCATGCTAATGAAGAGAAGCAGAGAGAGAACTCAAATTACTAACATATGGGATAAAAAAGGCAATTTCACAACAGACACTACAGAAATACAGAAGATAATTTGAAAGTATTTTGAAACCCTATATTCCAATAAAACAGAAGATAATGAAGATATAGATAAATTTCTTATGTCATATGATCTGCCCATATTGAGTCCGGAAGACACACAAAATTTAAATAGACCAATAACAAAGGAAGAGATAGAAGAAACCTTCAAAAGACTACCTACCAAAAAAAAAACCCTGGACCAGATGGTTATACAGCAGAGTTCTACAAAACGTTCAAAGATGAATTAATACCAATACTTTTCAAGCTATTTCAAAAAACAGAAAAAGAAGGAGTTCTTCCAAATTCATTCTATGAGGCCAACATCACCCTGATCCCAAAACCAGACAAAGACACTTCAAAGAAAGAAAACTACAGACCAATATCTCTAATAAACTTGAATGCAAAAATTCTCAATAAAATCCTGGCAAATCAAATACAAAAGCACATAAAAAAATTGTGCATCATGATCAAGACGGATTCATCCCAGGGATGCAAGGCTGGTTCAATATACGGAAATCAATAAATACTATTCACCACATCAATAGACTTAAAGAGAAGAACCATATGATCATCTCGATAGATGCAGAAAAAGCATTCTACAAAGTACAGAATCCCTTTATGTTTAAAACTCTATCAAAACTAGGAATAACAGGAACTTACATCAACATTGTAAAAGCTATATATGCTAAACCTCAGGCTAGCATCATCGTAAATGGAGAAAAACTGAAGGCATTCTCTTTAAAATCTGGAACAAGACAGGGATGCCATCTATCAACACTTCTATTCGATTTAGTTCTTGAAATACTAGCCAGAGCAATTAGACAGACAAAAGAAATTAAAGACTTAAAAATAGGAAAAGAAGAACTTAAATTATCGCTATTTGTGGATGACATGATAATATATTTAACAGACCCAAAAGGGTCTACAAAGAAACTGCTAGAGTTAGTAAATGAATTCAGCAAAGTGGCAGGATATAAAATCAACACGCATAAATCTAAGGCATTCCTGTATATCAGCAACAAAACTTCTGAAATTTAAATGAGGAAAACCACTCCTTTTACAGTATACTCAAAGAAAATAAAAAACTTGGGAATCAACCTAACCAAAGAGGTGAAAGATTTATGCAATGAAATCTACAGAACCCTAAAGAGAGAGATAGAAGAAGATGTTAGAGGATGGAAAAGTATGCCCTGTACATGGATAGGCAGAAATAACATCATCAAAATGGCGATATTACCGAAAGTTCTCTACAGGTTTAATGCGATGCCAATCAAAAACCCAATGGCATTTCTTGTAGAAATAGATAAAGTAATCATGAATTTCATATGGAAAAACAAAAGACCCAGAATAGCGAAAGCAATTCTAAGCAGGAAGTGTGAATCCAGAGTTCAAACTGTACTACAAAGCAATAGTAACAAAAACAGTGTGGTACTGGTATCAAAACAGGCAGATGGACCAATGGTACAGAATAGAGGACACAGAGACAAATCCACAAAATTACAACTTTCTTATATTTGAAAAAGGGCCTAAAAGCATGCAATGGAAGAAGGATAGCATATTCAACAAATGGTGCAGGGACAACTGGAAATCATATGCAACAAAATGAAACGGAATCCCTTTCTCTCACAATGCACAAAAGTTAACTCAAAATGCATCAAGGAGCCAGACATAAAATCAGAGACACTGCGTCTGATAGAAGAAAAAGTTGGCTACGATGTACATACTGTGGGGTTGGGCTCCAAATTCCTTAATAGGAAACCCATAGCCCATGAGTTAATAAAAAGAATAAACAAATGGGACTTACTTAATCTAAAGAGATATTTCTCAGCAAGAGAAAAAATAAGAGAGGTAAATAGAGATCCTACATCCTGGGAACAAATTTTTACCCCTTACACTTCAGATAGAGCCCTAATATCTAGAATATACAAAGAACTCAAAAAAATTAAACAATGTGATAACAAATAACCCAATCAACAAATGGGCCAAGGATCTTAACAGACACTTCACAGAGGAGGACATACAATCAATCAACAAGTATATGAAAAAATGCTCACCATCTCTAGCAGTCAGAGAAATGCAATCAAAACCACCCTAAGATACCATCTCACTCCAGTAAGATTGGCAGCCATTATGACGTCGAACAACAATAAGTGTTGGTGAGGATGTGGGGTAAAGGGTACACTTGTACACTGCTTGTGGGACTGCAAATTGGTGAGTACAATATGGAAAGCAGTATGGAGATTCCTGGGAAAGCTGGGAATGGAACCACCATTTGACCGAGATATCGCTCTTCTCAGACTCTTCCCTGAGGATGTTAATAGAGAGCAGTATAAGGATACTGCCACTTCGATGATCATAGCGGCACAATTCACAATAGCTAGACTTTGGAACCAACCTAGATGCCCTTCAATAGACGAATGGAAAATAAAAATGTGGCATCTATACACAATGGAGTATTACACAGCACTGAAAAATGACAAAATCATAGAATTTGCAGGGAAATGAATGGCATTAGAATAGATAATGCTAAGCGAATCTATCCAATCCTTAAAAAACAAATGCCAAATGTTTCCTTTTATATAGAGAGAGCAAATAAGAACAGAACAGGGAGGAAGAACATGAGAAAAATATTAAAACTAAACAGAGATGAGTGGGGGGAGAGAAAGGGAGAGAGAAGGAAAAGCATATGGAAATGGTAGGAGACTACTCAATGTTACACAAAATTACATATAAGAGGTTGTGAGGCTAAAGAAGGGAAAACAAGGGAGAGAATTAAACAACAGCAGATGAGGTAGAGAGGGAAGATGGGAGGGGAGGGGGAATAGTAGGGGATAGGAAAGGTAGCAGAATAAAACAATAACTAGTATGCTATTATGTAAAAACGTGAGTGTGTTTCTGATGTGATTCTGCGATTTGTATTTGGGGTAAAAATGGGAGTTCATAACCCAATTGAGTCAAATGTATGAAAGATGATATATCATGAGTTTTATAATGTTTTGAACAACCAAAAATAAAAAGAATTGAATTTCCAATATTTGAGTCATTTAACAACTTTATTTTTTAATAAAATTGTCTTTTATTTTTTATCTTACTTGCTGGTATCTGCCTTTCAGTTTTAAAAAACTATGAGCTGTAGCCATTCATCCATGTAGTATGTAAAAGAAAATTTTGAGTGTCTCCATGTTACCAGATTGACAAGGCATCAAGGTTTCCTTCACAAACAAGGTGAAGGCTTTGCCATTAGGAATTTAACATTCTGCAAAACAATTTTTTTTAACTTTCCAATTAAATTTCCAAAAAAATTTAGAAAAAGAAGAATATAATCCCCACAGTATAAGGCCTCTAAGTGGAGAAGTGGAGCATTTACGGCAGGCCTATTTGATCACTTTTGGTTCACAGGAAGCATGTCCAATCCACCCTGATGTTAGGCAAATGAGGGGCAAGGGAGCTTATTTTGGGCACTGGTTTGGCTGTGCCACTCATGGAAAACTCCATCCACAGGTTATGATGTGTGTCTATATGGAAGAAGATGAGAACCATGTGGGAGTGTTTTGGTTTTAATTGTGGTCATTTGTGTGGTAGTTGGAAGAGATGACTGGGTCCACCTGGGCTTGAACTCTGATGTGATTCCCCTTAGAGAATGAGATTTGGAACTAACTTCAGAGAAGTATTGCCATGAATGTTGTTGAGATTTCAGGAGGCCACACATGAGAGTCGCCCTTGGAAACTGAGGTCTAGGCCCAGGGAGGCTTTCCAGAGAGCACTGGGAATCTCAGCTAGGATATCACAGGTTTTATTCTGAAAGATTTGGCAGCCATCGTTGAGAGTCAAAACACACATGACCTCACATTGTAGACCTCAATGGGCCTGGCTTCATGTGACATTTTGGCCACTCTTTGGGAAGCCTTGCCTGTGAGAGATCTCCAGATCCTTCATTAAAATGAGCTTCCTCAACATTTAATGGATCCTGAATGAATTGAAACCCACAGTACCAACAACTTCATCTGTGAAGAATAGTTAGATAAATACCATAAAATTTTAGAAATTCTCATGACCAGGTGGCACTGGAGAACCATTGGATGTCCTGTTGCTGATCATGAGTATACCAGACAGTGCCTTGATTGACTAGGTATCATGAAAATCGTGTTGAACAGAGATGCCAGTAAGTTGGAGCTTGCTGAGTAGTGGGCCTAGAGCAGTGGTGTGCAGGTGTGTGATAAAACATCTCTGGTGGGGCCATGTGGATCTGCCATTGACTTTCAAATGCCTTGAGACAGACACGGTGCAGCCAGCAGACCCTTCTATATAAAGGCATCTTGCTATATCTAGATTTTACACGGCAATGTTTAGAATCAGGTTGCTATGGTCAAGGGGCAAGCTTTGTGGGATAGAAGCCTAGTTGGTGCATTCTCATGCAGACACTGACCTACCACACGTGACAGAACTCCCTCCAGCACTGTGTCCCACTTGAACTCCTTGTATTTCGTGAAGCAAATACCAAACTCCCAGTGCAGCAGCAAGAAACAAAACGAAAAGTCGAGGATGACCAAATGGCTTCACAGTCCACATGGGGAGACACTTAGCCCCAGTGGCCACAATTTAGCTACAAAGAGAGAATTTAGCACTGCTGCCTCATGTTCATTGGAAAATAAGAAACCATGTCCTCCTGGTCACATAGATGCAAACTAGCTTTGATGGTTTCACTACATCGGAAGTTAAAGCTCCTGAAAACAACATATATTTCAAGTGCCCAAGCTGAGAGGCAATTTCTCAAGAAGTGTTTAGGGCAGCAGATCTCCATGTTTGTGGAGTGTTTACCATGTCACTTACTTTTGGAAACTGCTCTATCAACTCCAAGGTTGTGAACTCCTGAGCATTTTCCATTCTAAATATATATTCACATATTTTCTAACTCTTCTCCTCTAATTCTGACTTACTTGGGGCGAAGGGAATGTCAAGTCATTGTTCTGGATGAGAGAGAGAAGATTTTGTTTAGCACATATTTGCATAAACATTGGATTCATTTTACAATTTTCTGTTTGAAATACTGAATCCCTGACACTAACCCATACCCTACTAAACTCTGACTACTAATCCTAATATAATGGAGAAAAATAACCCAAACAGAATAGAAATACAAGCATTTCAGAGGAAGCATGGTGTATAGTTGGACTTACCTTTTGCATGATATAAGGTAGGAGTTATAAATCTAGTCAATTATTTGTTGAAATAATTCTCCATGTGTTTTTAAAGTTAAGAAATATGTGAATTCCTGTCTCCCTTTCTCTGTAGCCTATTAAGCAAATGTATTTTTAAATGCACAAATAGAATCCTACGTGGTTTCACATGTACATTCTTGTGAGGTGGCTGACTTGGCAGATACAAATTGTGAGAAGAGATCACTCCTCCTAAACGCTGTTTTAACTGGAAATTCAACCCATGGGTGAGCTTCCTAGATGAACAACACTATACACATATTCATGTTCAGTAAAATGAATATTTTGGGATATGCGGATGAGTTATTTTTCATGATGAATTTCAATTGGCATATATATTGCTACAGTATAATGTGTGTGTTTGTGTGTCTATATATACATTATATATATATATAGACACACAAACACACACATTTTACTGTATATAATATATATATAATATATATATATATATTATATATATAATATATATATATATTCTCCAGATTTACCAAAATATGAAATATATGTGTCTTCTAATACACCGCCTGAATTCATTCATATTCATATATGTGGATTTATAATCACCTTTTAACAAGTTTATTCTCAGAAATATACATCCACTGAAATACATATTTGTTTCCTAGTACTGAAAACTAACTTCAGGGAAGGGTGCTTACAAATCGTAATATTTCTACAGTAACTGACCAAGTTTAACATCAATGCAAGTAGATTCCTATTGGATGTGATGTGTTTATTAAAGTTCATTTTTATTCAAACCTGGTACGTTATTATTTCTTCAGTTTATAGACATCATAAAATATATCCTTTCATTCACAAATTCACAAATTTATAAACATTTGGTTCACTTTCAATCATTTCCTCCTTCAGAACACTTATATTTCTCCATGTTTCTTGACTCGTCTTTTCACTAGACTTCTTTCTAAACACATTATTTTCGATTCCATAATCATTTTTGAAGCAAAACTCATTCACTATTCATGATAAACGGTAACCCAAAGATAACCATTAGATATGTAAGTGGTTGGAATGAATGTATGTATATCAATAAATGATTTCTTCTATTTTTTCAGATATCAATATAATCCATTATTTAAATTTGGAACCAGTCATATAATTTATTCACATTATGGTCTATTAATGCATCATCTCTGTATTCATGAACACAGGGTAAGCCTATTAGTATCCCCAGTACTAATTTATATCTTTTCAAAATATTTCCCCCAGAAATGGTGGAAGAAATACTCATGTCACCTGATCTTCATATACATATTATCACAGTAATATTTTGGACACAAAATGCGAAGTTCACCCTTATGATTGTACCAAAGCCTCAATGGAATGTGAACATGGATTACTAAATATATCCATGTCCAGGTTGCCTAATGCTCTCAAATGTCAATCTTATTGGTGACTACAAATTTGTTTCTTCTTAAGATTATGTATTCAACCTCAACCCTGTTGAAAATCTCTAATCCTATCATGTTATACTTTGCCAGATTTCCTAATGTCTCTATTGATCTCTGCTTTCCTACATATTTTCCCCAGTTCATCATTGTGCCTGACTCTTCACATATGGTGTCATTTATATTCACTCTCTAACCAAAACCCTATTGCTAAAGAACATTTGGTCCAAATCCTAGACTCACTCTTCCTCCTAAACCTACTGACTATCTTCCTAATCCTACACACAATCCCTTTTTGACTGGATGTTCTCTTCTACATTTAATCATCTGAGGTACAGGGTCTTATGCCATTGTATATCAATTTAACTGAGACCTCGGTGCAAAACATAACTCAAGCTAAGGATCCCAATCAAGGGTCCAAATCCTTCTGGGCTTCAATTATTACCTAGATTTCTGTTTTCATACTTATGTTTTTCCTCTATATTCTTATAAATATCGCTGGTTCCCAATACAATTATTCATCCAGCAGAATGATTTCCAACCCAAATCGAACATGCTATTAACCCTGACCATACAATATTCCCTCAATCTCACTTTACAGAAGAGCAGGGACAAAGTTGGTATTACAATACAGGAAGTTAGGAGATCTTCCAACTCCTGAGTACCTCAAAATCCATGCAGAAATGATCCCTGGAGAAGATGCAGGCAGCTATGAAGGACCTGAGAGAACCAAAGTCATATTCCATGGCAAAAAACATGGTCAGGATGAAAAGATGTGTCTGAGTCAGCCTCTCTATTCTTTATGTAGGGAAGATGGACCAAACCAGGCCTGTGTGGAGAGCTGTTCCCAGGTGACTATGGTTTCTATACCATTCTAACATGAGAAAGTATCACAGGAAGTAGGGCAGCCTCCATGTCAGGAGACAATAGGAAGAAACTGTTAGGACAAAGTGGTGGCCAAGACAGTGACCTCATTCATTTTCTGAAGGTAGTGACCTCACCTCACTTCCTTGGTGATGGAGCTCTCTGAATTTTGTGATCCAGGAAGCAAGGCACCCTGAGCCAGTCCCAGTCCCAGTCGCAGTGGGCTCATTTCTTTGGATTTTCCAGGAACAGTCAGTCTTTCTTGGTACCTACTGATGTAATGGTTGCCAAATACCAAGAAAGCTCTGAAGAGGGGTCTTTCCAGAGAGGATAGGAATTGGCTCACCACTGCGTCCTTACAACTTCACAGATTTGACCAAGGAGACCAGATCTGAGACAGAAAGGCCATTTCTGGGGAACATTGTATGTCCTACCAGTCAGAGGAAATTCCAGATAGTCACAGACCTACTTGGAAGAAGGAGGTGCATTAGTGGGTGTTGGTTTGTGTTTGTGGTTTTTTCACATGATCTGAGAATAGGTAAAAAAGGAGGTTTGTTTGGTTTGGAGTGGACTGTTTCTAGTAAGTCATTTGACAAGGAGACTGTTTCTGTGTCTGTGTATCCCATTGTGTTTTTCTTTGTCGATATTAGAAAAGAAAATAGCTCATTGGGTGTGTCCTGTCTAGTAGAAAACTTCCCAGTGTGCATCCTTCCCAATTAATGAATGGACTGAGGCTTGCTCATCCATGGGCAACACCTGCTATCTACCTAAGTTCTCATTTTTTTCCTGAATTCTGGCCACTCTCAAGATTAGTATCATGTATTTTTGTACAAGATACGTACCACCTCCAAGCTCTGTGACATGGCCATGTACTGGATAGCTGAAGAGAATGGCGAGCATCTCAGAAAACTCACATATCAGAGTAACCAGGAAAGTCTCCTAGGAGAAACCCTGCTTGGGGGCTTTTGATTACCTATTGTTCTGTTGCTCTGAATGTCAGAAAGGTCTTTGCCTCAGGCCAAACCTTAGTGAAGCCTGAAGAAAAGAGTTTTCAAATGGAAATGAATGGGAATCACCTGTGGCTTTTTACTTTATTGCTTTGGAAAGGGATTTGTCTGAATCAGCCTCTTGGCCCTGTGTGAGCCTGTGGTTTAGATTTTCAGCACCTGATGGGTCTAGAGAAAGATCCCATGTGGGCATTCAAAACCAAAATGGAAAAAAGATCAGTCATTTTGTATGAAGCCTCTCGCCTTCCTCTGTAATATTTCTGACCTCCATCAAGTGAGAATAGGGATCATTTGTGTCAAATGAGTTCGTCAAAGCCCTGCAGAGGCTGGACAATAGGTGCTTGCGTTTTCTCATGACTCCAATTCAGACAAAGAATCTATACCCCACAGTCAGTAGGCCTCAAATTTGAGAAGTGGAGCAGTATTAACAGCAGTCCTATATGATCACTTCTGTTTCACAGGAATGTTGTCCAGGCCACCCTGACTTTAGGCAAATGAGGGGCAAGGGAGATTATTTTTGACACTGTCTTGGGCTGTGCCCCTCATGGAAACCTCCAGCTAGAGTTTATGATTAGTGTCTATATAAAAGAAGAAGAGGGCCCTGTGGGAGTGTTTTGGTTTTAATTGTCATCATTTGTGTGGCAATTGGAAGAGATGCCTGGGTCCACCTGGGCTTGAACTCTGTTGTGATTCCCCTTAGAGACTGAGTTGTGGAACTGAACTCAGAGAAGTATTGCCATGAATTGTGTTGGGATTTTTGGAGGCCACGCATGAGATTCGCCATTGGAAACTGAGATCTAGGCCCAGGGTGACTTTCCACAGAGCACTGGGAATCTCAGCCAGGATATCACAAGATTTTATTTTGAAAGATTGTCAGCCATAGTTGAGAGTCAAAACACACATGGAATTCACACTGTAGACCTCAATGGGCCTGGCTTCATGTGACCTTTTGCCCACTCTTTGGGAAGCCTTGCCTGTGAAAGTTCTCCAGAGCTTTCATTGAAATGAGATTCCTCACCTTTTAATGGTTCCTGTATAAATTAAATCCCACAGTGCCTCCAACTTCATTATTGAAAAATATCTAGATAAATACCATGAATTTTTTGAAATTACTATGACCAGGTTGCACTGGAGAACCTCTGAATGTCCTGTTCCTGATCATGATTGTACCAGACAGTGCCTTGATTGACTGGGTTTCATGAAAAAAGTGTAGAACATAGATGCCAGAAAGTTGGAGCCTGCAGACTAGTGGGCCTAGAGAAGAGGAGTGTAGGTGTGTGAAAAAAACATTTGTGGTGGGGCCACGTGGATCTGCCATTGGCTTAGAAAGACTTGTGACTGACATGGTACAGCCAGCAGACCCTTCTATGTAAGGGCATCTTGTTATATGGAGAGGATTCCTGCCAAAGGTCAGAATCAGGTTGCTATTGTCAAGTTGAAAAGCTATGTGGGATTGAAGCCTCACTGGTGCATATTACTAACCCACCACACGTGAGAGTACATCCTCCAGCACTGTGTCCCAGTAGAACTCCTTGTATTTCGTGAAGCCAATACCAAACTCACAGTGCAGCAGTAAAAAACACCACGAAAGTGGATAATGACCAAATGGCTCTACAGACAACACAGTTAGATACTTTGACCCCAGTGGCCAAAGTTTACCTACAAAGAGAGAATTCAGCACTGCTGCCTCATGTTCACCAGAAAACAAAAAACCATGTCATCCAGGTCACATAGATGGAGACCCAGAAT
This sequence comes from Callospermophilus lateralis, assembly GCF_048772815.1. Taxonomy (NCBI): domain Eukaryota; kingdom Metazoa; phylum Chordata; class Mammalia; order Rodentia; family Sciuridae; genus Callospermophilus; species Callospermophilus lateralis. The sequence continues at coordinate 652,547 of NW_027514424.1, read as the reverse complement.
TGATGGTCTCACTAAAAAGGAAGCTAAAGCTCCTGACAACAATATATATTTTAACTGACCGACCTCAGAGGCAGTTTCTCAAAAAGTCATTGGGCCAGCAGAGCTCCATGTTTGTGGAGTGTTTACCCTCTCCCTTTTTGTAACCCGTTCTACCTCCTACAAGTTTGTGAACTCCTGAGCATTTTTCTTTCCACATATGTATTCACAGATTTTCTAACTTTTCTCCACTAATTGTGTCTTATTTGGGGCGAAGGTAATGTCAAAGCATTGTTCTGGATGAGAGTGGGAAGATTTTTGTGTAGCACATATTTGCATACACATTAGATTCATTTTCATATTTTCCATTTGAAATACTGAATCCCTGACACTAACCCATACCCTACTAGACTCTGACTACTAATACAAATATGATGGAGAAAAAGAAACTTAACAGAATAGAAATACAGGCCTTTCATAGGAGGCATGGTGTATACTTGGACTTGCCTTCGGCATTATCAACGGTATGTGTTATAAATATAGTCAACTTTTCATTGTAATACTTCTCCATGAGTTTTTAAAATTAACACATATGTAAATTTCTGTCTCCCTTTCTCTGTAGCCTATTCATCACATGTATTTTTTAATGCATCTTTAGAATTCTACCTGGTATCACATGTACGTTCTTGTGAGCTTGCTTATTTTGGAAGATACAAATTGTGAGAAGAGATCACTCCCTCTAAATACTGATGGAACTGGAAATTCAACCTATGGGTGAATTTCCTAGATGAACAATATTATGCATAAATAAATGTTCAGTAAAATGAATATTTTTGGATACGTGGATGATATCTATTTTATTATGATTTTCGAATGGCATATATATTGCTACATTTTAATGTCTGTGTATGTGAGTATATATCTATCTATCTATCTATCTATCTATATAGATATAGATATCTACTCTTTAGATTTTCCAAAATATGAAATATATGTGTCTTATTATACACTTTCTAAATTTACTCATGTGTGTGTATGTGGATTTATAATCAAATTTTCACAAAATAATTCTTAGAAATATTCATCCACCTTAAATACATATTTATTTCCTAGTACTGAAAACTAAATTCAGTGAATGGTGCATACAAATCGTAATATTTCCACAGTGACTGACCCAGTTTCACATCAATGCAAGTAGACACCTATGGGACCATGATATGTATTTTGAAGTTCATTTTATTCAACACTGATACATTACTATTTCTGCAGTTTATGGACATAATAGGATATATTCTTTCATCCACAATTTCACAAATTTATAGGCATTTAGTTCACTTTCAATCACTTCCTACTTCAGAACACATGTATTCCTCCATGTTTCTTGACTGTTCTTTTCATGAGATTCTTTCCAAACACATTATTTTTGATTTCCATAATCATTTTTGAAGCAAAACTCAGACACTCTTCATGAAAAACCATAATGCTAATATTACCATTAGATGTATAACTGGTTAGAATGAATTTATGTATATCAATATAAGATTTCCTATATATTTTCAGATATCAATTCAATCCATTATTTAAAGTTTGAACAAGTTATATTATTTATTCACAGTATGGTCTATTAAGGCATCATCTCTATATTCATAGACCGATGGTATACCTATTTGTATCCCAAATACTAATTTATAAGTCTTTAAAATATTGCTTTAAGAATATTGGAAGAAATACTCTAGCCACCTGATATACATATACATTTCATCACAGTAATATTCCTGACACAAAATGCAACGGACACACTTATGATTGTACCAAAGCCTATATTGAAAGTGAGCATGTATTACTAACAACATCCATGTCCTGATTAACTAATGATCTCAAATATCATTCCTATTGGTGAGTACATATTTTTTTCTTCCTAAGATTAAATATTGAAACTGAACCCTGTTAAAAATGTCTCATCCTATCACTCACTTTGTACTTTGCCTGATTTCCTAATGTCTCTATTGATATCTGATTTCCTACACATTTTCCATAGTTCATCACTGTGACTGACTCTTGAAATATGCTGACATTTACATTCACTCTCTAACAAAACCCCTATAATCTAAAGAACTTTTGGTCCAACTCCTAGACTCACTGAAATGGGTTCTTCAAAGCCCTGCAGAGGGTAGCCCATAGGTGCTTGGGTTTTCTCATGACCCCAATTCACATAAAGAATCTATGCCCCACAGAGAGTAGGCCTCAAATTGGAGAAGTAGAGCAGTATTAATGGAAGGCCTATTTGATCACACCTGATTCACAGGAAGGGTTTCCATGCAACCCTGAATTTAGGCAAATAAGGGGCAAATGAGCTTATTTTGGACACTGTCTTAGGCTGCGCCCCTCATGGAAACCTCCAGCAAGAGGTTATGATGAGAGTTTATATTGAAGAAGATGAGGGCCATGTGGGAGTGTTTTGGTTTAATTGTGGTCATTTGTGTGGTAGTTGGAAGAGATGACTGGGTCCACATGGGCTTGAACTCTGGAGTGATTCCCCTTAGAGACTGAGTTCTGGAAATGAACTCAGAGAAGTATTGACATGAATTGTGTTGGGATTTTAGGAGGCCACACATGAGAGTTGCCCTTGGAGACTGTGATCTAGGCCCAGGATAGCTTTCCAAAGAGCACTGGGAATCTCAGCCAGGATATCACATGACTTTATTCAGAAAGACGTGGCAGCCATTGTTGAGAGTCAAAACACACATGGACCTCAATTGTAGACCTCAATGGGCCTGGCTTAATGTGACCTTTTGGCCACTCTTTGGGAAGCCTTGCCTCTGAGAGTTCTCCTGAGCTTTAATTGAAATAATCTTCCTCACTATTTCATGGTTCCTGAATAAATTGAAAGCCACAGTGCCTCCAACTTCATCCTTGAAAATTGGCTATATAAATACCATGAATTTTTTAAATTCCCATGAACAGGTGGCACTGGAGAACCTTTGGATATCTGTTGCTGATCACGAGTGTACCAGACATTGCATTGATTGACTGGGTTTCATGAAAATGGTGAGAACAGAGATGCCAGAAAGTTGGAGCCTGCTGACTAGTGGGCCCAGAGCAGTGGTGGGCAGGTGTATGATAAAACATCTGTCGTGGGGACACGTGGTTCTGCCATTGGTTTCCGAATGACTTGTGAATGACGTGGTGCAGCCAGCAGAACCTTACAAGTAAAGGGACCTTGTTATATGGAGAGGTTTCAGGGCAATGTTCAGAATCAGGTTGCTATGGACATGGGTGCAAGCTTTTTGGGATAGAAGCCTGGTTGGTGCATTCTCCTGCAGACCCTCATCCACTACACGTGAGAGTACTCCCTCTAGCACTGTGTCCCAGTTTTTCTCCTTGTATTACGTGAAGCCAATACCAAACTCCCAGTGCAGCAGTAAGAAACACCACGAAAAGTGGAGTATGAACAAATGGCTTCACAGATCACATGGTTAGACACTTAGACCCCAGTGTCCTCAGTTTACTAACAAAGGGAAAATTCAGAACTTCTGCCTCATGTTCAATAGCATATAAGGAACCATGTCATCCAGGTCACATAGATGCCGACCCAGGTTTGATGGTCTCAATACAAAAAAAGCTAAAGCTCCTGACAACAACAAATTTTTCAAGGGCCCAAACTCAGAGGCAGTTTCTCAACAACTCATTAGGCCACCAGAGTTCCATGTTTGTGGAGTGTTTACCCTGTACCTTACTTTTGGAAATTCCACTACCACCTCCAAGGTTGTGAACTCCTGAGCATTTTCTTTTCCAGATATATATTCACAGACTTTCAAACTCTTCTCCACTAATTGTGTATTACTTGTGGCGAAGGAAATATCAAGGCATTGTTTTGGAGGACAGTGGGAAGATTTTTGTCTAGCAAATATTTGCATACACATTAGATTCATTTTCCTATTTTCCATTAGAAATACTGAATCCCTGTCACTAACCCATACCCTACTAGACTCTGACTACTAATCTTAATATGATGTAGAAAAAGAAACCTAACAGAATAGAAATACAGGCCGTTCATAGGAGGCATGGTGTATACTAGGACTTGCCTTCTGCTTTATCAAGTGAATGCGTTATAAATCTAGTCAACTTTTCATTGTAATACTTCTCCATGAGTTTTTAAAGTTAACACATATGTACATTTCTGTCTCCCTTTCTCTGTACCCTATTCATCTCATGAAATTTATTATGCATATTTAGTATCCTACCTGGTATCACACGTACATTCTTGTGAGCTTGCTGTTTTAGGAAGATACAAATTGTGAGAAGAGATCACTCCCCCTAAATACTGATGGAACTGAAAATTCAACATATGGGTGAATTTCCTAGATGAACAGCATTATACATAAATCCATGCTCAGTAAAAAGAATATTTTTGGATATGAGGATGATATATATATTTCATGATGAATTTTGATTGGCATACATATTACTACATTTTAATGTCTGTGTTTGTACCTTTATATATATATATATATATATATATATATATATATATATATATATATATATATATATATATTTTTTTTTTTTTCTCCAGATTATTCAAAATATGAAATATATGTGTCTTATTTTACACTCACTAATTTAACTCATGTTCCTATATGTGGATTTATAATCAAATTTTCACAAAATTATTCTCAGAAATATTCATCCACATGAAATACATATTTATTTCCCAGTACTGAAAACTAACTTCGGTGAAAGGTGCTTACAAATCCTAATATTTGTACAGTAACTGACCCAGTTTAACATCAATGCAAGTAAAATCCTATGGGACATGATGTGTATTTTGAAGTTCATTTTTATTCAACACTGGTACATTACTATTTCTTCAGTTTATGGACATTATAAGATAATACTTTTCATCCACAAGTTAACAAATCTGTACGCATTTGGTTCACTTGCAATTACTTCCTGCTTCAGAATATATGTATTCCTCCATGTTTCTTGACTGTACTTTTCATGAGATTATTTCCAAACACATTATTTTCGATTTCCATAATCATTTTTGAAGCAAAACTCCCACACTCTTCATGATAAACCATAATGCTAAAATTACCATTAGATGTATAACTGGTTAGAATGAACTTATGTATATCAATATAAGATTTCCTATATATTTTCAGATATCAATTCAATCCATTATTTAAAGTTTGATCAAGTTATATTATTTATTTACAGTATGGTCTATTAAGGCATCATCTTTATAATCATAGGCACAGGGTACACGTACTTGTGTCCCCAATACTAATTTATAAGTCTTAAAATGTTGCTTTCAGAAATGTTTGAAGAAATACTGTAGTCACCTGATATACATTTACATTTCATCACAGTAATATTCCTGACAAAAAATGCAACGGACACCCTTATGATTGTACCAAAGCCTAAATTTAATGTGAGCATGTATTACTAACAACATCCATGTCCTGATTAACTAATGATCTCAAATATCATTCCTATTGGTGACTACATATTTGTTTCTTCCTAAGATTATATATTCAAACTCAACCCTGTTAAAAACGTCTTATCCTATTACTCACTTTGTACTTTCCCTGATTTCCTAATGTTTCTATTGATATCTGCTTTCCTACACATTTTCCCCAGTTCACCACTGTGACTGACTCTTCACATATGCTGACATTTGCATTCACTCTCTAACCAAAACCCTATATCTAAATAACTTTTGGAACTACCCTTTTTGTCTGGAGGATCTCTTCCTCATTCAGTCATCCAAGGTACAAGGTCCTATGCCATTGTATAACGATTTATTTGAGACAACTTTGCGGAAATAATTCAAAGCTAAGTATCCCAATCAAGGGCCCAGTGTTCATCTGGGTTTCAAATCTTTCCTAGATTTCTGTATTCATACTTATATTACACCTATATATGCTTGTAAATATCGGAGGTCCCCAATACCATTATTCATCTCGCAGAATGATTCCTAACCCAAATTAAACATGTTATTAACCCTAACCATGCACTGTTCCCTCAATTTAACTTTACAAAGACCAGGGACAGAGTTGGTGTTATAATACAGGTAGGTAGGGGATCTTCCACCTGTTGAGAACCTCAAGTTCCATGCAGAAATAAACCCTGAAGAAGATGTAGTCAGCTATGAAGGACCTGAGAGAGCAACAGTAATCTTCCTTGGTAAAATACCTGGTCAGGATGAAGCGATGTGTCTGAATAAGCCTCTCTTTTCTTAAAGTAGAGAAGATGGACCAAACCAGGTCTGTGTGGAGAGCTGTTAACATGTGCCTATGGTTGATATACCATTCTATCTTGTGAATGTGACACAGGAAGTAGGGGAAGCCTCTCTCTCGTGGGACCCTTGGAAGCAAATGTTAGGATAAAGTGGTTACCAAGGTAGTGACCTCATTCAGTTCCTGAAGGAAGTGACCTACCTCACTTCCTTGGTGATGGAACTCTCTGAACTTGGGATCCAGGAAGCCAGGCACTCAGAGCCAGTCCCAGTCCCAGTCCCAGTGGGTTCACTTGTTTGGATTTACCAAGGACAGAGTCAGTCTTTTTTGTACATACTGATGTGTGGATGGCTAAATGCCAGGAAAGCTCTGAAGAGGGGCCTTTCCTGAGAAAGCAGGTAGTGACTCACTGATTGATGCTGAAAACTTTACAGAGTTGGTAAAGGAGACCTGATCTGAGACAGGACAGTCCATTTCGAGGGAGCAGAGTAAGGCCCATCAGTCTGAGGACACTCTGGATAGTCACAGACCTACTTGGGGGAAGGAGGTGCCTTTGTGGGTGTGGGTGTGAATTTGTGTTTTTTTTATCATGTTCTGAGAATAGGTAGGAAAGGCAGTATGTTTGGTTTGGAGTGGACTGTTTTTAGTAAGTCATTTGACTTGGCGAGTGTTTCTATTTTTGTGTATCCCACTTTTTCCGTGGTTGTAGATATTAGAAAAGTGAATGCATCAATGGATGTGTCCTGTCTAGTAGAAAGCATCTCAGCACACATCCTTCCCAATTTATGAATGGACTGTGGCTTGCCTTATATGGACAACACCTACTTCTTTCCTTAGTTCCTGTTTTCTTCCTGAATTCTGGCCACTCTCCAGAATAGGCTCATGTTTTTTTGTCCAAGATATGGACCTCCGTCGAGTTCTGTGACATGGCCATGTACTGGACAGATGAAGGGAATTGGGAGCATCTCTGAAAACTCGGATATCAGTGTGACCAGTAAAGTCTCAGTAGAGAAACCCTGCTTTGTGCCTTTTGCTTACCTACTGTTCTGTTGACCTGAATGTCAGGAAGGTCTTTTCCTCAGGCCACCAGTTTGTGAAGCCTGAAGAAAAGTGCTTTCAATTGGAAATGAATGAGCATCACCTGTGGCTCTTTGCTTAATTGCTTTGGAAAGGGATGTGTCTGAATCATCCTTTCGGCTCTGAGAGAGGCTGTGGCTTTGATTTTCAGCACCTGATGGATCTAAAGAAAGATCCCATGTGTGCATCCAAAACCAAAATGGCAAAAAGATCAGTCATTGTGGATGAAGTCTCTTGCTTCCTCTGTTAGGTTCCTGACCTCCATCAAGTAAGTATAGGGATCCTTTGAGACAAATGAGTTCTTCAAAGCCCTGCAGCAGTGCTTGGGTTCTCACATGACTCCAAATCACATAAAGAATCTATACCTCACAGTCAGTAGGCTTCAAAATGAAGAAACAGAGCAGTATTACTGGCAGGCCTATTTGATCAATCCTGGTTTACAGGAAGGGTGTCCAGGAAACCCTGACTTTAGGAAAATGAGGGGCAAGGGAACTTATTTTGGACACTGTCTTGGGCTGCGCCCCTTATGGAAACCTCCAGCCAGAGGTTATGATGAATGTCTACATGGAAGAATATGAGGGCCATGTGGGAGTATTTTGGTTTTAATTGAACACATTTTTAACCCTAACCATACACTGTTCCCTCAATCTAAGTATTCAGAAAAGCAGGGACAGATTTGGTCTTACAATACAGGAATGCAGGGGATCTTCTACCTGCTGAAAACTTCAAAGTTCCATGCAGAAATGAACCCTGGAGAAGATGTAGGCAGCTATGAAGGATCTGAGAGAGCAAAAGGCATCTTCCATGGCAAACAGCCTGGTCAGGATGAAGGGTTGTGTCTGAATCAGATTCTCTCTTCTTAATGTAGAGGAGAGGCCTGTGTGGAGAGCTGTTCCCAGGTGACTATTGTTTCTTTACCATTCTAACTTGTGAAAGTGTCACAGGAAGTAGGGACATCCTCCATGTTATGAGACCTTAGGAAGCAAACGTTAGGACAAATTGGTTGCCAAGGCAGTGACCTCATTCAGTTACTAAAGGAAGTGACCTCACCTCACATCCTTGTTGATGGAACTCTCCAAATTTGGGTTCCAGGAATCTAGGCACCCAGGCCCAGTCCCAGCACCAGTTCCAGTGTTCTCACTTGTTTGGATTTTCCAAGGACAGAGTCAGTCTTTTGTGGTACCTACTTATGTGAGAATGGCCAAATTCCAGAAAAATTCTGAAGAGGGGCCCTTCCGGAGAAAACAGGTAGAGGCTCACTGCTGGCTCCTGACAACTTCACAGAGTTGACCAAGGAGTCCAGATCTGAGACAGGACAGACCATTTCTGGGGAACATAGTATGGCCCTCCAGTCAGAGGACACTCTGGATAGTTCCAGACCCACTTGGGGGAAGGAGGTTCCTTTGTGGTTGTGGGTGTGGGTTTGTGGTTTTTTCTTTTGTTCTGAGAATAGTTAGGAAAGGGGGTGTGTTTGGTTTGGAGTGGACTGTTTCTAGTTAGTCCTTTGACAAGGCGAGTGTTTTTAGGTCTGTGTATCCCACTGTTTTCGTGGTTGTAGACATTAGAAAAGATAATGCCTCAATGGGTGTATCCTCTCAAGGAGAAAACTTCCCAGCATTCATGCGGCACAATTTATGAATGGAGTGTGGCTTGCCTTATCAATGGGCAACACCAACTATCTTCCTACGTTCCTGTTTTCTTCCTGAATTCTGGCCACTCTCCAGAATAGGCTCATGATTTTGTGTCAAATATATGTACCACTTCCAAGCTCTGTGACATGGCCATGTACTGGTAGCTGAAGGGAATGGCAAGCATCTCAGAAAACTCAGATATCAGTGTAGCCAGTAAAGTCTCAGTGGAGAAACCCTGCTTTGGGCCTTTTGATTACCTATTGTTATGTTGCCCTGAATATCAGGAAAGTCTTTGTCTCAGGCCACCCCTTTGTGAAGCCTGAAGAAAACAGTTTTCACATGGAAATGAATGGGCATTACCTTTGAGTTTACAATAAAACCTTTACAGATTTGGCTCTCATAAGTTAAAAATACTTTTAGATTGTATCTCAGTGTAAAAAGTAACATGGAACTGTATATATCTTATTGATAACAAGTCCAATTATAGAACACAAATGATATACATAAATCTCCAACACTCCAACATGTTTTTCTTTTAAGCCTAGAATTACCATACAACCTTAGAACACCAGCTTGATACAATGGTCTTTGCAAGCTTCTACCTTACAGACTTGTATACCTGGAAGATATGAACACATTAACACCACAATTACATTGATGTTTTTGTATTAAACAAGTTTAGATTTTAAAGAAATAACATGGCACAATTTTATAAAAACAGTACTTGTTTTACCAGCTGTTTAATTTTTTAAGATTACTTGCTCAAAACTTACACATATAACCAAGTTACACACACCTTTTTTTATTATTTACTTAAACCCTTTTAATTACTTAATCATATAGACTCTCTTATCCAGAAACACGTTTTTCCTCTATTATATCTATATCTAGAACCTTTTAGTTTCTCTTTTCCATCTACTAACCTCTTTCTGTTCACATTTCAATACAATGCTTTTCAATTTCTGAATTTAAGCAGATTATTTTATAGACATCTAAATTTTATTAGGGCCTTTTTGAAAACCTAGAAAACTTATTGGCCTAATTTTAAAGACATCTTTATTTTTATCTGTTTACCCAATTTGAATTAAAACATATGAATCACGTGAATCAAAGACATTTGGATACATTTTTGAATTTTTCATGAGTGCTCCTCATCTGTCAATTGTCGTATCCCTGCATGATATATGGACATACACACATACAGACATACCAACATACAACACGTAACACAAATGTAACACATAACACTATAGTAAAGGCCTTGTAGCTTTTTTAAGGTGAAATCTCCATTGCAATGCTGAAAACTCCAGAGTCGATCAAAAATAGAACTGATCAGAAAACATTAACCCATCAGCAGAATCAAGATCATGAGCTCAAAAAAAAAATACAGAATCTAAGAAAAGCAAGAGTCCTAAAAATGATGACTGGCCAGTAATTAGTAAATACCATATTATATACTTTTTTGGTTAGGTCTAGTTTGAGTTCAGGTAAAAAGACACATTTACTCTTTTTATCTGTCTCCTGCTGAGTGCTGCAGGCTTCTTTTATTTGCATATCAAAGTAAGTCCTGGCTGAGGTCTGGAAAACTGGAAAGACTGGAATTCTGAGAAGAAACCTCACGCCTAAGGCATTTATCTATAAGTCATAATTTCCAGGTTTGGATGTTGAAAATTTTGATGCAAGTTTAAGATGTAATTCTCAAAATTTTATTTCTATAGATTTTTCTACACTAGAAAAACTTGCTCACACAAAACTGAAAATAGGATCATTTTTTGATAATATTAATGCCACCATCAGAAGAAGTTTCTATAGGATCATTAAGCCCCTTTCATTGTTATGAAGTTTCTAATAGTATTAGGTTAAATTAAATTGGCTGAAAAATTTTTAAAAAGAACCACATGCTACCATGTGTATCCGAAATTAAGCTTTAAAAATTTCCAAGACTGTTGCTAATTAATGTCATTTCAATAAGCCAGACCAACGTTTTAATTTAGTACCATTTTTTAAAATCTTACACACTGATGGGAATAGATACCATATCATAATTTATTATCTCTTCCCAAGTTAATGCACTGATATATCTAGTGAAATTTTTTCAGGCTGTCTAGTTCAAAATTAAAATTCTTTATTTTTTTTTTTTACCCTAAGTATTTAAGTTTCCTAGCATGAACTACCTGAAATCAAACTAAACAATTGTTTAAACCCAACTTTTAACTGTAAGATAGTGCAATGCTTTAGAAACCCATTTAGATACCAGATGGTTAAAATAAAAAAATCATTTCTAGATACACATTCACCCTAGATCATCCCCAAGAAACAATCTATAATATCAACATATTAATGCATTCATTGTCCCTTTTGTTAAGTAAACAGAGGTGGAGAAATCCTTAAAGTGCACTTAAGGAATAAGGGAGTTCCCCACAGCAAAATGGATCTGGCAGCTGCTGGGAGTCCCTTAGCCTCACCATTTACTTACAGGATTAGTTCCTCTGGTTTGCTTTGACCCCAGGCACCAGGCATATTCTATGTCTCCCAACTTTGCAGTAGTCAGCTCCCAAAAATTTCATTCTCTGCTTCAGTTGTTTTGAGTGCTAGGCTTCCCCAAGAGGGCAGAGTGGGGTTTATTTAAAGTCCCTTCTGGGGTGTCAAAATTTATGACTGAAGGCTTGGTTCCCATCCCAAAGCCAATTAATGCCAATTTAATAATGAGGACAGGGTTTTGAGAAAAGTTTAAGCGAGATATCAAAGTTCTTAGACACCAGACATTTCCCTCTGCAGTGGGCATGCTCAATCCAACTACGGGAAGAAAAGAAATCACTGCTTCCGTAATCTTGCTTAACAAAGGGGAGTAAAGTTTATCAAAGTTCAGCTAAGAGAGGTGAAAAGGTGAGAACAGAAAAACTGGCGGTTCTATTGACTTTTGGTCCCTCACAGGAGAAGCATTAGTTTAAAATTTAGCTAAAGTAACTTCCACATATGTAATGCAGGTTGGAACTCGGGACTCTGCATCGGACCAAACAATGCCATCACATTTAACAGAAACACAGATAAAATGACACACAAAGACCATCATGCAGCTCCCGTTTGTTCACAACCCCAAGATCTACAATCTTGTGACTCAGAGAGAATGGAGGAAAGAGGGGGAGGAGTAGAAGGTTTGAGTGATAGGATCCTGGGTGAAGGGGTCGGATTGGAGGCAGGGACCAGGAATGGCTTCAAGGATAGAGGCATGGAATGGCTTTGTCCCATAATGAGAGTTTCTCAAACAGAGACAAGGACAATACAAACGTGACACAAACATGTACACACAGTTAACATTTAACACGAGTTCAGAAGTAAAGATTAGAACCTAGTAACTGGCAAAACCTGATGGGTTAGACCACAAAGACAGACAGTGAATTCAACCTGAGAGAAAAAAGTAGTCAGCAAGATATGATGGGTTGCCAGCAGAGTCACCTAATGTGGGCTCATTCGTCCCTCCTCACCTAATGAGAGCACATCCGTCACTCCCCGAGTCATCCAAGGCATCCCTTGCAAGGACATGGCCTGTGGCTTTAGGACACGTTTGTCCACCACTGACAGGGGGAACTTACGTTCTCCGCTGGAAGCCACTCTGCCAACCCAAACCAAAAACGGAAAAATGGAACCTGAACAAAAAGCTCTGAGTGATCACAAGGAAAAATGAAAAGAAGCGCCTTACTTACCTCCAGAGGGGTCTGTTGGCGTGTCCTTGTCTTATGCTGCGTGATTCCCGGCCAACGCACGAAATGTAAGGGTCCGGTGAACGTCGGAGGAAGAGACCACCAAGAGAACGCGGCTCATGCAACAGAAAAAGGCGTTCATTGAGGATCCAATCCAGCATGCTGGGGCTACATGCTCACTCAAGAAGGGAGAGCAGCGCAGAGCCCCGAGCAGGGGTTGAGCAGTGCTTAAGTACACTTTTTGGGGAGGGCGGGACTTTACATATATCACAGTCTCCTTTAAGAAATCAACATACACCGCAGAAAAATCAAACAACAATTCCTAAACATGATTAGTTCATTCATTGGCAGGAACAGGTCAGGCGTGAGTGATAGGTGAGTTCTAAAGCGAGGTACACATTCAAACAGATTGGTTTAGGCCTTGCGATGCCTATGTGCCAGGCCACACAGGTTCCTAGGTTATTAAACAACCAGGCGGTCAGGGGGAATATTTACTGGGCAGTCCAGAATTGTACTACAAGCTACAGGAATTTCAGGTTTTGCATGTAGGATAGGAACTTAACAATACCTGGTCCTTTACATTTTAACTCAGGCCTTGCAGCTTAGAAACTTTACAAAACCCGGTCTTTTACACTTCAACTTTTACACTTTAATTTCAATTTATTTTACCCTTTCAGATCACTCCTGGTGCACAAGAAGGGTGTCCAAGCCACCCTGAATTTAGGCAAATGAGTGGCAAGGGAGCTTATTTGGGACACTGTCTTGGGCTGTGCCCCTCATGGAAACCTCCAGCCAGATGTTATGATGAGTGCCTTTATAGAAGAAGAGGAGGGCGTGTGAGAGTGTTTTGGTATTAATTGTGGTCATTTGTGTGACGGTTGGAAGAGATGACTGGGTCCACCTGGGCTTGAATTCTTGTGTGATTCCCCTTAGAGACTGACTTCTGGAACTGAACTCAAAGAAGTATTGCCATGAATTGTGGTGATATTTTAAGAGGTCAAGCATGAGAGTCGCCCTTGGAAACTAAGATCAAGGCCGAGGGTGGCTTTCCACAGAGCACTGGGAATTTCAGCAAAGATATCCCATGATTTTATTCTTAAAGACTTGGTAGCCATAGTTGAGAGTCAAAACACACATGGACCTCACATTGTAGACCTCAATGGGCCTGGCTATATCTAACCTTTTGGCCACTCTTTGGGAAGCCTTGCCTATGAGAGTTCTCCAGAGTTTCATTCAAATGAGCTTCCTCAACATTTAATGGTTCTTGAAACCCACAGTGCATACAAACACAATAGAAATACAAGCAGTTCAGAAGAGGCATGGTGTATAGTTGGACTTGCCTTTTGCATTATGTAGGGTAGGTGTTATAAATCTAGTTAATTTTTAATTGAAATAGTTCTCCTTGTTTTTTTAAAGTTAATAAATATGTGAATTCCTGTATCCTTTTCTCTGTAGCCTATTCATCACATGTATTTTTATATAAACATATTGAATCCTACCTGGTATCACATATACATTCTTGTGAGGTGGCTGACATGGCAGATACAAATTATGACAACAGATCACTCCTCCTAAACGCTATTGGATCATAAAATTCAGCCTAAGGGTAACCTTTCTAGTTGAACAACATTATTCATAAATCCATGTTCAGTAAAATTAATATTTTTGGATCTGTGGACGATATATATTTCATCATGAATTTCAATTGGCATATATATTGCCACTTTATAATGTCTGTGTGTGTTTTGCTCTTTGCTTAATTGCTTTGGAAAGAGATGTGTCTGAATCAGCCTCTTGGCCCTGTGTGAGGCTGTGGCTTAGATTCTCAGCACTGATGGATCTAAAGAAAGATCCCATGGGTGCATCCAAAACCAAAATGGCCAAAAGAGCAGTTATTGTGGATGAAGACTCTCACCTTCCTCTCTAATGGCCCTGACATCGATCAAGTGAAAATAGGGATCCTTTGGGTCAAATGAGTTCTTTAAAGCCCTGCAGAGTTTAGCCCATAGGTGCTTGGGGTTTTCACATGAATCCAATTTACATAAAGAATCTAAAACCCACAGTCATTTGGCCTCAAATTGAAGAAGATAAGGGGCATGTGGGAGCATTTTGTTTTGAATTGTGGTAATTTGTTTGGCGCTTGGAACAGATGACTGGGTCCACCTGGGCTTGAACTCTGGTATGATTCTCCTTAGAGACTGAATTCTGGAAGTGACATCAGAGAAGTATTGTCATGAATTGTGTTTGGATTTTACTAGGCCATGCAACCTAGATCTCAGGTATTAATTGTGGTGCAGGGAGATCTAGGTGCAGGGTGGCTTTGCCCAGAGCACTGGGAATCTCAGCCTGGATATCACAGGATTTTATTCTGAAATTCTTTAAAGCCACAGTTGAGAGTCAAAACACACATGGACCTCACATTGTAGACCTCAATGGGCCTGACTTCATGTGACCTTTTGGCCACTCTTTGGGAAGACTTGCCTGTGAGTGTTCTCAAGATCTTTCATTGAAATGAGCTTCTTCAACATTTAATGGTTCCTGAATGAATTGAAACCCACAAAGCCTCCAACTTTATCCTCAAAAAATGGCTTGATAAATACCATGAAACTTTTGAAATTCCCATGACCAGGTGGCACTGGAAAACTTTTGGATGTCCTGTTGCTGATCATGAGTGTATCTCACAGTGCTTTGACTGACTGGGTTTCATGAAAATTGTGTAGAACAGTGATGCCAGTATGTTGGAGCCTGTTCATTAGTGGGCCTAGAGCAGTGGTGTGAAGGTGTGTGATAAAACATGTGTGTTGGGGCATGTGGATCTGCCATTGGCTTCCAATTGCCTTGTGACTGACAGGGTACAGCCAGCAGACCCTTATATGTAAAGGCATCTTGTTATATGGATAGGTTTCTGGGCAATGTTCAGAATCAGGTTGCTATGGACAAAGGGGCAACCTATGTGGGACAGAATCCTGGTTGGTGCATTCTCATGCAGACTGTGTCCCTCCACACGTGACAGAACTCCCTCCAGCACTGTGTCCCAGTTGAACTCCTTGTATTTCATGAAGCAAATACCAAACTCCCAGTGCACCAAGGAGTAACACCACGAAAATTGGAGCATGACCAAATGGCTTCACAGTCAACCCGGGGAGACACTTACACCCCAGTGGCCATAGTTTAACTACAAAAAGAGTATTCAGCACTGCTGCCTCATTTTCATTGGAAAATTAGAAACAATGTCCTTCAGGTCACATATTTGCACACCCAGATTTGATGGTCACACAACAAAGGAAGCTAAAGCTCCTGACAACAACATGTATTTTAAGAGCCCAACCTCAGAGAGTTTCTCAAGAAGTCTTTACACAAGCAGAGCTCAATGTTTGTGGAATGTTTACCCTGTCCCTTACTTTTGGAAACTCCTCTACCACCTACAATTTTGTGAACTCCTGAGCATTTTTTATTCCTGATATGTATTTACAGATTTTCTAACTTTTCTCCTCTAATTGTATCTTACTTGGAACTAAGGTAATGTCAAGGCAATCTTCTGGATGAGAGTGTGAACATTTTTGTGTAGCACATATTTGCATACCAATTAGAGTCATTTTCCATATTTCCATTCGAAATACTGAATCCTTGACACTAACGCATACCCTAATAGACTCTGACTACTACTCCTAATATGATGGAGAAAAATAACACAAACAGAATAGGAATACAAGCAGTTCAGAGGAATCATAGTGTATAGTTGGACTTGTTTTTTGCATGATTAATTGTAGGTGTTATAAATCTAGTCAATTTTTAATTGAAATAGTTCTCCATGTGTTTTTAATGTTAACAAATATGTGAATACCTATCTCCCTTTCTCTGTAGCCTATTCAGCACATGTACTTTTAAATGCACATATAGAACACTACCTGGTATCACACCTACATTTTGTGAGGTGGCTAATTTGGCAAATACAATTTGTGAGAAGTGATCACTCCTGTTAAACTCTGTTGGAACTGAAAATTTAACCTAGGGGTGTGTTTCCTAGAAGAACAACATTATACATAAATACATGTTCTAAAAGAAATAATTTTGAATCTGTGGAGGATATATATTTCATGATAAATTTGATTGCTAATTTATTGTCTGTGTGTGTTTTTTTTTGTATATATGTGTATATATATATATATATATATATATATATATATATATATATATATACATACACTCTCCAGATTTTTCAAAATATGAAATATATGTGTCTTATATACACTCCCTAAATTCATTCATGTTCATGTATATGGATTTATAATCAACTTTTCACAAGATCATTCTCAGAAATATTCATCCACCTGAAATACATATTGTTTCCAGTACTGAAAACTAACTTCAGTTAATGTTGCATACAAATACTAATACTTCTACAGTAACTGACCCAGTTTAACATCAATGCAAGTACATTCCTATGTGACATGATGTGTATTTTGAAATTCATTTTAATTCAACACTGGTACATTACTATTTCTTCAATTTATGCACATCATAGGATATATATTTCATCCACAAGTTAGCAAACTTATAGGCATTTGTTTCACTTTCAATCACTTCCTGCTTCAGAACACATGGATTCTTCCAGGTTTCTTGACTGGTCTTATAATGAGACTTCTTTCGAAATATATTATTTTTGATTTCTTTTATCACTTTTGAAGCAAAACTGACACTCACTTCATGATAAACCATAACTATAATATCACCATTAGATGTATAACTGGTTGGAATGAATGATTTTATAACAATATAGTATTTTTTATATATTCTCTTATATCAGTTTATTCCATTATTTAAAGTGGAACCAGTTATATTATTTATTCACTATATTATCTATTCATGCATTATCTCTATATTCATAGACACAGGGTACACCTCTTAGTACCCCCAATACTAATTTATTAGTCTTCTAAATATTGCTCCCAGAAATGGTGGAAGAAATACTCATGTCACCTGATCTACATATGCATGTTATCATAGTAATATTCTGGACACAAAATGCAAAAGTCACACGTATGGTTGTACCAAAGCCTAAATGGAAACTGAACATGGATTACTAAAAACATCCATATCCAGGTTGCCTAATGCTCTCAAATGTCAATCCTATTGGTGACCACATTTTTGTTTCTTCCTAAGATTATATATTCAACCTCAAAACTGTTGGAAATGTCTAGTTTTTTCACTCACTTTATACTTTGCCTGATTTCCTAATGTTTCTATTGATATCTACTTTCCTACATATTTTTTCCAGTTCAACATTGTGACTGACCCTTCACATGTGCTGACATTGACATTCACTCTCTAACCGAAACCCTATTGCTAATGAACTTTGGTCCAAATCCTGATCCTATCGACTATCCCTTTTTGAGTGGATGTACTCTACTACATTCAATCATCTGAGGTACAAGGTCCTATGCCATTGTATATCAATTTTTCTGAAACATGTATGCAGAACATAATTCAAAGATACGTGTCCCAATCTATTGCCAAATGCACTTCTGAGCTTCAAATCTTACCTAGATTTCTGTTTTCATACTTATATTTAACCACTATATTTCTATATATTGCAGGTTCCCAATAACCTTATTCATCCCGCAGAATGATTCCTAACCCAAATCGAACGTGTTATTAACCCTAACCATACACTGTTGCCTCAATCTAACATTACAAAAGAGCAGGGACATTGCTATTCTTTCAATTAGGGATGTAGGTAATCTTCCAACTGCTGAGAACCTCAAAGTTCGATGCAGAAATGATCCCTGGAGAAGATGTAGGCAGCTATGAAGGACCTGAATGAGCAAAAGCCATCTTCCATGGCAAACAACCTGGACAGGATGAAGGGATGTGTATGCATCAGACTCTCTCTTCTTAATGTAGAGAAGATGGACCTAACCAGGCCTGCGTGTAGAGCTGTTCCATGGTGTCTATTTTGATATACCATTCTAACTAGTCAAATTGTCACAGGAAGTAGGGGCACACTCCAACTCATGGAACCATTGGAAGCAAGTGTTAGGACAAAGTTGTTGCCAAGGCAGTGACCTCATTCAGTTGCAAAGAAAGTGACATACCTCATTTCCTTGGTGATGGAACTCTCTGAAATTGGGATGCAAGAAGCCAGGCACCAAGAGCCAGTCCCAGTCCCAGTCCCAGTGGGCTCACTTGTTTGGATTTACCAAGTACAGAGTCAGACCTTCTTGGTACCTACTGATGTGAGGATGGCCAAATGCCAGTAGAGCTCTGAAGAAGGGTCTTTCTTGAGACAGCAGGTTGTGGCTAACAGCAGGCTCCTCGCAGAATAACAGAGTTGGCCAAGGAGACAAGATCTGAGACCAGACAGGCCATTTCGAGTGGAACATAGTATGGCCCACCAGTCAGAGGACACTCCAGATAGTTAAAGATCTATTTTTGGGAAGGAGGTGCCTTTTTGGTTGTGGGTGTGAGTTTGCGGTTTTGTTTCATGTTCTGAGAATAGGTAGGAAAGGTGGTTGGTTTGGTTTGGAGTCGACTGTTTCTAGTAAGTCTATAGACAAGGCGAGTGTTTCTATGTCTGTGTGGCCACTGTGTCCGTGGTTTTAGACATTAGAAACGAGAATGCATCAATGGAGGTGTCCTGTCAAGTAGAAAGCTTCACAGCATTAATCCTGCACAATTGATTAATGGACTGTTGCTTGCCTTATGGATGGGAAACACCTACTAACTTCCTAAGTTGCTGTTTTCTTCCTGAATTCTGGCCACTCTCCAGAATAGTATCATGGTTTATTGTCCAAGATATGTACCACCTCCAAACTCTGTGACATGGCCATGTCCTTGATAGCTGAAGGGAATGGGAACATCTCAGAAAACTCAGATATCAGTGTGACCAGTAAAGTCTCAGTGGAGAAACCCTGCTTGGCTCCATTTGCTTATCTATGTTTCTGTTGCCTTGAATGTCAGGAAGGTCATTGCCTCAGGCTACCCCTTTGTGAAGCATGAAGAAACAGTTTTCAAATGGAAATGAATGGGCATCACCTGTGGCTCTTTGCTTAATTGCTCTGGAAAGGGATGTGTCTTAGTCAGACACTAGGCCCTGTTTGAGGCTGTGGCTAAGATTCTCAGCTCCTGATAGATCTAAAGAAGATCCCATGTGTGCATCCAAAACCAAAATGGCAAAAAATCTGTCATTGTGGATGAAGTCTCTTGCCTTCTTCTGTTTGGTTCCTGACCTCCATCAAGTGAGAATAGGGATCCTTTGGATCAAATGAGTTCTTCAAAGTCCTGCAGAACTGCTTGGGTTGTCTCATGATGCCAAATCACATAAAGAATCTATACCTGACAGTAAGTAGGCCTCAAATTGGAGAAGCAGAGCAGTATTTATGGCAGGCCTAGAGCAGTTGTGTGCAGGTGTGTGACAATACATCTGTGGTGGGGTCATGTGGATCTTACATTGGCTTCCAAATGGCTTGTGACTGTCATGGTGCAGCTAGCAGAACTTTGTATGTAAAGGCATCATGTTACATGGAGAGTTTTCAGGGCAATGTTCAGAATCAAGTTCCTATGGTAAAGGGGGCAAGCAATGGGGGATAGAAGCCTGGTTGGTGCATTCTCCTGCAGACCCTGACACACCATACGTTACAGGACTCCCTCCAGCATTGTGTCCCAGTTTAACTCCTTGTATGTCATGAACCAAATACAAAACACCCACTGCAGCAGCAAGAAACACCACGAAAAGTGGAGGATGACCAAATGATTTCAAAGTCCAGACGGGGAGACACTTATCCCCCATTGGCCACAGTTTAGTTACAAAGAGTGAATTCAGCACTGCTGCCTCATGTTCATTGGACAATAAGAATTCATGTCCTCCAGGTCACAAAAATGCAGACCCAAGTTTGATGGTCTCACTACAAAGGAAGCTAAAGCTTCTGAAAACAACATATATTTCAAGTACCCAACCTCATTGTCAGTATCTCCAGAAGTGTTTAGGCCAGCAGAGATCCATGTTTGTGGAGTTTTACCCTGTCCCTAAGGTTTGGAAACGTCTCTTCCACCTCAAAGGTTGTGAACTACTGAGCATTTTCCATTCTACGTATGTATTCAGAGATTTTCTAACTCTTCTCCTCTAATTGTTTCTTACATGGGGCGTGGTTATTTCAAGCCATTGTTCTGAATGAGAGTGGGAATTTTTTTGTGTGTAGCACGTATTTGCATACACATTGGATTCATTTTCCAATTTTCCAATCGAAATACTGAATCCCTGACACGAACCCATACCCTACTAGACTCTGACTACTAATTCTAATATGATGCAGAAAAGTAACACAAACAGAATTGAAATACAAGCAGTTCAGAGGAGGCATGGCGTATAATTGATCTTGCCTTTTGCATGATAAATGTCAGGTGTTATAAATCCAGTCTATTTTTAATTGAAATAGATCTCCATGTGTTTTTAAAGTTAACAAATATGTGAATTCCTGTCTCCCTTTGTCTGTAGCCTATTCAGCACATGTATTTTTATATGCACATATCAAATCCTACCTGGTGTCACACCTACATTCTTGTGAGGTGACTGACTTGGGAGATACAATTTGTGAGAATACATCACTCCTCCTAAACGCTGTTGGAACTGATAATTCAAATAATGGGTGAGCTTCCTAGTTGAAAAACATTATACATAAATCCCTGTTAAGAAAATTGAATATTTTTGGATCTGTGATTGATGTATATTTCATAGTGAATTTAGATTTGCATATATGTTGCTACATTTTAATATCTGTATGTGTCTGTGTGTGTATACACACACACACACACACACACACACACACACACACTCTCTCTCCAGATTTTTCAAAATATGAAATATATGTATCTTATTTACACTCCCTAAATTCATTTATGTTCAAGTATGTGGATTTATAATCAACTTTTCACAAGATTTTTCTCAGAAATATTTATCCACCTGAAATACATATTTGTTTCCTAGTACTGAAAACTAACTCCAGTGAATGGTACATACAAATCCTGTTGATAGCCACAGCCAAGGGTCTCCAGTAAATACCATATGTACTACTGCACAACCTAAGGCAGGCATGGTCCCTAAGCCACATGCTCGTTGTTTAAACAGAGAGGGGGAGATGTTGAGAGCCACAGCCAAAGGGGCCCCAGGAAACCTCCAGCTGCCAGCAAACTTCCAGCTGCCAGCTGATGATTGGCTCCACAGCGGCCCCAGCAACATCTAGCTGATTGGCTCCTCTGCGGTGATGCTCATTGCAGATGCTCATTGAGCTGTTTCCCCGCCCTTTCAGACTGCCAGAGGATGATTCGCTGACAGAGGCCCCAGCAACATCTAGCTGATTGGCTCCTCTGTGGTGATGCTCAATGGGATGTTTCCCTGCCCTTTCAGACAACGGAGCTGCTCATTGGTGGACTTTTTTGGCTCCGCCCATGTGACCCAGCCAATCGGCCTCAAAAGGAGGAGGCTTGTGGTTGAGGGAGAGGCTTGTGGGAAGACTGTGGTGGCAGTTGGGCTCTGAGGGTTTTTCCTGAGAAGCTGTTTGGTTTGGCTTGTGTGGTTCTAAAAATAAAGTTTGTTTCTTTTGACAATTGGCTCCTGAATTGTGCCCAGCCAGACTGATGATAATCATGTAAAATGTTGATTTTAAATCCACATACATGAACTTGAATGAATTTAGGGAGTGTATAATAAGACAAATATATTTCATATTTTGGAAAATCTGGAAAATCTGGTATATATATATATATATATATATATATATATATATATATATATATATATATATACACACACACACACACACACAACAATAAAATGTAGCAATATATATGCCAATCGAAATTTATCATGAAATATATATCATCCACATATCTAAAAATATTCATTTTACTGAACATGGATTTATGTATGATGTTGTTCACTAGGAAGCTCACCCATAGTTTGAATTTTCAGTTCCATCAGTATTTAGGGGAAGTGATCTATTCTCATAATTTGTATATTCCAAAGTTAGTGAGATCACAAGAATTTACGTGTGTTACCAGGTAGGAGTCTATATATGCATAAAAATATACATGTTCTAAAGAGGCTACAGAGCAAAGGAGACAGGAATTTACATATGTGTTAACTTTGAAAACTCATGGAGAAATATTACAATGAAAAGTTGACTAGATTTATAACACATATCCTTGATAAAGGAGAAGGAAAATCCAAGTATACACCATGCCTCCTACAAAAGGCCTGTATTTCTATTCTGTTAGGTTTCTTTTTCTCCATCATTTTAGGATAGTAGTCAGAGTCTAGTAGGGTATGGGTTAGTGTCAGAAATTCAGTATTGCAAATGGAAAATAGGATAATGTATCCAATGTGTATGCAAATATGTGCTACACAATAATCTTCCCACTCTCACCTAGAACAATGCCTTGACATTACCTTTGCCCCAAGTGAGACACAATTAGAGAAGAAGAGTTAGAAAATCTGTGAATACATATCTGGAATGGAAAATTCTCAGGAGTTCTCAACCTGGGAGCAGGTAGAGGAGTTTCCAGAAGTAAGGGATTGTGTAAACACTCCACAACCATGGAGCTCTGCTGGAAAAAAGACTTCTGAAGAATCTGCCTCTGAGGTGTGGCACTTGAAATATATATTGTTGTCAGGAGCTTTGTCTTCATTTGTAGTGAAACCATCAAAGCTGGGTCTGAATCTGTGTGACCTGGAGAACATGGTTTCTTATTTTCCAATGAACCTGAGGCAGCAGTGCTGAATTCTCTCTTTGTAGGTAAACAGAGGCCACTGGGCCAAAGTGTCTAACCATGTGGACTGTGAAGCCATTTAGTCATCCTCCAATTTTCATGGTGTTTCTTGGTGCTGAACTGGGAGTTTGGTATTTGCTTCAAGAAATACAAGGAGTTCAACTGGGACACAGTGTTGGAGGGAGTTCTGTGACATGTGCTGGGTCAGAGTCTCCAGGAGAACGCACTAACCCGGCTTCTATCCCACATAGCTTGCCCCCTTGACCATAGCAACCTGATTCTGAACATTTCCCTGAAACCTCTCCATATAACAAGATGCCTTTGCATATAAGGATCTGCTGGGTGCACCATGTTATCTAAAAGCCATTTGGAAGTCAATGGCAGATCCACATGGCACCACCATAAATATTTTATCACACACCTGCACACCACAACTCTGGGACAACAACTCCGCAGTCTCCATCTAACCGGCATCTCTGTTCTACACCACTTTCATTATACCCAATCAATCAAGGCACTGTCTGGTACACTAATGATCAGCAACAGGACATCAAAGGTTCTCCAGTGCCACCTCATCATGCGAATTTCAAAAATTTCATGGTATTTATCTAGCCATTTTACAAGGATGAAGTTGGAGGCATTGTGGGTTTCAATTCTTCCAGGAATCATTCAATGTTGAGGAAGCTCATTTCAATGAAAGTTCTGGAGAACTCTCACAGGCAAGGCTTTCCAAAGAGTGGCCAAATATTCACATGAAGCCAGGCCAATTGAGGTCTACAATGTGAGGTCCATGTGTGTTTTGACTCTCAACTATGTCTGGCAAGTATTTCAAAATAACATCATATGATATTCTGTCTGAGATTCCCAGTGCTCTGTGGAAAGCCACCCCGGGCCTAGATCTCAGTTTCAAAGGGCGATTTTCATGGGTGGCCGCCTAAAATCCCAACACAAATCATGGCAATACTTCTCTGAGGTCAGTTCCAGAACTCAGTCTCTAAGAGGAATCACACCAGAGTTCAAGCCCTGGTGGACCCAGTCATCTTTTCCGACTGCCACATAAATGACCACAATGAAAACCAAAACACTCCCAAATGGCCCTCATCTTCTTCCATATAGACACTCATCATAACCTCTGGCTTGACGTTTCCTTGAGGGGCACAGCCCAAGACAGTGTCCAAAATAATCTCCCTTTCCTCTCATTTGCCTAAAGTCAGGGTGGCCTGGACACCCATTCTGTGAACCATGAGTGATCAAATAACCCTGACTTTAATACTGCTCTGCTTCTCCAATTTGAGGCCTACTGTCTGTGGAGTATAGATTCTTGATGTGAATTGGAGTAATGAAAAAACCCAATAACCCATTGGCTACACTCTGCAGGGTTTTGAAGAACTCATTTGACCCAATAAATCCCTATTCTCATTTTATGGAGGTCAGGAACCTTACAGAGGAAAGTGAGAGACTTCATCCTCAATGACTGCTTTTTGGGCCATTTTGGTTTTTGATGTGCCTTCTGGAATGTTACATATTTTTTTTTTGTTTTAGTGCCTTCTGGAATATTACATAATTTTTTTCTTTAGACATTATTGCCAGAGTTCCTATCTTCATCCCAGTGCAGGTGAAATCAAAGATAATACCAATCTACAGCTTCTGCAATAGCCATCCCTGTACTGCTTGCAGAACTTGCCTGGACACATTGTGAACTCACCTAAATGCATTGTGAACTATCTGTTGGTGCAGCGACTTGTGGTAGTGTTGGGGTATATTTGCTGATGATGTCATCGGTTTTACAATTTTTCCAAAAGGAGCCATCAATTGGCTTGGTGTATCTTCCTCCCTTCTGCGTGTCATGATCGTCCAGCTAAAATTTGGGGGGCCAACAGAGGTGAGGCAAAGAACCTCACCCACCCCCGCTGGTACAAAGACCTCTCCACAGGTGTGGCTCTATACTGGACGGGTAGTCAGTGACGGGTAAGATCCAATTGCAATGGTACCAACTTAACGGGTAAAGACCATATGTACTATTGGACAACCTAAGGCAGGCACAGTCCCTAAGCCACATGCGTGTTGTTTAAACAGAGAGGCGAAGATGTTGAGAGCCACAGCCGAAGGGGCCCCAGCAAAATTCCTGCTGCCAGCAAACTTCCAGCTGCCGGGTGATGATTGGCTCACAGCGGCCCCAGCAACACCTAGCTGATTGGCTCCTCTGCGGTGATGCTCAATGGGCTGTTTCCCTGCCCTTTCAGACCACAAAACTGCTCATTGGGGGACTTTTTTTGACTCCGCCCACATGACCCAGCCAATCGGCCTCAAGAGCAGGAGTATTGTGGGAGGCGGAGAGAGGCTCCTGTGGGAGGGAGAGGTTTTGGGAAGCCAGTGGTGGCAGTTGGGGCTCTGAAGGTTTTTCCTGAGAGGCTGTTTTGTTTGGCATGTGTGGTTCTAAAAATAAAGTTAGTTTCTTTTGACAAGTGGCTGCTGATTGTGCCCAGCAAGACTGAGGCATTATCCTAATATTTCTACAATAACTGACCCAGTTTAACATCAATGCAAGTAGATTCCTGTGGGAGAGGACATGATGTGTATTTTGACGTTCATTTTTATGTAACAGTGGTACATTACTATTTCTTCAGTTTACGCACATCATAGTATATATATTTGATCCACAAGTTCACAAATTTATAGGCATTTGTTTCACTTTCAATCACTTTCTGCTTCAAAACACATGTATTCCTCCAGGTTTCTTGACTGGTCTTTTCATGAGACTTCTTTCCAAACACATTATTTCCGATTTCCATAATCACTTTTGAAGCAAAACTCACACATTCTTCATGAAAAACCATAATGCTGATATAACCATTATATATATTACTGGTTGGAATGAAGGATTGTATATCAATGTAAGATTTTCTGTATATTTTCAGATATCAATTCAATCCATTATTTAAAGTTAGAACCAGTAATAATATTTCTTTACAGTATGGTCTATTCATGCATTATCTCTATAATTATAGACACAGTGTACACCATTTTTACCTCCAAAAATAATTGATACATCTTCAAAATATTGCTCCCAGAAATGGTGGAAGAAATACTCATGTCACCTGATCTACATATACATTTTACCACAGTAGTATTCTGCACACAGAAAGAAGAGGTCAAACTTACGTTTGTACCAAAGCCTAAATGAAAAGTGAGCATGGATTACGGAAAACATCCATGTCCATAATGCCTAATGCTCTCAAAAGTTCATCCTATTGGTGACTACATGTTTGTTTCTTCCTAAGATTATATATTCAAACTCAACCCTGTTGAAAATGTATAATTCTATCACTCACTTTATACTTTGCCTGATATCCTAATGTCAATTGATATCTGCATTCCTACTTTTTTCCCCAGTTCATCCTTTTGACAGACTCTCCACATGTGCTGACAATTACATTCACTCTCTATCCGAAACCCTATTGCTAAAGATCTTTTCATCCAAATCTTATACTCACTCTTCTTTCAAAACCTACCAACAATCTTACTAATCCTACAAATTATTTCTTTTTGACTGGATGTTCTCTTCAACATTCAATCAACCAAGGTACAAGGAATTATGCCATTGTATATTGATTTATCTGAGACATCTGTGCAGAATATAATTCAAAGCTAAGAATCCCAGCCAAGGGTCCAATGCAATTCTGGGCTTCAAATATTACCTAGATGTCTGTTTTCATACTTATATTTCACTTATATTCTTATAAATATCGCACGTTCCCAATACCATAATTCATCCTGCAGAATGATTCCTAACCCAAATGGAACATGTTATTAACCCTGACCATACACTGTTCTCTCAATCTAACTTTACTGAAGAGCAGGGACAGAGTTGGTCTTTCAATACAGAAATTAGGGGATCTTCCACTTGCTGAGAACCTCCAAGGTCATTAAAGAAATGATCCCTGGATTAAATGTAGGCAGCTATGAATGACGTCAGAGAGCAAAAGTCATCTTCCATGACAAGCAACCTGGTTAGCATGAAGGGATGTGTCTGAATCAACATTTCTTTTCTTAATGTATAGAAGATGGACCAAACCAGGCCTATCTGGAGAGTTTTTTTTGGGTGCCTATGGTTGATATACCATGCAAACTTGTGAAAGTTTCACTGGAAGAAGGGGCAGCCTCCAACTCATTGGACTTTGGAAGCAACTGTTAGGACAAATTGGTTGACAAGGCAGTAACCTAATTCAGTTCCTGAAGGAAGTGAAATACGTCACTTCCTTGGTGAAGGAATTCTCTGAACTTGGGATCCATGAAGACAGGTACCCAGAGCCAGTCCCAGTCCCAGTCCCAGTGGGCTCACTTGTTCAGTTTTACCAAGGACAGGGTCAGTCTTTCTTGGTACCTACCTATGTGAGCATGGCCAAAGGCCAGAAGAGCTCTGAAGAGGGACCTTTTCTGAGAAAGCAGGTAGTGGCTCACCGCTGGCTCCTGACAACTTCACAAAGTTGGCCAAAGAGACCAGATCTGAGTCAGGACAGGACATTTCGGGAGAACATTTTATGGCCCACCAGTCAGAGGACACTCTGGATAGTCACAGACCTACTTGGGGGAAGGAGGTGCCTTTGTGGGAGTGGTTGTGGTTTTGTGGTTTTGTCACATGTTCTGAAAATAGGTAGGAAATGTGGTTTGTTTGGTTTGGATTGGACTGTTTCTAGTAAGTCGTTTGACATGTAAGTGTTTCTATGTCTGTGTATCCCACTGTGTCTGTGGTTGTAGACATTAGAAAAGAGAATGAATTAATTGATGTGTCCTGTCTAGTAGAAAGCTTCCCAGCATTCATCCTGCCCAATTGATTAATGGACTGCGGCTTGCCTTCTGGATGGGCAAAACCTTCTATCTTCCTAAGATCCTGTTTTCTTCCTGAATTCTGGCCACTCTCCAGAATAGGCTCATGGTTTTGTGTCCAAGATATATACCACCTCCAACCTCTGTGACATGGCCATGTACTTGATAGCTGAAGTGAATGGGGAGCATCTCAGAAAACTCAGATATCAGTGTGACCAGGAAAGTCTCAGTGGAGAAACCCTGCTTTGTGTCTTTTGCTTACCTGTTCTTCTGTTGCCCTAAATGTCAGGAAGGTCTTTGCCTCTGGCCACCCCTTTGTGAAGCCT
The DNA here is from genome assembly GCF_048772815.1 of Callospermophilus lateralis. Classification (NCBI taxonomy): domain Eukaryota; kingdom Metazoa; phylum Chordata; class Mammalia; order Rodentia; family Sciuridae; genus Callospermophilus; species Callospermophilus lateralis. The sequence continues at coordinate 624,003 of NW_027514424.1, read as the reverse complement.
GAAGAAAACAGTTTTCAAATGAAAATGAATGGGCATCACCTGTGGCTCTTTGCTTAATTGCTTTGTAAAAGGATGTGTCTGAATCAGCCTCTTGGTTCTGTGTGAGGTTGTGGCTTAGATTCTCAGCACCTGATGCATCAAAAGATAGATTCCATGTGTGCATTCAAAACAGAAATGGCAAATGAGTCTCTTGCCTTCCTCTATTAGATTCCTGACCTTCATCAAGTAAGAATCAGGATCCTTTAGTTCAAAAGAGTTCTTTGAACCCCTGCAGAAGTGCTTGGGTTTTCTGATGACTCCAAATCACATAAAGAATCTATACCTGACAGTCAGTAGGCCTCAAATTGGAAAAGCAGAACAGTATTAACGCCATGCCTATTTGATCAGTTCTGGTTCACAGGAAGGGTGTGTAGGCCACCCTGACTTTCGGCAAATGAGGGGAAAGGGAGCTTATTTTGGACAGTGTCTTGGTCTGTGCCCCTCATGGAAACTTCTAGCCAGAGGTTATGATTAGTGTCTATATGGAAGAACATGAGGGCCATGTGAGAGTGTTTTGGTTTTCATTGTTGTCATTTGTGTGGCGGTGGGAAAAGATGACTGCGTCCACCTGTGTTTCAACTCTTGTGGGATTCCCCTTGGAGACTGAGTTCTGAAACTGACCTTAGAGAAGTATTGCCATGAATTGTGTTGGAATTTTCGGAGGCCACGCATGAGAGTCACCCTTGGAAACTGAGATCTAGGCCCAGGGTGGCTTTCCACAGAGCACTGGGAATCTCAGTGAGGATATCACTTGATTATATTCTGAAAGACTTGGCAACAATAGTTGAGAGTCAAAACACACATGGACCTCACATTGTAGACCTCAATGTGGCTGGCTTTATGTGACCTTGGGCCACTCTTTCAGAAGACTTGCCTGTGAGAGTTCTCTAGAGCTTCCATTGAAATGAGATTCCTCAATAATTAATGGTTCCTGAATGAATTGAAACCCACAGTAACTCCAAATTCATCCTTGAAAAATGGCTAGAAAATACCATGAAATTTATGAAATTTCCATGACCAGCTGGCACTGGAAAACCATTTGATGTCCTGTTGCTTATCATGAGAATACAAGACAGTGCCTGGTTTGACTGAGTTTCATGATAATGGTGTAGAAAAGATATGCCAGTAAGTTGGAGCCTGCTGAGTAGTGGGCCAAGAGCAGTAGAGTGTAGGTGTGTGAAAAAACATCTGTGGTGGGGCAACGTGGATCTGCCATTGGCTTATAAATGGTTTGTGACTGACATGGTGCAGCTAGCAGACCTTTGGATGTAAAGGCATCTTGTTGTTTGGAGAGGTTTCAGGGCAATGTTCAGAATCATGTTGCTATGGTCAAGGGGGCAACTATGTGTGATAGAAGCCTTCTTGGTACATTCTCCTGCCGATCCTGACCACCACACGTGACAGAACTCCCTGCAGCACTGTATCACAGTTAAACTCCTTTATTTCATAAAGTAAATACCAAACTTTCAGTGCAGCATCAAATAACATGATTAAATGTGAAGGATGATCAAATGGCTTCACAGTCCACATGGGGAGACACTTAGCCCCCAGTAGCCCCAGTTTGCCTACAAAGAGAGAATTCAGTACTGCTGCCTCGTGTTCATAGGAAAATAAAAAAACATGTCGTCCAGGTCACATAGATGCAGACTCAGCTTTGATGGTCTCACTACAAAGGAAGCTAAAGCTCCTGACAACAACATATATTTCAAGTGCCCAACCTCAGAGGCATTTTCTCAAGAAGTCTTAAGGCCGACACAGCTCCATGTTTGTGGTATTTACCCTGTCCCTTAGTTTTGGAAACTCCTCTACCACCTTCAAGGTTGTGAACTCCTGAGCATTTTCCATTCCAGATATTTATTATGAACTCAAACAACAACAAGGGCTGGCGAGTATGTGGAGAAAAGGGTACACTTGTACATTGCTGGTTGGACTGCAAATTGGTGCAGTCAAATTGGAAAGCAGTATGGAGATTTCTTGTAGAGGTGGGAATGGAACCACCATTTGACCCAGGTATTCCCCTTCTCAGTCTATTCCCTAAAGACCTAAAAAAAAATGCTACAGGGACACTGCTACATTGATGTTCATAGCAGCACAATTTACAATAGCAAGACTGTGGAACCAACCTAGATGCACTTCCATAGATGAATGGATAAAAAAGGAGGCATTTATACACAATGGAGTATTACTCTGCATTAAAAAATGACAAAATTTTTACAGAGAAATGGATGGCATTAGAGCAGATTATGCTAAGTGAAGCTAGCCAATCCCTAAAACCAAATGCCAAATGTCTTTTTGATATAAAGAGATTAACTAAGAACAGAGTAGGGACGAATAGAATGAGAAGAAAATTAACATTAAACAGGGATGAGAGGAGGAAGGGAAAGGGAGAGAGAAGGGAAATTGCATGGAAATAAACGGAGACCCTCAGGGTTATACAAAATTACATACAAGAGGAGGTGAGTGAAAGGAAAAAATTATACAAGGGGGAGAAATGAATTACAGTAAAGAGGTAGAGAGAGAAGAGGAGAGGGGAGGTAAGGGGAGGGGGATAGTAGAGGTTAGGAAAGGCAGCAGAATACGACAGACACTAGTATGGCAATATGTAAATCAATGGATGTGTAACTGATGTGATTCTGCAATCTGTTTATGGGGTAAAAATGGGAGTTCATAACCCACTTGAATCACAGTGTGGAATATGATATATCAAGAACTATGTAATGTTTTGAACAAGCATAAATAAAAATTAAAAAAAAGAAAACTAACTTTGGTGAATGGTGCAAAGAAATCCTAATATTTCTACAGTAACTGACACAGTTTAACATCAATGCGAGAAGATTCCTGTGGGACATGATGTGTATTTTGATGTTCATTTTTATTCAGCACTGGTACATTACTATTTCTTCAGTTTATTCACATCATATTATAATCTTTCATCCACAAGTAAGCAAATTTATCGTCATTTTTTTCAATTTCAATCACTTCCTGCTTCAGAATTCATGAATTTCTCGGTGTTCCTTGACTGGCATTTTCATGAGACTTCTTTCCAAACACATTATTTTCGATTTCCATAATCACATTTGAAGCAAAACTCACACAAACTTCATGATAAATCGTACCCTAATATTAACATTAGGTGTATAACTGGTTGTCATGAATGATTGCATATCAATATAAGATTTCTTATATATTTTCAGATATCAATTCAATCCATTATTTAAAGTGGAACAAGTTGTATTATTTATTGAAATTAAAGTCTAGTCATGCATTATCTGTATATTCATAAAAACAGGGTACACCTCTTTTTACCCCCAATGCTAATTTATACGTTTTCAAAATACTGCTCCTAGAAATGGTGGAAGAAAAAATCATGTCATCTGATCTACATATACATTTTATCACAGTAATATTCTGGAAACAAAATGCAAAGGTCCCACTTAGGATTGTACCAAAGCCTAAATGTAAAGTGAACATGGATAACTAACAATATCCATGTCCATGTTGCCTAATGCTCTCAAATGTCAATCCTATTGGTGACCTACATATTTGTTTCTTCCTAAGATTAGATATTAAATCTCAACCCTGTTGAAAATGTCTTATTCTATCACTCACTTTATACTTTGCCTGATTTCCTAATGTCTCTATTGATATCTGCTTTTCCACAAATTTTCCCCAGTTCATCATTGTGTCTGATTTCTTCATATGTGCTGACATTTATATTCACTCACTGCCCGAAAAAAATTGCTAAAGAACTTTTGTTACATATCCTATACTAACTCTACTTGCTAAACATAACGACAATCTTCTTTTTTTTTTATTGGTTGTTCAAAACATTACAAAGCTCATGGCATATCATGTTCCATACATTTGATTCAAATGGGTTATCAGCTCCCATTTTTACCCCAAATACAAGTTGCAGAATCACATCGGTTACACATCCACATTTTTACATAATACCATATTAATAACTGAGACTATCTTCTTAATCCTACCGACAATCCCTTTTGACTGTATGTTCTCTTCAGCATTCAATCATCCAAGGTTCAAGTTCCTCTGCCATTGTATATCGATTTATTTGAGACATGTGTGCAGATAGTAATTCAAAGCTAAATATCCCAATCAATTGCCCAATGCCCTTCTGGGATTCAAATCTTACTTTAATTTCTGTTTTCATACATATATTTAACCTCGATATTCTTATAAATATCACAGGTTCCCAATACCATTATTAATCCAGCAGAATGATTCCTAACCCAAATCGAACATGAAATTAACCCTAACCATACACTGTTCACTCAATCTAACTTTACAGAAGAGCAGAGACAGATTGTTCTTACAATACAGGAATGTAGGGGATGCTCTACCTGTTTAGAACCTCAAAGGTCCATGCAGAAATGATCCCTGGAGAAGACGTAGGCAGCAATGAAGGACCTTAGAGACAAAAAGTCATTTTCCATGGCAAACAACCTGGTCAGGATGAAGGGTTTTCTCTGAATCAGCCTCTATCTTCTTACTGTAGAGAAGATGGACCAAACCAGGCTTGTGTGGAGAGCTGTTCTCGGGTGCCTAAGGTTGATATACCATTCTAAGTTGTGAAAGTGCCAAAGGAAGTAGGGGCAGCCTCCATCTCATGGGACCCTTGGAAGCAACTGTTAGGACAAAGTGGTTGCCAAGGCAGTGACCTCATTCAGTTCTTAAAGGAAGTGACCTACCTCACTTCCTTGTTGATGGAACTTTCTGAACTTGGGACCAAGGAAACCAAGCACCAGAGCCAGTCCCAGTCCCAGTCCAAGTGGTCTCATTTGTTTGGAATCACCAAGGACAGAGTCAGTCTTCTTGGTACTGACTGATGTGAGGATGGCCAAATGCCAGGAAAGATATGAACACGGGCCTTTCCTGACTAAGCAGGTAGTGGCTCACCGCTGGCTCCTGACTGCTTTACAGAGTTGTACAAGGAGACCAGATCTGAGACAGGACAGACCATTACCGGGGAACATAGTATGGCAAACCTGTCAGAGGACACTCGGGATAATCACAGCCCTACTTGGGGGAAGGAGGTGTCTTTTTGAGTGTGGGTGTGTGGTTTTGTCTCTGTTCTGAGAATAGGTAGGAAAGGAGGTTTCTTTGGTTTGCAGTGAACTGTTTCTAGTAAGTCGTTTTACAAGGTGAGTGTTTCTATGTCTGTGTATCCCACTGTGTCCGTGGTTGTATACATTAGAAAAGAGAATGCATCAATGCATGTGTCCCCTCTAGTAGAAAGCTTCCCAGCATTCATCCTGCCCAATTAATGAATGGAGTGTGGTTTCCATATCGATAGGCAACACCTACTACCTTATTAAGTCCCTGTTTTCTTTCTGAATTCTGACAACTCTTCAGAATAGGCTCTTGGGTTTGTGTCCAAGATATGTACCACCTCCAATCTCTGTCACATGGCCATGTACTGGATATCTGAAGGGAATGGCCAGCATCTCAGATAACTCAGATATCAGTGTGACCAGGAAAGACTCAGTGGAGAAACCCTGCTTTGGGCCTTTTGCTAACCTATTGTTTTGTTGCCTTGAATCTCAGGATGTCTTTGCCTCTGGCCACCCCTTTGGGAAGCCTGAGGAAAACATTTTTCAAATGGAAATGAAGGGCATTACCTGTGTCTCTTTGCTTAATTGCTTTGGAAAAAGATGTGTCTGAATCATCCTCTTGGCCCTGTGTGAGGCTGTGGCTTAGATTCTCAGCACCTGATGGATCAAAAGAAAGATCACATGTGTGCATCCAAAACCAAAATGGCAAATATTCACTCATTGTGAATGAATTCTTTTACCTTCCTCTGTTAGGATCCTGACTTCCATCAAGTGAGAATAGGAATCCTTTGGGCCAAATGAGTTCTTCAAATCTCTGCAGAGGGGCTTGGATTTTCTCATGACTCAAATTCACATAAAGAATCTAAACCACAGAGTCAGAAGGCCTCAAATTGAAAAAGCCAAGCAGTATTAATGGCAGGCCTATTTGATCATTCATGGTTTACAGGAAGTGTGTCCAGGCCACCTTGATGTTAGACAAATGAGGGGAACAGGACCTTAATTTGGACACTGACTTGGGCTGTGGACCTCATTGAAAACTCCAGCCAGACGTTATAAGGAGTGTCTATATGGAAAAAGATGAGGACCATGTGGGAGTGTTTTGGTTTTAATTGTGGTCATTTGTGTGGCGGTTGGAAGAGATGACTGTTCCACTGGGCTTGAACTCTGGTGTGATTCCCCTTAGAGACTGAGTTCTTTAACTGACCTCAGAGAAGTATTGCCATGAATTGTGTTGGGATTTTAGGAGGCCACACATGAGAGTCGCCCTTGGAACCTGAGATCTAGGCCCAGGTTGGATTTCCACAGAACATTGGGAATTTCAGCCCGGATATAACATACAATTTTTCTTAAAGACTTGGCAGCCATATTTGAGTTTAAAACACACATGGACCTCATATTGTAGATCTCAATGGGCCTGGCTTCATGTGACATTTTGGCCACCCTTAGGGAAACCTTGCCTGTGAGAGTGCTCCAGAGCTTTCATTGAAATTAGCTTCTTCACCATTTAATGGTTCCTGAATTAATTGAATCCCTCAGAGCCTCAAACTTCATCCGTGAAAAATGGCTAGAAAATTACCATGAAATTTTTGATATTTTCATGATCAGCTGGCACTGGAAATACTTTGGATGTCCTGTTTCTGATCCTGAGTATACCAGACACTGCCTTGATTGACTTTGTTTCATGAAAATGGTGTAGAACAGATATGCCAGTAAGTTGGAGCCTGGTGAGTAGTGGGCCTAGAGCAGTGGTATGCAATTGTGTGATAAAACATCTGTGTTGCGGCCATGTGGATCAGCCATTGGCTTCCAAATGGCTTGTGACTGACATGGTGCAGCCAGCAGACCCATATATGTAAAGGCATCTTGTTATATGGAGAGGATTCACTGCAATGTTCAGAATCATGTTGCTATTCTCAAGGGGGCAATCTACATGGGATAGAACCTTGGTTGGTGCATTCTCCTGAAGACCCTGACTCACCACACCTTAAAGAACTCCCTCCACCACTCTGTCCTATTTTAACTCCTTGTATTTTTTGAAGCAAATACCAAACTCCCAGTGCAGCAGCGAGAAACACCACGAAAAGTGGAGGATGACCAATTGGCTTCACAGTCCACACTGAAAGACACTTAGACCCCAGTGTCCATAGTTTACCTACAAAGAGAGAATTCAGCACTGCTGCCTCATGTTCATTGGATAATAAGAAACCATGTCCTCCAAGTAACATAGATGCAGACCCAGCTTTCATGGTTTCTCTACAAAGGAACCTAATCTCCTCAGAACATCAAATACTTCAAGTGCCCACTCTTAGAGGCAGTTTCTCAAAAAGTATTTAGGCCAGCAGAGCTACATGTTTGTGGAATGTTTACCCTGTCCCTTACTTTTAGAATCTTCTCTACCACCTCCAAAGTTGTAAACTCCAGAGTATTTTCCATTCCAAATATATATTCACAGATTTTCTAACTCTTATCCTCTAATTGTGTCTTACTTGAGGAGAATGTAATATCAAGGCATTGTTCTGGATGAAAGTGGGAAGATTTTTGTGTAGCACATATTTGCATACACATTGGATTCAATTTCCTATTTTCCATTAGAAATGCTGAATCCCTGAAACTAACATATACCCTATTAGACTCTGACTACTAATCCTAATATGATGGAGAAAAATAACACAAACATAATAGAAATACAAGCAGTTTAGAGGAGGTATGTTTTATAGTTGGAGTTGCCTTTTGCATGGTATAGTGTAGCAGTTATAAATCTAGTCAATTATTTGTTGAAATAGTTCTCCATGCGTTTTTAAAGTTAACAAATAAGTGAATTCCTGTCCCCCTTTCTCTGTAGCCTATTCAGCACACGTATTTTTATATGCACATATAGAATCCTACCTGGTACCACACGTACATTCTTGTGAGGTGGCTGACTTGGCAGATACAAATTGGAAGAAGAGATCACTCCTCCTAAACGCTGCTTGAACTGGTAATTCAAATGTGAGTGAGCTTCCTAGTTGAACAACATTATACATAAATCCATGTTCAGTAAAATGAATATTTTTGGATCTGTGGATGATATACATTTCATGGTGAATTTCGTTTGGCATATATATTGCAATTTTTAATGTCTGTCTCTGTGTGTGTATATAAATATATATATAGATACACTCTCAGGAGTATTCAAAATATGAAATATGTGTCTTATTACACACTTCCTAAATTCATTCATATTTATGTTGTGGATTTATAATCAACTTTTCACAAGATTATTCTCAGAAATATTCATCCACCTGAAATACGTATTTGTTTCTTAGTACTGTTTCTACACCAGATATGCATTCACGGATTTTCAAACTCTTCTACCCTAATTGTGTCTTACTTGAGGTGAAGGTAATGTAAAGGCATTGTTCTGGATGAGAGTGGGAAAATAATTGTGTAGCATATATTTTTATACACATTGGATTCATTTTCCTATATACCATTGAAAATACTGAATCCCTGACAATAACCCATACCCTACTATACTCTGTCTACTAATCCAAATGATGGAGAAAAACAACCCAAACAGAATAGAAATACAAGCAGTTCAGAGGAGGCGTGGGGTATAGTTGGACTTGCCTTTTTCATGATAAATGGTAGGTGTTATAAATCTAGTCAATTTTTAATTGAAATAATTCTCCATGTGTTGTTAAAGTTAACAAATATGTAAATGCCTGTCTGCCTTTCTCTGTAGCCTATTCAGCACATGTATTTTTATATGCTTTATAGAATCCTACCTGGTATCACACGTTCATTTTTGTGAGGTGACTGACTTGGCAGATACAAGTTGTGAGAAGAGATCACTCCTCTAAACGCTGTTGGAACTGAAAATTCAAACTATGGGTGAGCTTCCTAGTAGAACAACATTATACATAAATCCTTGTTCAGTAAAATAAACATTTTTGCATCTGTGGATGCTATATATTTTATGGTGAACTTCGATTGACGTATATATTCCTACATTTTAATGTCTGTGTGTGTGTTTTGTGTGTGTGTGTGTGTGTGTATATATATATATATATATATATATATATACATATATATGTATATACACATATATATAATTATGTATATATATATATATATATATATATATATATATATATACTGTCCTGATTTTTAAAATATGAAATGTATGTATCTTAAATACACTCCCTAAATTCATTCATGTTCAAAAATGTGGATTTATAATAAACTTTTCACAAAATTATTCTCAGAAATATTCATCCTCCTGAAATACACATTTGTTTCATGGTTCTGAAAACTAACTTCAGTAAATGGTGCTTACAAATCCTAATATTTGTACAGTAACTAACCCAGATTAACATCAATCAAGTAGATTCGTATGGGACATGATGTGTATTCTGACGTTTATTTTCATTCAACACTGGTACATTACTATTTCTTCAATTTTTACAAATCATAGGATATATATATTTCATCCACAAGTTGACAAATTTATACGCATTTGTTTCACAATCACTTCCTGCTTCATAAAACATGTATTCCTCCAGGTTTCTTGACTGGTCTTTTCATGAGACTTCTTTCCAAACACATTATTTTAGATTTCCATAATCACTTTTGAAGCAAAACTCACACACCCTTCATGATAAACCATAACCTTAATGTGGCCATTAGATATATAACTGGTTGGAATGAATGTTTGTATGTCAATATAAGATTTCTTGTATTTTTTCACATATAATTTCAATCCATTATTTAAAGTCGGAACCAGCTATATTATTTATTCACAGTATGGTCTATTCATGCATTATCTCTATATGCACAGACAAAGGGTACACCTCTTTTTACCCCCATTACTAATTTATACGTCTTGAATATGTTGCTGCCAGAAATAGTGGAAAAATAGTCATGTCACCTGATCTACATATACGTTTTATCACAGTAATATTCTGGACAAAAAAAGCAAAGGTCACACTTAAGATTGTAGCAAAGACTAAATGAAAAGTGAGCATGGATTACTAAACATCCATGTCCAGGTTGCCTAATGCTGTCAAATGTCAATCCTATTGGTCACTACACATTTGTTTCTTTCTAAGATTATATATTCAAACTCAACCCTGTTGAAAATATCTAATCCTATCACTCACTTTATACTTTGCCTGATTTTGTAATGTCTCTATTGATATCAGCTTTCCTAACTATTTTCCCCAGTTCATCATTGTGACTGTCTCTTCACTTGTGCTGACATTAACATTCACTGTCTACCAGAAACCCTATTGCTAAACAACATTTGGTCCAAATCCTATACTCACTCTTCTTTCTAAACCTACCGAGAATCTTCCGAATCCTACCGACTATCCCTTTTGACTGGAAGTTCTCTTCTACATTTAATCATCCATGGTACAAGGACCTAAGCCATTGTATATCGATTTACCTGACACATCAGTGCAGAACATAATTCAAAGCTACGTATCCCAATCAAGGGCCCAATGCCCTTTTGGGATTCAAATCTTAGCTAGATTTCTGTTTTCATACTTATAATTCACCTATATATTCTTGTAAATATCGCAGTTTCCCAATACCATTATTCATCCCGCAAAAAGATTCCTAATCCAAATCGAACCTGTTAGTTAACCTAACCATACACTGTTCAGTCAATTTAACTTTACAGAAGAGCAGGGATAGAGTTGTTCTTACAATACAGGAATATAGGGGATCTTCCACATGCTGAGAAACTCAAAGGTCCATGCAGAAATGATTCCTGGAGAAGCTGTAAGCAGCTATGGAGGACCTAAGAGAGCAAAAGTCATCCTCCATGGCAAACAACCTGGTCAGGATGAAGGGTTGTGTCTGAAACAGCTTCTCTCTTCTTAATGTAGAGAAGATGGACCAAACCAGGCCTGTGTGGAGAGCTGTTCCCAGGTGCCAATGGTTGATATACCATTCTAACTTGTGAAAGTGTCACAGGAGGTAGGGGCAGCCACCATCTCATGGGACCCTTGAAAGCAATTGTTAGGACAAAGTGGTTGCCAGGGCAGTAACCTCATTCAGTTCCTGAATGAGGTGACCTACCTCTCTTCCTTGATGACGGATCTCTCTGAACTTGGGATCCAGGAAGCCAGGCACCCAGAGTCAGTCCCAGTTTCTTACCCAGTGGGCTCAGTTGTTTGGAATAACCAAGGACAGAGTAAGTCTTCCTTGGTACCTACTGATGTGAGGATTGCCAAATGCCAAGAGAGCTCTAAAAAGGGGAATTTCCTGAGGAAGCAGGTAGTGGCTCACCACTGACTCCTGAAAACTTCACAGTGTTGGCCAAGGTGACCAGATCTGAGAAGGACAGGCCATTTCAAGGAAACATAGTATGGCCCATCAGTCAGAGTACATTCCAATTAGTCACAGACCTACTTGAATAAAGGAGGTGTCGTTGTGGGTGTGATTGTGATTTTGTGGTTATGTCTCATGTTCTGAGAATAGGTAAGAAAGGCGGTTTGTTTGCTTTAGAGTGGACTGTTTATAGTAAGTCATTTGACAAGGTGATTGTTTGTATGCCTGTGTATCCCACTGTGTCCGTGGTTGTAGACATTATAAAAGATAATGCATCAATGGATTTGTCCTGTCTAGTAGAAAGCTTGCCAACATTCATCCTGCCCAATTTATGAGTGGACTGCAGGTTGCTTTAGGGACGGGCAACACCTACTATCTTCCGAAGTTCCTGTTTTCTTCCTGAATTCTGGCCACTCTCCAGAGTAGGCTCATGGTTTTGTGTCCAAGATATGTACCACCTCCAAGCTCTGTGACATTGCCATATACTGGATAGCTGAAGGGAATAGCAAGCATCTCAGAAAACTCAGATATCAGTGTGACAAAGAAAGTCTCAGTAGAGAAACCCTGCTTTGGGCCTTTTGCTTACCTATTTTTCTGTTGCTCTGAGAGTCAGGAAGGTCTCTGCCTCAGGGGACCAATTTGTGAAGCCTGAAGAAAACTGTTTTCAAATGGAAATGAATGGGCATCACCTGTGTATCTTTGCTTAATTGCTTTGGAAAGGGATGTGTCTGAATCAGCCACTTGGCCCTGTGTGAGGCAGTGGCTTAGATTCTCAGCACCTGATGGAACTAAAGAAAGATCCCATGTGTGCTTCCAAAACCAAAATGGCAAAAATATCAGTAATTGTGTATGAAGTATCTTGCCTTACTCTGATAGGTTTCTGATCTCCATCAAATGAGACTAGGGATCCTTTGGGTCAAATGAGTTCTTCAAAGCCCTGCAGAGGCTAGCCAATATGAACTTGGGTTTTTTCATTACTTTAAATCACATTAAGAATCTATACCTGACAGTCAGTAGGCCTTAAATTGGAGAAGCAGAGCAGTATTAAGGCCAGGCTTATTTTATCACTCCTGGTTCACAGGAATGGTGTCCAGGCCCAGCTGACTTTAAGCAAATAAGGGATAAGGGAGCTTGTTTTGGATACTGTCTTGTGCTGCGCCCCTCATGGAAACCTCCAGCCAGAGGTTATAATGAGTGTCTATATGGAAGAAGGTGAGGACCATGTGGGAGTGTTTTGGTTTTAATTGTGTTCATTTGTGTAGTGGTTGGAAGAAATGACTGGATCCACCAGGGCTAGAACTTTGGTATGATTCACCTTAGAGACTGAGTTCTGGAACTGACCTCAGAGAAGTATTGTCATGAATTGTGTTGCGATTTTAGAAGGCCACGCATGAGAGTCGCCATTGGAAACTGAAATCTAGGCCAAGGGTGGCTTTTGACTGATCACTTGGAATCTCAGCCAGGATATCACATGATTTTATTCTGAAAGACTTGACAGGCATAGTTGAGAGTCAAAACACACATGGACCTCACATTGTAGACCTCAATGGGCTGGGCTTCATGTGACTATTTGGCTACTCTTTGGGAAGCCTTGCCTTTGAGAGTTCTCCAGAGCATTCATTGAAATGAGGTTCCTCAACATTAAATGGTTCCTGAATGAATTGAAACCCACAGTTTCTCCAACTTCATCCTTGAAAAGTGGCTAGATAAATACCCTGAAATTTTTGAAACTCTCATGACCAGGTGGCACTGGAGAACCTTTGGATCTCCTGTTGCTGATCATGAGTGTACCAGACAGTGCCTTGATTGACTGGATTTCATGAAAATGGTGAAGAACAGAGATGCCAGTAAGTTGAGAATGCTGAGTAGTGGGCCCAGAGCAGTGGTGTGCAGGTGTGTGATAAAATATCTGAGGTGGGGCCGTGTGGATTTCCAATTGACATCCAAATGCCTTTTGGCTGCCATGGTGCATCCAGCAGAACCTTTCATGTAAAGGCATCTTATTATACGGAGAGGTTTCAAGGCAATGTTCAGAATCAGGTTGGTATGGTCAAGGAAAAAGCTGTGTGAAATAGAAGCCTGGTTGGTGCATTCTCCTGCAGTTCCTGACCCACCACACGTGAAAGAACTCCCTCCAGCACTGTGTCCCAGTTGAACTCCTTGTATTTCGTGAAGCAAATACCAAACTCCCAGTGCAGCACCAAGAAACACCACAAAAATGGAGGATGATCAAATGGCTTCACAGTCCACACGGGGAGACACTTAGCCCCCAGTGGCCACAGTTTACCTACCAAGAGAGAATTCAGCACTGCTGCCTCATGTTCATTGGAAAATAAGAAACCATGCTCTCCATTCACATAGATGCAGACCCAGCTTTGATGGTCTCAATAAAAAAGAAGCTAAACCTTCTGACAACAAAATATATTTAAAGTACCCAACCTCAGAGGCAGTTTCTCAAGAAGTCTTTAGGCCGGCAGAGCTCTATGTTTGTGGAGTGTTTACCTCTTAGACCAGGATGTGAGAAAAGAACACTGACTCCAGTTAAAATCAAATTAAAGTAAGCTTATTATTTCCACTGGCTGGGCTGCCTCTCCCTCCAAAGATTGCGAGAACAAGAGAGCAACCCCACCTTTACTACAGCCCAGGTTTGCAGCCCAGAAAGTTACACAAAAATGGGGTAACAGATAACAGAACTCTGACAAGCATCACACTAATTGGAGTTTACATTTTTTTTTTGCTAGCCCCAACATCAAAATTTATGAGGACCATTAGAGCCTCAGAGAGGGTCATTGTCTGGCCACAGAAGGCCAATATTTATGAGGTGTGACAAAGTTTTAGAGAGGGCTGCTATCTGGTCAGAGAGCCATGCACGGGTGAGTTTAAGGCACGGGCAGTCATTCCAAGCAGGTTCAGAATTTGCAGTAATTTACAGTAAAGCCAAAATGATTTTTTCATGGCTTTGTTGCAAGATGGCTCCCAATTTTAATAAAAGATAAGTTTGGGTCTATCATTCCCCCCTTTTCTTATGTGTCCCTTTGTAATCCTTGATAGGTTAGTGGAAAAGCACTGAGGAAATTTTAATCCCTCAGTTAACAGTCTCCAAATTTTTAGAACTCACCGAAAACCAGTCTCCCTGATATTACCTGACTTAATTAATTACTTATATTGATAGTCTATTTATTTTGGGCTCCATTGGTGTAAGTGGAGAGTCGTCTCTCATTTTGCCTTCTTCTCAGCTGAGAGAGGGTGACATGAGTGTGCATGGCGTGAGAGACATGAGTTGCCTTTTTGAAGTCAGTTGAGGAATATGAGTTGCCTTTTAGAAGTCAGTTCTTTTTGAAGTCTTGTTGAGGAAGAACAGGTTGTAAAGTCATCTGGGTATGGGTTCTTCTATGAGAGAAACAAAAAACATGAGTATTGAATAAATGTTGCAGTAGCTGGATCATGTCACTGTATGAAGTACCCTCACCAGTCTTTAATATTCCCAATTATCAGGACTGTCAACTTAATATTTAACTTTTAGTGTTACAGTTGTCCCTCCCCATAATATACAGTTTAATAATTTAATGTCATCTGATTTTGCAAAATCCTTTCACTAGTATGACCTCTGTGTCTAATAGAGAAACATTTAATTCTGTTACTCAGGGCTGGATAATCGTACTAGCAAACACCAAGCCTACCTGTAGGTTAGGAATATCTGTAGGCCTTAAACTAAAAACTTCTGCCTCTGGCAGCTCCTCTTGATAGTCTTTGTAGCCAACAGTTTTACTTATTTTGGGAGGCTAACATAAAGTGTATACCTTAAAATATTATTATTATTATTATTATTATTATTATTATTATTATTATTATTTAAAATGCCCAGGAATGGCTGTATTTTGGTTTTAACTGTCTTTGCTAAGTGTTTAAGATGAAGCAGTCAAATGACTTTTGTTTCTATCTATTGTTAGCAGTCAGCTGAGCTTTTTTGGGAGTCATTCCTTGGGAAAGTTGAGAGCAGCTTCTCAGTTCTGCTAGTGCAATTTGAGCTAGGTGGGTTCAGGTCTTGCTTGACCATGTGGCTTCCCTCAGAAGCATCAGGGATGTCTCCCTTTCCTGATGACTCTCCTCTTTGTAGCAAATGCACTGATTGGCTTTCTGTTCTCCAGTGGTCTCATTAATCTCCCTGATCGGGAGGTTATGTGGCCCAGAGTTGCAAAGCTCATAGAGAAGTCCCCTGTTCCCTGGATTCAGACTGACTCAAAGTGCAAGAGTCAAATATTGTTTTTTTTTTTTTTTTTGGCCCTTTTCATTTAACTTTAATTTTGAATCCTAATCTGAAACAACCAGCAAATAAATTTTAACAGCCATATATTAAGAGTACTGCACTTTAATGTCTATAAGTTTATAATTATTTATATTTTATTAATTGGGATCTTATTATTCTGTCTGTCTTGTAGTTGATGACTTATTTTCTTAAATTAACCCATGTTGTGTTCTTAAAGCAACACTTCTGTAAAACACCAACAGGGAATCTTTAGATCACTTATAAAGAAGTTAAAAAATAAAATTTTTTAACAAGAGTAAAAATACTTAGTTCATGTAATAGCTACCCTGAATTTTTTGGTGAGTTATATATTATATCACCTTTTTGAGATCCTAGTAATCTTGACAGAAAAAAAAATTTGAACATAACTTTAAATGAAATAAAATCTGACCTACTGCTTTCGTAGTCATTCTCACATGTAGTAAGATGGGATAAAGAGTCTTATCTCAGGTAAGCAGGGCTCCTTATAAATCTTAAATGCTTTAGTTCTCAAGCTGATCTTTTTTTAAATTTCATTTTACAAAGTTTACATAAATTGTTTGAGGTCACATGAACATTAGCTCACACCATATGATATCACATTTAAAACATGAATTAAAGTACGGCTAAAAGATTTTAACCTTTACATAGATTAGGCTCTCATTAACTTAAAAATACATTTAAATTGTTCCACAATGTAAAAAGTAACATAAAACTTTACATATATTATTGATAACAGGTAAATAAATCCCCAATATATATTTTATTTACCATACAACTTCAGAACACCTGCTTGATATAATGCTCTTTTAAAGTTTCTACCTTATAGAGTTGTATAACTGGAAAATATGAGCACATTAATAGCATCACAATTGCATTGAAGTTTCTACATTAACCAAGTTTAGCTTTTAAAGAAATGGCAGTACAGTGCTCTAAAATAACAGTTCTTATTTAAACATTTGTTTAATTATTATGGTTGCTTGCTCTAGAAAATTTAAATCTTAATAAACTTAATGTTATGGGTAAACTTATGTTTAAGAAATTTTTGTCTCTTTTACACATGATTGATTTTTACAATCTTATACAGACTTTAGTACAAACTTATACAGACCTTAGTATATCAATCAGATATCAAACAAAAGTACTCATGAATGAGTAATCCCATATCAAATTTACTTTACTTATTTATCAAAATATTAGACAAATTTTTTGAACACTGTAAACCATTTTTTTGATTGAAAGAAAAGTCCTGGAACAAAGGCATATTAGACCTTTTGTAGACATTAATAGTTTATTAGATTTTTGAACACCTAGAAAAACTTGTAAGCTTAAATTTAAAGACATTTATATTTATGTTTACCCAATTTAAATTGAAACATTTAAATCACGTGAATTAAAGATTTTTGGATCCACTTTTTAAAATTGTTTTTATGAGTTCTTTTTAATATGAGTGCTCCTTATATATGTTAATTTGTGTATCATATATATGATATATGGATATATATATAGACATACAACACATAACAAATTGTGCACACATAATAAAAGTGAAGGCCTTGTAGCTTTTCACAGGTGAAATCTCCGTTGCAATGATTTAAAAATTCCACAGTTGGTCAAAGATATTACTGATCAGAAAAACATTAACCTAGGTCTGTAGGAGCAAAATCATGAGCTCAAAAAATAAATAAAGAACCTAAGGAAAAAATTATGAGTCCTAGAAAAATGACTGGCCAGTAATTAGTAAATACCATACAATTTACCTTTTTTTTCCCCTTAGGCCTCAAATAAGTCTCCTACTAAGCTTACAGGCTTCTTTCATTTGCATTTCAAAATAAGTCCTGGCTGAGGTCTGGAAGAAGAAGGAAAAAAAGGCTATTCTGAGCAGAAACCTTAGGCCTAAGGTATTTTAACCATAATTTTCATGTTAGGATGTTGAAAATTATGATACAAGTTTAAGATACAATTCACAAAATTTTATATCTTTACAAGTTGTTTTGTCAACAGATATCATACTATGATTTAGTATCCTTGTCCAAATTAATGCACTGGTACACACAGTGACATTTTCCCAGGCTACCTAATTTAAAATTGGTGAAAAAAAGACTGAATGATTGGGAAGTTACTTGCCAACTTGGAAGTAGAGTTCTTTAGTTTTCCATCCTAAGTATTTAAGGTCTCTGGCATGAATTATCTGAAACCATGAACTAAACAAATACCTAAACCCGACTTTTAACTGCAAGATTGTGGAATGCTTCAAAAACCCATTCAGATACCAGATTGGTACAATGAAACATCATCATTTAGACACACATTCAGCTAAGATCATTTCCAAGAAACAATTTATAATATTAACACATTATTGCACATGTCTTAAAGGGCTAGAAAAAAGGCACAAGACAGACAGAAATGAACTCCAGACAATGGCTGACAGACAGAACCCTTTAAAACAGAGCAAATAAGAGAAAAATCTCCTTCTCCAGTGGCACCACAGATGTCCCCACAAGGGGACCAAATGTTTTCACAGAGGAGCAACCTGAAATATAAAATAAAGTGTCTCCATGGCGACTTTACTGCATTTAGTGTCCCCTTTTGGTTTTTCTCTTTTTTTAAGAAGACAGAGGTGGCATTATCCTTGCAGTGCAGGGGACGAAGGAGGGAATTCCCTGAAGCAACAGGGCTTCGGCAGATGCTGGGAGATACTCAGTTCTTCATTCCCCAGCAGGCATTACCATCTGCACTGGGTGTGCTCCAGGCAGCCAGCTAGGGCCTTCTCTCATTCTGCTTAACAAATGGTGGTAAAGTTCATCACAGTTCCTTAAAACACAGTCCAAAGGGGTGTCAGGCTTACTTGCTTTGTTACCCATTTTCACATTCAATATCCTTAAGATTTTATCACAGAAATCACAAAACAAAACGCACAAAAACAAACAAACAAAAAACATATAGAACACAGAACAAAACACACACACAAAAAAAAAAAAAAAAAAAAAAAAACAGAATCCCGGTGCCAAAACAGAAAAACAGATGAGCAATTCAACGTCTTGCTAAAGCTCTGGGTTAGGAGCGCATGCGTGTCCCTCGGCACCTGTCTAACCTTCCAGAGGAATTCCCTACAGAACGGAACAGAGGACAGAACGATTCTCATTACCATACTGGACAGGAGTGAATGTGAGCCTCCCCAGGCCACCTCTCTGTCATTAGAAGAGATCTCCCTTAACCAGATATAAGATGTTATCAAGGTGCCACTTACCTATGGAGGCCTCCTCCACCGGGTACTTGCTAATAGTTTCAGTGCGGTGGTTCACTGCAGTGCTCCCCAGACCGACGGCTCACTCCAAGGCCTTGGAACATCTCAAGTTGTGCACCCCCTAGAGTGGCTCCCCAGCCCGTAGCCCTGGAGGGAAGGCCAGCTTCAGAATTTTCAGCAGTCTGGTCTTGTGATCTGGTCGGGCAGGGTCATCTCACTGGGGAACTCCAAAATGTTGGAATAGGATGCAAGAAAAGACCAGTGACTCCAATTAAACTCAAATTAAGGCAGGCTTATTATTAAAACTGGCCAGGCTGCCTCTCCCTCCAAAAATGGCGGGAACAAGACAGCAACACCACCTTTCCTACAGCCCAGCTATATAGCCCAGAAAGTTACACAAAAAGGGGGTTACAGATAACAGAACTTTGAAAGCATCACACTGATGGTAGTTTACATTTTTTTTGCTGGCCCCAACATCAGAAATTATGAGGACCATTAGAGACTCAGAGAGGGTCGTTGTCTGGCCTGGGAAGGCCAATATTTATTAGGTGTCACTAATGTTTCAGAGAGCACTGTTATCTGGTCAGAGAGCCAGGCATGGATGAGTTCAAGGCACGGACAGGCATTCCAAGCAGGTTCAGAATTTGCAGTAATTTATAGTAAAGCCCAAATTATCTTTTCATGGCTTTCTGGCAAGATGGCTCCCAATTCTAATAAAAGATCAGGTTGGGTCTATCAAGCCTGTCCTTTACTTTTGGAAACTCCTCTACAACCTGCAAGGTTGTGAACTCCTGACCATTTTACATTCCAGATATGTATTCACAGATTTTCTAACTCATGTCCTCCAACTGTGTCTTACTTGGGGTGAAGGTAATATCAAGGCATTGTTCTGGATGAGAGTGGGAAGATTTTTGTCTAGCACATATTTGCATACACATTTAGGAGATCACTCCTCCTAAACACTGATTTGGAACAGAAAATTCAATCTATGGGGGAGCTTCCTAGCTGAACAACATTATACATAAATTCAAGTTCATTAAATAAATAGTTTTGGATCAGTGGATGATATATATTTCAAGATGGATTTAAATTGGCATATATATTGCTACATTTTAATGTCCATGTGACTTTTGTGTTTATAATGTTTTGTGATTTATGTGGATTTATAATCAAATTTTCACAAGATTATTCTCAGAAATATTCATCCAACTTAAATACATACTTTTTTCCTAGTACTGAAAAGTAACTTCAGTGAATGGTGCATAAAAATCCTAATATTTCTACAGTAACTGACCCAGATTAACATCAATGCAATTAGATTCCTATGGGACATGATGTGTATTTTGATGTTCATTTTTATTCAACATTGGTACATTACTATTTCTGCAGTTTATGCACATTATATATAGTATGATATATAATGTTCAATCACTTCCTTCTTGAGAACACATGTATTCTTACAGGTTTCTTGACTATTCTTTTCATGAGACTTCTTTCCAAACACATTATTTTTGATTTCCATAATCACTTTTGAAACAAAACTCACACACCTTTCAGGATAAACCACAACCATAATATTACCATTAGATGTATAACTGGTTGCAGTGAATGATTGTATATCAATATGAGATTTCTTTTATATTTTCAGATATCAATTCAATCCATTATTTAAAGTAGAGCAAGTTATATTATTTACACACAGTATGGTTTATTCATGCATTATCTGCATATTCATAGACACAGGGTACACCTATTTGTACCCTCAATAGTAATTTATACATCTACAAAATATTGCTACAGAAATGGTGGAAGAAATACTCAAGTCACCTGATCTACATATACATTTTATCACAATAATATTCTGGACACAAAATGCAAAGGTCACACTTATGATTTTACCAAAGCCTAAATAAAAAGTGAGCATGGATTAATAAAAACATCCATGTCCTGGTTACCTAATGCTTTCAAAAGTCAATCCAATTTGTGACAACATATTAGTTTCTGCCTAAGGTTATATATTCAGACTCAAACCGTTGAAAATGTCTAAACAAATTACACACTTCATACTTTTACTGACTTCCTAATGTCTCTATTTATATCTGCTTTCCTACATATTTTCCCCAATTCGTCATTGTGACTGAGTCTTTACATGTGCTGACATTTACATTCACTCTCTACCCGAAACCTTATTTGTAAAGAACTTTTGGTACAAATCCTATACTCATTCTTCTTTCTAAACCTACTGACTATCTTGCTAATCCTACAGACTATCCCTTTTTTATTGGATATTCTGTATGTTATTCAATCATCTAGTGTATACGATCCTATTTCTTTGTATATCAATTTATCTGAGACATCTGTGCAGAATATAATTCAAAGCAAAGTATGCTACTCAAGGGCCCAAAGTCCTACTTGGCTTCAAGTCTTCCCTAGATTTCTGTTTCCATACTTATATTTCACCTATATATTCTTGTAAATATCTCAGGTTCCCAATACCGTTATTCATCCAGCAGAATGATTCCTAACGCAAATAGAACATGATATTAACATTAACCATACACTGTTCCCTCAATCTAACTTTACAGCAGTGCAGGGATAGAGTTGGTCTTACAATCCAGGAATATAGGGGATCTTCCACCTGCTGAGAATCTCAAAGATCCATGCAGAAATTATCCCTGAAGAAGATATAGAATGCTATGAAGGACCTGAGAGAGCAAAAGTCATTTTCCATGGCAAACAACCTGGTCAGGATGAAGAGATGTGTCTGAATAAGCCTCTCACATTTTAATGTAGACAAAATGGACCAAACCAACCCTGTGTGGAGATCTCTCCCCCAGTACCTATTGTTGATATACCATTCTAACTTGTGAAAGTGTCACAGGAAGTAGGGGCAGCCTCCATCTCATGGGACCTTAGGAAGAAACTGTTAGGACAAAGTGTTTTCCAAGGCTGTGAGCTCATTCAGTTCATGAAGGAAGTGACCTACCTCACTTCTTTGTGATGGAACTCTCTGAACTTGGGATCCCGGAAACCAGGCACCCAGGGTCAGGCCCAGTAACAGTCACAGAGATCTCACTTTTTTGGATTTATCATGGAAAGAGTCAGTCTTTCTTGGTACTTACAGATGTGAAGATGGTCAAATGCCAGAAAAAATCTGAAGAGGTGTCTTCCCTGAGAATGCAGGTAGTGGCGGCTCAAAGCTGGCTCCTGACAACTTCACAGAGTGGGCCAAGGAGTCCAGATTTGAGAACAGACAGGCCATTTCGGGTGAACAAAGGATGGCTCACCAGGCAGAGGACACTCCGGTTAGTAACAGACCTTCTTGGGGGAAGGAAGTGCATTTGTGGGAATGAGTGTGGGTTTGTGGTTTTGTCTCATGTTCTGAGAATAGGTAGGAAAGTTGGTTTGTTTGGTTTGGAGTGGACTGTTTCTATTAAGTCATTTGACAAGGCAAGTGTTTCTATGTCTGTGTATCCCACTGTGTCCGTGGGTGTAGACATTACAAAAGAAAATGCATCAATGGATGTGTCCTGTCTAGGAGAAAGCTTCCCAACATTCACGCTGCCCAATTTATAAAAGGACAGAGGGTTGCCTTATTTGTGGGCAAGACCTGAAATCTTCCTAAGTTCCTGTTTTCTTCCTGAATTCTGGCCACTCTCCAGAATAGGCTCATGATTTTGTGACCAAGATAGGTACCACCTCCAAGCTCTGTGACTTGGCCATGTACTGGATAGCTGAAGGGAATGGCGAGAATCTCAGAAAACTCAGATATCAATGTTACCAGGAAAGTCTCAGTGGAGAAACCCTGCTTTGGGACTTTTGCTTACCTATTGTTCTATAGCACTGAATGTCAGGAAGGTCTTTGCCTAAGGCCACCCCGTTGTGTATCCTGAATAAAACAGTTCTCTAATGTAAATGAATGGGCATCACCTGTCCCTCTTTGAGTAATTGATTTCGAAAGGGATGTGTCTGAATCAGCCTGTTGGCCCTGTGTGAGGCTGTGGCTTAGATTCTCAGCACCTGATGGATCTAAAGAAAGATGCCATGTGTGCATCCAAAACCAAAATGGCCAAAAGAGTACTCATTATGGATGAAGTCTCTCGCCTTCCTCTGTAAGTTTCCTGACCTCCATAAGGTGAGAATAGGAATCCTTTGGGTCAAATGAGTTTTTCAAAGCCCTTCAGAGTCTAGCCCATTGGTGCTTGGGTTTTCTCATGACCCCAATCCACATGAAGAATCTAAACCCCACAGTCAGTAGGCCTCAAATTGGAGAAGTGGAACAGTAATAATGGTAGGCCTATTTGATCACTCCTTTTCAGAGGAAGGGTTTCCAGGCCACCCTGACTTTAGGCAAATGACGGGCAAGTGAGCTTATTTTGGACACTGTCTTGTCCAGCGCCCCTCATAGAAACCTCCAGCTAGAGGTTATGATGAGTGTCTATGTGGAAAAGATGAGAGCCATATGGGAGTGTTTTCGTTTAAATTTTGGTCATTTGTGTGGCGATTGGAAGAAATCACTGGGTCCACCTGGGCTTGAACTCTAGTGTGAATCCCTATAGAGACTGAATTCTGGAACTGACCTCAGAGAAGTATTGCCATGAGCTTTGTTGGGATTTTAGGAGCCCACGCATGAGAGTAGCCCTTATAAACTTAGATCAAGGCCACAGAGCACTGGGAATCTCAGCCAAGATAATCCAAGATTTTCTTCTTAAAGTCTTGGCAGCCATAGCTGAGAGTCAAAACACACATGTACCTCACATTGTAGACTTCAATTGGACTGGCTTCATGTGACCTTTTGACAACTCTTTGGGAAGCCTTGCCTATGAGAGTTCTCCAGAGTTTCATTGAAATGAGCTTCCTCAACATTTAATGGTTTTTGAAAACCACAGTTCCTCCAACTTCATCCTCAAAAAAAAATGGCTAGATAAACACCATGAAATTTTTGGAATTCCCATGACCAGGTGGCACTGGAGAATCTTTGGATGTCCTATTGCTGATCATGAGAGTATCAGACAGTGCCTTGACTGACTAGGTTTCATGAAAATTGTGTAGAACAGAGATGCCAGTAAGTTGGAGCCTGCAAATTAGTGGGCCTAGAGCAGTGGTGTGAAGGTGTGTGATAAAACGTGTGGTGGGGCCATGTAGATCTGCCACTGGCTTCCAAATGGCTTGTGAAGGACATAGTACAGCCAGCAGAACCTTCCATGTAAAGGCATCTTTTTGTATAGGGAGATTTCAAGGCAATGTTCAGAATCAGGTTGCTATGGACAAAGGGGCAACCCATGTGGGATAGAATCCTGGTTGGTGCATTCACATGCAGACCGTGACCTCCACAGGTGACAGAACTCCCTCCAGCACTGTGTCCCAGTTAATCTCCTTGTATTTCATGAAGAAAATACCAAAGTCCCAGTGCAGCAGCAAGAACCACCACGAAAAGTGGAGGAGGACCAAATGGCTTCACAGTTCACACGGTGAGTCACTTAGCTCCCAGTGGCCATAGTTTAACTACAAAGAGAGTATTCGCACTGCTGCCTCATGTTCATTGGAAAATTAGAAACAATGTCCTCCAGGTCACATAGATGCAGACCCAGCTTTGATGGTCTCACTAGAAAGTAAGCTAAAGCTACTGACAACAACATATATTTCAAGTGCCCAACCTCAGGGGCAGTTTATCAAGAAGTCTTTAGGCCAGCAGAACTCCATGTTTGTGGAGTGTTTACCATGTGCCTTTCTTTTGGAAACTGCTCTACCACTTCCAAGTTTGTGAAATCCTGAGTATATTCCATTCCACATATGCATTCACAGATTTTCTAACTCTTCTCCTCTAATTGTGTCTTACTTGGGGCAAAGTTAATGTCAAGGCATTGTTGTGGATGAGAGTGGGAAGATTTTTGTGTAGCACATATATGCATACACATTGGATTCATTTTCCAATTTTCCATTCGAAATACTTAATCCCTGACACTAACTCATAAACTACTAGACTCTGACTGCTAATCCTAATATGATGGAGCAAACTAACCCAAACAGAATAGAAATACAAGCAGTTCAAAGGAGGCATGGTGTATATTTGGACTTGCCATTTGCATTATGAAGGGTAGGTGTTATAAATCTAGTTAATTTTTAATTGAAATAGTTCTCCTTGTGTTTTTAAAATTAATAAATATATAAATTCCTGTCTCCCTTTCCCTGTAGCCTATTCAGAACATGTATTTTTATATGCACATATAGAATCCTACCTGGTATCACATGTACATTCTTGTGAGGTGGCTGACTTGGAAGATACAAATTATGAGAAGAGATCACTCCTCCTAAACCCTGTTGGATCTTAAAATTCAACCTATGGGTGAGCTTCCTAGTTGAACAACATTAAAAATAAATCCATGTTCAGTAGAAGAAATATTTTTGCATCTGTGGATGATATATATTTCATGATAAATTTCGATTGGCATATATATTGGTATTTTAATGTCTCTGCATGTGTGTTTTTTGTATATATATATATATATATATATATATATATATATATATATATATACTCTCCAGATTTTGTAAAATATGAAATATATGTGTCTTATATACACTCCATAAATTCATTCATGTTCATGTTTATGGATTTATAATCAAGTATTCACAAGATTATTCTCAGAAATATTCATCCACCTGAAATACATATTTGTTACCAGTACTGAAAACTAACTTTAGTTAACGTTGCATACAAATACTAAATTTGTACAGTAACTGACCCAGTTTAACATCAATGCAAGTAGATTATTATGGGACATGATGTGTATTTTGACATTCATTTTTATTCAACACTGCTACATTACTATTTCTTCATTTTATGCACATCATAAGATATATATTTCATCCACAAGTTAGCAAACTTATAGGCATTTGTTTCGCTTTCAATAACTTCCTGCTTCAGAACACTTGGATTCCTCCAGGTTTCTTGTCTGGTCTTTTCATGAGACTTCTTTCCAAACACATTATTTTCAACTTCCATAATCAATTTTGAAGCAAAACTCACACAGTCTTCATGATAAATCATAATCCTAATATAACGTTTAGATGTTTAACTGGTTGGAATGAATGTATGTATATCAATATAAGATTTCCTGTATATTTTCAGATATCAATTGAATCCATTATTAAATTTGGAATCCATTATATTATTTATTCACAGTATTGTCTATTCATGCATTATCTCTATATTCATATCACAGGGTACACCTATTTGTACCCCCAATAATAATTTGTACATTTCGACACAGAAGCAATGGTCACACTTATTATTTTACCAATGTAAATGTCAGGCGAGCATCGGAGGAAGAGACTACCAGGGACTGTCTAATGCAACAGCCAAAAGTTTATGGGGGTCCAACATGCTGGGGCTCAGAGCTCCCTTGAATAGAGCAGAGAGCCCTGAGAACAGCTTAAGCAGAGCTTATATACTTTCCTTGGAGAGGGCAGGGAGGGAAGATTATTGATGGGTCAGCGCGAGTGGGCAGTTTGCGTGCAAATGGGTGAGGGAGTACATTCTGCAGTTTTGCAGTTGGTACAGAACATTCAGGGAACAAGATTAGCGAACAGTTCTCAAGATATCAACAGTGTTTTGTTAAGCATACCGTAAAACTGGAAGTGACAATTACCTATTTTATTTATCTTTCATTCCCCACTTTCTTTTGGTTACATTAAATCATAATAGTGATCATTGAGGATGTCACATTTTATGTCTGCTAGTGTGGTATATTGATTACTGATTACCATAAGTTTAACTTGTCCAATTTGAGCTTGGAGAAAGGAAACTACACGGTTGAGCAAACAGGGTCCTACAGTTAGCAATAATGTGAGGATTATTAATGGACCGGCCAGGGCTGATAAAAGCATAGTTACCCAGGGGGACTCTGTGAACCAAGACTCAAACCACCCTTTTTGGGCCTCTCTCTCTTGTTGATGCTCTTCAATGCGTCTTCTTAATTTAATCATAGATTCTTTTACAACTCCAGTATGGTAGGCATAATAACAACATTCTTCCCTCAATGCAGGACAAAGGCCCCTTCTCTCATGAAGAGGAGGTCGAACCCTCGCCTGTTCTGTAAAACAACTTCAGAGAGAGAGGTTAAAGATTCTTGTAAAGCTGTGATGGTGGTTTTTTAATATCTTTAAGTTTTGGTCTATTGCTGCTTCTAATTGGGTCATTTGTTGTGTCCCATGGATTAGGGCAGTGGTTCCTGTGCCCTTCTCTGCAGCAACTACTATTCCTCATAGGATGGCTAAAGTGAAGGATACAGGTTGCCAGCGGAACCGGGTTGTATGCCCCCCTATTTGAAATTTAAATGATCCTGCCTCATGATAGAGCACTCGGGGAAACATCTGCACCATTACATAATTAATCACATCTGTTGATAATTTTATGAATAAAAAATGTTTAAGTATATAGAATTATACTGTTGTAGGTATGGACAAGGCAAGGCACCTAAGATAGCACCAAAGACAGGGAAACAGTCCTATTTGGTTGCAACCGGATATAGAGGGCATTGCTTCTGTTGTAATCAATTAATCCCCTGAATCCCAAGTTTAGGTAGTTTCAGAATTTTGTACCCAACATGTAAGGGAAAAGACTCAGAAATTCACAGTCTGCAGAAGTTCACAAAAAGCAGTTTTTGGTTCTGTTTTTATTTTCCTCTTCTCTGGGAAAGATAACTTATTAAGGACACGTGGGAGGGGGAGAGCTTTTTTTCTTCTCTTTTATTTTCTCCCTGCCAGCTGTTACCATGGAGCCCAGTTGGTAACTTCTTTATCTTGGAAATGTAGCCATCTCTGGAAGCCTCAGCTCAAGGCCAGAGGCCTTGTTCACATATTTTGTGAAAAACTAGTAAGGGGGGGTCTAGCTTAGAAGGGCTGATTTTTCCAGCCAGTGGCCAAGTATAACAGAGCAACATGAAAAGAGGAAGTTTATCTACACTGAACTCTTTTATAGGGACTTTGTTGCTGAAAGTCCTAAAGTCAGCCACGATGAAGACTTCTGGAGAAGGCCATTTAAGATTTTTCTGTGGGCCTGGTACAGAGGGGAAGACGGGGAAGGCGGGGGGTGAGAGCAGTTCTGTGGTTCTGAGAATGAGGAAAAAGAGATATAAAAGAATAATGGGAAAAGGGTTTGGGATTTTCCTGGCAACGAAACTTGAGCAGTAGAACAGGTAGAGCAGATGGGAAGACGGGAATGAGTATCTAAAAAGCCTGTGAGGGACTTTAAATTCTTAGTAACCTGTTTTTAGTGATGACAAAGCAACTTTAAAGGCCATTTTCATTACATCTTGGATAGGCGTCTGAGGGCACTCCTCAGCTGGTTTGAGCTTTGGGTTAGCTGGTAAGAGGACCTGGTGGGACCCGGTGTGGGCACTGACAGGAGAAGAGAGGAGTGAGTGGGTGGAAGGGTACCTCAGTACCTGCTGCCTCAGCATGGGGGCAATGGTCTGAGAACCAGCGGAGATTTGGGGTTTTGATCTAGTAATTGGAGGGGAGAAATCAGGTTGTTGATGTGAGAGTGACAGCAGAGGATCTGGAGCAGAAGGATCTATTGGAGAAACATATTTCGTGATGTGAGCAAAGGAGGGAAAAGGCCTACACATAGGGGAATTTTCTTCAATCCTTTTGAGCACTTGCCGAAGTTGAAATAGTCACACAGAATTTGAGGATCTAGAGACCCCTCTGGGGGCCATCGGTTTTGGTTGTCTAATTGGTAATATGGCCAATGCTGTGAACTGAATTTGATGAGGAGTTTGGGTTCCACCAGGCAGCCCCTGTATGCTCACATCCCCATGACTTACGGAAGAAGACGGCTTTTCCCCCACACAGCCGTGGTTGTTTGTGGCTTTGATAGTCCACCGGGCAAACATAGTAATCTAGGCTAGCCAACCTGCATCAGGCTTGCGTGTCCCTACATCCATAATGTTTGTTTCCATTATCTATGGTACGGGAGAAATTTAATGAAATTTTAGTGGGATCCTCTTCATCAGAGATATCCCAATTGGAAAGACGTATACCCAGCTGACAAATATCTGGGTGGAGAGTTGGCCACCAGGTCCCTAAGGGGGCTGTATGTGAGACAGACCATACTTCTTGTCTAATAGGATTTGTGATCAGCCATCGCTGCTGAATGGGCTGATGATGGTTAGGACTAGTGGAGGCCAAGGGGAGAGTCTATAGCCTTATCCACATGGCAAATATGCAATTTGAAAGGGTTACCAGTCTTTTCCACTTTCAAGCCAGAGTCTGGAGAGGGCACAGGCTTGAAATGAGAATTAGGATCCAGGAAGTGATTCCTTCTACCTTTACCACTGTAGGTTTTATAAGTAGCACCTGGTATGGTCCTGTCCAGCGGGGTTCCAGGGATGACACCTGATGTCATCTTATGTAGATGAAGTCTCTTTTTTGATATCGATGTGGAGTCTCCTCTTCACCAGGTTGGTAGGCAGTGGCCAGCTGTTTTGACAGGTATCCCTGAGTTCTTTCAATAGCTTTAAGATTGTCAAGCAAGGGGGTGTGGAAGGGATCGGTAGGTCTTAGAGTTGTGGTTAGGTCCTTACTGGAGGAGGGGCCCCATAGAGAATTTCATAGGAGGTGAGGTTACACAAAGAAATAGAGGGAGTATTTCTTGCATGAAACAGTGCATAAGGCAGGAGCATAGTCCAATCTTTGATGCCCTCTCTAAGCTTAATTTCATTAAGGTCTCTTTAATGGTTCTATTAATTTTTTTAACCTGTCCTGAGCTCTGGGGTCTATAAGCACAATGTAACTTCCAATTTATCCCCAGGATCCTGGCTAACCCCTTACTTACCTGGGCCATGAACGCCGGTCCATTATCAGACCCTATTACCTTAGGTAGGTCGTATCATAGAAAAATATCTTTCAGGATTTTCTACCACCATTTGTGCCTTTTTTTTTTGTGGGGAAGGCTTCAATCCATCCTGAAAATATATCTACAAACACTAGGAGATATTGAAGTCCATACCTTGCTGGCTAAATTTCAGTAAAGTCCACTTCCCAGAATTTCCTGGTCTGGTTGCTCATAGGTGCTTTCCTGCAGGAAGCTTGGAAGGGTAATTGTTCTATTGACAGAACGGACAGGGTTTTGTTACCCGTTCAGTTATGTCCTTTCGCTGTGAGTCGGTTAGTGGAAAACTCTGTTCTTGATCCTTCAGGAATGCCTGCAGTTTCTTTGGACCAAGGTGTGTGAATTGATGTACATTTTTAACGTAGTGTAGGGCTTTCTGAAATTGCAGGCTTGGCTCAGTGAAGTTGAGGAGTTCAGTGCCAGTGTCGTAAGATGTTATCAAAAGCTTGCTGGTGCTCAGGGGTCCATTGGAATTGGCATCTCCCTTTAACACCGGGTATAAAGGAGAAGTTAAGGACGCAAACACAGGAATCCATAACCTGCAAAACCCAGTAGTCCCAAGAAACTCTTTGTGTTGTCTGCTGCTGGGGGCGGGGGGTATCTGCACAACCGTTTGTTTTCTGGGCTCAGTGAGCCAACGTTTACCACCTCTAAGGGAATAGCCCAGGAAGACTACTTCTTGCTGGCAAATTTGGGGTTTTTTGGAAGAAGCTCTATACCCGAGTTGAGCAAGCTTACATAATAGTGCTTGGTTCCCAGACTCACAGTTTTCCTTCGTGTTGGCTGCAGTAGCAGGTCATCCACGTATTGAAGCTGGGTGACTTCGGGGTGCATAGTTCTGAAGTTGTTGACATCTCTGTGGAGGGCTTCATCAAAGAGAGTGGGGGAGTTTTTGAACCCCTGTGAGAGTCTAGTCCATGTTAGTTTACCATACGTTCCGGTTTCTGGGTCTACCCACTCAAAAGCAAACAGAAACTGACTGTCTTTATGCAGAGGCATGCAAAAGATAGCATCTTTATGTCCATACCATTTCTACTCAGGGTTCAGAGTGATAAGCAGATTGTACAAATTATTTACCGTGGGGTGAATGTCCTGCACTCTGTTGTTGATCTCTCTTAGGCCTTGAACGGGGATAGTCCCCAGTTCCTGGATTTTTTACTGGTAGCAGGGGAGTGTTCCAGGCCGATTGACAGGGCCTTAGGACCCTAAAGCCAGATATTTCTGAATATGGGGCCTTATCCCATCTTTAGCATTTTTGCTCAGAGGATGTTGTTTGACATTGATTGGGGAGGCTGAGGTTTTTAACTCCACTGTTCTTGGAGGTTGTTTCATGGCTAGGCCTAACCCAACAATTTTTGCCCAGGCATCTGGGTAATCTGTTATCCATTTCTGGGGTAGCTTGCCTGTTTGATCATTTTTGGGGTGTGTGAAAAGTGGATGTTCATCTTCGACTGACATTTATAAAGCCATGACTATAGGAGTTTTTAATGAAGGATTTAGAAATTTCATTTTGGGGCCTTCGGGGTTAAAAGTTGTTTTGGCCCGGAGCTTACTGAGCAGATCTCTGCCCATCAATGGGGCCAGGCATTCTGGGATTACTAGGAAGGAATGTTGGATTTTTCCTTTCCCCATGTCCATGGTCCTCTTAGTTGTCTAAGTCTGATATTTACTGCTGTTAGCCCTTTGAACTAGAGGCCTTTTATTTGATAGAGGACCCAGTGGGGCCTTAAGGGCTGAGTATACTGCTGCTATATCCACTTCAAAGTTTATGGGGTCCCCTTCACTTCAAAAGTTACCCTGAGCTCGGGGAAGGGATCTGAGCCCCGACATTCTCAGTCAACCTCCAGAGTCAGAAAGGCTGTCTGGCGTGGCTGTCTCTTTCTAGGGCACTTTTTGGCTCAGTGTCCTTTTTCTTTACAGTAGGCACATTGATCTGAGGCCAAGGGTGGCCTCTGGTGGGGACCCAGGTATCACTTCTTGTCTCCCTGTTTCTTAATTTCTGGCCTATTTATTGTTGTGACCAGGACCTTAGTTAATACCTTCATCTGTCTTTTTCATCTGTCATCCTCCCTTTGCTCCCATTCGTTCTCTCTGTTTCTCTCTTATAGGATACTTTCTCGGCTATCCTGAGTAAATCTCTCAAAGTCATATCTTGTAATCCATCTAAGAATTGTAATTTCTTTTAATATCCAGATCAGCTTGCCCAATGAAGGCCATCATGACATATGTCTTTTGATCCTCTGCCTGAAGATCGAAAGGAGTATATCTCCTATATGCCTCCATAATTCTCTCTAGAAACATAGAGGGATATTCATCAGGCCCTTGAATAATCACTCTTACCTTGGCCAAATTATTTGGTTGGCTAGCGGCCGGTTGGAAACCCACTATTAGGGCCCGGCAATAAGTGGACAGGTGCTCCCTACCTTCAAAGGTGTCGGGGTCCCAGTTGGGTAAGTTCAAGGGGAAGCCGGCTTTGATTATGTTGGGAAGTTGTGTTGGTCACCCATCTGGTCCGAGGATATTTTTTTCTAGCTTCCAGAAAGTTTCTCTCTCGTTCCTCTGTCATGAAGAGAATCCCTAGGATTTGTTGGCAGTCATCCCAAGTAGGCAGGTGTGAAAACGCCAGGGAGTTCTTTGAGTTCTTTTAGCCGGGCCAGCTTCCTCCAGGGAAGGAGGGGCTGTGTGTGTGACAAGGGGGAGTCATCTGGTGGGCGCTGGGCTGGCCTAGCTTTCTCCAATGGCGGAGAGGCTGAGTCAGCAGCAAAGGAATCACTTAGAGGTTGTTGGGCGTTGGTGGACGACGGCAGCGGATAAGAAGGGTAGGGGAGTCCAGTAGAGTCTTGAGACTCAGGGAGAACAGAGGTTGGAGGAGGAAGAGCAGAGGGTTTGTGAGATAGAATCATGGTGGAAGGAGTAGGATTGGGCGCAGAGACAAAGAAAGGCTTCACCCATGTAGGAGGAGATTTGCAGAGGTCCTGCAAAGTTAAGATATATGGCTGTTGATCTGGATGTCTATGTGGCCCCGGTTGAAAGACAAAATCTCTGACGTTTCAAATTAGTGGGAAGTAGATGTTTCTAGGGGCTATCCAACTCCAAAGGTGGGTCATTCTGAGGCACAGAGGGTCTGCCAGGTCCAGCAATTTACTGAAAAAGAAAGATTCTGGGCCTTGCGCAGACTTTGGTCCAGTGATCAAGGGTCAGGAAGAGAGGTGTTGAAGTGCTCTGTCCCAAAATGAGAGATACACAAACAGTGAAAGAAATCACACACTACACTGACAAGACAAGACAATAAAGACAGGCAATGGACGTCCAATACTGAGGCCAGGACTGAGTAGCCGGCAAAACCTGATGGGCTGGCAATACTGAATCCGAAGCAAAATATCACTGAGTCAAGGAGACTATTGTTCCTCGATTTCCTGAGTCCTCTGGGGCATCCCCCAGGGACGTGGCCTGTGGCTCTGTGACACGTATGTCAGCCTCTGTCAGAGAGAGCTCACGCTCATCACCAATAGCCATTTTGCCAAGCCCTAACCTGAAACCTAAAACCAAAAAGAGTTCCCTTACTTACCCTGAAAGGAGCCCCTTGGGGATCTTTCATCCGCCGCTGCCGGATCTTGCTCGTGCCTCCAGATGTAAAGGTCGGGAAAGCATCAGAGGAAGAGACCACCAGAGGAATGTCTCATGCAACAGTAAATGGTTTATTATGGGTCCAGCATTCTGGGGCTCAGAGCTCACTTGAATAGAGCAGAGAGCAATGAGAACAGCTTAAGCAGAGCTTATATGCTTTCCTTGGAGAGGGCAGGGAGGGAAGTTTATTGATGGGTCAGGGCAAGTGGGTGGTTTGCGTGCAAACGGGTGAGGGTATACATTTGCAGTTTGGCAGTTGGGGACAGCACATTCTGGAAACAAGATTAGCAAACAGTCCTCAAGACTTCAACAGTGTTTTGTTAAGCATACAGAAAAACAGTAACAAGTACCTATTTTATTAACCTTTCACCAAAGCCTAAATGGAAAGTGAGCATGGATTACTAAACACATCCATATCCAGGTGGCCTAACGCTCTCAAATCAATCCTATTGGTGACTACATATTTGTTTCTTCTTAAGATAATATATTCAACCTCAACCCTGTTGAAAATGACTAATCCTATCACTCACTTTATATTTTCCTGATTTCCTAATGTCTCTATTGATATCTGCTTTCCTACATATTTTCCCCAGTTCATCATTGTGACTGACTCTTCACATGTGCTGACATTTACATTCACTCTTTATCCGAAACCCTATTGCTAAAGAACTTTTGGTCCAAATCCTATACTCACTCTTTTTTCTAACATACCGACTATCTTCCTAATCCTAAAGACTCTCCCTTTTTGACTGGATGATCTCTTCGACAAGCAATCATCCAAGGTACAAGGTGCTATGCCATTGTATATTGATTTATCTGAGACACCTGTGCAGAACATAATTCAAAGCTAAGTATCCCAATCAACAGCCCAATGCCCTTCCTGGATTCAAATCTTATCTAGATTTCTGTTTTCAAACTTATATTTCACCAATATATTCTTGTAAATATCGCAAGTTCCCAATACCATTATTCATTAAGCAGAATGATTCCTAACTCAAATGAAACATGTTATTAAGCCTAACCATACATTGTTCCCTCAAACTAACTTTACAGAAGAGCCGAGACAGAGTTTATTTTACAATACAGTAATGTAGGGGATCTTCCACCTGCTGAGAACATCAAAGGACCATGCAGAAATTATACCCTGAAGAAGTTGCAGGCAGCTATGAAGGACCTAAGAGGGGAAAAGTCATATTCCATGGCAAACAACAGGGTGAGTATGAAGGGATGTGTCTGAATCAGCCTCTCCTTTCTTAATGTAGAGAACTGATGAAACCATGCCTGTGTGGAGAGCTGTTTACAGGTGCCTATGGTTGATATACCATTCTAACTTGTGAAAGTGTCAAAGGAAGTAGGGGCAGCCTCCATTTCATGGGACCTTTCGAAGCAACTGTTAGGACAAAGTGGTGGCCAAGGTAGTGACCTCATTCAGTTCCTAAAGAAAGTGACCTCACCTCTCTTCCTTGGTGATCAAAAAATCTGAAATTGTGATGCAGGAAGCCAGGCACCCAGAGCCAGTCCCAGTCCCAGTCCCAGTGGTCTCACTTGTTTGGATTTACCAAGGACAGAGTCAGTCTTCCTTGGTACCGACTGATATGAGGATTGTCAAATGGCAGAAGAGCTCTGAAGAGGGGCCTTTCCTGAGAAAGCAGGTATTGGTTCACTGCTGGCTCCTGACAACTTCACAGTGTTGGCCAAGGAGACCAGATCTGAGAAAGGACAGGCCATTTCAGGGGAACATAGTATGGCCCACCAGTTAGAGGACACTCCAGATAGTCACAGACTTACTTGGGTTAAGGAGGTGCCTTTGTGGGTGTTCAGTGAGTTTGTGCTTTTCTCTCATGTTCTGAGAATAGGTAGGAAAGGCAGTTTTTTTGGGTTGGAGTGGACTGTTTCTAGTAAGTCGTTTGACAAGGCTAGTGTTTCTAAGTCTGAGTATCCCACTGTGTCCGTGGTTGTAGACATTAGAAAAGAGAAGGCATCAAAGGATGTGTCCTGTATAGTAGAAAACTTCCCAGCATTCATCCTGCCTAATTGAAGAATGGACTTTGGTTTGCCTTATGGATGGGCAACACCTACTAAATTCCTAAGTTCCTGTTTTCTTCGTGAATTCTGGCCACTCTCCAGAATAGTCTCATGGTTTTGTTTCCAGGATATGTACCACCTCCAAGCTCTGAGACATGTCCATATACTTGATAGCTGTAGAGAATGGGAACATCTTAGAAAACTCAGATATCAGTGTGACCCGGAAATTCTCAGTGGAGAAACCCTGCTTTGGTTCATTTGCTTACCTATGGTTCTGTTGTCCTGAATGTCGGGAAGGTCTTTTCCTCAGGCCACCCCTTTGTGAAGCCTGAAGAAAACAGTTTTCAAATGGAAATGAATGGGCATCACCTGTGGCTCTTTGCTTAATTGCTTGTAAAAGGATGTGTCTAAATCAGCCTCTTGGCCCTGTATGAGGTTGTGGCTTAGATTCTCAGCACATGATGGATCTAAAGATAGATTCCATGTGTGCAATCAAAACCAAAATGGCCAAAAATCTGTCATTGTTGATGAGTCTCTTGCCTTCCTCTGTTAGGATTCTGACCTCTATCAAGTGAGAATAGGGATCCTTTAGGTCAAATGAGTTCTTTGAAGAACTGCAGAGGTGCTTGTGTTTTCTTGTGACTCCAAATCACTTAAAGAATCTATCCCTGAGAGTCAGTAGGCCTCAAATTGGAGAAGCAGGCCTATTGGATCACTCCAGGTTCACAGGAAGGGTGACCATGCCACCCTGACTTTAGGCAAATGAGGGGCAAGGAAGATTATTTCGGACAATCTCTTGGGATGCGTCCCACATGAAAAACTCCAGCCAGAGGTAATGATGAGTGTCTCTCTGGAAGAAGGTGAGGACCATGTGGGAGTGTTTTGGTTTTAATTGTAGTCATTCGTGTGGCAGTTGGAAGAGATGACTGGATCCACCTGGGCTTGAACTCTGGTGTCATTCCCCTTAAACACTCAGTTCTGGATCAATCATCAAAGAAGTATTGCCATGAATTGTGTTAAGAATTTAGGAGGCCATGCATGAGAGTCTCCATTGGAAACTGAGATCTAGTCCTAGGGTGGCTTTGCACAGAGCACTGGGAATCTCAGCCAGGATATCAAATTATTTTTTTCTGAAAGACTTGGAAGCCATATTTGCTAGTCAAAACACACATGGACCTCAATTGTAGACCTCGATGGGCCTGGATTCATGTGACTTTTAGGCCACTCTTTGGGAAGCCTTGCCTGTGAGAGTTCTTCAAATTTTTCATTGAAATGAGCTTCCTCACCATTGAATGATTCCTGAATGATTTGAAAGCCATAGTGCTTCCAACTTCATAATTGAAAATTGGCTAGATAAATACCATGAAATTTTTGAAATTCCAATGACCAGGTGGCAATGAAGAACATTTGGATGTCCTGTTGCTGATCACGAGTGTACCAGACAGTGCCTTGATTGACTGGTTTTGATGAAAATGGTGTAGAACAGAGATCTCAATAATTTGGATCCTGCTGAGTAGTGGGCCTAGAGCAGTGGTGAGCAAATGTGTGATAAAACATCTGAGGTGGGGCCATGTGGATCTGCCATTGGCTTCCAAATGGCTTGTGACTGACATGGTGCAGCCAGCAGACCCTTATATGTAAAGGCAACGTGTTATATGGAGAGGTTTCAGTGCAATGTTCAGAATCAGGTTGCTATGGTCAAGGGGGCATCCTATGTGGTATACAAGCCCTGTTGGTGCATTCTCCTGCAGACCCTGATCCACCACACGTGACAGAACTCGCGGCAACACTGTGTCCCAGTTGAACTCCTTGTATTTCGTGAAGCAAATACCAAACTCCGAGTGCAGCAGGAAGAAACATTAGGAAAAGTGGAGGATGATAAAATGGCTTAGCAGTCCATATGGGGAGACACTTAGCCCCCAGTGGCCACAGTTTACATACAAGAGAGAATTCAGCACTGCTGCTTCATATTTATTGGAAAATTATAAACCATGTCCTCCAGATCACAGAGATGAAGACGCAGCTTTGATGGTCTCACTAGAAAGGAAGCTAAAGATCCTCACAAAAACATATATTTCAAGTGCCCAACCTAGAGACAGTTTCTCCAGACGTCTTTAGGCAGGCAAATCTCCATGTTTGTAGAGTTTTTACACTGTCCCTTACTTTTGGAAACTCCTCTACAATCTCCAAGGTTGTGAACCCTAAGCATTTTCAATTTCAGATATGTATTCAAAGATTTTCTAACTCTTCTCCTCTAATTGTGTCTTACTTGGGGTGAAGGTAATGTCAAGGCATTGTTCTGAATGAGAGTGGGAAAATTTTTTTGTAGTACACATTTGCATACACATTGATCCATTTTCCAATTTTCCTTTCGAAATACTGAATCCCTGACACTAACTCATACCCTACTAGACTCTGACTACTAATCCTAATATGATGGAGAAAAATAAACACAAAAAATGAAAATACAAGCAGTTCAGAGGAGGCATGGTGTATAGTTGGACTTCCCTCTTGCATGATAAAGGGTCGGTTTTATAAATATACTCAATTTTTAATTGAAATAGTCCTCCATGTGTTTTTTTTTAAAGAGAGAGTGAGAGAGGAGAGAGAGAATTCTATAATATTTATTTTTTTAGTTATCGGAGGACACAACATCTTTGTTTGCACGTGGTGCTGAGAATCGAACCCATGCCGCACGCATGCAAGGCGAGCGCGCTGCCACTTGAGCCACATCCCCAGCTCTCTCCATGCGTTTTTAAAGTTAACAAATATGTGAATTCCTGTCTCCCTTTCTCTGTAGCCTATTCAGCACATGTACTTTTTATATGCACATATAGATTCCTACTTGGTATCACACGTATATTTTTATGAGTTGGCTGACTTGGCAGAAACAAATTGTAAGAAGAGATCAGTCCTCCTAAACGCTGTTGGAACTGAAAATCCAAAATATGGGTGAGCTTCCTATTAGAACAATATTATACATAAACCCATGTTTAGTAAAATAAATATTTTTGCATCTGAGGGTGATATATATTACATGATGAATTACGATTGGCATATATATATTGATACTTTTTAATGATTTTTTGTGTTTTTTTTGTATATATATATATATATATATATATATATATATATACACATACACTCTACAGATTTTATAAAATATGAAATATATTTGTCTTATATACACTCCGTAAATTCATTCATGTTCATGTATGTGGATTTATAATCAACTTTTCACAAGATTATTCTCAGAAATAATCATCTACCTGAAATACATATTTGTTTCCCAGGGCTGAAAACTAACTTCAATCAATGGTGCTTACAAGTCCTAATATTTCTACAGTAACTGACCCAGTTTAACATCAATGCAAGTATATTCCTATGGGACAAGATGTCTATTTTGACATTCATTTTAATTCAACACTGGTACATTATTATTTCTTCAGTTTTTGCACATCATAGGATATATAGTTCATTCACAAGTTCACAAATTTATAGGAATTTGTTTCACTTTTAATCACTTCCTGCTTCAGAACACATGTATTCCTCCATGTTACTTGACTGGTCTTTTCATGAGACTTCTTTCCAAACACATTATTTTCGATTTCCATAATCAATTTTGAAGCTAAACCCACACACTCTTCAAGATAAACCATAACATTAATATTACCATTAGATGTATAAGTGGTTGGAATGAATGTGTGAATATCAATATAAGATTTCCTGCACATTTTCACATTTCAATTCAATCCATTATTAAAGTTGGAACCAGTTATGCTATTTATTCACAGTATGGTCTATTAATGCATTATCTCTATATTCATAGACACAGTGTACACCTCTTTGTTCCCCCAATACTAATTTATTCCTCTTCAAAACATTGCTCCCAAAAATGGTAGAAGAAATATTCATGTCACCTTATCTATCTATCTATCAATATATATATATATATATATATATATATATATATATATATATATATATATATATATTTCTTTTTTTAATCACAGTAATATTCTGGACACAAAAAACAAAGGTCATACTCATGATTGTATCAAAGCCTAAATGGAAAGTGAGCATGGATTACTAAAAACAACCATATCCAGGTTGCCTAATGCTCTCAAATGTAAATCCTATTGGTGACTACATATTTGTTTCTTTCTAAGATTATATATTCAACTTCAAGCCTGTTGAAAATGTCTAATCCTATCACTCAGTTTATACTTTGCCTGATTTCCTTATATCTCTATTGATATCTGATTTCCTACATATATTCCCCAGTTCATCATTGTGTCTGACACTTCACATATGCTGACATTTACATTCAATGTCTACCCGAGACCCTATTGCTAAAGAAATTTTGGTCTAAATCCTATACTCACTCTTATTTCTAAACCTACTGACTATCTTCCTAATCCTACTGACTATTGCTTTTTGATTCGATGTTCTCTTCGACAATTAATCATCCAATGTATAAGGTCCTAAACCATTGTATTTCAATTTGTCAGAGACATATATGCAGAACATAATTCAAACCTAAGAATCCCACTCAAGGACCCAATGCCCTTCTGACTTCGAATCTTACCTATATTTCTGTTTTCATACTTACATTTCACCTATATATTCTTGTAAATATCACAGGTTCCCAATACCATTATTCATGGGGCAGAGAGATTCCTAACCCAAATCAAACATGTTATTAACCCTAAACATACACTGTTCCCTCAATCTAACTTTACAAAAGAGGAGGGACAGAGTTGGTCTTACAATACAGGAATGTAGGGGATCTTCCACCTTCTGAGAACATCAAAGGTCCATGCAGAAATGATCCCTGGAGAAGATATAGGCAGCTATGAAGGACCTGAGAGAGGAAAAGTCATCTTTTATGGTAAACAACCTGGTCAAGATGAATGGATGTGTCTGAATCAACCTCTATCTTCTAAATGTAGAGAAGATGGACCAAATCAGGCCTGTGTGGAGAGCTCTTCCCAGGTGCCTATGGTTGATATACCATTCTAACTTGTGAAAGTGTGACAGAAAGAAGGGACAGACTCCATCTCATGGGACCCTTAGAAGTTACTGTTAGGACAAAGAGGTAGCCAAGGCAGTGACCTCATTCTGTTCCTGAAGGAAGTGACCTCACTTCACTTCCTTGGTGATGGAACTCTCTGAACTTGGGATCCAGGAAGAGAGGCACCCAGAGCCAGTCGCAGTCCCACTCCCTGTGGTCTCACTTGTTTCAATTTACCCAGCACAGAGTCAGTCTTTCTTTGTACCAACAGATGTGAGGATGGCCAAATGCCAGGAAAGCTCTGAAGAAAGACCTTTCTGAGAAAGCAGGTATTGGTTCACCGCTGGCTCCTGACAACTGCACACAGTTGGCCAAAGAGACCAGATTTGAGATACAACAGGCCATTTTGGGGGAATATAGTTTGGCCCACCATTCAGAGGACACTCCACAAAGGAGGTGCCTTTGTGGGTGTAGGTGTGTGTATGGTTTTTTCTCAAGTTCTGAGAAGATGTAAGAAAGGCTGTTTGTTTGAATTGGCGTGGACTGTTTCTAGTATGTCCTTTGACAAGGCGAGTGCTTCTATGTCTGTGTATCCCACTCTGTCCGTGGTTGTAGACATTAGAAAAGAAAATGCATCAATGGATGTGTCCTGTCTAGGAGAAAGCTTCGCAACATTCATCCTGCCCGATTTATTAATGGACTGCAGCATTCCTTATTGAAGGGAAACACCTGCTATCTTTCAAAGTTTCTGTTTACATCCTGAATTCTGGACACTCTCCAGAATTGCCTCATTGTTTTGTGTCCAAGATATGTACTACCTCCAAGCTATGTGATATGGCTATGTACTGGATAGCTGAAGGGAAAGGCGAGCATCTCAGAAAACTCAGATATCAGTGTGACCAGGAAAGTCTCAGTGGAGAAACCCTGCTTTGTGCGTTTTGTTTACCTATTGTTCTGTTGCCCTGAATTTCATGAAGGTTTTTGCCTCAGACCACTCCTTTGTGAATATCAATTCAATCCATTATTTAAAGTGGAACCAGCTATACTATTTATTCACAGTATGGTCTATTCATGCATTATCTGTATATTCATAGACACAGGGTACACCTTTTTGTACAACCAATACTTATGTATATGTCTTCAAAATATTACTCGCAGAAATGGTGAAAGAAATACTCATGTCACCTAATCTACATATACATTTTATCACAGTAATACTCTGGACACAAAATGCAAAGTTCACACTTATTATTGTACTAAAGCCTAAATGGAAAGTGAACATGGATTACTTCCATGTTCAGGTTGCCTAATGCTCTCAAATATGAATCCTATTGGTGACTACATATTTGTTTCTTCCTAAGATTATATATTCAAAATCAACCCTGTTGCAAATATCTAATCATATCACTCACTTTATACTTTGCCTGATTTTGTAATATCTCTTTTTTTATTGTTATGATGAGCCAATTTAGTACTTTTTTAATTTTTTTTCATCTTTCATACATTTGATTCAAGTGAGTTATGCATTTCCATTTTTACCCCAAATACAGATTGCAGAATCACATCAGTTACACATTCACAATGTTTACATAATGCCATATTAGTGACTGTTGTATTCTGCTGACTTTCCTATCCCCTACTATCCCCCCTCCCCTCCCCTTTCATCTTCCCTCTCTACCTCATCTGTTGTTGTTCCGTTCTCTCCCTTCCCCCCTTTCCCCTCACAACCTCGTATATGTGATTTCGTATAACGATGAGGGTTCTTTCCGTTTCCATGCAATTTCCCTTGTCTCTCCCTTTTCCCTCCCATCACTTGTCTCAGTTTAATGTTAATATTTTCCTCATGCTCTTTCCCTCTGTTCCGTTCTTAATTGCTCTCCTTAAATCAAAGAAGACATTTGGCATTTGTTTTTTAAGGATTGGCTAGCTTCACTTAGCATAATCTGCTCTAATGCCATCCATTTCCCTGCAAATTCCATGAATTTGTCATTTTTTAGTGCTGCATAATACTCCATTGTGTATAGATGCCACATTATTTTTTATCCATTCATCTATTGAAGGGCATCTAGGTTGGTTCCACAGTCTGCCTATTGTGAATTGTCCTGCTATGATCATTGATGTGGCGGTATCCCCATAGCATGCTCTTTTATGGTCCTCAGGGAATAGTCCGAGGAGGGCGATAGCTGGGTCAAATGGTGGTTCCATTCCCAGCTTTCCCAGGAATCTCCATACTGCTTTCCATAATGGCCGCACCATTTTGCAGTCCCACCAGCAATGTACAAGTGTACCCTTTTCCCCACATCCTCGCTAGCACTTATTATTGTTTGACATCCTAATGGCTGCCAATCTTACTGGAGTGAGATGGTATCTTAGGGTGGTTTTTATTTGCATTTCTCTGACTGCTAGAGAAGGTGAGAATTTTTTCATGTACTTATTAATTGATTGTATGTCTTCTTCTGAGAAGTGTCTGTTCAGGTCCTTGACCCATTTGTTGATTTTGTAATATCTCTATTGATATCTGCTTTCCTACATATTTTCCACTGTTCATCATTGTGACTGACCCTTCAAGTGTGCTGATATTTACTTTCACACTTTAACCCAAACCCTATTGCTAAAGAACTTTTGTTCCAAATCCTATACTCACTCTTCTTTGTTAACCTACCGAATATCTGTCTAATCCTACTTACTATCCCTTTTTGACTGGATGTTCTCTTCGAATTTTAATCATAAAAGGTACAAGGTCCTATGCCATTGTATATCGATTTATCTGAGATATCTGTGCACAACGTAAATCAAAGCTAAGTATCCCAGTGAAGGGCCCATTGCCCCTCTGGGCTTCAAAATTACCTAGACTTTCTTTTTTCATTTATATATTTCACCTCTATATTTTTAAAAATATCGCAGGTTCCCAATACTATTATTCATCCAGCAGAATGATTTCTAACCCAAATCAAACATTTTATTAACCCTAACAATACACTGTTCCCTCAATGTAAATTTAATGAAGAGCAGGGACAGAGTTGGTCTTACAATACAGGAATGTAGGGGATCTTTCACCTGTTGAGAACCACAAGTTCAATGCAGAAATGATCCCTGGAGAATATGTAGTCAGCTATGGAGGACCTGAGAAAGCAAAAGTAATCTTCCATGGCAAAATACCTGGTCAGGATGACGGGATGTGTCTGAATCAGAACCTCTCTTCTCAATGTAGAGGAGATGGACCAAACCAGGCCTGTGTGGAGAGCTATTACCGGGTTCCTATGGTTGATATACCATTCTAACTTGTGAATGTTTCACAGGAAGTAGGGGAAGCCTCCATCTAATGAGACACTTGGAAGCAACTGTTAGGATAAAGTGGTTGCCAAGGCAGTGACCTCATTCAGTTCCTGAAGGAAGTGACCTCACCTTACTCCCTTGGTGATGGAACTCTCTGAACTTAGGATCCTGGAAGCCAGGCACACAGAGCCAGTCCCAGTACCAGTCCCAGTGGGTTCACTTGTTTGGAATTACCAAGGACAGAGTCAGTCTTTCTTTGTACCTACTGATGTTAGAATGGCCAAAAGCCAAGAGAGCTCTGAAGAGGGGCCTTTCCTGAAAAAGCAGATAGTGGCCCACCGCTGGCTCCTGACAACTTCATAGAGATGGCCAAGGAGACCATATCTGAGACAGGACAGGACATTTCGGGGGAACATTGTGTGGCCCACCAGTCAGAGGACACTCCATAGAGTCACAGACCTACTTAGGGTAAGGAGGTGCCTTTGTGGGTGTGGTTGTGAGTTTGTGATTTTGTCTCATGTTGTGAGAATAGGAAAAAAAGGTGGTTTGTTTGGTTTGGAGTGAACTGTTTCTCGTAAGTCGTTTGAAAAGGAGAGTGTTTCTATGTCTGTGTATCCCATGGTGTCCGTGGTTGTAGACATTAGAAAAGAGAGTGCATCAATGGATGTGTCCTGTCTAGT
Source organism: Callospermophilus lateralis (assembly GCF_048772815.1). Classification (NCBI taxonomy): domain Eukaryota; kingdom Metazoa; phylum Chordata; class Mammalia; order Rodentia; family Sciuridae; genus Callospermophilus; species Callospermophilus lateralis. The sequence goes on along the minus strand of NW_027514424.1, from coordinate 579,523 downwards.
AGAAAGCTTCCCATTTCATCCTGCCCAATTTATGAATGGTTTGCGGCTTTACTTAAAGATGGGCATAACCTAATACATTCCTAATTTCCAGGTTTATTCATGAACTCTGTTCACTCTCCAGAATAGGATCATGGTTTTGTGTCCAACATATATACCACCTCCAAGCTCTGTGACATGGCCATGTACTGGATAGCTGAAGGGAATGGCGAGCATCTCAAAAAACTCAGATATCAGTGTGACCAGGAAAATCTCAGTGGAAAAACCCTGCTTTGGGCATTTTGCTTATATATTGTTCTGATGAACTGAATGTCAGGAAGTTCTTGCTCTGGCCACCCCTTTGTGAAGCCTGAAGTAAACAGTTTTCAAATGGAAATGATTGGGCATCACCTGTGGCTCTTTGCTTAATTGCTTTGGAAAGGGATGTGTCTGAATTAGCATCTTGGCCCTGTGTGAGGTTGTGGCTTAGATTCTCAGCACCAGATGGATCTAAAGAAAGATCCCATGTGTGCATCCAAAACCAAAATGGCAAATACACCAGTCATTGTGGATAAAGTCTCGCTTTCCTCTGTGAGGTTCCTGACCTCTATCAAGTGAGAATAGGGATCCTTTGTGTCAATTGAGTTCTTCAAAGCCCTCCAAAGGTGCTTGGGTTTTCTCATGACTCTAATTTACATAAAGAATCTATACCTCTAACTCAGTAGGCCTCAAATTGAAGAAGCGGTGCAGTATTAACGGCATGCCTATTTGATCACTCCGGGTTCACAGGAAGTATGTCCAGGCCACCCTGACTTTAGGCAAATGAGGGGCAAGGGAGCTTATTTTGGACACTGTCTTGGAATGTGCCCCTCATGGAAACCTCCAGCCAGAGGTTATGATGAGTATCTATATGGAAAAAGATGAGGGCCATGTGGGAGTGTTTTGGTTTAATTGTGGTCATTGTGTGGCTGTTAAAGGAGATGCCTGGGTCCACATGGGCTTGAACTCTGGTGTGATTACACTTAGAGAGTGCATTCTGGATCTGATCTCAGAGAACTTGTGCCATGAATTGTGTTGGGATTCTAGGAGGGCACGCATGAGAGTCTCCCTTGGAAACTGAGATCTAGGCCCAGGGTGGCTTTCCACAGAGCACTGGGAATCTCAGCCAGGATACCACATGATTTTTTTTTTCTGAAAGACTTGGTAGGCATAGGTGACAGTCAAAACACACATGGACCTCACATTGTAGACCTCAATGGGTCTGATTTCATGTGACTTTTTGGCCACTCCCTGGGAAGCCTTGTCTTTAACAGTTCTACAGAGCTTTCATTGAAATGAGGTTTCTCATCATTTAATGGTTCCTGTACAAATTGAAATCCACAGTGCCTCCATCTTCATCCGTGAAAAATGGCTAGATAAATACAATAAAATTATTGAAATTTCCATGACCAGGTGGCACTGGAGAAAATTTGGAAAACCGGTTGCTGATCATGAGTATACCAGACAGTGCCTTGATTGACTAGGTTTCATCAAAATGGTGTATAACAGAGATGCCAGTAAATTGGAGCCTGCTGAGTAGTGGGCCTAGACCAGAGGAGGGGAGGTGTGTGATAAAACATCTGTGGTGGGGCCATGTTGATCTTCCATTGGCTTCCAAATGCCTTGTGACTGACATGGTGCAGCCAGCAGTACCTTATATGTAATGGTATCTTGTTATATAGAGAGGTTTCAGGGCAATGTTGAGAATTATGTTGCTGTGGTCAAGGGGAAAAGCTATGTGGAATAGAAGCATTGTTGGTATATTCTCTTGCAGACCCTGACCCACCACACGTGACAGAACTCCCTCAAGCACTGTGTCCCAGGTGATCTTTTTTTTACTTCATAAGCAAATACCAAACTCCCAGTGCAGCAGCAAGAAACACCAGGAAAAGTGAAGGATGACCAAATGGCTTCACAGTCCACACGCGGAGACCCTTAGGCCCCAGTGGACACAGTTTACCTACATAGAGAGAATTCAGCACTGCTGCCTCATGTTCATTGGAAAATATGAAACCATGTCCTCCAGGTCGCATAGATGCACACCCAGCTTTGATGGTGTCAGTACAAAGAAACTTCTTACGAAAACATATATATCAAGTGCCCAACCTCAGAGGCAGTTTCTCAAAAAGTCTTTAGGGCAGCAGAGCTCCATGTTTGTGGAGTGCTTACCCTGTCCCATACTTTTGGAAACTCCTTTACGACATCCAAGGTTGTGAACTCATGAGAATATTCATTTCCAGATATGTATTCACAGAATTTTTAACTCTTATCCTCTAATTGTGTCTTACTTGGGACGAGGGTAATGTCTAGGCATTGTTCTGAATGAGAGTGGAAAGATTTTTGTGAATCCCTGACACTAACCCATTCCCTACTAGACTCTGACTACTAATCCTAATATGATGGAGAAACATAACCCAAACAGAATAGAAATACAAGCATTTCAGAGGAGGCATGGTGTATAGTTGGACATGCCTTTTGAAATATATAGGGTAGGAGTTATAAATCTAGTCAATTTTTAATTGAAATAGTTCTACATGTGTTTTTAAAGTTAACAAATATATGAATTACTGTCTTCCTTTCACAGTAGCCTATTCAGCACATGTGTTTTAATATGCACATATAGAATCCTACCTGGTGTCACACGTACATTCTCGTGAGGTGGCTGACATGGCACATACAAATTGTGAGAAGTGATCACTCGTCCTAAACACTGTTGGAACTGAAAATTCAACCCATGGGTGAGCTTCCTATTTGAACAAACTTATATAAAAATCCATATTCATTAAAATGAATATTTTTGGATATGATGATGATATATTTTTCATGATGAATTTCAATTGGCATATATATTGCTATTTTTAATATCTGTGATATATATATATATATATATATATATATATATATATATATATATATATATAAAACACGTGTCTTATTATACACTCCCTAAATTCATTCATATTGATGTATTTGGATTTTTAATCAACTTTTCACAAGATTATTCTCAGTAATATTCATCCACCTGAAATACATATTTGTTTCCTAGTACTAAAACCTAACTTCTTTGAATGATGCAAACATATCCTAACATTTCTACACTAACTGACCCTGTATAAAATCAATTCAAGTAGATTACTATGGGACATGATGTGTATTTTGATGTTCAATTGTATTTAACACTTCTACATTACTATTTATTCAATTTATGCACATCATAGAATATATATTTCATCCACAAGTTAGCAAATTTATAGGCATTTGTCTCACTTTCAATCACTTCGTGCTTCAGAACACATGTATTCATCCATGTTTCTTGACTGACCTTTTCATGAGACTTCTTTCCAAACACATTATTTTCGATTTCCATAATCACTTTTGAAACACTTCAAAAGTTACCTTGAGCTTGGGGAGGGAAACTGAGCCCCGACTTTCATAGTCATCCTCCAGAGTCAGTATGGCTGGCTGGTGTGGCTGTCGCTTTTTAGGGCAATTTTGGCCCAGTGTCCTTTTTTCTTTAGGGTAGGCACATTGATCTGAGGGCAGGGTGCCCTCTTGCATGGGCCAATGTTATCCCTTCTTGTCTACCTGTTTCTTAATTTCTGGCCTATTTGTTGTTGTGACCAGGACCTTAGTCAACGCCTTAGTCTGCCTTTTGTTTCTTTTATCCTCCCTTTGATCCCTTCTCTTCCTCAGTTTCTCTCTTATAGTATACGTTCTTGACTTCTCTGACTAAATCTCTCAAAGTCATATCTTGTAATCAATCTAGCTTTGTAACTTTGTTTTAATATCCAGGCCAGTTTGCCCAATAAAGTCCATCGTGACAGATGCCTTTTGATTCTCTGCCTGAGGATCAAAAGGAGTATATCTCCTATATGCCTCTATAATTCTCTCTAGAAACATAGTGGGAGATTCATCAGGCCCTTGAATAATCTCTCTTACCTTGTCCAAATTAGTTTGTCGCTAGCGGCTGCTTGGAGACACACTATTAGAGCCCGGTGATAAGTGGACAGATGCTCCCTACCTTCAAAGATTTTGGGGTCTCAGTTGGGTGGTTTCAAGGTAAAGCTGCCTTTGATTATGTTGGGAAGTTGTGTCGGACGCACATCTTGTTTGAGGATATTTTTTTCTAGCTTCCTGGAGGATTCGCTGTTGTTCCTCTGTCATGAAGAGAATCCCTAGGAGTTTTTGGCAGTCTTCTGAAGTAGGCTGGTGTGAAAACATCAATGACTCAACCAGACCTGAGAGCCAAGTGGGGTCCTCAGAAAAAGGGGGATTATAATTTTTTTAAGTTATTTAGGTCTGACGAGGAGAAAGGCTAATACTGGTAGGCTTGCATTTTTTCCCCGTGGCCATCGTCAATCATTGGCCCATAGGAATGGAGGGGGAGCATCCCGAGAGTTCCAGGGTTTTCAATCATTCACCGCAGGGAGTTCCTTTAGACGGGTCAGCTTCCTCCAAGGGAAGAGGTGCTGTGTGTGCCGCAAGGGAATTATCTGGAGGGCGCTGGGCCGGCATAGCTTCCTCCAATGGAGGAGAGGCTGAGTCAGCAGCAGGGGAATCACTTAGAGGGTGTTGGAGGTTGGGGGACAAGGGCAGGGGATAAGGAGGGGAAGGAGAGTCCAGTAGAGTGAAATCTGGTGACTCAAGGAGAACAGAGGGTGTAGGAGGAGGAGGAGCAGAGGATTTGAGAGTTCCTGGGGGAAGGAGTCAGAGTGGGGACAGGGGCAAGAAAGGCTTCACCCATGGAAAAGGAGATATGCAGAGTTCCCACCGAGTTAAGATATATGGCTGTTGATCCAGATGGCTATGTGGCCCCGGCTGAAAGACAATATCTCTGACTTTTTTAAATTAGTGGGAAGTAGAAAGATCCTTCTAGGGGTAATCCAAATCCAAAGGTGGGCCATTCTGAAGCACAGAGAGTCTGCCACATCCGGGGCTTTACTGAAAAAGAAAGATTCTGAGCCCTTAAGCGGACTTTGGTCCAGTGATCAAGGATCAGGGACAGAGGCATTGAAGTGCTCTGTCCCATAATGAAAGATACACAAACAGTTAAAGCAATGAAACATGACACAGACAAGACAAGGCAATGAAGACAGGCAATGGACGTCCAACACTGAGACCAGGACTGAGGAGCCGGCAAAACCCGATTGACTGGCAATACTGAATCCGAAAAAAAATATCACTGAGTCCAGAAGACTAAATTTACGGGAAGATGATCCAATACATATGGCTGTAGAGTTCCTTCACATCCTTCAGGATCCTTCCAATCTAATACCATTGCACTTCTATGGGGATTAGACGCCACTCCTAGGCCTCGAAGCGTTTGAGTGGCTTGTTGTAACGGCCAATGTTTTGGCCATTCTTGACGACAGATGATGCTAAGGTCTGCATCTGTATCCAGTAGCCCATTAATTTTATGCCCTTGAATATTTAGTTTTAGCATGGGGCCAGAATCTAAATTTAAAGAAAGCATAGCCCAATCTACACCTGTGGAGCCTAATCACTTGGAACCTCTTTCTACAGTACAACTGGAACATTTTTCATGTAGGCTGGGTATTATTAGTAACTGTGCTATTCTATCTCCTGGTGAAATTACTGATATACCCTTTGGAGAAATGGCTATAATTTTTATTTCACCTTCATAGTCGAGATCAATTACCCCAGGACTTATCATAAGTCCTTTTAGAGTAGAAGAGCTGCGTCCCAATAATAAGCCTACTGTTCCTTTGGGAAGAGGTCCTTTTACCCATGTGGAAATGAATTGAACTCCCATCTCTGCAGTTAGTACTGCTCTGGCGGAGGCACAGATGTCCAACCCTGAGCTCCCTCTGGTTTGTCTGATGAGGGATCTGATGGACAATGTGTCCTGGGCACTACCCTGATGGGGTTGCTGGGTTTCTCCAGTGCTGCGTATATTTGTGGTTTTGGGCCCCGGAGCATTGAGCCCCCTTGTCCATTTTTGGCAATGGAGCTCCATGTCTTTGTCCACAATATTGTGGATAAACACCTGGTCCTTGTTCGTTTTTTGATAATGGTGTACCCTCTATGGTGGTTTGAGAACAGCATTCATTAGCCCAAAGTCTCCCTCTACGGCATCGTGGACAAATACCTGGTATTCTACTCCTTTGATACCTAGTTTTGTTAAACCCTCCTCCTATGGGACAATTCCTTTTAAAATGTCCTGTTTCTTCACAATTGTAGCATGTTCTTGGCCTGGCATCTAAAGCCTGTTTTACTGCAGCTGCCACAATTTGCCCTTGTTCATTAATGTCTCTGGCATCTAAAGCCTGTTTTACTGCAGCTTCCACGACTTGCTCTTGTTCTTTAATGTCTCTACATAATTTAATATATGTGTTTAAATCTTCATGTTTCCATGGTCTAATGATATCATTGCACCAAAGATTCGCTTGCTCATAAGCCAGTTGTTTTAGTAATGGCATTGCTTGTTGTGTATTTCCAAAAACTCTGGTAGCTGTTTGAATAAACCTATCTACAAATTCAGCATAAGGTTCATTAGCTCCTTGTATTACCTTAGATAATTAACCTTGTAAACCTCCATGTCCTTGTAAAGTCTTCCATGCCTTAATTGCATCTAACAATTTACTGAACACTCTTTCAGTTTTTTTTTTTAATAATTTCTGATTCCGCATTTCTACTATAATACAACCCAACAAGATGACACCAAACAAAACAGCTCCTCAGGAATAGCCGTCAGAGCCCAACTGCCACCACAGGCTTCCCACAAGCCTCTCCCTCAAACACAAGTCTCCTCCTCTTGAGGCCGATTGGCTGGGTCGCATGGGCGGAGCCAAAAAAGTCCCCCAATGAGCAGTTCCGTGGTCTGAAAGGGCAGGGAACCAGCCCAATGTGCATCACCACAGAGGAGCCAATCAGCTAGATGTTGCTGGGGCAGCTGTGAGCCAATCATCCGCTGGCAGTCTGAAAGGTCGGGGAAACCGCTCATTGAGCATCTCCAATGAGCATCACCACAGAGAAGCAAATCAGCTAGATGATGCTGGGGCCGCTGTGAGCCAATCATCAGCCCGCAGACGGAAGTTTGCTGGCAGCTGCAAGTTTACTGGGGCTCCTTTGGCTGTGGCTCTCAACAGATTATTCTCAGAAATATTTAACCACCTAAAATACATATTTGTTTCCTAGTACTGAAAACTAACTTCAGTGAATGGTCCTTATATATCCTAATATTTCTATAGTAACTGACCAAGTTTAACATCAATGCAGTTAGATTCCTATGGGACATGAAATGTATTTTGAAATTCATTTTTATTCCACACTGGTACATTACTATTTCTTAAGTTTATGGACATCATAGGGTATAACCTTTCATCCACAAATTCACAAATTTATAGGCATGTGGTTCACTTTCAAACACTTCCTCTTTCAGAAAACATGTATTCCTCTATGATTCTTTAGTGGTCTTTTCACTAGACTTCTTTCTAAAAACATTATTTTCGATTCTATACTCATTTTTGAAGCAAAACTCACACACTCTTCATGATAAACCGTAACCCTAATATTACCATTAGATGTATAACTGGTTGGAATGAATGTATATATATCAATATAAGATTTCCTATATATTTTCAAATATAATTTCAATGCATTATTTAAAGTTGGAACCAGTTATATAATTAATTCACAATATGGTCTATTCATGCATCATCTCTTATTCATCAACACAGGGTATGCCTATTTTATCCACAATACTAATTTATAAGTTTTCAAAATATTGCTCCTCATATTGGTGGAAGAAATACTCATGTAATCTGATCTAAATATATATTTTACCACAGTAATATTCTTGACACAAAATGCAAAGGTCACACTTATGATTGTACTAACGCCTAAATTTAAAGTGAGCATGGATTACTAAAAACCTCCATGTCTAGGTTCCCTAATGCGCTCAAATGTCAATCCTATTGGTGACTAAATAATTGTTTCTTCCTAAGATTATATATTCAACCTCAACCCTGTTGAAAATGTCTAATCCTATCACTCACTTTAGACGTTGCCTGATTTCCTAATGTGTCTATTGATACATATTTACTCTCTTTCCTACATATTTTCCCCAGTTCATCATTGTGACTGACTCTTCACGTGTGCTGACATTTACATTCACTCTCTAACTAAAACCCTATTGCTAAAGAACTTTTGGTCCAACTCCTAGACTCACTCTTCTTCCTAATCCTACTGACAATCTTCCTAATCCTTTGGACTATCCCTTTTGGACTGGATGATCTCTTCTAAATTCAGTCATCTGAGGTACAGCATCCTATGCCATTGTAAATGAATTTATCTAAGACCTCGGTACAGAACATAATTCAAGCTTAGTATGCCAATCAATTGCCAAATGCCCTTCTGGGCTTCAAATCTTACCTAGATTTCTGTTTTTGTACTTATATTTCAAGTCTATATTCTTATAAGTATCACAGGTTCCCAAACCATTATTCATCCAGCAGAATGATTCCTAACCAAAATCGAACACGCTATTAACCCTAACCATACAATGTTCCATCAATCTAACTTTACAGAAGAGCAGGGACTGAGTTGTTCTTACAATACAGGAATGTAGGGGATCTTCCATCTGCTGAAAACCTCAAAGGTCCATGCAGAAATGATCCATGGAGAAGATTTAGGCAGCTATTTAGGACCTGAGAGAGCAAAAGTCATCTTCCATGGCAAACAACCTAATCAGGATGAAGGGATGTTTCTGAATCAGCCTCTCTCTTCTTAATGTAGAGAAGTCGGACCAAACAAGGCCTTTGTGGAGAGCTGTTCCCAGGTGCCTGTGGTTTCTATACCATTCTAATTTGTGAATGTGTCACAGGAAATAGGGGCAGCCTCCATCTTATGAGAACCTAGGAAGCAACTGTTAGGACATATTGGTGGCCAAGTCAGTGACCTCATTCAGTTCCTGAAGGAAGTGACCTCACATACTTCCTTGGTGATGGATTTCTCTGAATTTGGGATCCAGGAAGCCAGGCACCCAGAGCCATTACCCGTCCAAGTCCCAGTGGTCTCACTTGTTTGGATTTACCAAGGATAGAATCAGTCTTTCTAGGTACCTATTCATGTGAAGGTGGCCAAATTCCAAGAAAGCTCTGAAGAGGGGGCCTTTACTGACAAGACTGGAATTGGCTCACCACTGCCTCCTGACAACTTCACAGAGTTTGTGAATAACACCAGATCTGAGACAGGAAAGGCCATTTCGGAGGAACATCGTATGGCCTACCAGTCAGAGGACACTCAGAAGAGTCACAGACCTACTTGGGGGAAGGAGGTGCCTGGGTGTGTGGATGTCAGTTTGTGGTTTTGTCTCATGTTCTGAGAATAGGTAAAAAAAAACGTGATTTATTTCTTTTGGAATGGACTGTTTCTAATAAGTCATTTGACATGGTGAGTGTTTCTATTTCTGTGTATCCCACTGTGTCCGTGGTTGTACACATTAGAAAAGAGAATGCATCAATGAATATGTCCTGTGTAGTAGAATGCCTCCCACCAATCAACCTGTCCAATTTATGAAAGGACTGCGGCTTGCCTTACCAATGGGAAACACCTACAACCTTCCTAAGTTCCTGTTTTCTTCCAGAATTCTGGCCACTAGCCAGAATAGGCTCATCGTTTTTCATCCATGATATGTACCACCTCCAATCACTGTGACATGACCATGTACTGAATAGCTGAAGGGAATGTCATGGAGAGCATCTCAGAAAACTCAGATATCAGTGTGGCCAGGAAACTCTCAGTGGAGAAACCCTGCTTTGGGCCTTTTGCTTACATTTTGTTCTGTTGCCCTGAATGTCAGGAAGGTATTTGCCTCTGGCCACCCCTTTGTGAAGACTGAAAAAAACAGTTATCAAATGGAAATGAATGAGGATCACCTGTGGCTCTTGGCATAATTGCTTTGGAAAGGGAGGTGTCTGAATCAGCCACTTGGCCCTGTGTGAGGCTCCAGCTTAGCACATGATGGATCTAAAGAAAGATCCCGTGTGTGCATCCAAAACCAAAATGGCAAAAAGATCAGTCATTGTGGATGAAGTCTCTAGCCTTTTTCTGTGATGTTCCTGACTCCATCAAGTGAGAATAGGGATCCTTTGGGTCAAATGAGTTCTTCAAAGCCCTGCAGAAGTGCTTGGGTTTTCTCATGACTCCAAACCACATAAAGAATCTATACCTGACATTTAGTAGGCCTCAAAATGGAGAAGCAGAGGAGTATTAATGGCAGGTCTATTTAATCCCTCCTGGTTTACAGGAATGGTGTCCAGGCCACCCTGACTTTAGGCAAATGAGGGCCAAGGGTGCTCATTTTGGTCACTGTCTTGGGCTGCGCCCCTCATGGAAACCTTCAGCCAGAGGTTATGATGAGTGTCTATATGGAGAAGATGAGGGCCTTGTGGGAGTGTTTAGGTTTTAATTTTGGTCATTTGTGTGGCGATTGGAAGAAATGACTGGGTCCAACTGGGCTTGAACTCTGGTGTGAGTTCAAGGGGACTTAGAGACTGAGTTCTGGAACTGAACTCAGAGAAGTATTGCCATGAATTGTGTTGGGATTTTAGCAGGCCACACATGAGAGTCGCCCTTATAAACTGAGATCTAGGTCCAGGGTGGCTTTCCACAGAGCACTGAGAATCTCAGCCTGGATATCACATGATTTTTTCTGAAACACTTGGCAGGCATACTTGAGCGTCAAAACACACATGGACCTCACATTGTAGACCTCAATAGTCCTGGATTTCGGTGACCTTTTGGCCACTCCTTGGGAAGACTTGCCTGTGAGAGTTTTCCAGAGGTTTCATTGAAATGAGCTTCCTCACCATTTAATGTTTCCTGAAAAAATTGAAACCAACAGTGCCTCCAACCTCATGCTTGAATAATGGCTAGATAAATACCATGAAATTTTTTAAATTCCTATGACCAGGTTGCACAGGAGAACCTTTGGATGTACTGTTGCTGACGATGAGTGTACCAGACAGTTCCTTGATTGACTAAGTTTCATGAAAATGGTGTAGAACAGAGATGCCAGTAAGTTCAAGCCTGCTGATTAGTGGACCTAGAGCAGAGATGTGCAGTTTTGTGATAAAACTTCTGTCGTGGGGCCTTGTGGATCTGCCTTTGACTTCCAAATGGCATGTGGCTGACATGGTGCATCCAGCAGACCCTTATATGTAAAGGCATCTTTTTATAACAAGAGGTTTAAGGGAAATGTTCATAATCAGGTTATTATGGTCAAGGGGGCAAACTATGTGGGCTAGAAACCTGGTTGGTGCATTCTCCTGCTGACCCTGACCCACCACACATGACAGAACTCCCTCCAGCACTGTGTTCCAGTTGAGCTCCTTGTATTCCATGAAGCAAATACCAAATTCCCAGTGCAGCACCAAGAATCACCACGAAATGTGGAGGATGACCAAATGGTTTCACAGTCAACATGTGGATACACTTAGCTCCCCGTGGCCACAGTTTACCTACAAAGAGAGAATTCAGCACTGCTGCCTCATGTTCATTGGAAAATAAGAAACCATATCCACAAGGTCAAATAGATGAAGAGCCAGCTTTGATGGTCTCCCTAGAAAGGAAGCTAAAGCTCCTGACAACAACATATGTTTTAAGTGCCCAACCTCAGAGACAGTTTCTCAAGAAGTCTTTAGGCAGGCAGAGGTCCATGTTTGTGGAGTTTTTACCCTGTCCCTTACTTTTGGAAACTCCTCTACCACTTCCAAGGTTGTAAACTCCTGATCGTATTCCATTCCAGATATGTAGTCACGGATTTTCTAACTCTTCTCCTCTAATTGTGTCTTACTTGGGGCGAAGGTGATATCTAGGTGTTGTTCTTGATGAGAGTGGGAAGATTTTTGTTTACCACATATTTGCATACACATTGGATTCATTTTCCTATTTTCCATTTGATATACTGAATCCCTGACACTAACTCACACCCTACTAGACTCTGATTACTAATCCTAATATGATGGAGGAAAGTAACCCAAACATTATAGAAACATAAGCAGTTCAGAGGAGGCATGGTGTATAGTTGGACTTGCTTTTTGCATGATAAATGGTAGGTGTTATAAATATAGTCAATTGTTAATTGAAATAGTTCTCCATTGTTTTTAATGTTAACTTATTTCTGAATTCCTGTCTCCATTTCTCTGGAGCCTATTCAGCACATGTATTTTTATATGCACATATAGAATCCTACCTGGTATCACACGTACATTTTTGTGAGGTGGCTGACTTTGCAGATACAAATTGTGAGAAGAGATCACTCCTCCTAAACGCTTTTGGATCTTAAAATTCCACCTATGGGTGAGGTTCCTAGTTGAACAACATTATACATAAATCCATGTTCACTAAAATGAATAGTTTTTAATCTGTGGATGATATATATTTCATGACAAATTTTGATACGCATATATATTTATATATTGCTACTTTTTAATGTATCTGTGATATATATATATATATATATATATATATATATATATATATATATTATACACCCTTCGATTTTTCAAAATATAAAATATATGTGTCTTATATACACTCCCTAAATTTATTCATGTCATGAATGTTGATTTATAATAAAATGTTCACAAGATTATGCTCAGATATATTCATCCACCTGAAATATATATTTGATTCCTAGTACTGAAAACTAACTTTAGTAAATGGTCCTTTCAAATCCTAATGTTTCTACAGTAACTGACCCAGTTTAACATCAATGCAAGTAGATTCCTATGGGACATGATATGTATTTTGACATTCAGTTTCATTCAACACTGGTACATTTCTATTTTTTTCAGTATTTGCACATCATAGGATATATATTTCATCCACAAGTTAGGAAATTTATACGTTTTTTTATACTTACAATCACTTCCTGCTTCAGAACACATGTATTCCTCTATGTTTCTTGACTCGTCTTTTCATGAGACTTCTTTCCAAACACATAATTTTTCATTTTCATAATCACTTTTGAAACTAAACTCACACACCCTTCATGATAAAACATAACCCTAATATGACCATTAGATGCATTACTCGTTGGAATGAATGATTGTATATCAATATAAGATTTCTTATATATTTTCAGATATCAATTCAATCCATGATTTAAAGTGGAAACAGCTATATTATTTATTCACAGTATTGTCAATTCATGCATTACTTCTATATTCATAGACACAGGGAACAACTCTGTGTACCCCCAACACTAATTTATACCTCTTCAAAATATTGCTCCCAGAAATGTTAGAAAAAATATGCATGTCACCTGATCTACATATACATTTTATCACTGTAATATTCTGATCACAAAATGCAAAGGTCAAACTTATGATTGTAGCACATCCTAAATGGAAAGTGATGTTGGATTATTAAAAACATCCATGTCCAGGTTGCCTAATGCTCTCCAATGTCAATCATATTTGTGACTACATATTTGTTTCTTCCTAAGATTATATATTGAAACTCAACCTGGTTGATCATGTCTAATCCTATCATTCACTTTATGCATTGCCTGATTTCATAATGTGTGTATTGATATCTGATTTCCTACATATTTTCTCCAGTTCATCATTGTGACTGACTCTTCACATGTGCTGACATTTACATTCACTCTCTAACCGAAACCCTATTGCTAAGGAACTTTTGTTCCAAAACCTATACACAGTCTTCTTCCTAAACCTACCAACTATATTCCTAATCCTACCGACTATCGCTTTTTGAATGCATGTTCTCTTCTACATTTAATTATCCAAGTAAAGGTCGGGTGAGGTCGAAGGAAGAGACCACCAAGAGACTATCTCATGCAACAGCAAAGGGTTTATTGGGGGTCCAGCATGCTGATGCTCAGAGCTCACTTGAATAGAGTAGAGAGCCCTTAGAACAGCTTAAGCAGAGCTTATACACTTTCCTTGGTGACGGCAGGGAGGGAAGTTTATTGATGGGTCAGGGCGAGTGGTCAGTTTGCATGCAACCCAGTGAGGGAGCACATTCTGCAGTTAGTCAGTTGGGGACAGCATATTCTGGGAACAAGATTAGCAAACATTTCTCAAGATTTCAACAGTGTTTTGTTAAGCATACAGGAAAAAAGGAAGTGAAAAGTGCCTATTTTATTAATCTTTCATTCCCCACTTTTTCTTCTGGCTACTTTTAATCATAAAAGTGATCATTGCGGGGTGTCACATTCTATGTTTGCTAGTGGGGTATTACCATAAGTTTAACTCGTCCAATTTGAGCTTGGAGAAAAGAAATTACACGGTTGAGCAAACAGGGTTTTATAGTTAGCAATAATATGAGGATTATTATTGAAATGGCCAGGGTTGATAAATGCGTAGTTAACCAGGGGGACTGTGTGAACCAAGACTCAAACCACCCTTTTTGGGCCTCTCTCTCTCAATGACACTCTTCAAGGCATCTTTTTAATTTACTCCTAGATTTTTTAAAAACTCCAGTATGGTCAGCAAAAACACAAGATTCTCCATCAATGCAGAACAAAGGCCCCCTTCTCTCATGAAGAGGAGGTTCAACCCTTGCCTGTTCTGTAAAACAACTTCAGAGAGAGAGGTTAAAGATTCCTGCAAAGCCAAGATGGAGGTTCCTAATATCTTTAAGTGTTGGTCTATTGCTGCTTCTAATTGTGTCGTTTGTTGTATCCCATGGACCAAGGCAGTGGTTCTTGTGCTCACACCTGCAGCAACTCCTATTCCTAATAGGATGGCTAAAGTGATGGATATATGTTCTCAGTGGAACCGGGTTTTATGTCCCCTTATTTGATCTTCAAATGAACCTGCATTATGATAAAGCACTCTGGGAAACCTCTGCACCTTTACAAAATTAATCACATCGTCTTGACAATTTCATGAAAACATAAACAATGTTTAAGTCTATAGAATTATACTGTTGTAGAGACGGACATGGCAAGGCACCTAAGATACTACCAAAAACAGGGAAACTTTCCATTTTATTTGCAACCGGATTCAGAGGGCATTACTTCTGTTATAATCAATTAATTCCCTGAAACCCACGTTTAGGTAATTTCAGAATTTTGTACCCAACATATAAGGGAAGGGGCGCAGAAGTTCACAGCCTGCAGAAGTTCACAAAAAGCAGATTTTTTCTGTTTTTTTCCTCTGTTCTGGGCAAGTTAACTTTTCAAGGCCACCTGGGTGAAGGAGAGCTTTTTCTTCCCTTTATTTTTTCCCCCTTCCAGCTGTTACCATGGAGCCCAGTTGGTAACTTCTTTATCTTAGAAATGTAGCCATCTCTGTGAAGCCCCAGCTCAATGCCAAAGGCCTTGTTCACATATTTTGTAAAAAACTAGTAAGGGGGTGTCTAACTTAGGAGTGCTGATATTTTTAGCCAGTGGCCAAGTACAACAGGGCAACAGGAAAAGAGGAAGTTTATCTACTTTGAAGTCTTTCATGGGGACTCTTTTGCTGAAAGTCCTAAAGTCAGCCATGCTGAAGACTTCTGTAGAATTTCAATTAATGTTTTTCTGTGGGCCTGGAACAGAGGGGGGAGATGGGGAAGGCGTGGCTTTGAGCAGCTCCGTGGATCTGATAATGAGGTAGCAGAGATGTGAAAGAATACTGGGAAAGGGGTTTGTGATTTTCCTAGCAACAAAAAGGTGAGCAGTAGAACAGGTAGAGCTGAGGGGAAGATGGGAGTTAGTATCCCTAAAAGCCTGTGAGGGACTTTAAATTCTTAGTAATCTGTTTTCAGTGATGACAAAGAAACTTTAAAGGCCAATTTCAATAAATCTTGGATAGGGGTCTGAGGGTTCTCCTCAGCTGGTTTGAGCTTTGGGTTAGCTGGTAAGAGGAACTGGTGGGACCCGGTGCGGGCACTGACTGGAGAAGAGAGGAGTGATTCGGTGGAGGGTTACCTTAGTACCTGCTACCTCAGCAAGGGGGCAATGGTCTTAGATCTGGCGGAGGTTTGGGTGTTTGATCTAGTAATTGGAGGGGAGAAATCATGTTGCTGAGGTGAGAGTGACAGCAGAGAGTCTGGAGCAGAAGGCTGAGTGTGAGGACCTATTGGAGAAGCATAGTTCAGGATGTGAGCAAAGGAGGGAAAAGGCCTCCACATAGGGAAATCTCCTTTCACCCTTTTGAGGACTTTCAGAAGTTAAAAAGGTCAGGCAGAATTTGAGGATCTAGAGACCCCTCTAGGGGCCATCGGTTTTGGTGATCTAATTGGTAATAGGGCCAATGCTGTGTACAAAAGTTGATGAGGAGTTTGGGTTCCATCATGCACTGCCTGTATGATCACAACCCTATGACTTACAGAAGAAGTCGGCATTCCCCCCACACAACCGTGACTGTTTGTGGCTTTGGTAGTCCACCGGGCAAACATAGTAATCTAGGCTAGCCAACCTGCATCTGGCTTGCGTGTCCCTACATCCATAATGATTGTTTCCATTATCAATGGTGCAGAATGGATTTAATGGAAATTTAGTGGGATCCTCTTCATCAGGTATATCCCAATAGGAAAGACCTATAGCCAGCTGACAAATGTCTGGGTGGATAGATGTCCACCAAGTCCCTAAGTGGGCTGTATGCGAGATAGATCATACTTCTTTACCAGTAGGATTTGTGATCAGCCATCGCTGCTGAACGGGTTGAATAGGTTTAGGACTACTGGTGGTCAAGGGGAGAGTGTATAGCCTTAGACACAGGGTAAATACACAATTTGAAAGTTTTACCAATTTTTTCCTGTTTCAAGCCAGAGTCTGGACAGGGTCAGGCTTGAGATGAGAGGTATGGATCCAGGAAGTGATTCTTTCTACCTTTACCGCTGTAGGTGTTATAAGTAGCACCTTGTATCCTCATTTCCAGTGGGGTTCCAGGGATGACACCTGATGTCAACTTACATAGATGAAGTCTCTTACTTGATATCGATGTAGAGTCCACTCTTCCCCAGGTTGATAGGCATTTGCCATCTGTTTTCACAGGTATCCCTGAGTTCTTTCAAGAGCTTTAATTCAGTCAAGCAATGGGGTGTGGAAGGAATTGTTAGGTCTTAGAGTTGGGGTTAGGTCCCTTACTGAAGGAGGGGCACCATGGACAATTTCATAGGGGGTGAGGTTACACGAAGAAACAGAGGGAGTATTTCTTCCATGAAATAGTGCATAAGGCAGGAGCATAGTACAATCTATTATGCAGGTTTCTAAGCTTAATTTCGTTATGGTCTCTTTAATGGTTCTATTCATTCTTTCTACCTGTCCTGAACTCGGTGGTCTATAAGCACAATATAACTTTTAATTAATCCCCAGGGTTTTGCCTAACCCCTGACTTACCTGGGCTACAAACGCCAGCCCATTATCAGACCTTATTACTTAAGGCAGGCCGTATCTTGTAAAAATATCTTTCAGGATCTTCTTGACGACCATTTGCGCTGTTTCGTTTTTTTTTTTTTTTTTTTTTTTTTTTCCTGGAAAAGGCTTCAATCCATCCTCAAAATATATCTACAAAGACTAGGCGATATTTAATTTCAAACCTTGCTGGCTTAATTTTAGTAAATTCCACTTCCCAGAATTGTCCTGGTCTGGTTCCTCGTAGGTGCTTTTTTGCAGGAAGCTTGGAATGGTAAGCATTATCCATGACAGACCTGACAGGCTTTTGTTACCCATTCAGTTATTTCCTTTTGCTTTGAGTCGGTTAGTAAAAAACTCTGTTCTTGATCCTTCAGGAATGAATGCAATTTCTTTGAACCAAGTTGAGTGAGTTGATGTACATTTTCTACTGACATATATAGAGCCGTGACTATAGGAGTTTTTACTGAAGGATTTAGAAATTCCACTTGTGGTCCTTCAGGGTTAAAAGTTATTTTGGCCCGGAGCTTGGTGAGCAGATCTCTGCCCATCAATGGGGCCGGACATTCTGGGATTACTAAGAACGAGTGATGGATTTTTCCTTTCCCCTGGTCCATGGTCCTCTTAGTTGTCCAAGCCCGATATTTTCTGCCATTAGCTCTTGAATTAGAGACCTTTTATTTGATAGAGAGACCAATGGGGCCTTAAGGGCAGAGTATATTGCCCCTGTATCCACTTCAAAGTTTGCTGGGGTCCCCTCCACTTCAAAATTTACCCTGAGCTCTCAGAGGGGATCTGAGCCCCAACGTTCTTAGTCATCCTCCAGAGTCAGAATGGCTGGCTAGAGTGGCTGTCTCTTTCAATGGCACTCTTTGAAGCAGTGTCCTTTTTCTTTACAGTAGGCACATTAAATTGAGGCCAGGGGTGGCCTCTAGTATGGGCCCCGATATCCATTCCTGTCTCCATGTTTCTTATTTCTGGCCTATTTGTTGTTGTGACCAGGACCTTAGTCAATGCCTTAGTCTGTCTTTTGTTTCTTTTATCCTCCCTTTGCTCCCTACTCTTCCTCAGTTTCTCTCTTATAGTATACCTTCTCGGCTACTCTGACTAAATCTCTCAAAGTCATATCTTGTAATCCATCTAAGCATTGTAACTTTCTTTTAATATCCAGGGCAGCTTGCCCATAAAGGCCATCTTGACAGATTCCTTTTGATCCTCTGCCTGAGGATCGAAAGGAGTATATCTCCTATATGCCTCCATAATTCTCTCTAAAAACATAGAGGGAGATTCATCAGGCCCTTGAATAATCTCTCTTAACTTGGCAAAATTTGTTAGTCGCCTAGCGGCCACTAAGATACCCACAATTAGAGACCAGCGATAAGTGGACAGATGCTCCCTACCTTCAAAGGTGTTGGGGTCCCAGTTTCGTCGATTCAAGGGAAAGCCGGGTTGAATATGTTGGGAAGTTTTGTCGGTCACCCACTGGTAAGAGGATATTTTCTGAAGCATCCAAGAGGATTCTCTTTTGTTTCTCTATCATGAAGAGACAACCCTAGGTGTTGTTGACAGTCATCCCAAGTAGGCTGGTGTGAAAACATCAATGACTCAACCACACCTAGGAGCCGGGTGGGGTCCTCGGTAAAAGGGGGATATTTATTTTTCCAGTTATATTGGTCTGAAGAGGAGAAAGGTTAATACTGGTAGGCTTGCATTTTTCCCCCAAGGCCGTTGTCAATCATTGGCCCCTAGGGATGAGGGGGAGCATCATTCGAGTTCCAGGTTTTTCAATCATTCACTGCTGGTGAGTACCTTTAGCTGGGCTAGCTTCCTCCAGAGGAGGAGGGGCTGTGTGTGCTTCGGGGAAATTATCTGGAGGGCGCTGGGCTGGCTTATCTTCCTCCAATGGTGGAGAGGTTGAGTCAGCAGCAGGGGAATCACTTAGAGGGTGTTGGTCTTTGGGGGACGTGGGCAGGAGATAAGGAGGGGGACGAGAGTCCAGTAGAGTCAAATCTTGTGACTCAGGGAGAACAGAGGGTGGAGGAGGAGGAGGAGCAGAGGGTTTGAGAGATCATGGGGGAAGGAGTAGGAGCGGGGGTAGGGGCAAGGAAATGCTTCACCCATGGAGGAGATTTGCAGAGGTCCTGCCAAGTTAAGATATATGGCTGTTGATCCGGATGGATATGTGGCCCTGGCTGAAAGACAATATCCTCTGACTTTTTATATTAGTGGGAAGTAGAAAGATCCTTGTAGGGGCCATCCGAATCCAAAGGTGGGCCATTCTGAGGCACAGAGAGTCTGCCAGGTCCAGAATTTTACTGAAAAAAAAAGATTCTGAGCCCTTAAGGGTACTTTGGTCCAGTGATCAAGGGTCAGGGACAGAGGCATTGAAGTGCTCTGTCCCATAATGAAAGATACACAAACAGTAAAAGTGATGACACACGACACAGACAAGACAAGAAAATAAAGACAGACAATGGAACTTCCAATACTGAGACCAGGACTAAGTATCTGGCCAAACCCGATGGGCTGGCGATACCGAATCTGAAACAAAATATCACTAGTTGAGGAGACTATTGCTCCCCGATTTCCCGAGTACTCTAGTGCATCCCCCAGGGATGTGGCCTGTGGCTCTGTGACACGTATGTCAGCCACCATCGGAGAGAGGTCACACTCTTCATTGACAGCCATTTTGCGAAGCCCTAACCTGAAACCTGAAACCAGAAAGAGGCACCATACATACCCCAAGAGGAGCCTGTTGGGGTCTCTCGTTCGCCGCTGCCGGATCTCACTGGAACCTCCATATGTAAAGGTCAGACGAGCATCGGGTGAAGAGACCACCAAAATACTGTCTCATGCAAAAGCAAAGGGTTTATTGGGGGTCCAGCATGCTGGGGCTCAGAGCTCACTTGAATAGAGCAGAGAGCCCTGAGAACAGCTTAAGCAGAGCTTATATACTTTGCTTGGAGAGGGCAGAGAGGGAACTTTATTGTTTGGTCTGGGCGAGTGAGCAGTTTGCGTGCAACCGGGTGAATGAGTACATTCTGCAGGTTGGCAGTTGGGGACAGCACATTCTGGGAACAAGATTAGCAAACAGTTCTCAAGATTTCAAAAGTGTTTTGCTAAGCATACAGAAAAACGGGAAGTGACATTTACCTATTTTACTAAATTTTCATTACCGAATATACTTTGCCAGATTTCCTAATGTCTCTATTGAAATCTGCTTTCCTACATATTTTCCCCATTTCATCATTGTGACTGACTCTTCACATGTGCTGACATTTACATTCACTCTATACCCGAAACCCCATAGCTAAAGAACTTTTGGTGCAAATCCTATACTCACTCTCCGTTCTAAACTTACCGAGTATCGTCCTAATCCTACCGACTATTCTTTTTTTTAAATTTTTTTTCTTAAAGAAAGAGTTAGAGAGAGAGGGAGAGAGAGAGAGAATTTTTTAACATTTATTTTTTTTAGTACTTGGCAGACACAACATCTTTGTTTGTACGTGGTGCTGAGGATCGAACTCGGGCCGCACGCATGCCAGGCGAGCGCGCTACCACTTGAGCCACATCCCCAGCCCCCCAACTATCCCTTTATGACTGGAAGTTCTCTTTGACAATAAATAATCCAAAGTACAAGGTCCTATGCATTTGTATATTGATTTATCTGAGACATCTGTGCAGAAAATAAATCAATGCTAAATATTGCAATCAAGGGCCCAACACCCTTCTGGGCTTCAAATATTACCTTTATTTCTGTTTTCGTGCTTATATTTCACCTATATATTCTTGAAAATATCGAAGGTTCGCCATACCATTATTCATCCAGCAGAATGATTCCTAACCCCAATCGAAACTGTTATTAACCCTAACCATACACTCTTCCCTCAATCTAACTTTACAGAAGAGCAGGGACAGAGTTGGTCTTACAATACAGGAATTTACGGTTTCTTCCAACTGCTGAGAAACTCAAAGGTCCACGCAAAAATGATCCCTGGAGAAGTTGTAGGCACATATGTACGAACTGAGAGAGCAAAAGTCATCTTCCATTGAAAACAACCTGGTCAGGATGAAGGGATGTGTCTGAATCAGCCTCTCTCTTCTTAATATGGAGAAGAAGGACCAAACTAGGCCAGTGTGGAGAGCACTTCCCGGGTGCCTATGGTTGATATACCATTCTAACTTGTGAAAGTGTCACAGGATGTAGGGGCACCCTCCATTTTATGGGACACTTTGAAGCAACTGTTAGGACAAAGTGGTTGCCAAGGCAGTGACCTCATTCAGATCTTAAAGGAAGTGACCTCACCTAACATCCTTTGTGATGAAAGTCTCTGAACTTGGGATCCAGGAAGCCAGGCACCCAAATTCAGTCTCAGTCCCAGTCCCAGTCGCAGTGGTTTCAATTGTTCAGATTTAACAAGGACAGAGTCAGTCTTTGTTGGTACCTACGGAGGTGAGGATGCCCAAATGCCAGGAAAGCTCTGAAGAGTGGCCTTTCCTGAGAAAGCAGTTAGTGGATCACCGCTGGCTCCTGAGAACTTCACAGTGTTGACCAAGGAGACCAGATCTGAGACAGGACAGGCCATTTCGGGGTAACATAGTATGGCCCACCAATCAGAGGACACTATGGATAGTCACAGACTGACTTGGGGGAAGAAGGTGTCTTTGTGGATGTGGGTGTTGGTTTGTGGTTTTGTCTCATGTTCTGAGAATAGGTAATAAAGGCGGTTTTTAGGTTTGAAGTGAATTGTTTCTAATAAGTCTTTTGAAAAGGCGAGTGTTTCTAAGTCTGTGTATCCCACTGTGTCCGTGGTTCTAGACATTAGAAAAGAGAATGCATCAGTGGATGTCTCCTGTCTAGTAGAAATCTTCCCAACATTCATCCTGCCAATTTATGAATGGACTGTGGCTTGCCTTATGAATGGGCAACACCTACTATCTTCCTAAGATTATATTTTGTTCCTGAATCCACTCCACTCTCCAGAATAGGCTCATGGTTATGTGTCCAATATATATACCACCTCCAAGCTCTGTGACATGGCCATGTACTGGATAGCTAAAGGGAATGGCGAGCATCTCAGAAAACTCAGATATCAGTGTGACCAGGAAAGTCTCAGTGGAGAAATCCTGCTTTGGGCCATTTGCTTACCTATTGTTCTGTTGCCCTGAATTTCAGGAAGTTTTTTGCCTCAGACCACCCCTTTGTGAAGCCTGAAGAAATGAGTTGTCAAATGCAAATGAATGGGCATCACCTGTGGCTCTTTGCTTGATTGCTTTGGAAAGAGATGTGTCTGAATCAGCCTCATGACCCTATGTGAGGCTGTGGCTTAGATTCTTAGCACCTGATGGATCTAAAGAAAGATACCATGTGTGCATCCAAAACCAAAATGGCCAAATGAGCAGTCATTGTGGATTAAGTCTTTTGCTTTCCTCTGTTAGGTTCCTGAAATCCATCAAGTGAGAATAGGGATAATTTGGGTCAAATGAGTTCTTCAAACCCTGCAGAGACTAGCCCAGAGGTGCTTGGCTTTTCTCATGACTCCAAATCACATAAAGAATCTATACCTGAAAGTAAGTAGGCCCCAAATTGGAGATGCAGAGCAGTATTAAGTGCAGGCCTATTTAATCACTCTTGGTTCTCAGGAAGGGTGTCCAGGCCACCCTGACTTTAGGCAAATGAGGGGCAAGGGAACTTATTTGGATACTTTCTTTGTCTGCACCCCTCATGGAAATTTCCAGCCAGAGGTTATGATAAGTGTCTATATGGAGGATGTTGAGGGCCATGTGGGAGTGTTTTGGTTTTAATTCTGGTCATTTGTGTGGCGGTTGAAAGAGATGACTTAGTTCACGTGGGCTTGAACTCTGGTGTTATTCCCCTTAGAGACTGAATTCTGGAACTGTCCTCAGAGAAGTATTGCCATGAATTGTGTTGGGATTTTAGGAGGCAACACATGAGAGTCACCCTGAAATCTGAGATCTAGGCCAAGGTGGCTTCCACAGAGCACTGGGAATCTCAGCCAGGATTTCACGTGATTTTATTCTGAAAGTCTTGGCAGCCATAATTGAGAGTCAAAACACACATGGACCTCACATTTTAGACCTCAATGGGCCTGGATTCATGTGAAATATTGGCCACTCTTTGGGAAGCCTTTCCTGTGAGATTTCTCCAGAGATTTCTTTGAAATGAGCTTCCTCACCATTTAATGTTTCCTAAATAAATTGAAACCCACAGTGCCTCCAACTTCATCTTTGAAAAATAGCTATGTACATACCATGGATTTTTTGAAATTTCCATGACCAGGTGGCAATGGAGAAACTTTGGATTACTTGTTGCTGATCATGAGTGTACCAGACTATGCTTGGATTTACTTGGTTTCATGAAAACAGTGTAGAAAAGAGATCCCTGTAAGTTGGAGACTGCTGAGTAGTGGGCCTAGAGCAGTGGTGTGCAGGTATGTGATAAAACATCTGTGGTGGTACCATGTGGATCTGCCCTTGGATTCCAAATGGCTTGAGACTGACATGGTGATGTCAGCAGACCCTTATATATAAAAGCATCTTGTTATATGGAGAGGTTTCAGGGCAATGTTCAGAAACAGATTGCTATGGACAAGCGGGCAAGCTATGTGGGGTAGAAGCATGGTTGGTGCATTTTCCTGCAGACCTTGACCCAGCACACGTGAATCCTGAATATTTTCCATTTCCGATATGTATTCACAGATTTCCTAACTCTTCTTCTCTAATTGTGTTTATTTGGGGCAAAGGTAATGTAAAGGCAATGTTCTGGATGAGAGTGGGAATATTTTTGTGGAGCACATATTTGCATACACATTGGATTCATTTTCCTATTTTCCATTCGAATTACTGAATTCCTGACACTAACCCATACCCTAATAGACTCTGACTACTAATCCTAAAATGATGGACAAAAATAACCAAACAGAATGGAAATGAAAGCAGTTCAGAGAAGGCATGGTGTATAGTTGGACTTTCCTTTTGAATGATAAAGGGTAGGTGTTATAAATCTAGTCAATTTTTAATTGAAATTGATCTCCATGTGTTTTTAAAGTTAACAAATATGTGAATTCTTGTCTCCCTTTCTCTGCAGCCTGTTCAGCACATGTATTTTTATATGCAAATATAGAAACATAACTGGTATCACACGTACATCCTTGTGAGTTTGGCTGTCTTGGGAGATACAAATTGTGGGAAGAGATCACTCCTCCTAAACGCTGTTGGAACTGAAACTTCAACCTATGGGTGAACTTCCTAGTTGAACAATATTATACATAAATCCATGTTCAGTAAAATGATTATTTTTGGATCTGTGGATGATATATGATTCATAGTGAATTTCGATTGGCATGCATATTGATACATTTTAGTGTGTGTGTGTGTGTGTGTATATATATATATATATATATATATATATATATATATATATATATATATACATAAATGCACACACACATATCTATCTATCTATATATATATATATATATATATATATATATATATAAACTCTCAAGATTTTTCAAAATATGAAATATATGTTTCTTATTATACACTCCCTAAATTCATTCGTGTTCATATATGTAAATTTATAGTCAACATTTCACAAGATTATTCTCATAAAAATTCATCCACTTGAAATACATATTCGTTTCCTAGTACTGAAAACTAACTTCAGTGAATAGTGCATACAAATTATAATATTTCTACAGTAACTGACCCAGTTTAGCATCAATGCAAGTAGATTCCTATGGGATATGATGTGTATTTTGACGTTCATTTTCATTCAAAACTGGTGCATTACTATTTTTTTCAGTTTTTGCACATCATTGGATATATATTTCATCCACAATTTAGGAAATTTATAGGCTTTTTTTATACTTACAATCAAATCCTGCTTCAGAACATATGAATTCCTCTATATTTCTTGACTCATCTTTTCATGAGATTTCTTTCCAAACACATTATTTTCCATTTCCATAATCACTTTTGAAGCTAAACTCACACACCCTTCATGATAAAACATAACCCTAATATTACCATTAGATGTATAACTCGTTGGAATGAATGATTGTATATCAATATAGGATTTTTATATATTTTCAGATATCAATTCAATCCATGATTTAAAGTGGAAACAGTATATTATTTATTCACAGTATTGTCAATTCATTCATTTCTTCTACATTCATAGACACAGGGTACAACTCTGTGTACCCCCAATACTAAGTTATATCTCTTCAAAATATTGCTCCAAGAAATGTTAGAAGAAATACTCATGTCACCTGATCTACATATACATTTTATCACAGTAATATTCTGATCACAAAATGCAAAGGTCACACTTATGATTGTAGCAAATCCTAGATGGAAAGTGATCCTGGATTACTAAAAACATCCATGTCCAGGTTTCCTAATGCTCTCAAATGTCAATCATATTGGTGACTACATATTTGTTTCTTCCTAAGATTATATATTGAAACTCAACCTTGTTGATAATGTCTAATCCTATCATTCACTTTATACTTTGCCTGATTTCATAATGTGTGTATTGATATCTGATTTCCTACATAATTTTCCCAGTTCATCATTGTGACTGACTCTCCACATGTGCTGAAATTTACATTCACTCTCTAACCGAAAACCTAGGGCTATTGAACTTTTGGTCCAAATCCTATACTCACTCTTCTTCCGAAACAGACCGACTATCTTCCTAATCCTAACAACTATCCCTTTTTGACTGGATGAACTCTTCTACATTCAATCATCCAGGGTACAAGATGATATGCCATTGTATATTGATTTATCAGAGACATCTGTGCGAACGAAATTCAATGCTAAGTATTCCAATCAAGGGCCCAATGCCCTTCTGGGCTTAAAATCTTACCTAGATTTCTGTTTTCATAGTTATATTTCAAATCTATATTCTTATAAATATCCCAGGTTCCCAATACCATTATTCATCCAGCAGAATGATTCCTAACTCAAATAGAACATGTTATTAACTCTAACCATACATTGTTCCCTCAATCTAACTTTATAGAAGAACAGGGACAGAGTTGGTCTTAATATAGAGGAATATAGGGGATCTTCCACCCGCTGAGAACCTCAAAGGTCCATGCAGAAATTATCCCTGGGGAAGATGAAGGCAGCTATAAAGGACCTGAGAGGGCAAAAGTCATCATGTAAGGCAAACAACCTGGTTAGGATGAAGGGATGTTTATGAATCAGCCTCTCTCTTCTTAATGTAGAGAAGATGGACCAAACCAGGTCTGTGTGAGAGCTGTTCCCGGGTGCCTATGGTTGATATATCGTTCTAAGTTGTGAAAGTGTCACAGAAAGTAGGGGCAGCCTCCATCTCATGGGACCCTTTGAAGGAACTGTTAGGACAAAGTGGTTGCCAAACCAGTGACCTCATTCAGTTCCGAACGGAAGTGACCTATCTCACTTCCTTGGTCTTGGAACACTCTGAACTTGGAATCCCAGGAGCCAGGCACACAGAACCAGTCCCAGACCCATTCCCACTGGGCTCACTTGTTTGGTTTTACCAAGGACAGAATCAGTCTTTCTTGGTACCTACTGATTTGAGAATGGCCAAATGCCAGTAGAGCTTTGGAGAGTGGCCTTTCCTGAGAAAGAAGGTAGTGGCTCAAAGCTGGCTCCTGACAACTTCAAAGAGTTTGCCAAGGAGTCCAGATCTGAGACAGTACAGGGCATTTTGGGGGAACATAGTATGGTACAACAATCAGAGGTAATTCCGGAGAGTCAAAGACCTACTTGGGGGAAGAAAGTCCTATGTTGTTGTGGGTGTGAGTTTGTTGTTTTTTCTCATGTTCTGAGAATTGGTAGGAAAGGCAGTTTGTTTGATTTGAAGTGGACTGTTTCTAGTAAGTCGTTTGACAAGGCAAGTGTTTCTATGTCTATGTATCCACTGTGTTTGTAGTTGTAGACATTAGAAAACATAATGCATCAATGAATGTGTCCTGTCTAGTATAATGCTTCCCAGAATTCATACTGCCCAATTTATGATTGGACTGCAGCTTTCCTTATGGATGGGTAGCAATTACTATCTTCCTAATTTCCTGTTTTATTCCTGAATTCTGGCCACTCTCCGGAATAGGCTCATGGTTTTCTGTTCAAGATACTGTGAAATGGCCATGTACTGGAGAGCTGAAGGAAATGGGAGCATCTCAGGAAACTCAGATATCAGTGTGACCAGTAAAGTCTATGTGGAGAAACCCTGCTTTGGGAATTTTGCTTACCTATGGTTCTGGTGCTGTGAATATCTAGAAGGTCTTTGCCTTAGGCCACCCCTTTGTGAATCCTGAAGAAAAGAGTTTTCAAATGCAAATGAATAGGCATCACCTGTGGCTCTTTGTTTTATTGCTTTGTAAAGAGATGTGTCTGAATCAGCCCCTTGGCCCAGTGTGATTATTTGGAGCAGTAGATCAGTATTAATGGCAGGCCTATTTGATCATTCCTGGTAAACAGGAAGGGTTTCCAGGCCACCCTGACTTTAGGCAAATTAGAGGCAAGGGAGATTATTTTGGACACTGTCTTGGTATGCACCCCTCATGGAAACCTCAACCCAGAGGTTATGATGAGTGTCTATATAAAAGAAGATGAGGGCCATGTGGGAGTGTTTTGGTATTAATTGTGGTCAGTTGTGTGGCAGTAGGAAGAGATTCCTGGATCAACCTGGGCTTGAACTATGGTGTGATTCCCCTTAGAGACTGAGTTTTGGAACTGAACTCAGAGAAGTATTACCATGAATTCTGTTGGGATTTTAGAAGGCCACGCAGGAGAGTTGCCCTTGGAGACTGAGATTTAGGCCCAGGATGGCTTTCCACAGAGCACTGGGAATCTCAGCTAGGATATCACATGATTTCATTCTGAAAGACTTGGCAGCCATACTTGAGAGTCAAATAACACATGGAACTCACATTGTAGACCTCAATGGGCCAGGCTTCATTTGACCTTTTGGCCACTCTTTGGGAAGACTTGCCTGGGAGAGTTCTCCTGAGCTTTCATTGAAATGAGCTTCCTCACCATTTAATGGTTCCTGAATGAATTGAAATCCACAATGACACCAACTTCATCCTTAAAAAATGGCTAGATACATACCATGGAATAATTCCCAAGAGCAGGTGGCACTGGAGAATCATTGGATGTTCTGTTGCTGATCATGAGTGTACCAGACAGTGCCTTGATTTACTGGGTTTCATGAAAATGGTGTAGAACAAAGATGCCAGTACGTTGGAACCTGCTTAGTAGTGGGCCTAGAGCAGTGGTTTGCAGGTGTATGATAAAACATCTGTGATGGGGCCACATGGATCTGCCATTGGCTTCCAAATGCCTTTTGACTGACATGGTGCAGCCAGCAGACCCTTATATGTAAAGGCCTCTTGTTACATTTAGAGGTTTTAGGGCAATGTTCAGAATTGGGTTGCTACAGACAAGGGGGCAAGCTTTGTTGAATAGAAGCCTGGTTGGGGCGTTCTCCTGCACACCCTGACCCACCACACGTGAGAGTACTCCCTCCAGCACTGTGTCCCCGTTGAACCAACCAAACTCCCAGTGCAGCAGTAAGAATCACCAGGAAAAGTGGAGAATGACCAAATGGCTTCTCAGTCCACACGAGGAGACACTTAGCTCCCAGTGGCCACAGTTTACCTACAATGAGGGAATTTAGAACTGCTGCCTCATGTTCACTAGAAAAGAAGAAACCATGTCCTTCAGGTCACATATATGCAGATCCAGCTTTGATTGTCTCACTACAAAGGAAGCTGAAGCTCTTGACAACAACATATATTACAAGGGCCCAACCTCAAAGGCAGTTTCTCAAAGAGTCATTAGGCCAGCAGAACTCCATATTTGTGGAGTATTTACCCTATCCCATACTTTTGGAAATTCCTCTACCGCCTCCAAGGCTGTGAACTCCTGAGCATTTTCATTTCCACATATGTATTCACAGATTTTCTAACTCTTCTCCACTAATTGTGTCTTAATTGGGGCGAAGGTTATGTCAAGGCATTGTTCTGGATGAGAGTGGGATGATTTTTGTGTAGCACATATTTGCATACACATTAGATTCGTTTCATATTTTCCATTTGAAATACTGAATCCCTGACATTAATCCATAACCTACTAGACTCTGACTACTAATCCTAATATGATGGAGAACAAGAAACCTAACAGAATAGAAATACAGGCCGTTCATAGGAGGCATGGTGTATCCTTGGACTTCCCTTCTGCTTTATCAAGGGTATGTGTTATAAATCTAGTCAACTTTTCATTGTAATAGTTCTCAATGAGTTTTTAAAGTTAACACATATGTAAATTTCTGTCTCCCATTCTCTGTAGCCTATTCATCACATGTATTTTTTATGCATATTTAGAATCCTACCTGGTATCACAAGTACATTTTTGTAAGCTCACTGATTTTGAAAGATACATATTTTGATAAGATATCAATCCCCCTAAATCACCTATTGGTGAATTTCCTAGATGAACAACATTATATATAAATCAATGTTCAGTAAAATGAATATTTTTGGATATGTGGATGATATGTATTACACGGTGAATTTCGATTAGCATATAGATTGCTACATTATAATGTCTGTGTGTGTCTGTCTATCTATCTATATATATATATATATATATATATATATATATATATATATATATACTGTCCAGATTTTTCAAAATGTGAAATATATGTTTCTTATTATACACTCCCTAAATTCACTCATGTTTCTATATGTGGTTTATAATCAACTTTTCACAAGATAATTCTCAGAAATATTCATCTGCCTGAAAACTAACTTCAGTGAATGGAGCTTACGAATCCTAATATTTTTACAGTAACTGAATCAGTTAAACATCAATGCAAGTAGAATCTTACGGGACATGATGTGTATTTTGAAGTTCATTTTTATTCAATATTGGTACATTATTATTTTTTCAGTTTATGGACATCATAGGATATATGATTTCATCCACAAGTTCAAAAATTTATAGGCATTTGTTTCACTTTTAATCACGTCCTGCTTCAGAACACATGTATTCCTCTAAGTTTCTTGACTGGTCTTTTCATGAGATTTCATACCAAACACATTAATTTTGATTTCCATAATCACTTTGGAAGCAAAACTCACATACCATTCATATTAATTATCACTCTGATATTACCATTAGATGTATAACTGGTTTGAATGAATGATTGTATGTCAATATAAGATTTCTTATATCTTTTCAGATATCAATTCTATCCATTATTTAAAGTGGAACCAGTTATATTATTTATTCACACTATGGTCTATTCATGCATTATCTCTATATTCATAGACACAGTGTACACCTCTTTGTACCCCCAATACTAATTTATACGTCTTCAAAATATTGCTCCCTGAAATGGTGGAAGTGGACTCATGTCACCTGATCTTCATATACATTTAATCACAGAAATATTCTGGACACAAAATGCAAAGGTCACACTTATGATTGTATAAAAGCCCAAATGGAAAGAAAACATGGATTACTAAAAACATCCATGTCCAGGTTCCCTAATGCTCTCAAATGTCAATCCTATTGGTGACTACACATGTGTTCCTTCTTAAAATTATATATTCAAACTCAACCCAATGGAAAATGTCTAATCCTATCCCTCACTTTATAATTTGCCTGATTTCATAATGTCTCTATTGCTATCTGCTTTCCTACATATATTCCCCAGTTCATCATTGTGACTGACTCTTCACATGTGCTGACATTTACTTTCACACTCTAATAAATAACCTATTGCTAAAGAACTTTTGTTCCAAATCCTATACTCACTCTTCTTCCTAAACATACTAACTATCTTCTTAATCCTACCGAGTATCCCTTTTTGACTGGATATTCTCTTCTACATTCAATCATTCAAGTAACAAGGTCTTATGCTATTGTGTATTGATTTATCTGAGACATCAGTGCAGAATGTAATTCAACGCTAAGTATCACAATCAAGGGCCCAATGCCCTTCTGGGCTTCAAATCTTACTTAGATTTCTTTTTTCATACATATATTTCATCTCTATATTCTTAAAATAATCACAAGTTTCCAATACCATTATTCATGCAGCAGAATAATTCCTAACCCAAATGGAACATGTTATTAACACTAACCATACACTGTTTGTGTTAATAACATGTTTACAGAAGAGCAGGGACAGTGTTGATCTTACAATACAGGAATGTAGTGGATCTTCCATCTGCTGAGAACCTCAAAGCGCCATGCAGAAATGATCCCTGGAGAAGATGTAGGCAGGTATGAAAGACCTGAGAGAGCAAAAGTCATCTTCCATCGCAAACAACCTGGTCAGGATGAAGGGATGTTTCTGAATCAGCCTCTCTCATCTTAATGTAGAGAATATGGACCAAACCAAGACTGTGTGGAGAGCTGTTCCTGGTTCCCTATGGTTGATATACCATTCTAATTTGGGAAGGTGTCACAGGAAGTAGGGGCAGCCTCCATCTCATGGGACCGTTGAAAGAAACTCTTAGGACAAAGTGGTTGCCGAGGCAGTGATCTCATTCAGTTCCTGAAAAAAGTGACCTCAACTCACTTCCTTATTGATGGAACTCTCTGAACATGGGATCCAGGACGCCAGGCACCCAGATCCAGTCCCAGTCCCAGTCCCAGTGGTCTCACTTGTTTGGATTTACCAAGGACAGAATCAGTCTTTCTTGGTTCCTCCTAAGGTGAGGAGGCCAAATGCCTGGAAAGCTCGGAAGATGGGCTTTTCCTGGAAAAGCAGGTAGCGGCTCACTCCTGGTTCCTGACAACTTCACAGAGTTGGCCAAGGAGACCAGATCTGAGACAGAACAGGACATTTTGGGGGAACATAGTATGGCCCACCAGTCGGAGGATACTCCGGATAGTCTCATACCTATTTGGGGGAAGAAGGTGTCATTGTCAGTGTGGGTGTGGGTTTGTGGTTTTGTCTCATGTTCTGAGAATAGGAAAAAAAGTCAGTTTGTTTGGTTTGGAGTGAACTGTTTTTAGTAAGTCGTTTGACAAGGCAAGTGTTTCTGGGTCTGTGTATCACACTGTGTCCGTGGTTGTGGACATTAGAAAAGAGAATGCATCAATGGATATGTCCTGTCTAGTAGAAAGCTTCCCAGCATTCATCCTGCCCATTTTATGAATGGACTGTGGATTGCCTTATTAATGGGCAATACCTGCTACCTTCCTAATTTGCTGTTTTCTTCCAGAATTCTGGACACTCTCCAGAATAGGCTCATGGATTTGTGTCTAAGTTATATACAACCTCCAAGCTCTGTGACAAGGCAATGTTCCGGATAGCTGAAGGAAATGACGAGCATCTGAGAAAACTCAGATATCAGTTGACCAGGAAAGTCTCAGTGGAGAAACCCTGCTTTGGGCCATTTGCTTACCTATTGTTCTGTTGCCCTGAGAGTCAGGAAGTCTTTGTCTCACGCCACCCCTTTGTGAATCCTGAACAAAATAGTTTTCAAATGGAAATAAATAGGCTTCACCTTTGGCTCTTTCGTTAATTTATTTGGAAAGAGTTGTGTCTGAATCAGCCTCTTGGCCCATTTTGATTCTTTGACTTAGATTCTCAGCACCTGATGGATCTAAAGAAAGATCCCATGTGTGCATCCAAATCAAAAATGGCAAAAAGAGGTGTAATTGTGGATGAAGTCTCTTGCCTTCCTCTGTAAGGTTCCTGAATTCCATCAAGTGAGAATAGGGATCATTTGGGTCAGATGAGTTCATCAAAGCCCTTCAGAGGCTATCCCGTAGGTGCTTAGGTTTTCTCATCACTCCAATTCACATAAAGTATCTTTAACCGACACTCAATAGGCCTCAAATGGGAAAAGTGGTGCAGTATTACGGGCAGGCCTTTTTGATCACTCCTGGTACAAAGGAAGGGTGTCCAGGCCACCCCGAATTTAGGCAAATGAGGAGCAATGGAGCTTATTTTGGACACTGTCTTGGGCTGCGTCCCTCATGGACACCTCCAGCCAGAGGTTATGATGAGTGTCAATATGGAAGAAGATGAGGGCCATGTGGGAGAATATCGGTTTTATTGTGGTCATTTGTGTGGCAGTTGGAAGAGATGACTGGGTCCACCTGGGCTTGAACTCTGGTGTGATTCCCCTTAGAGACTGAGTTCTGGAACTCACCTCAGAGAAGTATTGCCATGAATTGTGTTGGGATTTGAGTAAGCCACGCATGAGAGACATCTTTGGAAACTGAGATCAAGGCCCAGGGTAGATTTTCAGAGGGCACTCTGATCTCAACCAGGATATCACATGATTTTATTCTGAAAGACTTGGAAGCCATTGTTGAGAGTCAAAACAGACAATGACATCACATTTTAGACCTCAATGGCCCTGGCTTAATGGGACCTTTTGGCCACTCTTTGGGAAGCCTTGCCTGTGAGAATTCTCCAGAACTTTCATTGAAATGAGCTTCCTCAACATTTAATGGTTCCTGAATGAATTGAAACCCACAGTGCATCCCACTTCATCCTTGAAAAATGGCTAGATAAATACCATGAAAATTTTCAATTTCCCATGACCAGGTGGCACTGGAGAACCATTGGATATTCTGTTGCTGATCATGAGTGTACCAGAGAGTGCCTTGATTGATTGGGTTTCATGAAAATAAGTTGGAGCCTGCTGAGTAGTTGTCCTAGAGTAGTGGTTGGCAGGTGTGTGAAAAACATCTGTGGTGGGGCCATGTGGATCTGCCATTGGCTTCCAAATGGCTTGTGACTGACATGGTGCAGTCAACAGACCCTCCTATGCAAAGGCATCTTGTTATATGGTGAGGTTTCAGGGCAATGTTTACAATCTGGTTGCTATGTTTAAGGGGGCAAGCTATGTGGGATAGAAGCCTGGTTGGTGCATTCTCCTGCATACCCTGACCCACCACACCTGACAGAACTCGCTCCAGCACTGTGTCCCAGTTGAACTCCTTGGATTCCATGAAGCAATTACTAAACTCCCAATGCAACAGCAATAAACACATATAGAATCCTACCTGGTACCACACCTACATTCTTGTGAGGTGAACGACTTGGCAGATACAAATTGTGAGAGAAGATCACTCCTCCTAAACACCGTTGGAACTGAAAATATAACCAATGGATGAGCTTCCTAGTTTTACAACATTATACATAAATCCATGTTCAGTAAAATGAATATTTTAGATCTGTGAATGATATATATTTCATGATGAATTTCGAATAGCATATATATTGCGAGTTTTTAATGTGTTTGTGTGTATGTATATATATGTGTATATATATACATACACACATTCTCCAGATTTTTCAAAATATGAAATATTTGTATCTTAATATACACTCCCTTAATTCACTCACATTCATGTATGTGGATTTATGATGATCTTTTCTAAATATTATTCTCAGAAATATTCATCCACCTGAAATACTTCTTTGTTTTTTTGTACTGAAAACTAACTTCAGTGAATGTTGCATACAAATCCTAATATATCTAGAGTAACTGACCCAGTTTAACCTCAATGCAAGAAGATTCAAATGGAACATGATGTGTATTTTGATGTTCATTTTAATTCAACACTGGTACATTACTATTTCTTCAGTTTATGCACATCATAGGATATATATTTCATCAAAAAGATGACAAAATTATAGGCATGTTTTCACTTTCAATCACTTCCTACTTTAGAACACATGTATTCTTCCATATTTCTTAACTGGTCTTCTCAAGATTCTTTTTTCCAAACACATTATTTTCGATTTTCATAATCACATTGAAGCAAAACTCACACACCCTTCATGATAAACCATAACCCTAATATTAACATTGATGTATAACTTGTTGGAATGAATGATTGTATATCAATATAAGATTTTTCATATTTTCAGATATTAATTCAATCCACCATTTAAAGTGGAACCAGTTATATTACTTATTCACAGTTGGTCTATTCATGCATTATCTCTATATTCATAGACACAGGGTACACCTGTTTGTACCCCAAATACTAATTTATAAGTCTTCAAAATATTGCTCCCAAAAATGGTGGAAGAAATTCTTATGTCACCCGATCTATATATACATTTTATCACAGTAATATTCTGGACACAAAATTCAAAGGTCAAACTTATATTTGTACCAAAGCCTAAATGGAAAGTGAACATGGATTACTAAAATCATCAATTTCCAATTTGCCTAATGCTTTCAAATATCAATCCTATTGATGACTACATATTCGTTTCTTCCTAAGATTATATATTCAAACTCAACCCTGTTGAAAATGTCTAATCCTATCACTGACTTGATACTTTGCCTGATGTTGTAATGTCTGTATTGATATCTGCTTTCCAACATATTTTCTCCAATTCATCATTGTGACTGACTCTTCACTTGTGTTGACATTTACATTCACTCTGTAACCGAAACCCTATTGCTAAAGAACTTTTGTTCCAAATTTTATACTAACTCTTCTTCCTAAACCTACTGACTATCTTCCTAATTTTACCGACTATCACTTTTGAATGGATGTTCTCATCTACATTCAATCATCCAAGTAAATGTAGGGCGAGTGTCAGAGGATGAGACCACCAAGAGACTATCTCATGCAACAGAAAGGGTTTATTTGAGGTCCAGCATGCTGGGGCTCAGAGCTCACTTGAATAGAGCAGAGAGCCCTGAGAACATCTTAAGAAGAGCTTATATAATTTTCTTGGAGAGGGCAGGGAGGGAAGTTTATTGATGGGTCAGGGCGAGTAAGCGGTTTGTGTGTAAACGCGTGAGGGAGTACATTCTGCAGTTTGGCAGTTGGGGACAGCACATTCTGGGAACAAGATTAGGAAACATTTCTCAACATTTCAACAGTGTTTTGTTAAGCGTACAGAAAAACAGGAAGTGACAAGTACATATTTTATTAACATTTCATTCACCACTTCTTCTTCTGGCTACTTTTAATCATAAAAGTGATTGTTGGGGGGTGTCACATTTTATGTATGCTAGTGGGGTATTAACATAAGTTTAACTTGTCCAATTTGACCTTGGAGAAAAGAAATTACATGGTTGAGAAACAGGGTTTTATAGTAAGCAATAAAATGAGGATTATTATTGGACCGGCCAGGGTTGATTAAAATGTAGTTAACCAGGGGGACTGTGTAAACCAAGACTCAAACCACCAATTTTGGGTCTCTATCTCTCTTTGATGCTCTTCAAGGCATCTTTTTAATTTACTCATAGAGTTTGTTACAACTCCAGTATGGTCGACATAAAAAAAAAAAAAAAAAAAAAAAAAAAAAAACAAAAAACAAAAAACATTCTTTCCTCAATGCAGCACAAAGGCTCCCTTCTCTCATGAAATGGAGGTCCAACCCTCGACTTTTCTGTAAAACAACTTCTGCCGCAGTCTTTGCCTGGGCACAAATCACGAGTCTCCACACAGCTTGTAGATTCAAACAGCAATTCTTTATTCCCGAACTCACACTGGCAGTCTACAAACACGCTCTGGGGGAATCCACGTTCTCTGCCCAAATCCACTCTCTCCCAAATCCACTCCGCATGGGCTTCTGTCTCCCAAAATATACTGTCTGACCCTAAGCACTCAAGAGGAACTCAGCAGCAGGATACGCCCTATTCTAAAGGGGGAACACCCTAATCTCCTATTATGCTAAACTGCCCTATTCTAAAGGGGGAACACCCTAATCTCCTATTATGCTAAACCGCCCTATTCTAAAGGGGGAACACCCTAAACACGGATCCTGCCCTGGTCCTTGAGCAAGGTCACCTTTCAGAAGTCCTTCCACTAGACAGCATGGGAGTAAGCTGGCAAGGAATTTGTCATACCTACTTGGCTGATGGCTCCCAGCAAACTTCAAAGAGAGAGGTAAAAGATTCCTGCAAAGCTGTGATGGAATTTTCTAATATCTTTAAGTTTTGATCTATTGCTGCTTCTAATTGGGTCATTTGTTGTGTCCCATGGACCAGGGCAGTGGTTCCTGTGCGAACCCGGGCAGCAACTCCTATTCATAATAGAATGGCTAAGGTGAGATATATATGTTCCCACCTGAACCGGGTTGTATGCCCCTCTATTTGATCTTCAAATGAACCTGCGTCATAATAGAGCACTTTGGGAAACATCTGCACCATTACACAATTAATCAGTTCTGTTGACCATTTCACAAAAACATAAACAACGATTAAGTATATAGAATTATATTGTTGTAGGGACGGAAAAGGCAAGGCACCTAAGATAGCACCAAACACAAGGAAACAGTCATATTTGGTTGCAACCAGATTCAGAGGGCATTGCTTCTGTTGTAATCAATTAATCCCCTGAAACCCAAGTTTAGGTAGTTTCAGAATTTTGTACCCAACATGTAAGGGAAGGGGCTCTGAAGTTCAC
The DNA here is from genome assembly GCF_048772815.1 of Callospermophilus lateralis. Lineage (NCBI taxonomy): Eukaryota > Metazoa > Chordata > Mammalia > Rodentia > Sciuridae > Callospermophilus > Callospermophilus lateralis. The sequence goes on along the minus strand of NW_027514424.1, from coordinate 541,731 downwards.
AGTCTGCAGAAGTTCACAAAGAGCAGTTTTTTTTCTGATTTTTCCTCAGTTCTGGGCAAGTTAAATTTTCAAGGACACCTGGGTGGGGGAGAGCTTTTTTTTCCCCTTTTTTCCCTCTGCCAGCTGTTTCCACGGAGCCCAGTTTGCAACTTATCCATCTTACAAATGTAGCCATCTCTATGAAGCCCCAGCTCAAGGCCAGAAGCCTTGATCACATATGTTGTGAAAAACTAGTAAGGGTGTGTCTAGCTCAGGGGTGCTGATTTTTTTCAGCCAGTTGCCAGGTAGACCAGGGCAACACAAAAAGAGGAAGTTTATATACACTGAACTCTTTTATAGGGACTCTTTTGCTGAAAGTCCTAAAGTTAGCCATGGTGAAAACTTCTGGATAAGGTCAGTTAAGACTTTCCTGTGGGCCTGGTACAGAGGGGGAAGACGGGGAATGCAGGGCTGAGCGCAGCTCTTTGGATCTGAGAATGAGGAAGGAGAGATGTAAAAGAATAATGGAAAAGGGTTTTGAGATCTTCCTAGCACCAAAAACATGAGTAGTAGAACGGGTAGAACAGAGGGGGAGATGGGAGTGAGTATCCCAAAAAGCCTGTAAGGGACTTTAAATTCTTAGTAACCTGTTTTCAGTGATGACAAAGCAACTTTAAAGGCCATTTTCATTACATCTTGGATAGGGGTCTGAGGGCTCTTCTCAGCTGGTTTGAGCTTTGGGTTAGCTGGTAAGAGGACCTGGTGGGACCTAGTGTGGGCACTGACAGGAGAAGAGAGGAGTGAGTGAGTGGAGGGTTACCTCAGTACCTGCTACCTCAGCAAGGGGGCAATGGTCTGAGAAACGGTGGAGGTTTGGGTTTTTAATATAGTAATTGGAGGGGAGAAATCAAGTTGATGATGTGGGAGTGACAACAGAGAGTCTAGAGCAGAAGGCTGAGGGTGAGCATGTATTGGAGAAGCATAGTTCACGATGTGAGCAAAGGAGAGAAAAGGCCTCCACATAGCGGAATCTCCTTTCACCCTTTTGAGCACTTGCAGAAGTTAAAAAGGTCACACAGAATTTGAAAATCTAGAGAACCCTCAGGGGGCCATCAGTTTTGGTTGTCTAATTGGTAATATGGCCAATGCTGTGTACAGAATTTGATGAGGAGTTTGGGTTCCATGTGGCAGTCCCTGTATGCTCACATCCCCATGACTTACAGAAGATGTCGGCGTTTCCAGCACACAGCCTTGACTGTTTGTGGCTTTGATAGTACACTGGGCAAACATAGTAATCTAGGCTAGCCAACCAGCATCTGGCTCGCGTGTCCCTACATCAATAATGTTTGTTTCCATTATCTATGGTATGGAAGGAATTTAATGGAATTTTAGTGGGATCCTCTTCATTAGGGATATCCCAATAGGGAAGACCTATACGCAGCTGACAAATGTCTGGCTGGAGAGATGGCCACCAGGTCCGTAAGCGGGCTGTATGCAAGATAGACCATACTTCCTTTACAGTAGGATTTGTGATCAGACATCGCTGCTGAACAGGCTTATGAGGGTTAGGACTACTGGTGGTCAAGGGGAGAGTCTATAGCCTTATCCACACAGCGAATCCACAATTTGAAAGGGTTTCCAGTCTTTTCCAGTTTCCAGCCAGAGTCTGGACAGGGCACAGGCTTGAGATGAGAGGTAGGGATCCAGGAAGTGATTTTGACTACCTTTACCCTGTAGGTGTTATAAGTAGCACCTGGTATGGTCCTTTTCAGGGGAGTTCCAGGGATGACACCAGATGTCGTCTTACATAGATGAAGTCTCTATTTGATATCGCTGTAGAGTCCCCTCATCCCCAGGTTGGTAGGCAGTGGACATCTGTTTTCACAGGTATCTCTGAGTTCTTTCAAGAGCTTTAAGTCTGTTAAGCAAGGGGGTGTGGAAGGAATCGTTAGGTCTTAGAGTTGGGGTAGGACCCTTACTGGAGGAGGGACACCATAGAGAATTTCACAGGTTGTGAGTTTACACAAAGAAATAGATTGAGTATTTCTTGCATGAAACAGTACATAAAGCAGGAGCATAGTCCAATCTTTTATGCCGGTCTCTAAGCTTAATTTCGTTATGGTCTCTTTAATGGTTCTATTCATTCTTTCTACCTGTCCTGAACTCGGGGGTCTGTAAACACAATGTAATTTCCAATTAATCCCCAGGGTCCTTGCTAACCTCTGTGTTACCTGGGCCACGAACGCCGGTCCATTATCAGACCCTATTACTTTAGGCAGGCCATACCTTGGAAAAATATCTTCCAGGATCTTCTTGACCACCATTTGCGCTGTTTCATTTTTTTTTTCTTTTCTTTTTTTTGGGGGGAAAGCTTCAATCCATCCTGAAAATGTATCTACAAATACTAGGAGATATTTAAGTCCATTCCTTGCTGGCTTAATTTCAGTAAAGTCCACTTCCCAGAATTGTCCTGGTCTGGTTCCTTGTAGGTGCTTTACTGCAGGAAGCTTGGAAGGGTAAGAATTAACCAATTGATGGACCCAACAGGCTTTTGTTATCCATTCAGTTGTTTCCTTTCACTGTGAGTCGGTTAGTGGAAAACTCTGTTTTTGATCCTTCAAAAATGAATGCAGTTTCTTTGAACCAAGGTGAGTGATTTGATGTACATTTTCTACTGACATAGTTAGAGCCGTGATTATAGGAGTTTTTACTGAAGGATTTAGAAATTCCACTTGGGGGCCTTCAGGGTTAAAAGTTATTTTGGCCCAGAGCTTTGTGAGCAGATCTCTGCCAATCAATGGGGCCATGCATTCTGGGATTACTAGGAAGGAGTGATGGATTTTTCCTTTCCCCTGGTCCATGGTCCTCTTAGTTGTCCAAGCCTGATATTTACTGCCATTAGCCCCTTGAATTAGAGACCTTTTATTTGATAGAGGTTCCAAAGGGGCCTTAAAGGCAGAATATATTGCCCCTGTATCCACTTCAATGTATACTGGGGTCCCCTCCACTTCAAAAGTTAACCTGAGCTCGAGGAGAGGATCTGAGCCCCGACTTTCTTAGTAATCCTACAGAGTCAGAATGTCCAGCTGGCCTGGCTGTCTCTTTCTAGGGCACTCTTTAGCCCAGTGTCCTTTTTTTTTAGAGTAGGCACATTGAATTGAGGCCACGGGTGGCCTCTAGTGTGGTCCCCGGTGTCCCTTCCTGTCTCCATGTTTCTTAATTTCTGGTCTATTTGTTGTTGTGACCAGGACCTTAGTCAATGCCTTAGTCTGTCTTTTGTTTCTTTTATCCTCCCTTTGCTCCCTACTCTTCCTCAGTTTCTCTCTTAGTATACCTTCTTGGCTTCTCTGACTAAACCTCTTGTTTAGTCATATTTTGTAATCCATCTAAGCATTGTAACTGTCTTTTAATATTCAGAACAGCTTGCCCAATAAAGGCCACCATGACAGATGCCTTTTGATTCTCTGCCTGAGGATCGAAAGGAGTAAATCTCTTATATGCCTCCATAATTCCCTGTAGGAACATGGAGGGAACATTCATCAGTCACTTGAATAATCTCTCTTACCTTGGCCAAAATAGTTGATCGCCTAGCGGCCACTAAGATACCCACTATTAGAGCCCGGCAATAAGAGGAAGGATGCTCATTACCTTCACACGTTTTGGGGTCCCAGTTGGGTCGGTGCAAGGGAAAGGCGGCTTTGCATATGTTGGGAAGTATTGTCGGTCACCCATCTTGTCCGAGAATATTTTTTCTAGAATCCAGGAAGATTCTCTTTTGTTCCTCTGTCATGAAGAGAGTCCCTAGGAGTTGTTGGCAGTCATCCCAAGTAGGCTGGTGTGAAAACATCAATGACTCAACCACACCTGAGACCCAGGTGGGGTCCTCGGTAAAAGGGGGATTGTTATTTTTCCAGTTATTTAGGTCTGAAGAGGAGAAAGGTAAATACTGGTAGGCTTGCATTTTTCCCCCATGGTTGTCATCAATCATTGTTCCTTAGAAATGGAGAGGGAGCATCACGTGAGTTCCAGGGATTTCAATCATTCAACGCCGGCAAATTCCTTTAGCCGTGCCAGCAACCTCCAGGAAAGGAGGGGCTGTGTTTTCCGCAGGGGAGTTATCTGGAGTGCGCTGGGCTCGCTTAGCTTCCTCCAATGGCGGAGAGGCTGAGACAGCAGCAGGGGAATTACTTAGAGGGTGTTGGGGGTTGGGGGACGAGGGCAGGGAATAAGTAGTAGGACGAGAGTCCAGTAGAGTAAAATCTTGTGACTCAGGGAGAACAGAGGTTGAAGGAGGAGGAGAAGCAGAAGGTTTGAGAGAGCATGACGGAAAGAGTAGGAGCGGGGGCAGGGGCAAGGAAAAGCTTCACACATGGAGGAGGAGAATTGCAGAGGTCCTGCAAAGTTAAGATATATGTCTCTTGATCCTGATGTCTATGTGGCGCTGGCTGAAAGTCAATATCTCTGACTTTTTAAATTAGTGGGAAGTAGAAAGATCCTTCTAGGGGCCATCTGAATCCAAAGGTGGGCCATTCTGAGGCACAGAGAGTCTGCCAGGTCCAGCGTTTAACTGAAAAAGAAAGATTCTGAGCCCTTAAGCGGACTTTGGTGCAATGATCAAGGGTCAGGGAAAGAGGCATTGAAGTGCTCTTTCCCATTATGAAAGATAAACAATCAGTAAAAGCAAGGACACACGACACAGACAAGACAATACAATAAAGACAGGCAATGGACGTCCAACATTGAGACCAGGACTGAGTAGCCGGCAAAACCTGATGGGCTGGATATGCCGAATCTGAAACAAAATATCACTGAGTCGAGGAGACTATTGTTCCTCGATTTCCCGAGTTCTCTGGGGAGTCCCCCAGTGACGTGGCCTGTGGCTCTATGACATGTCTGTCAGCCATCGTCGGAGAGAGCTCACACTCTTCATCAACAGCCATTTTGCCAAGCCCTAACCTGAAACCTGAAACCAGAAAGAGGCGCCTTACATACCCCGAGAGGAGCCCGTTGGGGTCTCTCATCTGCCGCTGCTGGATCTCGGTGGAACCTCCATATGTAAAGGTCGGGCGAGCGTCTGGGGAAGAAACCACCAAGAGACTGTCTCATGCAAAAGCAAAGGGTTTATTATGGGTCCAGCATGCTGGGGCTCAGAGTTCACTTGAATAGAGCAGAGAGCCCTGAGAACAGCTTAAGCAGAGCTTATATACTTTCCTTTGAGAGGGCAGGGCAGGATGTTTATTGATGGGTCCGGGCGAGTGAGCTGTTTGTGGGCAACTGGGTGAGGAAGTACTTTCTGCAGTTTGGCAGTTGAGGACAGAACATTCTGGGAACAAGATTAGCAAACAGTTCTCAAGATTTCAACAGTGTTTTATTAAGCATACAGAAAACAGGAAGTGATAAGTACCTATTATATTAACCTTTCACTACCGACTACACTTTGCCAGATTTCCTAATGTCTCTATTGATATCTGCTTTCCTACATATTTTCCCCAGTTCATCATTGTGACTGACTCTTCACATGTGGTGACATTTACATTCACTCTATACCCGAAACCCTATAGCTAAAGAACTTTTGGTCCAAATCCTATGCTCACTCTCCTTTCTAAACCTACCGACTATCTTCCTAATCCTACTGATTATCCCTTTTTGACTGGAAGTTCTCTTTGACAATCAATCATCCAAAATACACGGAACTTTGCCATTGTATATTGATGTATCTGAGACATCTGTGCAGAAAATAAATCAAAGCTCAGTATCACAATCAAGGTCCCAATGCTCTTCTGGGCTTCAAATCTTAAATAGATTTCTGATTTCATACTTATGTTTCACCTATATATTCTTGTAAATATCGCAGGTTTCCAATACCATTATTTATCCAGCAGAATGATTCCTAATGCAAATTGAACCTGTTATTAACCCTAACCATACACTGTTCCCTCAATATAACTTTACAAAAGAGCAGGGACAGAGTAGGTCTTACAATACAGGAATGTAGGGGAACTTCCTATTGCTAAGAAACTCAAAGGTACATGTAAAAATGATCCCTGGAGAAGTTGTAGGCAGCTATGAAGGAACTGAGTGAGCAAAAGTCATCTTCTCTTGCAAACAACCTGGTCAGGATGAAGGGATATGTCTGAATCAGCCTCTCTCTTCTTAATGTAGAGAGAAGAACCAAACCAGGCTGTGTGGAGAGCTGTTCCCGGTTGCCTATGGTTAATATACCATTCAAACTTGTGAAACTGTAACAGGAAGCAGGGGGAGCCTTCATTTCAGGGGACCCTTGGAAGCAACTGTTAGGACAAAGTGGTTGCAAATGGTGTGAGCTCATTCAGTTCCTGAAGGAAGTGACCTCAGACCTCACCTCACATCCTTGGTGATAGAACTCTCTGAATTTGGGATCAAGGAATCCAGGCACCCAAATCCCATTCCAGTCCCAGTAGCAGTGGTCTCACTTCTTGGGATTTACCAAGGACAGAATCAGTCTTTGTTGGTACCTACTGATATGAGGATTGCCAAAAGCCAGGAAAGCTCTGAAGAGTGGCGTTTCCTGAGAAAGCAGGTAGTGGATCACCGCTGCCTCCTGACAACTTTACAGAGTTGGCCAAGGAAACCAGATCTGAAACAGGACAGGCAATTTCGGGGGAACACAGTTTGGCCCAATAGTCAGAGGACACTCCGGATAGTCAGAGACCTACTTGGGGGAAGAAGGTGCTTTGTGGGTGTGGGTGTGTGTTTGTGCTTTTGTCTCATGTTCTCAGAATAGGTAGGAATGGCGGTTTGTTTGGTTTGGAGTGAACTGTTTCTAATAAGTGATTTGATAAAGCAAGTGTTTCTATGTCTGTGTATCCCATTGTGTCCGTGGTTGTAGACATTAGAAAAGAGAATGCATGAATGGATGTGTCCTGTCTGGTAGAAAGCTTCCCAGCATTCATCCAGCCGAATATATGAATGCACTGCGGCTTCCCTTATCGATGGGCAACACCTGCTATTTTCCTAAGTTCTGGTTTTATTTTTGAATTCTGGCCACTCTCCAGAATAGGCTCATGGTTTTGTGTCCAAGAGAAGTACCACCTTCAAGCTCTGTGACATGGCCATGTACTGGATAGCTGAAGGTAATGGCGAGCAACTAAGAAAACTCAGATATCAGTGTGACCAGTAAAGTCTCAGTGGAAAAACCGTGCTTTGGGCCTTTTGCTTACCTTTTGTTCTATTCCCCTGTATGTCAGGAATTTCTTTGCCTCAGGCCACACCTTCGTGAAGCCGGAACAAAACACTTTTCAAATGGAAATGAATGGGCCTCACCTGTGGCTCTTTGCCTAATTGCTTTAGAAAGGGGTGTGTCTGAATCAGCCTCTTGGCCCTGTGTGAGGCTGTGGCTTAGATTCTTAGCACCTGATTGATATAAAGAAAGATCCCATGTGTGAATCCAAAACCAAAATGCCCAAAAGAGGAGTCATTGAGGATAAAGTCTCTTGCCTTCCACTGTAAGGTTCCTGAACTCCATCAAGTGAGAATAGGGATCCTTTGGGTCAAATGATTTCTTCAAAGCCCTGCACATGCTAGCCCAGTGGTGTTTGTGTTTTCTTATGACTCCAATTCACATAAAGATTCTAAACCCCACTGTCAGTAGGCCTCAAATTGGAGAAGCAGAGCAGTATTACAGCAGGCCTATTTGATCACTCCTGGGTTACAGGAAGGGTGTCCAGGCCACCCTGACATTAGGAAAATAAGGGGCAAGGAAGCCTATTTTGGACACTGTCTTGGGTTGTGTCCTTCATGGAAACTTCCAGCCAGAGTTTAAGATGAGTGTCTATATGCAATAAGATGAGGGTCATGTGGGAATGTTTTGGTTTAATTTTGGTCATTTGTGTTGGGGTTGGAAGAGATGAGTAGGTCAACCAGGACTTGAAATCTGGTGTGATTCCCCTTAGAGACTGAGTTATGGAACTGAACTCAGAGAAGTATAGGCATGAATTGTGTTGAGTTTTTAGGAGGCCACACATGAGACTCACTCTTGGAAACTGAGACCTAGGCCCAGGCTGGCTTTCCACAGAGCACTGGGAATCTCACCCAGGATATCACAAGATTTAATTCTGAAAGACTTGGCAGCCATAGTGAAAACACACATAGACCTCACACTGTAGACCTCACTGGGCCTGGCTTCATGTGACCTTTTGGCGACTCTTTGGGAAGACTTGCCTTTGAGTGTCCTCCAGAGATTTCATTGAAATGAGCTTCCTCACAATTTAATGGTTCCTAAATGAATTGAAACCCACAGTGCCTCCAACTTCCACCTTAAAAAATGGCTAGATAAATACCATAAAATTTTTGAAATTCCTATGACCAGGTGGCACTGGAGAACCTTTGTATGCCCTATTGCTGATCATGAGTGCCTTTATTGACTGAGTTTCATTAAAATGGTGTAGAACAGAGATGCCAGTAAGTTGGATACTCCTCAATTGTAGGCGCAAGCTTTGGTGTGCAGGTTTGTGATAAAACATCCGTGGTGGGGCCATGTGGATCTGCCATTGCTTCCAAATGGCATGTGACTGACGTGGTGCAGCCAGGAAACCCTTATATGTAAAGGCATATTGGTATATGGAGAATTTTTAGGGCAATGTTCATAATCAAGTTGCTATGGACAAGGGGACAATCTATGTGGGCTAGAAGCCTGGTTGGTGCATTCTCCTGCTACACATGACAGAACTCCCTTCAGCACTGTGTCCCAGTTCAACTCCTTGTATTTCGTGTAGAAAATACCAGTCTCCCAGTGTAGCAGCAAGAAACACCACGAAAAGTGGAGAATGACCAAATGCCTTCACAGTCCACACGGGGAGACTCTTAGACCCCAGTGGTCACAGTTTACTTACAAAGAGAGAATTCAGTACTGTAGCCTAGTGTTCATTGGAAAATTAGAAACCACGTCCTCCAGGTCACATAGATGTAGACCCAGCTCTGATGGTCTCACTAGAAAGAAAGCTAAAGCTCCTGACAACAACATATATTTTGAGTTTCCAACATCAGAGGCAGTTTCTCAAGAAGTCTTTAGGCCAGAAGAGCTACAAGTATGTGGAGTGTTTACCTTGTCCCTTACATTTGGAAACTCCTCTACCACATCCAAGGTTGTGAACTCCTTTGAATTTTCCATTCCAGATATATATTCACAGATTTTCCAACTCTTCTCCTCTAATTGCGTCTTATTTGGGGCGAAGGTAATGTGAAGCCATTGTTCTGGATGAGAGTGGGAAATTTATTGTGTAGCCCATATTTGCATGCACATTGGATTCCTTTTCCTTTTTTCCATTCAAAATACTGAATCCCTGACACTAACCCATACCCTACTAGACTCTGACTACTAATCCTACTATGATGGAGAATAATAACACAAACAGAATAGAAATACAAGCCGTTCAGAGGAAGCATGGTGTATAGTTGGACTTGCCTTTTGCATGATAAAGGGTAGGTGTTATATATCTAGTCCATTTTTCATTGAAATAGTTCTCTATGTGTTTTTTTCCTTTAATTTTTATTGTTGGTTGTTCAAACCTTTACCTATTGCTTGACATATCATATTTCACACTTTGATTCAAGTGGGTTATGAACTCCCATTTTTACCCCGTATACAGGTTTCAGCATCACATCTGTTACACATCCACTGTTTTACGTATTGCAATAGTAGTGTCTGTTGTAGTCGGCTGTCTTTCCTATCCTCTACTATCCCCCATCCCCTCCCCTCCCATCTTCTCTCTCTACTCCATCTACTGTAATTCATTTCTCCCCCTTGGTTTTTTCCCCCCTTTCCCCTCACTTCCTCTTGTATGTAATTTTGTATAACCATGAGGGTCTCCTTCCATTTCCATGCAATTTTCCTTCTCTTTCCTTTTCTCTTCCAACTCTCACCCCCGTTTAATGTTAATTTTCTTCTCATGCTCTTCCTCCCAACTCTGTTCTTATTTACTCTCCTTATATCAAATAAAACTATTGGCATTTGGTTTTTTTTAGGGATTGGCTAGCTTCACTTAGCATAATCTGTTCTAATGCCATATATTTCCCCGCAAATTCTATGATTTTGACATTTTTTAATGCAGAGTATTACTCCATTGTGTATAAATGCCACATTTTTTTTCCTTCGTCTATTGAAGGGCATCTAAGTTGGTTCCACACTCTTGCTATTTTGAATTGTGCTGCTATGAACATCAATGTAGCAGTGTCAATGCAGCATGCACTTTTTAGGTCTTAGGGAATACACTGAGAAGGGGAATAGCTGGGTCAAATGGTGGTTCCATTCCTAGCTTCCAAGAAATCTCCATACTTCTTTCAAATTGGCTGCACCAATTTGCAGTCCCACCAGCAATGTACAGGTGTACCCTTTTCCCCACATCGTCGGCAGCACTTGTTGTTTGACTTCATAATGGCTGCCAATCATACTGGAGTGAGATGGTATCTTAGGGTGGGTTTGTTTTCCATTTTTCTGACTGCAAGAGATGGTGAGCATTTTTTCATGTACTTATTGATTGATTGTATGTCCTCATCTGAGAAGTGTCTGTTCAGGTCCTTGGACCATTTGTTGATTGGGTTATTCGTTTTCTTATTGTTTAATTTTTTGAGTTCTTTGTATACTCTGGATATTAGGGCTCTATCTGAAGTGTGAGGAGTAAAGATTTGTTCCCAGGATGTAGACTACTTATTTACCTCTCTTATTTTTTCTTTTGATGAGAAAAAACTTTTTAGTTTGAGTAAGTCCCATTTGTTAATTCTAGTTATTAACTCGTGTGCTATGGGTGTCCTATTGAGGAATTAGGAGCCCAATCCCACAGTATGTAGATCATAGCCAACTTTTTCTTGTATCAGATGCAGTGTCTCTGATTTGATATCAAGCTCCTTGATCCATTTTGAGTTAACTTTTGTGCATGACGAGAGAAATGGATTCAGTTTCATTTGGTTGCATATGAATTTCCAGTTTTCCCAGAACCATTTGTTGAAGATGCTATCCTTCCTCCATTGCATGCTTTTAGACCCGATTGGCATTGCATTTAACATATAGAGAATTTTGGTTATATTGCCATTTTGATGATGTTAGTTCTGCCTATCCATGAACATAGTATATTTTTCCATCTTCTAAGATCTTCTTCTATTTCTCTCTTTAGGGTTCTGTAGTTTTCATTTTATAAGTCTTTCACCTCTTTTGTTAGGTTGATTCCCAAGTATTTTTTTTTGTGTGTGTGTGTGGATATTTTGAATGGAGTGGTTGTCCTCATTTCCGTTTCAGAGGATTTGTTGCTGATATACAGGAATGCCTTTGATTTATGCGTATTGATTTTATATCCTGCCACTTTTGTGAATTCATTTATTAGCTCTAATAGTTTCTTTGTATACCTTTTTGGGTCTGCTAAGTATAGAATCATTGTCGTCTTCAAATAGTGATAATTTACGTTCTTCTTTTCCTATTTTTATGCCTTTGATTTCTTTAATCTCTCTAATTGCTCTGGCCAGTGTTTCGAGAACTATGTTGAACAGAAGTAGTGAGAGAGGGCATCCCTATCTTCTTCCAGATTTTAGAGGGAATGCCTTCAATTTTTCTCCATTCAGAATGATGCTAGCCTGAGGCTTAGCATAGATTGCTTTTACATTATTGAGGTATGTTCCTGTTATCCCTAGTTTTTCCAGAGTTTTGAACATAAAGGGATGCTGTACATTGTCGAATGCTTTTTCTGCATCTATCGAGATGATCAAATGGTTCTTATTTTTAAGTCTATTGATGTGATGAATAACATTTATTGATTTCTGTATATTGAACCAGCCTTGCATCCCAGGGATGAATTCTACTTGATCATGGTGCACAATTTTATTAATATGTTTTTGTATCCGATTCGCCACAATTTTATTGAGGATTTTTGCATTTTTCCTGAAATAGCTTGAAAAGTATTGGTATTAGTTCCTCTTTAAAGGTTTTGTAAAACTCTGCTGTATACCCATCTGGTCCTGGGCTTTTCTTAGTTGGTAGTCTTTTGATGGTTTATTCTATTTCCTCAATTGTTATGGGTCTGTTTAGGTTGCCTATATCCTCCTGACTCAATCTGGGCAGATTATATGACTTGAGAAATTCATCGATGCCTTCACTATCTTCTATTTTATTGAAGAATAAGAATTCAAAATAATTTCGGATTATCTTCTGTATTTCTGAACTATCTGTTGTGATACTGAATTCTCCCTCTTCTTTTCTTTGTTAGCTTGGCTAAGGGGCGGTCGATTTTATTTATTTTTTCAAAGAACCATCTTTTAGTTTTGTCAATTTTTTCAATTGTTTCTTTGTTTCGATTTCATTAATCTCAGCTCTGATTTTAATTATTTCTTGGCTTCTACTTCTTTTGCTGTTGTTTTGCTCTTCTTTTTCTTGGATTCTGAGATGAAGTATGAGATCATTTATTTGTCTTTTTTTTTTCCTTTTTTTAAGGAATGAAATCCAAGCAATGAATTTTGTTCTTAGAACTGCTTTCAATGTGTCCCATAGATTCTGATTTGTAATGTCTGTGTTTTCACTTATCTCTAAGAATTTTTTAATTTCCTCCTTGATGTCTTCTATAACCCATTGATCATTCAGTAACCTATTTTTCATTCTCCATGTGATACATGATTTTTCCTTCTTTCTTTCATTGTTGATTTTCAGTTTCATTTCCTTATGATCAGATAAGATGCCTGGTATTATATCTACTCTTTTATATTGTCTAAGAGTAGCTCTGTGACATAATATATGATTTATTTTTTGAGAAGTATCCATGTGCTGCTGAGAAAAAAGTGTAACTGCTTGATGTTGGGTGGTATATTCTATATATATATCATAAGTCTGGGTTATTAATTGTGTTATTGAGTTCTATAGTTTCATTATTCAACTTTTGTTTGGAAGATCAGTCCAGTAGTGAGAGAGGTGTGTTTGAGTCTCCCATGAGTATTGTATATTGGTTTATTAGAATCTTGAACTTGAGAAGAATTTGTTTGATGAACATAGCTGCACCAATGTTTGGGGCATATATATTTATGATTGTTATGTCGTGTTGGTGTATGGTTTCCTTGAGCAGTATGTAGTGTCCCTCTTTATCCCTTTTGATTAACTTTGGCTTGAAATCTATTTTATTTGATATGAGTATGGACACTTCTGCTTGTTTCCGAAGTCCATATGAGTGATATGATTTTTCCCAACTTTTCACCTTCAGTCTATGTATATCTTTTCCTAACAAATGTGTCTCCAGTAGGCAGCATATTGTTGGGTCTTGTTTTATGATCCATTCTACTAGCCTGTGTCTCTTAATTGGTGAGTTTAAGCCATTAACATTTAGGGTTATTATTGAGATATGGGTTGTTCTTCCAGCCATATTTGTATATTTATGTTACTAAACATGGTTTGTTTTCCTCCTTGATTATTTTCCCCCCTTTACTCCTCTACTTCTCACTGTTGGTTTTCATTGTTATTTTCCATTTCCCCTTCCTGTGATGTTTTGCCAAGGATGTTTTTAAGAAATCGTTTTCTAGCTGCAAATTCTTTTAACTTTTGTTTACCGTGGAAAGTTTTAATTTCATCTTCTATCCTGAAGCTTAATTTCGCTGCATACACAATTCTTGGATGGAACCCATTTTCTTTCAGTGTTTGAAAAATGTTATTGCAGGATCTTCCAGCTTTCAGAATCTGTGTTGAAAGATCAGCTGTTATCCTGATTGGTTTACCACTAAATGTAATCTGCTTCCTTTATCTTGTAGCTTTTAAAATTCTCTCCTTTTTCTGTATGTTGGGCATCTTCATTATAATATGTCTAGGTGTGGATCTCTTATGATTTTGCACATTTGGCATCCTGTAAGCTTCTAGGATTTGCGATTCTGTCTCATTCTACAAGTCTGGGAAGTTTTCTCCTTTATTTCATTGAATATATTGCTCATTCCTTTTGTTTGGACCTCTATACCTTCCTGTATCCCAATGACTCTTAAGTTTGGTCTTTTTATGTTATCCCATATTTCTTGGATGTTCTGCTCATGGTTTCTTAAAAGTCTTGCTGAGCTGTCTGTGTTCTTTTCAAGTTGAAATAATTTGTCTTCATTGTCTGATGTTCTATCTTCTAAGTGTTCTACTCTGCTGGTAGTATTCTCAATTGAGTTTTTAAGTTGGTTTATTGATTCCTGCATTCCTAGGATTTCTGTTTGTTTGATTTTATAATCTTTATCTCCCTGTATAGTTGATCTTATGCTTCTTGGATTTTTTTTATGTAATTCATTATCAAGGTGATCTTTCATTGTCTGATTTTGCTCTCTAATGTCTTCCTTGAGACTCCAGATCATCTGAAGCATGTATATCCTGAGTTCTTTATCTGACATTCCATCTGCTGCAGATATTACCTCTTCTAACGTTGACTTTACCTGCATTGCTTATGGTCCTTTCTTTCCTTGTCTTTTCATACTGTTCATATTTCTTTCTGCTTGGTGAAACTGTTGTGTTATTGAATTTTTCCCCTATATATTTATATTGCTCTTGTATAGTTTCAAAGTCTCCCTCGCAGGCACGGGTGGTGGCTCTGCCCCTCCTACAATTGGGACAATGTGCCTACCACACCAGCAGGCTGCTGGGCCTGTTCTGTAAGTCGGTAGCTGGTCCGCCTACCTTGAAGGTGCGAGCAGCAGCTCTGCCCCTCTGCAGGCACTGGGCCTGTTCTGCCAGTGGGTCGCAAGTCGGGCTACTTTGCAGGCGTGGGCGGCAGCTTTGACCATCCGCGGGCCACTGGGTCTGTTTTGTCTGTCCCTTGCAGGTCTGTCTACCTTGCAGGCGCCTGTGGCTGCTCTGCCCCTCCCCCAACCGGGACAATGTGTCTACCATGCTGGCGGGCCATAGGCCTGGTCTGTCGGTGGTTGCAGGTCCACCTACCTTGCAGGCGCAGAGGGCGTCTCTGCCCCTCCGCAGATTGCTGGGCCTGTCCTGCTGTGGGTCACAGGTCTGCCTACCTTGCAGGCCCGGCGGCATTGCCCCTCCCCCAACCAGGGCGATGTGTTTTCCACGGTGGCGGGCGACTGGTTCTGTTCAGCCGGTGGGTCGCAGGTCCGCCTACCTTGAAGGAGCGATTGGCAGATCTGCCCCTCCCTCTCTCAATGTGTTTTTAAAGTTGACAAATATGTGAATTCCTGTCTCCCTTTCTCTGTAGCATATTCAGCACATGTATTTTTATATGCACATATAGAATCCTACCTGGTATCACACGTACATTTTTGTGAGGTTGCTGACTTGGCAGATACAAATTATGAGAAGAGATCACTCCTCCTAAACGATGTTGTAACTGAAAATTTAAGCTATGGGTGAGCTTCCTAGTTAAACAATATTACACATAAATCCACGATCAGTAAAATGAAGATTTTTGGATCTGTGGATGATATATATTTCATGAAGAATTTCAGTTGGCATATATATTGCTACTTTTTAATGTCTGTTTTGTGTGTGTGTGTGTGTGTGTATACACACTCTTGTATATATATATATATATATATATATATATATATATATATATATATATACACACTCTCCATATATTTCAAAATATGAAATAGATGTGTCTTATGTACAGTCCCAAAATTCATTCATGTTCATGTATGTGGAATTATAATCAAATTTTCACAAGATTATTCTCAGAAATATTCATCCACCTGAAATACATATTTGTTTCTTAGGACTGAAAACTAAATTCAGTGAATGGTGCATTCAAATCCTAATATTTCTACATTAACTGACTCAGTTTAACATCAATGCAAGAAGATTCCTATGGGACATGATGTTTATTTTGACGTTCATTTTTACTCAACACTGGTACATTACTATTCCTTCAGTTAATGCACATCAGAGGATATGTATTTCATCTACAATTTCACAAATTTATACGCATTTGTTTCACTTTCAGTCACTTCCTGCTTCAGAACACATGTATTTCTCCAGGTTTCTTAACTGGTCTTTTTATGAGACTTTTTTCCAAAAAAAATATTTTCAATTTCCATAATCAATTTTAAGCAAAACTCACACACTCTTCATGATAAACCAAAATCCTCATATTACCATTAGATGTAAAACGGGTTGGAATGAATGGTTCTATATCAATATAAGATTTCCTGTATATTTTCACATTTCAATTCAATCCATTATTTGAAGTTGGAACCAGTTATATTATTTATTCACAGTATGGTCTATACATGCATATTCTCCATATTCAAAGACAAAGAGTACACCTGTTTGTACCCCGAATACTAATTTATACATCTTCAAAATATTGCTCCCAGAAATGGTGGAAGAAATACTCAGGTCACCTTATCTACATATACATTGTATCACAGTAATATTCTGGACACAAAAAGCAAAAGTCACACTTATGATTGTACCAAAGCCTAAATGGAAACTGAACATGGATTCCTAAAAACATCCAGGTCCAGTTTGCCTAATAGTCTCAAATATCAATCCTATTGGTGACTACGTATTTGTTTCTTCCTAAAATTATATATTCAACCTAAATGCAGTTAATAATGTCTAATCCTATCACTCACTCTATACTTTGCCTGATTTCCTAATGTCTCTATTGATGTCTGTTTTCCTAAATATTTTCCCCAGTTCACCATGTGAGTGACTCTTCACATGTGATGATATTTACTTTCACTCTCTAAGCGAAACCCTATTGATAAAGAATTTTTGGTCCAAATCCTGTACTCACTCTTCTTCTGAAAGCTACTGACTATCTTCCTAATCTTACTGAGTTTCCCTGTTTGAGTGGAAGTTCTCTTTTCCATTCAATCATCCAAGGTACAAGGTCCTATGCCATTGATTATCGATTTATCTGAGACATATATGCGGAACATAATTCAAAGCTAAGTATCACAATCAACAGCTCAATGCCCTTCTGAGATTCAAATCTTACCTAGATTTCTGTTTTCATACTTATATTTTATGTCTATGTTTTAATAAATATCACAGGTTCCCAATACCATTATTCATCTAGCAGAATGATTCCTAACCCAAATCAAACATGTTATTAAACCCTAAACATACACTGTTCCCACAATCTCACTTAACAAAAGACCAGGGACAGTGTTGGTCTTACAATACAGGAATGTAGGGGATATTCCATTTGCTGAAAAACTCAAAGGTCCATGCAGATGTGATCCCTGGAGAAGATATAGGCAGCTATGAAGGACCTTAAAGAGAAAAACTCATCTTCCATTGCAAACAACCTGGTCAGGATGAAGGGTTGTATCTTAATGAGCCTCTCTGTTCTCAATGTAGAGAAAATGGACCAAACCAGGCCTGTGTGGAGAGCTGTTCCTGGGTGCCTATGGTTGATTCACCATTCTAACTTGTGAAAGTGTCACAGAGAGTAGGGGCAGCCTCTATCTCATGGGACCCATGGAAGCAAATGTTAGGACAAAGTGATTGCCAAGGCAGTGTCCTCATTCACTACCTGAAGTAAGTGATCTCACCTCTCTTCCTTGGTGATGGAACTCTCTGAACTTGTGTGCAGAAGCCAGGCAACCAGAGCCAGTCCCAGTCCCAGTCCCATTGGGGTCACTTGTTTGGATTTACCAAGGACAGAATCAGTGTTTCCTGGAACCTACTGATGTGAAGATGGCCAAATGCCAGGAGAGCTTTGTAGAGGGGCCTTTCCTGAGAAAAAGGTACTTTCCCATTTCTGGATCCTGACAACGTCACAGATTTGGCCAAGGAGACCATATCTGAGACAGGACAGGCCATTTGGGGGTACATAGTATGGCCTACCAGTCAGACGACACTCAGGATAGTCACAGAATTACTTGGGGGAAGGAGGTGTCTTTGTGGGTGTGGGAGTGAGTTTGTGGTTTTTTCTCATGTTCTGAGAATAAGTAGGAAAGGCAGTTTGTTGGGTTTGGAGTGGACTGTGTCTAGTAATTCCTTTGACAATGTGAGTGTTTCTATGTCTGTGTAACTCTCTGTGTCCGTGGTTGTATTCATTAGAAAAGAGAATTCATCTATGGATGTGTCCTGTCTAATAGAAAGAATTCCAGCATTTACCCTGCCTAATTTATGAATGGACTGTGACTTGCCTTATCAATGGGCAACACGTACTATCTTCCTAAGTTCCTGTTTTCTTTCTGAATCTGGCCACTCTCCAGAGTAGGCTCATGGTTTTTTGTCCAAGTTATGTACCACCTCCAACCTCTGTGACATGGCCATGTATTCTATAGCTGAAAGGAAAGGGAGCATCTCAGAAAACTCAGATATCAGTGTGACAAGGAAAGTCTCAGTGGAGAAAACCGGCTTTGGGCCTTTTGCTTCCCTATTCCTCTGTTGCCCTGAATGTCAGGAAGGTCTTTGCCTCAGGCCACCCCTTTGTGAATCCTGAAGAAAACAGTTTTCAAATGGAAATGAATGGGCATCACCTGTGGCTGTTTGCTAAAATGCTTTGAGAGATATGTGTGTGAATCAGCCTCTTGGCCGTGTGTGAGGCTGTGTCTTAGATATTCAGTGCCTAATGGATGTTAAGAAAGATCCCATGTGTTCATCCAAAACCAAAATGTCTAAAAAATCAGTCATTGTAGATGAAGTTTATTGCCTTTCTCTGTTAGGTTCCTGACCTCCAACAAGTGAATTTGGGGATCCTTTGAATTAATCGAGTTCTTCAAAGCCCTGCAGAGGCTAGCCCATATGTGCTTGGGTTTTCTAATGAATCCAAATCACATAAAGAATCTATACATGACAGTCAGTAGGCCTCAAATTGGAGAAGCAGAGCAGTATTAGTGGCAGGCCTATTAAATCACTCCTTGTTTACAGGAAGGGTGTCCAGGTCACACTGACTTTAGGCAAATGAGGGCAAGTTAGATTATTTCAGACTCTGTCTTGTGCTTTACCCCTCATGGAAACCTCCAGCCAGAGGTAATGATGAGTGTCTATATGGAAGAAGATGAGGGCAATGTGGGAGTGTTTTGGATTTAATTGTGGTCATTTATTTGGCTGTTGGAAGATAAGACTGGGTCCACCCGGGCTTTAACTCGGGTTTGATTCACCTTAGAGACTGAGTTCTGGAACTGGCCTCAGAGAAGTATTGACATGAATTGTGTTGGGATTTTAGGAGGCCACGCATTAGACTTGCCCTTTTAAACTGAGATCTAAGCCCAGGGTGGCTTTCCACAAAGCACTGAGAATGTCAGCCAGGATATACCCGGATTTTATTCTGAAAGACTTGGCAGGCATATTTGAGAGTCAAAAACACCCATGGACCTCACATTGTAGACCTCAATGGGCCTGGCCTCATGTGACCTTTAGGCCACTCTTTCGGAAGCATTGCCTGTGAGAGTTCTCCAGATCTTTCATTGAAATGAGCTTCCACAACATTTAATGGTTCATGAATGAATTGAAACCCACTGTGGCTCCAAATTCCTCTTTGAAAAATGGCTAGATAAATACCATGAAATTTTTTAAATTCCCATGACCAGGTGGCACTGGAGAACAGTTAGATCTCCTGATGCTCATCATGAGTGTACCAGACTGGGCCTTGATTTACTGGGTTTCATGAAAATGGCATAGAACAGAGATGCCAGTAAGTTGGAACCTTCTGAGTAGTGCACCTTGAGCAGTTGTGGGCAGGTGTGTGACAAAACATCTGTGGTGGGGCCATGTGGATCTGCCATTGGCTTCCAAATAGCATGTGATTGACTTGCAGCAGCCAGCAGACCCATTTATGTAAAGGCACCTTGTTATATAGAGAGGTTTCAGGTCAATGTTCAGAACTAGGTTGCAATGGAAAAGGGGGCAATGTAGCAAGCAATGAGTGATAGAAGCCTGGATGGTGCATTCTCCTGCAGACTCTAACCCACCACAAGTGACAGAACTCCCTGCAGCACTGTGTCCCAGTTGAACTCCTTGTATTTTGTAAAGCAAATATCAAACTCACTGTGCAGCAGCAAGAAACACCACGAAAAGTGGAGGATGACCAAATGTCTTCACAGCGACACGGGGAGACACTAAGCCCCCAGTGGCCACAGTTTACCTACAAAGAGAGAATTCAGCACTGCTGCCCCATGTTCATTGGAAAATAAGAAAACATGTCGTCCAGGTCACCTAGATGCAGACCCATCTTTGATGGTCTCACTAGAAAGAAAGCTAAAACTTCTGACAACAACTTATATTTCAAGTGCCCAATCTCACATGCAGTTTCTCAAACAGTCTTTAGGCCAGAAGAGCTCCATGTTGGTGTTGTGTTTACCATGTCCCTTGCTTTTGGAAATTCCTCTACCATCTCGAAGTGTGTGAACTCCTGAGCATTTTCCATTCCAGACATGTATTCACAAATTTTCTAACTCTTCTCCTCTAATTGTGTCTTACTTGGAGCGAAGGTAATGTCAAGGCATTGTTCTGGATCAGAGTGGGAAGTTTTGGGTTGCACATATTTGCACACACATTTGATACAATTTCCAATTTTCCATTCAAAATACAGAATCCCTGACACTATCCCATACCCTACTTGACTCTGGCTACTAATCCTAGTATGATGGAGAAAAATAACACAAACAGAATATAAATACAAGCAGTTCAAAGGAGGCATGATGTATATTTGGACTTGCCTTTTGCATGATAAAGTTTATGTGTTATAAATCTAGTCAATTTTTAATTAAATAGTTCTCCATGTGTTTTAAAAGTTCAAAATATGTGTATTACTGTCTCCCTTTCTCTGTAGCCTATTCAACATATGTATTTTTATATGCACATACCGAAAACTACCTGGTATCACACCTACATTTTTGTGAGGTGGCTTCCTCAGCAAATACAAATTGTGAGAAGAGATCACTCCTCCTAAACGCTTTGGAACTGAATATTCAACCTATGGGTGAGCTTCCTAGTTGAACAAAATTATACATAAATCCATATTCTGTAAAATATATATTTTTGCATTTGTGGATGATATATATTTCATGATGAATTTCGATTGGCATATATTACTACATTTTAAAGTCTGTGTGTGTGTTTTGTGTGTGTGTGTGTGTGTGTGTGTGTGTGTGTATATATATATATATATATATATATATATATATATATATATATATAGTCTCCATATTTTTCAAAATATGAAATATTTGTGTCTTATTTAGAGTCCCAAAATTCATTCATGTTCATGTATGTGGATTTATAATAAAATTTTCACAAGATTATTCTCAGAAATATTCATCCACCTGAAGTACATATTTGTTTCCTAGTACTGAAAACTAACTACAGTGATTGGTGCCTTCAAATCCTAATATTTCTACAGTAACTGAACCAGTTTAACATCAATGCATGTAGAATTCTATTGGACGTGATGTGTATTTTGACGTTCGTTTTTATTCCACACTGGTACATTACTCTTTCTTAAGTTTATGGACATAATAGGACATATATTTCATCAACAATTTCGCAAATTTATAGGCATTTGTTTCACTTTCAATCGCTTCCTGCTTCAGAACACATGTATTCCTCCAGGTTTCTTGACTGGTCTTTTCATGAGACTTCTTTCCAAACAAATTATTTTCGATTTTCATAATCAATTTGAAGCAAAGTCACACACTTTTCATGATAAACCAAAATCCTCATATTTCCATTAGATGTATAATGGGTTGGAATGAATGATTGTATATTAATATAAGATTTCTTATTTGTTTTCAAATTTATTTCAATCTATTATTTCAAGTTGAAACCAGTTTTATTATTTATTCACAGTATGGTCTATTCATAGACACAGGGTGCACCTTTTTGTAGCCCCAATACAAATTTATACATCTTCAAAATATTGCTTCCAGAAATGGTGGAAGAAATACTCATGTCACCTGATCTACATATACATTTCATCACAGTAATATTCTAGACACAAAATTCAAAGGTCACACTTATGATTCTACCAAATCCTAAATAGAAAGTGAACATGGATTACTAAAAACATCCATGTCCAGGGTGCCTTATGCTCTCAAATGTCAATCCGATTGGTGACTACATATTTGTTTCTTCCTAAGATTATATGTTCAACCTCAACCCTGTTGAAAATATCTAATCCTATCACTCACTTTATACTTTGCCTGATTTCCTAATGTCTCTATTGATATCTGCATTCCTACATATTTTCCCCACTTCATCATTGTTAGAGACCCTTCACATGTGCTGTTATTGAAATTCACTCTCTAACCGAAACCCTATTGCTAAATAACTTTTGGTCCAAATCCTATACTCATTGTTCTTCCGATACTTACCGACTATCTTCCTGATCCTACTGACTATCTCTGTTTGAGGGGATGTTCTCTTCTACATTCAATCATCCAAGGTACAAGTTCCTATGCCATTGTATATCAATTTATCTGAGATTCCTGTGCAGAACGTAATTCAAGCTAAGTAATCCAATCAAGGACCCAATGACTTTCTGGACTTCAAATCTTACCTGGATTTCTGTTTTCATACTTATATTTCACCTATATATTCTTGTAAGTATTGCAGTTACCCAATACCATTATACATCCCGTAGAATGATTCCTAACCCAAATCGAACTGGTTATTAAGCATAACCATACACTGTTCCCTCAATATAACATTACAGAAGAGCTGGAACAGAGTTGGTCTTACAATGCAGGGATGGAGGGGATCTTCCACCTACTTAGAACCTCAATGGTCCATGCAGGAATTATCCCTGGAAAACATGTAGGCAGGTATGAAGGACCTGAGAGAGCAAAGGTCATCTTCCATGGCAAACAGCCTGGTCAGGATGAAGGGTTGTGTCTGAATCAGCCTCTCTCTTCTTAATGTAGAGAAGATGGACCAAACCAAGCCTGTGTGGAGAGCTGTTCCTGGGTGACTATGGTTGATATACCATTCTAACTTGTAAAAATGTCACAGGAATTGGGCAGCATCCATCTCATGGGACCCTTGGAAGCAACTGTTAGGGCAAAGTAGTTGCCAAGGCAGTGACCTCATTCAGTTCCTGAAAAAAGTGACCTCACCTCACTTCCTTTGTAGTGGAACTCTCTTAACTTGAGAACCAGGAAGCTAGGCCCCCAGAGCCAGTGCCAGTCCCAGTTGGCACACTTGATTGGATTTACCAAGGATAGAGTCAGTCTTTATTGGTACCAACTGATGTGAGGATGGCCAAATGCCAGGAAAGCTATGAAGACAGGTGTTTCCTGAGAAAGCAGGCAGTTGTTCTGGCAAAGACACCAAATCTGAGAAAGTACAGGCCATTTCGGGGGAACATGGTATGGCCCACCAGTCAGAGGAAACTCCGGATAATCAAAGACCTACTTCTGGGAAGGAGGTGCTTTGTGGGTGTGGGTGTGAGTTTGTGGTTTTGTCTCATGTTCTGAGAATAGGTAGGGATGGTGGATTGTTTGTTTTTGAGTGGATTGTTTCTAGAAAGTCGTTTGACATGGCGAGGGTTTCTAAAAGTGTATCCCACTGTGTCCGTGGTTGTTGACATTTGAAAAGAGAATGCATCAATGGAAGTGCCCTGTCTAGTAGAAAGCTACCCAGCATTCATCCTGCACAATTGATGAATGGACTGCAGCTTGCCTTATGAATGGACAACACCTACTATCTTCCTAAGCTCCAGTTTTCTTCCTGAATTCTGGCCACTCTCCAGAATAGTCTCATGGTTTGGTGTCCAAGATATGTACCGCCTCCAAGCTTTGTTACATGGCCATGTACTGGATAGCTGAAGGCAATGGAAGCATCTCAGAAAACTCAGATATCAGTGTGACCAGTAAAGTCTCAGTGGAGAAACCCTGCTTTGGGCCTTTTGCTAACCTATTGTTCTGTTGCCCTGAATGTCAGGAATTTCTTTGCCTCAGGCAACCCCTTTGTAAAGCCTGAAGAAAACAGTTTTCAAATGAAAATGAATGGGCATCACCTGTGGCTGTTTGCTTAATTGCTTCAAAAGGGATGTGTCTGAATCAGCCCCTTGGCCCTATGTGAGGCTGGGGCTTAGATTCTCGGCACCTGACGGATCTACAGAAAGATCCCATCTCTGAATCCAAAACCAAAATGGCCATAAGAGCAGTCAATGTGGATGAAGTCTCCTGCCTTCCTCTGTAAGTCCTGACCTCTATCAGGTGAGAATAGATATCATTTGGGTCAAATGAGTTTTTCAAAGCCCTGAAGAGGCTAATGCATAGGTGCTTGGATTTTCTCATGACTCCAATTCACACAAAGAATTTATACTCAACAATCAGTAACAGTCAAAATGGAGAAGCAGAGCAGTATTAAGGGCAGGCCTACTTGATCACTCCTGGTTCACAGGAAGGGTGTCCAGGCCACCCTGACTTTAGGCAATTGAGGGGTAAGTGAGCTTATTTTGGACACTGTCTTGGGCTGCATCCCTCATGGAAACCTGCAGCAAGAGGTTATGATGAGTGTCTCTATGGCAGAAGATGAGGGTCATGTGGGAGTGTTTTGGTTTCAATTGCGGTCATTTGTGTGGCAGTGGAATAGGCCACTAATGAGATTCGCCCTTCTAAACTGAGATCTAGCTCACTCCTTGGGAAAAATTGCCTGTGAGAGTTCTCCAGATCTTTTATTGAAATGAGCTTCCTCACCATTTAATGGTTCCTGAATGAATTGAAACCCACAGTGCTTCCAACTTCATCCTTGAAAAGTGGCTACATAAATACCATGAAATTTTTGCCATTCCAATGACCAGGTGGCACTGGAGAACCTTTGATGTCCTTTTGCTCATCATGAGTGTACCAGATAGTGCCTTGATTGTCTGGGTTTCATGAAAATGGTGTAGAACAGAAATGCCAGTAACTTGTAGCCTACTGAATAGTGGTGTGTGTGCAGGTGGTGTGCAGGTGTGTGATAAAACATCTCTTGTGGGGCCATCTGGATCTGCCATTACTTCCAAAGGGCTTGAGACTGACATGGTGCATCCAGCAGAACCTTATATGTCTGAAACCTCTCCATGTAAAGGCATCTTTTTATATGGAGATTTTCAGGGCAATGTTCAGAATCAGGTTGCTATGATCAAGGGGGCAATCTATGTGGGATAGAATCCTGGTTGGTGAATTCTCCTGCAGACCCTGACCCACCATACATGACAGAACTCCCTCCAGCACTGGGTCTCAGTTGAACTCATTTTATTTAGTGAAACAAATACCAAACTCCCAGTGCAGCGGCAAGAAACACCATGAAAAGTAGAGGATGACCAAATGGCTTCACAGTCCACACGGGGAGACACTTAGCCTTCAGTGGCCACAGTTTACCTACAAAGAGTGAATTCAGCACTGCCGCCTCATGTCTTTTGGAAAATAAGAAACCATGTTCTCCAGGTTACATAGATGCAGACACAGCTTTGATGCTTTCACTAGAAATGAAGCTAAAGCTCCTGACAAAAACATATATTTCAAGGATCTTCTAGCTTTCAGAGTCTGTGTTGAAATATCAGCTGTTATCCTGATTGCTTTACCCCTAAATGTAATCTGCTTCCTTTCACTTGTAGCTTTTAAAATTCTCTCTTTATTCTGTACTTTGGGTATCTTCATTATAATGCGTCTAGGTGTGGATCTCTTATGATTTTGCACATTCAGCGTCCTGTTGGCTTCTAAGACTTGGGAGTCTTTCTCATTCTTCAAGTCTGGGAAGTTTTCTCGTATTATTTCATTAAATACATTGCTCATTCTTTTGGTTTGGATCTCTATACCTTCCTGTATCCCAATGACTCTTAAGTTTGGTCTCTTTATGTTATCCCATATTTCTCGGATGTTCTGTTCATGGTTTCTTAACAGTCTTGCTGAGCTGTCTATGTTCTTTTCAAGTTGAAATACTTTGTCTTCATTGTCTGATGTTCTATCTTCTAAGTGTTCTACTCTGATGGTAGTGTTCTCAATTGAGTTTTTAAGTTGTTTTATTGCTTCCTGCATTTCTAGGATTTCTGTTTGTCATTTTTTACAACTTCTATCTCCCTGTATAATTGATCTTTTGCTTCTTGGATTTGTTTGTGTAATTCATTGTCGAAGTGATCTTTCATTGTCTGATTTTGCTGTCTAATGTCTTCCTTGAGACTCCAGATTATCTGAAGCATGTATATCCTGAGTTTTTTATCTGACATTCCATCTGCTGCAGCTATTACCTCTTCTAAAGTTGTGTTGACCTGCATTGCTTGTGGTCCTTTTTTCTTTGTCTTTTCATACGGCTCGCGTTTCTTTCTGCTTGGTGAAACTGTTGTGATTTTGAAATTTTCCCCCTGTATATTTATATTGCTCTTGTATATTTGAAAAGTCTTCCTTGCAGGGGCGGGGGGTGGCTGCTGTGCTCTTCCAATTGGGGTGATCTATCTACTATGCTGATGGGACGCTGGGCCTGTTCTCCTGATCGGTCGCAGGTCTGCCTACCCTGCAGGCGCGGGAAGCCGCTCTGCTAAGCCCCTCCTCTAATTGGTGTGACGTGTGTACCACACCCATGGACCCCTGGGGTGTTCTGCCAGTCGGTCTCAGGTCTGCCTACCTTAGAGGCGCGGGCGGCGGCTCTGCTCTGCCCCTACTCCAATTGGGGTGACGTGACTACCACGCCGGCGGGTGGGTGGGCCTGTTCTGCCGTCGGTCGCAGGTCTGCCTACCTTACGGGCATGGGCGATGGATCTGCTCTGCCCCTACTCCAAATGGGGTGAAGTGTCTGCCGCGCTGGCAGGCCGCTGGGCCTCTTCTTCTGGTCGGGTGCAGATTTGTCTACCTTGAGGGCACGGGTGGTGGTTCTGCTCTGCCGCTACTCCAATTGGGGTGTCATGACTACGAAGCCGGCAGGTTGCTGGGCCTGTTCCGGGCACCACTTGCAAAGACTCTGCTCTGCCCCTACTCCTTTTGGGGTTATGTGACTACAATGCCGGTGGGCCACTTGGATTGTACTAGGTGCTGGAGAAGGCTCTGCTCTGCAATTACTCCAATTGAGGTGACGTGACTACCATGCCTGCTGGTCGCTAGGCCTGTTCTGTGCACCTGTGGCGGCTCTGCTCTGCCTCTATTCCAATTGGGGTGAAGTGAGTATCATGCAGGTGTGTCGCTGGGCCTGTTCCAGGCAGGGGCAGCGGCTCTGCTCTGCCCCTCTGGCTTGATGACAAAGTGAGAGAGACTTGGGTGTTTCTGACTCACTTTCTTTACCAGGAGACCAACTGTTTCTGTCACCGCTGGTATTAATGAAGTTATCTCCTCCGCTGCTTTCTGATGACATCAGATCTCTGCCATGTTGGTATCCCATGCAAAAGGCAGCATTTCGTTCCCTTTGCTGGGTGACCAAAGCAATGGGTGAGTCCTGACTTGCCCTCACAAGCCTCGTCTCAATCCTGTTGCCACTGCCTATGAAGGCTCGGTTGATATTTACCTCCACATTATTCAGCAAGACCCGGACCGGGAAGCAGTTTCCACGGGTTCTTGAGCCCTGGGCCAGATCATTTCAGGGAGGCCAAATTTGGCCGCTCTGGGCTCAGTGTATGTTCTAATAGGAGCAGGCTCCAAGACGCAGTTTCTGCGGGTTCTTTAGCACTGAGCCTGAGTAATTTGTCTGCGAAGCAAAGGTGAATGGAATCCTGAAATTACCTGTTCTATAGCTGAATGAGCTGCGATCAGTCGAAAACAGGGATGGTGACGTCAGCTCTTCAAGATGGTGGACGCTGGCTTCCTCTGTGGTCTGACAGGTATGGAGAACGGAATTGGACCACATCCATCCCCGTCTCAATCCCAGAATTCAGCACTGAGCACAGTAATTGCATAGCAGGCAGGAGCCCATAGAATCCACACCACTGTATATTTGTGATGCTATCTCGTCTTTTCCCAGTGCGCGCCACACACTCTAGCTGCAGGGCAATTTGCTGAATAAGCAGCATGACCCTCCGTGCGGAAAAATCACTCGCATTTGAGCCCCCGTAGCTGATCCTCGTGAGATGGATATATGTCCACTAGGTTTTGGAGCACCCCAAATTTCCTGGAAATTCCTAACAAGATAGGTTTTAGCCGTTCTAACTCGTCATTTTCCCGCACAGTGACGCGGTACATGGGGGTAATGCACTCCATTCACCGCCATCATGTGATCCCCCAAAGTTAGTTTTCAGTACAAGGAAAAAAATATGTATTTCAGGTGGAGGAATATTTCTGAGAATAATCTTGTGAAAAGTTGATTATAAATCCACATACATGAATATGAATGAATTTAGGGAGGGTATAAAAAGAAAAATATACTAAATATTTTCAAAAATCTGGAGAGTGAATATATACACACAGACACACACACACAGACATTAAAAAGTAGCATTATGTATGTAAATTGAAATTCACCATGAAATATATATCATCCACAGATCCAAAAAAATTCATTTTAATGTACATGGATTCATGTTGTTTAACTAAAAAGCTCACCCATATGTTGAATTTTCAGTTCCAACAGCGTTAAGTGGGAGTGATCTCTTCTCACAATTTGTATCTGCCAAGCCAGCCACCTCACCAAATGTACGACTGTTACCAGCTAGAATTCTGTATGTGCTTATAAAAATACATGTGATGAATAGGCTACAGAGAAAGGGAGACAGTTATTCACATATTTGTTAACTTTGAAAACACATGGAGAACTATTTCAATTAAAATTCGCTAGATTTATAATACCTACAATTTATCATACGAAAGGCAAGTCCAATTATACACCATGCCTCCTGTGAACCTCTTGTATTTGTATTCTGTTTGGGTTATTATTCTCCATCAAATTAGGATAAGAAGTCAAAGTCTAGTAGGGTATGTGTTAGTGTCAGGGATTCAGTATTTCGAATGGAAAATTGGAAAATGTATCCAATGTGTATGCAAATATGTGCTACACAAAAATCTTCCCACTCTCATTCAGAATAATGCCTTGACATTACCTTCGCCCTACATAAGACACAATTAGAGGAGAACATTTAGAAAATCTGTGAATACATATGTGGAATGGAAAATGCTCAGAAGTTCACAAATTTGGAGTTGGTAGAGGAGTTTCCAAAAGTAAGGGACAGGGTAATCACTCCAAAAACATGAAGTTCTGCCAGCCTAACATCTGAAGAAACTGCCTGTGAGGTTGGGCAATGAAATATATGCTGTTGTCAGAAGCATTAGCTTCATATGTAGTGAGACCATCAAATCTGGTTCTGCATCTATGTGACCTGGATGACATGGTTTCTTATTTTCCAATAAACATGAGGCAGCAGTGCTGAATTTTCTATTTGTAGGTATACTGTGGCCACTGAATTCTAGGTGTCTCCCTGTGTGGACTGTAAATTCATTTGGTCATCCTCCACTTTCGTGGTGTTTCTTGTTGCTGCACTGGGAGTTTGGTATTTGCTTCATTAAATACAAGGGTTCACCTGGGACACAGTGCTGAAGTGAGTTCTGTCAAGTGTGGTGTGTCGAGTTCTGCAGGAGAATGCACCAACCAGGCTTCTATCCCACATAACTTGCCCTATTGACCATAGCATCCTGATTCTGAACATTGCCCTGAAACCTCTCCATATAACAATATGCTTTTACATATAAGGTTCTACTGACTGCAAAATGTCAGTCACAATCCATTTGGAAGCCAATGGCAGATCCACATGCCGCCACCACAGATGTTTTATCACACACCTGCCAACGACTGCTCTAGAACAACTACTCAGCAAGATCCAACTTACTGGAATCTCTGTTCTACACCATTTTCATAAAACCCAGTCAATCAAGGCACTGTCCTGTATACTCATGATCAGCAAGAGGACATCCAAATGTTCTCCAGTGCTACCCAGTCATGGGAATTTCAAAAATTTCATGATATTGATATAGCCAATTTGCAAGGATGAAGTTGGAGGCACTGTGGATTTCAATTCACTCAGAAACCATTAAATGAAAACTCTGGAGAATTCTTACAGGCAAGGCTTAAAAAAGTGGCCAAAAGTCAGATTAAGCCAGGCCCATTGAGGTCTACAATGTATGGTCCATGTGTGTTTTGACTCTCAAATATGGCTGCCAAGTCTTTAAGAATAATATCATGTGTTATCCTGGCTGAGATTCCCTGTGCTCTGTGGAAAGTCAACTAGGGCCTAGTTTTCACTTTCCAAGGGCAACTCTCATGCATGGCCATCTAAAATTCCAACACAATTCCTGGCAATAATTCTCTGAGATCAGTAAAAGAACTCAGTCTCTAAGGGGAATCACACCAGAGTGCAAGCCTAGGTCGACCCAGTGATCTCTTCCAACCGCCAGACAAATGTCCACAATTAAAACCAAAACACTCTCACATGGCCCTCATCTTCTTCCATATAGACACTCATTATATCCTCTGGCTGGAGGTTTCCATAAGGGACGCAGCCCACGACAGTGTCCAAAATAAGCTCCTTGCACCGCATTTGCCTAAAGTAAGGGTGGCCTGGACTCTCTTCCTGTGAACCAGGAGTGATCAAATAGGCCTACCTTTAATATTGCTTGGCTTCTCCAACTTGAGGCCTTCTAGCTTTGGGGTTTAGATTCTTTAAGTGAATTGGAGTCATGATAATCAAGCACCTATGGCCTAGCCTCTGCAGGGCTTTGAAGAACTCATTTGACCCAAAGAATCCCTATTCTCACTTGATGGATATCTGGAACCTACCAGAGGAAGGCAAGAGAGTTCATCAACAATATCTGATCTTTTTGCCATTTTGGTTTTGGATGCACGCATGGGATCTATCTTTAGATCCATCAGGTGATGAGAATCTAAGCCACAGCCTCACACAGGGCCAACAGGCTGATTCAGACATATCCCAATCCTAAGCAATTAAGCAAAGAGCCACAGGTGATGCCCATTCATTTCCATTTGAAAACTGTTTTCTTCAGGGTTCACAAAGTGGTGGCTTGAGGCAAAAAACTTCCTGACATTCAACAGAACAATAGTTAAGCAAAAGGACCAAAGCAGGGTTTCTCCACTGAGACTTTCCTGGTCAACAGATATCTGAGATTTCTGAGATGCTAGCCATTTCCTTCAGCTATCCAGTACATAGCCATGTCACAGATCTTGGAGGTGGTACAAATCTTGGACTCAAAACCATGATACTATTCTGGAGAGTGGGCTGAATTGAGAGAGAAAACAGGAAATTAGGAAGCTTGTAGGTGTTGCCCATCCATAAGGCAAGCCAGAGTCCACTCATGAATTGGGCAGGATGAATGCTGGGAAGCTTTCTACTAGACAGGACACATCCATTGATGCATTGTCTTTTCTAATGTCTACAACAATGGACTCAGTGGGATACACACACATAGAAACACTCACCTTGTCAAAGGACTTAATAGAAATATTCCACACCATACCAAACAAACCACCTTTCCTACCTATTCTCAGAAAATGATCCACTACCTGCTTTCTCAGGGAAAGCCCCTCTTCAGAGGTTTCCTGGCATTTGGCCATCCTCACATCTGTAGGTACCAAGAAAGACTGACTCTGTCCTTGGTAATTCCAAACATGTGAGACCACTGGGACTAGAACAGGGACTGTCTCTGGGTGCCTGGCTTCCTGGATCCCAAGTTCAGAGAGTTCCCTCACCAAGGAAGTGAGGTGAGATCACTTTCTTCAGGATCTGAATGATGTCACTGCCTTGGCAACCACTTTGTTGCTTCCAAAAGTACCATGAGGTGGAGGCTGCCCCGATTTTCATGTGGCATTTTCTCTAGTTAGAATGTTATATCAACCATAAGCACCCGGGAACAGCTTCCACACAGGACTGGTTTGGTCCATGTTCTATACATTAAGAAGAGAGAGAAAGATTCAGACACAACCCTTCATCCAGACCAGGATGATTGCCATGGAAGTTGACTTTTGCTTTCTGAGGTACTTCATAGCTGCCTTCATCTTCACCAGGGATTATATCTGCATGAACATTTGAGTTTCTCAGCAGGTGAAGATCCCCTAGATTCCTGTAGTTTAATACCCACACTGTTCCTGCTATCCTGCAAATTTAGTGTATGGTTAGGGTTAATAATATTTTCGATTTGGGTTAGGAATCATTCTGCAGGATGAATAATGGGATTGGGAACCTGTGATATTTATAAGAATATATAGGTGAAATATATGTATAAAAACGGGAATCTAAGAAAGATTTGAAGCCCAGAAGGGCATTGGGCCCTTGGTTTGGATACTTAGTGTTGAATAATGTTCTGTACAATTGTCTCAGTTAAATCGAAATACAATGGCATAGGACCTTGTACCTTGGATGATTGAATGTAGAAGAGAACATCCAGTCAAAAAGGGATAGTCGGTAGGATTAGGAAGATAGTCAGTAGGTTTAGGAAGAAGAGTGAGAATATGATTTGGAAAAATAAAGCTTCTTTAGCAATAGGGTTTCGTTTAGAGAGTGAATGTAAATGTCAGCACATGTGAAGAGTAAGCCAAAATGATGAACTGGGGAAAATATGTAGGAAAGCAGGTGTCAATAGAGACATTACTAAATCAGGCAAAGTATAAAGTGAGGGATAGGATTAGACATTTTCAACAGGCTTGAGTTTGAATATATAATCATAGGAAAAAAACAAATATGTCGTCATGAATGGGAATGACATTTGAGAGCATTAGGCAACCTGGAGATGGATGTTATTAGTTATCAACATTCACTTTCCTTTTAGGCTTTGGTACAATCATAAGTGTTATATTTTATTTTTTTGTTGTTCAGAATATTACTGTGATAAAATGTATATGTAGATCAGGTGACATGAGTATTTCTTTCACCATTTCTGGGAGCAATAATTTGAAGACGCATACATTAGTATTAGGGGCACAAAGAGATGTAACCTCTGTCTATGAATATAGAGATAATGCATGAATAGACCATACAATGAATAAATAACATAACTGATTCCACTTTAAATAATGGATTGAATTGACATGTGAAAATATATAAGAAATCTTATATTGATATACAATCATTCATTCCAACCAGTTATATATCTAATGATAATATTAGGATTATGATATATGATGAATGGTGTTTGAGTTTTGCTTTATAAGTGATGATGTTAAACGAAAGTAATGTGTTTGGAAAGAAGTCTCATGAAAAGACCAGTCAAGAAACATGGAGGAATGCATGTGTTCTGAATCAGGAAGTGATTGATCGTGAAACAAATGCCTATAAATTTTCTAATTTGTGACTGAAATATATATCCTATGATGTGGATAAACTGAAGACATAGTAACGTACAAGTGTTGAATAAAAATGAAAGTCAAAATACACATCATGTCCCCTAGGAATCTACTTGCATTGATTTTAAACTGGCTAAGTAAATGTAGAAATAATAGGGTTTGTATGCACCATTCACTGAATTTAGTTTTCAGTACTAGGAAACAATATGTATTGCAGGTGGATGATTATTATGAGAATAATCTTGTGGAAAGTTGATTATAAATCCACAGATATGAATATGAATGAATTTAGGGAGTGTATAATAAGACACATATATTTCATATTTTGAAAAATCTGAAGAGTGTGTATATATATAAATATAAATATATATATATGTATATATATATATATATATGTATACATATATATATATATATGTATATATATATATACAAACACGCACATGCACAGATATTAAAAAGTAGCAATACAGGAGATCCATTATTAAGGCAGGCATGGAGAAATCAAGTCTCTGATCTCTTCAGCTGCATGGGCATAGGAAGTCGTAAACTGTCTAAATGCTGTTTGCTCAGAATCACTAGGCAATGTTGACCTGTTGTGAATCTGGGGCGAACAGTCTGGGCCCCTCAGAACACACACAGAGCCCGGATTGGCTGCATTCAAGCTTAGATTCATCTGGTTTTTGTGACTCAGCACTAACATTCCCGCTGAAATAACTGGTTGGGCTTTCTGAATTGACAGAGTTAAAAGACAACTGAGCCTTCATTGGCGGTGGCCACAGGATTGAAATGTGGCTTGGGAGAGATAGTCAGGACCCACCCATTGCATTGGTCACCCAGCAAAGGGAACGAACGGTCACCATTTTAATGGGATACCACCATGGCATAGAACTGACATTACAGGTGGAGGAGATAACTTCATTGAAACCAACGCGACAAGTGTGTAATCCCATTGCCATCTCTCTCAACACCACGGGGAAACCTCAAGGGCCCCTCCCAGCTCTCCCAGGAGCATGATAGCCAGACCTAGGGAAACAGGATTGGCTCGGGACTTGCGGCGTGGAATTTCCGGCTACCACTCCCACCAGTGCTGACAATTGAGGTCTCTTACACCACCTACCAGGGGCATGGCTCCCGGAAGACAAGAAAATTCGCTGGCGGTTCTCAGGACAAAGCTCTACAAACTTAGGGTCTGAGGGAGGCAAACAGGGAGAGTGTGCCCAGGCGTTCATTAAAACAGGGCTACCAGGAGCAGAGGCCTGGCGTGTAACCAGTATTGTGGTGAGCGTCAAAGGTGAGCGGGGCCTGGCTTGAGGAAGCACAAGAGAAGGCCCTACGCACTCAGGATTGGAGACCCGCCGAGTCTTGGAGGAAGAGCTGCTGCACAGTGATTTGTTCCCACTTATTTAGAGGAGAAGCTTGGCCCAGTGCACACAGCTCCACCTACTGGAAGAGAAGTTAATTGAACTCTAGTACTGCATGTATTATTATTATTATATTATTTGTATGTTTTTCTTTTTCTTTCATTTTCATTTTTGTTGTTGTTCTTTAACTTTTTTAATGTTTTTTATTTTTTTAATTTTTTATTTCATTATTATTATTATTATTTTAAATTTTAATTTTCATTTTTAAATTATCATTATTACTTAAAATTTTCTTTCTTTATTTTCTATTTTTTTCTTTTGTCTTTTCATTTCTTTTCAATTTTATTATACCCCCTTCCTTGAATTCTACCTGGCTACTCTCATTCTCTTTAGTGACTTCTTCCCTTCCCTTCTAATATCTTTCCTTCCAAGCATCAAATAAATTTATAAGAGTAAGCAGTAACTCAGTAGTCAAACAGAACAAGAAGTAACATGAGCAGGATAAAAAAGCAAGGAAGAAAAAAAGTACAAACAATGAAGGACAGCCTAAATATTCAAGAGCATCTGGAGTCATCAGAAAAATGGTCATATAAAGAACTCAAGGAATACCTTAGACAGATGGAATGGAACATTAAAGAGGATACGAGACAACAAAAACAAACAGTGAAAGAACGCATTGAAAATGAATTACATAAACAGATAAAATAAGAAATTAAGCATCTTTATCAGGAGATAGAGATTATTAGAAAAATCAAACAATAATTCTAGAAATGAAGGAAATGATAAACCAAATTAAAAACTCAATTGAGAGTATCACTAACAGAGTGGAGCAAGTAGAAGACAGAATGTCAGATAATGAAGACAAAATATATCATCTTGAAAAAACTCTATCCAAGAAAGAAATGCTGTAAAAAATTATGAGAAAACATCCAAGAGATATGGGATAACATAAAAAAAAACAAACTTATGAGTCATCCCAAAAGAGGAAGGTACAGAGATTCAAACCAAGGGAATGAGTAACCTGCTGAATGAAATAATTAGAGAAAACTTTCCAAAAATAAAAATGGAAACAGATAAACAAATTGTAGATGCTTACAGGACACTGAGCACACAAAATCACAGTAGACCAATGCCAAGACACATTGTAATGAAGATATCCAATATACAAAACAAAGAGAAAATATTAAAACCTACCAGAGAAAGGAGGCAGATTACAATCAGGGGTAAAACAAAAAGGTTAACAATGGTTTTTTTTTTATCACAGATGCTGGAAGTGAGAAGATCCTGGAACAACGTACTTCAAACACTGAAAGACAATGGATGCCAACCAAGAATTATGTATCCAGCAAAATTAAGCTTAATGTAAGACAACAAAATAAAAATATTTCATGATAAACAAAAGCTAAAAGAATTTGCAGCCAGAAAACCAGCATTGGAAAGCATCTTGAGCAAAACACTACACGAGGAAGAAATGAAAATCAACAATGTAAACCATCAGTGGGAAAAGCTAATCATGGAGAAACAAACTAATTTAAAAAAAAGATATAAGCAAACATGGGTGGCAGTACAAACCATATATTAATAGTAACTCTAAACGTTAATGGCTTAAACTCTCCAATAAAGTGACATAGGCTTGTAACTTGAATTAAAAAAAACAAATCCAACAATATGTTGCCTCCAGGGGACACATCTGAATGGAAAAGACATACACAAGCTGAAGGTGAAAGATTGGGAAAATTTATACCATGCACACAGTCCTCATAACCAAGCAGGGGTGGCCATCCTCCTATAGAATAAAATCGACCTCAAGACTAATTTAATCAAAAGGGATAAGGAAGGACATTATATACTGTTAAAAGAAACCATTCACTGACAAGACATAACAATTATCAATATTCACGCAGCAAATAATGGTGCTGCCACGTTCATTAAACAAATTCTCCTCAAGTTCAAGAATCAAATAGACCACAGTACAATAATTATGGGTGACTTCAACTCACGTCTCTCACCATTGGACAGATCCTCCAAAAAAAAGTTGAATAAAGAAACTATAGAACTCAATATCACAATCAATACCCTAGACTTAACTGACATATATAGAATATATCAACCATCATCAAGTGGATATACTTTTTTCTCAGCAGCACATGGATCCTTCTCAAAAATAGACCATATGTTTTGCCATAGGGCAACCCTCAGTAAATATAAAGGGGAGGAGATAATACCATGAATTTTTTGTGATCATAATGGAATGAAACTGGAAACCAATGATAAAAGAAAAAAGAAAAAATCATACATTACATGCAAAATGAACAATATGTTACTGAATGATCAATGGGTTACAGAAGACATGAAGGAGGAAATCAAAAAATTCTTAGAGATAAATGAAAATACAGACACAACATATCAGATTCTATGGGACAAAATGAAAGAAGTTTTAAGAGGTAAATTCATCGCCTGGAGGTCATTCCTGAAAAAAAGAAAGAAAAAAAAACAACAAATAAATTAGCTCACACTTTATCTCAAAGCCCTAGAAAAGGAAGAGCAAAACAACAGCAAATATAGCAGAAGGCAAGAAATAATTAAAATCAGAGCGAAATTGAAACAAAATAAACTATTGAAAAAATTAACAAAACTAAAAGTTGGTTCTTCAAAAAGATAAATAAGATCGACAGACCCTTAGCCATGCTAATGAAGAGAAGAAGAGAGAGAACTCAAATTACTAACATACGGGATGAAAAAGGCAATATCACAACAGATGCAACATAAATACAGAAGAAAATTAGAAATTATTTGGAAACCTGTATTCCAATAAAATAAAAAATAGTGAAGACATCGATAAATTTCTTAAGTCATATGATTTGCCCACACTGAGTCATAAGGGAACACACAATTTAAACAGACCAATACCAATGGATGAAGTAGAAGAAGCAATCAAAAGACTACCAACCAAGAAAAGCCAGGACCGGATGGGTATACAGCAGAGTTTTACAAAACCTTTAAAGAAGAATTAATACCATTACTTTTCAAGTTATTCAGGAAATAGAAAAACTGGGAGCTCTGCCAAATTCGTTCTATGAGGACAACATCACCCTGATTCTGAAACCAGACAAAGATACCTCAAAGAAAGAAAACTACAGACAAATATCTCTGATGAACCTAGATGCAAAAATCCTCATGAAAATTCTGGCGAATTGGATACAAAGGCACATCAAAAAAATTGTGCACCATGATCAACTAGGATTCATCCCTGGGATGCAAGGCTGGTTCAATATATGGAAATTAATAAATGTTATTCACAACATCATTGGACTTAAAGATAAGAACCATATGATC
The DNA here is from genome assembly GCF_048772815.1 of Callospermophilus lateralis. Classification (NCBI taxonomy): domain Eukaryota; kingdom Metazoa; phylum Chordata; class Mammalia; order Rodentia; family Sciuridae; genus Callospermophilus; species Callospermophilus lateralis. The sequence continues at coordinate 503,919 of NW_027514424.1, read as the reverse complement.
ATCTCGATAGACGCAGAAAAAACATTAAACAAAGTAGAGCATTCCTTTATGTTCAAAACATTTTAAAAACTAGGGATAACAGGAACTTACCTCGACATTGTAAAAGCTATCTATGTTAAGCCTCAGGTTAGCATCATTCTGAATGGAGAAAAATTGAAGGCATTCCCTTTAAAATCTGGAACAAGACAGGGATGTCCTCTATCACCACTTCTATTCAATATAGTTCTCGAAAAACTGGCCAGAGCAATTAGAGAGATGAAAGACATTAAAGTCATAAAAATAGGAAAAGAAGAACTTAACTTATCACTATTTGCAGATGACATGATTCTATACATAGAAGACCCAAAAGGGTCTACAGAAAAAACTACTAGAACTAATAAATGAATGCAGCAATGTGGCAGGATAGAAAATCAACATGCATAAATCAAAGGCATTTCTGTATATTAGCGACAAAACTTCTGAAACAAAAATGAGTCAAAACACTGCATTCCCAATTTCCTCAAAATAATTAAATACTTGGGAATCAACCTAACAAAAGAGGTGAAAGATTTATATAATGCAAACTACAGAACCCTAAAAAGAGAAATAGAATAAGATCTTAGAAGATGGAAAAATATACCCCGTTCATGGATAGGAAGAACTAACATCATCAATATGGCTATATTACCAAAAGTTCTCTACAGGTTTAATGCAATGCCAATCAAAATCCCAAAGGAATTATTTGTAGAAATAGATAAAGCAATTATGAAATTCAAATGGAAAAATAAATGACCCAGAATAGCAAAAGCAATTCTAAGCAGGAAGTGTGAATCAGGCAGTATAGCCATACCAGATTTCAAACTATATTACAGAGCAATTATAATAAAAACAGCATGGTACTGGTACCAAAACAGGCGGGTGGACCAATGGTACAGAATGGAGGACACAGAGACTAATCCAAAAAGCTACAACTATCTTATATTTGATAAAAGAGCTAATGGCCTGCAATGGAGGAAGGATGGCACCTTCATCAAATGATGTTGGGTAAACTGGAAATCCATATGCAACAAAATGAAACTGAATCCCCTCCTCTCGCCCTGCACAAAAGTTAACTCAAAGTTTATCAAGGAGCTAGATTCAAATCAGAGTCTCTGCGTCTGATAGAAGAAAAAGTTGGCTCAGATCTACATATTGTGTGGTCAGGCTCCAAATTCCTTAATAGGACACCCATAGAACAAGAGTTAATAACAAGAATCAAGAAATGGGACTTACTTAAACTGAATTTTTTTTTCTCAGAAAGAGAAACAATAAGAGAGGTAAATATGGAGCCTACATCATGGGAACAAATTTTTAGTCCTCACACTTCACATGGAGCCCTAATATCTAGAGTATACAAAGTATACAAAGAACTCAGAAAATTAGACAATAATATAACCAATAACCCAATGGGCCAAGGACCTGAACAGAAACTTCTCAGAGGAGGACATAGAATCAATTAACAAGTACATGAAAAAATGCTCTCCATTTCTAGCAGTAAGATAAATGCAAATAAAAACCACCCTAAAATACCATCTCAATCCAGTGAGATTGGCAGCCATAATGAAGTCAAACAACAACAAGTGCTGGCGAGGATGTGAGGAAAAGGGTACTCTTGTACATTGCTGGTGGGACTGAAACTGGTGCAACCAATTTGGAAAGGAGTATGGAGACTCCTGTGAAAGCTTGGAATGGAAGCACCATTTGACCCAGCTATTGCCCTTCTTGGACTATTCCCTGAAGACCTTAAAAGAGCGTACTACAGTGATACTGCCACATCGATTTTCATAGCAGCACAATTCACAATTGCTACACTGTGGAACCAACCCAGATGCCCTTCAATAGATGAATGGATAAAAAAAAATGTGACCTTTATATACTATGGAGGATTACGCAGCACTAAAATATGACAAAATCATGGAATTTGCAGGGAAATGCATGGCAATAGAGAAGATTATGCTTAGTGAAGCTAGCCAATCCCTAAAAAACAAATACCAAATATCTTCTTTGATATAATGAGAGCAACTAAGAACAGAGCAGGGAGGAAGAGCATGAAGAAAAGATTAACATTAAGCAGAAACATGAGGTGGGAGGGAAAGGGAGAGAAGAGGGAAATTGCATTGTAATGGAGAGAGACCCTTATTGTTACACAAAATTACATATAAGAGGTTGTGGGAAAATAAACAACGAGAGAAATGAATTAGAGTAGGTATGGTAGAGAGAAAAGATGGGAAGAGAAGGGAGGGGGTATAGTAGAGTATAGGAAAGGTAGCAGAATACAACATTAACTAATAGGGCATTATGTAAAAATATGGATGTGAAACTGATGTGATTCTGCAATCTGTATTTGGAGTAAAAATGGGAGTTCATAAACCACTTGAATCTAATGTATGAAATATGATATGTCAAGAGCTTTGTAATGTTTTGAGCAACCAATAAAAAAAGTAGTGATATATATGCCAATAGAAATTTATCATGAAATATATATAATCAACAGATTGAAAAATATTAATTTTACTGAACATGAAATTATGAATAATGTTATTCAACTAGGAAGCTCACCCATAGGTTGAATTTTCAGTTCCAACAGCGTTTAGGAGGAGTGATCTCTTCTCTCAATTTGCATCTGCAAATTCAGCCACCTCACAAGTGTATACGAGTGATATCAGGTAGGATTCTATATGTGCATATAAAAATACATGTGCTGAATAGGCTACAGAGAAAGGGAGACAGGGATTCATATATTTGTTAATTTTAAAAACACATGTAGAACTATTTCAACAAAAAATTGACTAGATTTATAACTCCTACAAAATATAATGCAAAAGGCAATTCCAACTATACACCATGCCTCCTCTGAACTGCTTATATTTCTATTCTTTTTGGGTTATTTTTCACCATCATATTAGGATCATAATTCAGAGTCTAGTAGGGTATGGGTTAGTGTCAGGGATTCAGTATTTCAAAATAAAAATTGAAAAATGAATCCAGTGTGTGTGTAAATATGTGCTACACAAAAATCTTCCCACTCACATCCAGAACAATGCCTTGACATTACCTTCACCCAAGTAAGACACAATTATAGTAGAAAAGTGTGAAAATCTATGAATACATATATGGAATGGAATATGCTCGGGAGTTCACAACCTTGGAGGTGGTAGAGGCGTTTCCAAAACTAAAGGACAGGGTAAACACTCCACAAACAAAGGGCTCTGCTGGCCTAAGACTTCTTGGAATACGGCTTCTGAGGTTGGGCACTTGAAATATATGTTGTTGTCATGAGCTTTGGCTTCCTTTGTCGTGAGACCATAAAAGCTGGGTCTGCATCTATGTGACCTGGAAGAAATGATTTCTTATATTTCAATGAACATGAGGCAGCAGTGCTCAATTTTCTCTTTGTAGGTAAACTGTGTCCACTGGAGGCTAAGTGTCTCCCGGTGGGGACAGTGAAGACATTTGATCATCCTCCAATTTTCGTGGTGTTTCTTGCTGCTACACTGGGAATTTGGTACTTGCTTCACACAATATAAGAAGTTCATCTGGGATACAGTGCTGGAGGGTGTTCTGTCACGTGGGGTGGGTTAGCGTCTGCAGGAGAATGTACCAACAAGGCTTCTATCCCACATAGCTTGTCCCAATAACCATAGCAACCTGATTATGAACATTGCCCTGAAACCTCTCCATATAACAAGATGCCTTTACATACAAGGGAATGGGGGCTGCGCCATATCAGTCACAAGCCATTTGTAAGCCGATAGCAGATCCACATGGCCCCACCATGATGTTTCATCACACACCTGCCCACCACTGCTCTAGGCCCACTACTCAGCAGGCTCCAAATTCCTGGCATCTCGTATTCTACACCATTTTCATGAAACCCAGTCAAACAAGGCACTTTCTGGTATACACATGATCAGCAACAGGACATCCAACGTTACTGCAGGGCCACCTGGTCATGGGAATTTCCAAAATTTTATGGTATTTATCTAGCAAGTTTTCAAGGATGAAGTTAGAGGCACTGTGGGTTTCAATTCATTCAGGAACCGTTAAGTGTTGAGAAAGCTCATTTCAATGAAAGCTCTGGAGAACTCTAAAGTCAAGGCTTCTCAAAGAGTTGCCAACAGGTCACATGAAGCCAGGCCAATTGACGTCTACAATGTGAGGTCCATGTGTGTTTTGACTCTCAACTATGGCTACCAAGTCTTTCAGAATAAAATCATGTGATATTCTGGCTGAGATTCCCAGGCCTCTGTGGAAAGCCACCCTGGGCCTAGATCTCAGTTTCCAAGAGTGAGTCTCATGCGTGGCCTCCAAAAATCCCAACACAATTCATGGCAATACTTCTCTGAGGTCAGTTCCAGAACTCAGTCTCTAAGGGTAAATCATACCAGATTTCAAGCCCAGGTGGACCCAGTCATCCCTTCCAACTGCCACAAAAATGACCAAAATTAAAATGAAATCACTCCCACAGGGCCATAATCTTCTTCCTTGTAGACACTCATCATAACCTCTAGCTGGAGGTTTCAATGAGCACAAGGTATTGTCCAAAATAAGCTCACTTGCCCCTCATTTGCCTAAAAACATGGTGGCCTGAACACTATTCCTGTGAACCAGGAGTGATCAAATATTGCTGCTGTTAAAGTGTTCCGCTTCTCCAATTTGAGGCCTACTGGCTGAAGCCTATTAATTCTTGATGTGATTTGGAGTCATGAGAAAACCCAAGCACATATGGGCTAGCCTCTGCAGGGATTTCAAAGACTCATTTGACCCAAAGGATCCCTATTCTCACTTGATGGAGGTCAGGAACATAAAACAAGAAGGCAAAAATATTCATTCACAATGACTTCTCTTTTTGTCATTTTGATTTTGAAATCACATGGGATCTTTCTTTAGATCCATCAGGTGCTGAGAATCTAAGCCACAACCTCATTTAAGGACAAGAGGCTGAATCAGACACATTCCATTCCAAAGCAATTAAGCAAAGAGCCACAGGTGATGTCCATTCATTTCCATATGAAAACAGTCTTCTTAAGGCTACACAACAGGGTGGCCTGAGGCAAAGACTTTCCTGACATTCAGGGTAATAAAAACAGAAGTAAGCAAATGGCCCAAAGAAGGGTTTCTCCACTGAGACTTTACTGGTCACACTGATATCTGATTTTTCTGAGATGCTCCCATTCCCTTAAGCTCTCCAGTACATGGCCATGTCACAGAGCCTTGTGGTGTTACATATCTGGGACTCAAAACCATGAGCCTATTCTGGAGAGTGGCTGGAAAACACGAAGAAAACAGGAACTTAAGAAGATAGTAGATGTTGCCCATCCATAAGGCAAGCTGCAGTCCATTCATCAATTGGGCAGTAAGAATGAGGCGAAGCTTTCAACTAGAGACAACACATCCATTGATGCATTGTCTTTTCTAATGTCTACAACAACGGATACAGTGGAATACACAGACATAGAAACACTCACCATGTCAAACGACTTACTAGAAATAGTCCACTCCAAACCAAACAAACCACCTTTCCTAGCTATTCTCAGAACATCAGAAAAAAACACAAACTCACACCTACAATGGCGAAGGCAATTCTTTCCCCCAAGTAGGTCTGTGATTATCCGGAGTGTCTTCTGACTGGTGGGCCATATTATGTTCCCCAAAAATGTCCTGTCCTGTTTCAGTTCTGGTCTCCTTGGCCAATTCTGTGAAGTTGTCAGGAGCCAGTGGTTCGCCACTACCTACTTTCTCAGGAAAGGCCCCTCTTCAGAGCTCTGCTGGAATTTGGCCATCCTCACATCAGTAGGTACCAAGAAAGACTGACTATGTCTTTGGGAAAAGCAAACAAGTTAGCCCACTGGGACTCGGAGTGAGACTGACTCTGGGTGCCTGGCTTCCTGGATCCCAAGTTCAGAGAATTACATCACCAAGGAAGTGAAGTGAGGTCACTTCTATCAGGAACAGAATATGGTCACTGCCTCGGTAACCACTTTGTCCTAACAGTTGCTTCCAAGGTTCCCATGAGATGGAGGCTGCCCCAACATCCTGTGACACATTCAGAAGTTAGAATGGTATATCAACCATAGGCACCCGGGAACAGCTCTCCACACAGGCCTGGATTGGTCCATCTTCTCTACTTTAAGAAGACAGAGGCTGATTCAGACACATCAATTCACCCTGACCAGGTTGTTTGCCATGGAAGATGACTATTGCTCTCTCAGGTCCTACATAGCTGCCTACATATTCTCCAAGGATCATTTCTCCATGGATCTTTTAGGTTCTCAGCAGGTGGAAGATCATCTACATTCCTATATTGTAAGACCCACTCTGTCCCTGCTCTTCTGTACGTTATATTGAAGGAACAGTGTATAGTTAAGGTTAATAATAGGTTTGATTTGGGTTATGAATCATTCTGCGGGATGAATAATGGCATTGGCAACCTGTGATATTTACAAGAGTATATATGTGAAATATAACTATGAAAGCAGAAATCTAGGTAAGATTTGAAGTCCAGAAGGGCACTGGGGACTTGAGTGGGATACTTAGCTTTGAGTTATGTGCTGCACAGATGTCTCAAATAAATCAATATACACTGGCATCGGACCTTGTACTTTGGATGATTGAATGTTGAAGAGAACATCCAGTCAAAAAGCGATAGTTGGTAGGATTAGGAAGGTAGTCTGTAGGTTTAGAAAGAAGAGTGAGTATAGGATTTGGACCAAAAGTTCTTTAGCAATAGGGTTTCGGGTAGAGAGTGTATGTAAATGTCAGTACATGTGAAGAGTCAGTCACAATGATGAACTGGGGAAATCATGTAGGAAAGCAGATATCAATAGAGACATTAGGAAATCAAGCAAAGTATAAATTGTGTGATAGGGTTAGACATTTTCAACAGGTTTGAGGTTGAATAGATAATCTTAGGAAGAAACAAATATGTAGTCACCAATAGGATTGATATTTGAGGGCATTAGGCAACCTGGACATGGATGTTTTTAGTAATCCATGCTCACTTTCTATTTAGGCTTTGGTACAATTGTAAGTGTGACCTTTGCTTTTGGTGTCCAGAATATTTCTGTGATAAAATGTGTATGTAGATCAGGTGACATGAGTATTTCTTCCACCATTTCTTGGAGCAATATTTTGAAGACTTATAAATTAGTATGGTCGTACAAAGATGTGTACCCTGTTTCTATGAATATACACATAATGCATGAATAGACCATACTGTGAATAAATAATATAACTGGATCCACTTTAAATAATGGATTGAATAGATATCTGAAAATATATAAGAAATGTTATATTGATATACAATCATTCATTCCAAACAGTTATATATCTAATGATCATCTTAGGGTTATGGTTTATCATGAAGGGTTTGTGAGTTTTGTTTCAAAATTGATTATGGAAATCGAAAAAAATGTATTTGGAAAAAAAGTCTCATGAATAGACCACTGAAGAAACGTAGAGAAATTCATGTCTTCTGGAGCAGGAAGTGATTGAAAGTGAAACAAATGCCTATAAATTTGCTAACTAGTGAATAAAATATATATTCTATGATGTACATAAACTGAAGGAATAGTAATGTACCAGTGTGGAATAAAAATTAACGTCAAAATACACATCATGTTCCATAGTAACCTACATGCATTGATGTTAAACTGGGTCAGTTAATGTAGACATATTAGGATTTGTATGCACCTTTCACTGAAGTTAGTTTTCAGTACTAGGAAACAAATATGTATTTCGGGTGGATGAATATTTCTAAGAATAATCTTGTGAAAAGTTGATTATTAATCCACATACATGAACATGAATGAATTTAGGGATTGTATATAAGACACATATATTTCATATTTTTAAAAATCTGGAGAATATATATATATATATATATATATATATATATTTATATATATATATATATATATACACACACACACACACACACACACACACACGAACAGAGACATTAATAAGTAGCAATATATATGCCAATCGAAATTCATCATGAAATATATATCATAAAGATGCAAAAACATTCATTTTACTGAACTTGGGTTTATGTATAATGTTTTTCTACTGGGAAGCTCACCCATAGGTTGAATTTTCAGTTCCAACAGGGTTTAGGAGGAGTGGTCACTTCAAACACTTTGTATCTGCTAAGTCATGTAACTCACAAGAATGTACGTGTGATATCACGCAGGATTCTATTTGTGCATATAAAAATACATGTGCTGAATAGGCTCCAGAGAATGGGAGACAGTAATTCACATATTTGTTAACTTTGAAAACACATGGAGAACTATTTCAATTAAAAATTGACTAAATTTATAACACCTACCCTTTATCATGCAAATGGCAAGTCGAACTCTGAACTGCATGTACTTATGTACTGTTTGGGTTATTTTTCTCCATCATATTAGGATTAGTAGTCAGAGTCTAGTAGAATATGGGTTAGTGTCAGAGATTCAAAATTTTGAATGGAAAAAAGGAAAATTAATCCAATGTGTATGCAAATATGTGCTACAACAAATCTTCCCAGTCTCATCCAGAACCATGCCTTGACATTACCTTCGCCCCAAGTAAGACACAATTAGAGGAGAAGAGTTACAAAATCTGTGATTACATTTTTGGAATGGAAAATGCTCAAGAGTGCACAAACTTGGAGGTGGAATAGGAGTTTCAAAAAATAAGGACAGGGTACACACTCCACAAACATGGAGCTCTGCTTGCCTAAAACTTTTTGAGAAACTGCCACTGAGGTTGGGCACTGAAATATAGGTTGTTGTCACGAGTTAAGCTTCCTTTGTAGTGAGACCCTCAAAGCTGGGTCTGCATCTATGTGACCAGGAGGACAAAGTTTCTTATTTTACAATGAACACGAGGCAGCAGTGCTGAATTCTCTCTTTGTAGGTAAACTGTGGCCACTGGGGCTTAGTGTCTCCAAGTGTGGACTGTGAAGCCATATGGTCATCCTCCATTTCGTGGTGTTTCTTCCTGCTGCACTGGGAGTTTGGTATTTGCTTCACGAAATACAAGGAGTTCAACTGCTACAAAGTGCAAGAGGGAGTTCTGTCACGTGTGGTGGGTCAGGGTCTGCAGGATGATACAAGAACCAGGCTTCTATCCCACATAGCTTGACCCCTTGACCATAGCAACCTGATTCTGAACAATGTCCTGAAATCGCTCCATATAACAAGTTGCCTTTACACAGAAGATTCTGCTGGCTGTGCCATGTCAGTCACAAGCCATTTGGAAGCCAATGGCAGATCCACATGGCCCCACCACAGATATTTTATCACATACCTGCCCAACACTGCTCTAGGCCCACTACTCAACAGAGTCCAACTTACTGACATCTCTGTTCTACACCATTTACATGAAACCCAGTAAAACAAGACACTGAAATATTCATGACCAGCAACAGGTCATCCAAAGGTTCTCCAGTGCCACCTGGTGATGGGAAATCCAAAAATTTCATGGCATTTATCTAGCCATTTTTCAAGAATGAAGTTGGAGGCACTGTGAGTTTCAATTCATTCAGGAACCATTAAATGGTTAGGAAGCTCATTTCAATGAAAGCTCTTGAGAACACTCACAGGTAAGGCTTCCCAAAGAATGGTGAAAAGATCACATGATGTTTAGCTCATTTAGCTCTACAATGTTTGGTCCATATGAGTTTTGACTCTCAACGATGGGTGCCAAGTCTTTCAGAATAAAATCATGTGGTATCCTGGCTGAGAGGCCCAGTGCTCTGTGGAAAGCCACCCTGGGCCTAGAACTCAGTTTCCAAGGGCGACACTCATGCCTGGCTTCCTAAAATCTCAACACTATTCATGGCAATACTTCTCTGAGTTCAGTTGCAGAACTCAGTCTCTAAGGAAATCACACCAGAGTTCAAGCACATGTGGACCAAGTCATCTCTTCTAACCGCCACCCAAATGACCACAATTTAAACCAAAACACTCCAACGTGGCGCTCATCTTCTTCCATATAGACACACATAATAACCTGTGGCTAGAGTTTTCCATGAGGGGCACAGCTCAAGTCCGTGTCCAAAATAAGCTCTCTTGCATCTAAATTGCCTAATTCAGGGTGGCATGGACACCCTTCTTGTGAACCAGGAGAGATCAAATAGGCCTCCCATTAATACTGCTCCACTTCTTCAATTTGAGGTCAACTGACTGTGGGGTTTGGATTCTTTATGTAAATTGGAGTCTTGAGAAAACCCAAGCAACCATGGGCTAGCCTCTGCAGGGCTTTGAAGATCTCATTTGACCCAAAGGATCCCTATTCTGACTTGATGGAGTTCAGGAAAGTTACAGAGGAAGGCGAGAGACTTCATCCACAAGGACTGCTCTGTGGCCATTTTGGTCTTGGATGTACACATGGGATCTTTCTTTATATCCATCAGAAGGTGAGAATCTAAGCCACAGCCTCACACAGGGCAAATAGGCTGATTCAGACACATCCTCTCCAAAGCAATTAAGCAAAGAACCACAGGTAATACCCATTCATTTCCATTTGAAAACTGTTTTCTTCAGGCTTCACAAAGTGGTGGCCTGAGGAAAAGACCTTCCTGACATTCAGGGGAACAGAAGATTAGGTAATCAAAAGGCCCCAAGCAGGGTTTCTCCACTGAGACTTTACTGGTAACACTGATATCTGAGTTTTCTGAGATGCTCGCCATTCCCTTTAGCTATCTAGTACATGGTCATTTCAAAGAGCTTCGTGGTTGTACATATCTTAAACACAAAACCATGAGCCTATTCTGGAGAGTGGCCAGAATTCAGGAAGAAAACAGGATCTTAGAAAGATAGTAAGTGTTGCCCATCAATAAGGCAAGCTGCAGTCCATTAATAAATTGGGAAGGATGAATGCTAGGAAGCTTTCTAGCTGACAGGACATATTCATTGATGCATTCTCTCTTCTAATGTCTACAACCACGGGCACAGTGGGATACACTGACATAGAAACACTCGCGTTGTCAAACGACTTACTAGAAACCGTTCACTCCAAAAAAAAACAAACCTTCTTTCATACCTATTCTCAGAACATGAGACAAAACCACAAACTCACACCCACATCACAAAGGCACCTCCTTCCCCCATGTAGGTCTGTGACTATCCGGAGAGTCCTCTGACTGGTGGGCCATACTATGTTCCAGGAAATGGCCTGTTCTTTCTCAAATCTGGTCTTTTTGGCCAACTCTGTGAAGTTTTTAGGATCCAGTGAGCCAATGCCTGCTTTCTCAAGAAAGCCCCCTCTTCATAGCTTTTCTTGCATTTGGCCATCCTCACATCAGTAGGTCCCAAGAAAGACTGAGTCTGTCCTTGGTAAATCAAAATAAGTTTGACAACTGGGACTGGGACTGGGACTGGCTCTGGGTGCCAGGCTTCCTGGATTCCAAGTTCAGAGAGTTACATCACCATAGAAGTTAGGTGAGGTCACTTTCTTTAGGAACTGAATGAGGTCACTGCCTTGACAACAACTTTGTCCTAACAGTTGCTTCCAAGGTTCCCATGAGAAGGAGGCTGCCCCTACTTTCTGTGACACTTTCACAAGTTAGAATGGTATGTCACCCATTGGCATGCAGGAGCAGCTCTCAACACATCCCTGCTTTGGTCCATCTTCTCTACATTAAGAAGAGAGTGGCTGATTCAGACACATCCCTTCATCATGAGCAGGTTGTTTGCCATGGAAGACTTTTGCTCTCTCAGGTCCTTCATAGTTGACTACATCTTCTCCAGGGATCATTTCTTCAAGGACCTTTGAGGTTCTCAGCAGGTGGAAGATCCTCTATATTCCTGTATTTTAAGACCAACTCTGTCCCCGCTCTTCTGTAAAATTAGATTGAGAGAACAGTGTATGGTTAGGGTTAATAACAGGTTCAATTTGGGTGAGAAAAGAAATTACATGGTTGAGCAAACAGGGTCCTACAGTTAACAATAATATGAGAATTATTAATGGACCAGCCTGGGTGGATAAAAGTGTAGTTAACTAGGTGGACTATGTGAACCAAGACTCAAACCTCCCTTTGGGGGCCTCTGTCTTTCTTTGACACTCTTCAAGTAATTTTCTTAATTTACTCATAGATTCTTTTACAACTCCAGTATTGTTGGCATAAAAAACATCATTCTTTCCTCAATGCAAGCAAAAAGGCACCCTTCTCTCATGAAGAGGAGGTCCAACACTCGCCTGCTCTGTAAACAACTTCAGAGAGAGAGAGGTTAAAATTCCTGTAAAGCTGTGATGTCGGTTATTAATGTCTTTAAGCTTTGGTCTATTTCTGCTTCTAATTGTGTCTTTGTTGTGTCTCATGGACTAGGGCAGTTGTTCCTGTGCCCACCCCTTCAGCAACTATTATTCCTAATAGGATAGCTAAAGTGAGGGATACAGGTTCCCGGTGGAACCGGGTTGTATGCCCCCCCTATTTGATCTTTAAATGAACCTGCATCCTGATAGAGCACTCTGGAAAACATCTGCATCATTACATAATTAATCGCAACTATTGACCACTTTATGAAAACATAAATAATGTTAAAGTGTATAGAATTATACTGTTGTAGAGACGGACAAGGAAAGGCACCTAAGATAGCACCAAAGACAGGAAAGGAGTTTTATTTGTTTGCATCCGTATTGAGAGGGCATTGCTTCTGTTGTAATCAATTAATCCCCTGAACCCCAAGTTTTGGTAGTTTTAGTATTTGTACCCAACATGTAAGGGAAGGGGCTCAGAAGTTCACAGTCTGCAGAAATTCACACAAAGCAGTTTTTGTTTCTGTTTTTTTTTCCTCTGTTCTGTGCACGTTAACTTTTCAATTACACCTTGGAATGGGAGAGCTTTTTTGTCTCTTTTTTTTCCTCCTTGCCAGCTGTCACCATGGAGCCCAGTTGGTAACTTTTTTATCTTAGAAATGTAGCAATCTCTCTGAAGCCCCAGCTCAAGGCCAGAGTCCTTGTTCACATATTTTGTGAAAAACTGGTAAGGCGATGTCTAGCTTAGGGGTGGTGATTTTTCCAGCCAGTGGCCAAGTAGAACAGGGCAACATGAAGAGTGGAAGTTTATCTCCATTGAACTTTTTCAGAAGGACTCTTTTGCTGAAAGCCCTAAAGTAAGCCTTGGTAAAGACTTCTGGAGAAGGTCATTTAAGACATTTCTGTGGACCTGGTACAGAGGGGGATGACAGGGAAGGCGATGCTGAGAGCAGCTCCGTGGATCTGAGAATGAGGAAGGAGAGATGCCAAAGAATAATGGGAAAGGGGTTTGGGATTTTCCTAGAACAAAAACTTGAGCAGTAGAACAGGTAGAGCAGAGGAGAAGACGGGAGTGAGTATTCCAAAAAGCCTGTGAGGGACTTTAAATTCTTAGAAACCTGTTTTCAGTGATGACAAATCAACTTTAAAGGTCATTTTCATTACATCTTGGATAGGGGTCTGAGGGCTCTTCTCAGCTGGTTTGAGCTTTGGCTAAGCTTGCTAGAGGACTTGGTGGGACCTAGTGCAGACACTGACAGGAAAAGAGAGGAGTGGGTGGAGGGGTACCTCGGTACCTGCTTCCTCAGCAAGGGGGCAATGTTCTGAGATCCAGCGGAGGTTTGGGTTTTTGATCTAGTAATTGGAGGGGAGAAATCAGGTTGCTGAGGTGGGAGTGAAAGCAGAGAGTCTAGAGCAGAAGGCTGAGGGTGAGGAACTATTGGGGAAGCATAGTACAGGATGTGAGCGAAGGAGGAAAAAGGATTCCACATAGGGGAATTTCCCCCTTTTGAGCACTTGCCGAAGTTAAAAATGTCATGCAGAATTTGAGGATCTAGAGAACCCTCTGGCGGCCATAGTTTTTGGTTGTCTAATTGGTAATATGGCCAATGCTGTGTACTGAATTTGATGAGGAGTTTGGGTTCCACCAGGCAGCCCCTGTATGCTCACATTCCCATGACTTACACAAGAAGTCGGCTTTTCCCCCACACAGCCATGGCTGTTTGTCGCTTTGATAGTCTGCCGGGCATACATAGTAATATAGGCTAGCCAACCTGCATCTGGCTCGCGTGTCCCTGCATCCATAATGTTTGTTTCAATTATCTATGGTACGGAAGGGATTTAATGGAATTTTAGTGAGATCCTCTTCATCAGGCATGTCTCAATAGGAAAGACCTATACCGAGCTGAAAAATGTCTGGGTGGAGAGATAGTCACCAGGTCCCTAAGGGGGCCGTTAAGGTCTCTTTAATGGTTCTATTTATTTTTTCTACCTGTCCTGAGTTCTGGGGTATATAAGCATAATGTAACTTCCAATTAATCCACAGGGTCCTGGTTAACACCTGACTTACCTGGGCCATGAAAACCAATCCATTATCAGTCCATTAGGCAGATCGTATCTTGGAAAAATATCTTTCAGGATCTTCTTGAAAACCATTTGCGCCGTTTTATTTTTTTATTTTTATTTATTTATTTATTTATTTATTTTTTTTGTGTGTGTGTGTAAGGCTTCAATCCATCCTGAAAATGTATCTACAATGACTAGGAGATATTTAAGTCCATACCTTGCTGGCTTAATTTTAGTAATGTCCACTTCCCAGAATTGTCCTGGTCTGGTTCCTCATAGGTGCTTTCCTCTAGGAAACTTGGAAGGGTAAGCATTACCCAATTGACGGACCCGACAGGCTTTTGTTACCTGTTCAGTTATTTCCTTTCACTGTGAGTTGGTTAGTGGAAAACTCTGTTCTTAATCTTACAGTAATGCCTGCAGTTTCTTTGAACCAAGGTGAGTGAGTTGATGTACATTTTTAACGTAGTGTAGGGCTTGCTCTAATTGCAGGCTGAGCTCAGTGAAGTTGAGGCGTTCAGTGTCAGTGTCCTTAGATGTTATCAAAAACTTCCTGGTCCTCAGGGTTTCATTGGAATTGGGCATCTTCCTTTAACAGCGGGTATAATGGAGCAGCTAAGGACGCAAACCCAGGTATCCATAACCTGCAAAAGCCAGCAGTCCCAAGAAATTCTCTGAGTTGTCTGCTGTAAGATGGGGGTGGTATCTACATAATGGTTTGTTTTCTGGGCTCAGTGAGCCATCGTTTACTGCCCCTAAGGGAATAGCCCAGGAAGATTACTTCATGCTAGCAAATTTGGGCCTTTTTGGTGGAAACTCTATACCCGAGTTGAGCAAGCTCATATAATAGTGCTTGGGTCCCAGACTCACAGTTTTCCTTGGTGTTGGCTGCCAGTAGCAGGACATCCACGTATTGAAGCTGGGTAAATCCAGGGTGCGTAGTTCTGAAGTTGTTGAGATCTCTGTGGAGGGCTTCATCAAAGAGAGTGGGGGAGTTTTTGAACCCCTGTGGGAGTCTAGTCCAAGTTAGTTGACCAGACGTTTTGGTTTCTGGGTCTACCCACCCGAAAGCAAACAGCAACTGACTATCTTTATGCAGAGGCAAGCAAAAGAAAGCATCTTTTAAGTTCAGAACAGTATATAATTTCCCCTCAGGGTTCAGAGTGCTAAGCAGATTGTACCGATTAGGTACCGTGGGGTGAATGTCCTGCCCTCTTTTGTTGATCTCTCTTAGCTCTTTAATGGGGCGATAGTTCCCGCTCCCTGGCTTTTTTTTTCTAGTAGCAGGGGAGTGTTCCAGGCCGATTGACAGGGCCTTAGGACCCCTAATGCCAGATATTTCTGAATATGGGGCCTTATCCCACCTTTAGTTTTTTTGCTTAGAGGATATTATTTGACATTGACTGGGGAGACTGAGGTTTTTAACTCCACTGTTATTGGAGATTGTTTCATGGCCAGGCCTAATCCAGCAGTTTTTGCCCAGGCATCTGGGTAATCTGTTATCCATTTTTGGGGTAGCTTGCCTGTTTGATCAGACTTGGGGCATGTGAATGGTGGATGTTCATCTTCTACTAATATAGTTAAAGCTGTGACTATAGGAGTTTTTGCTGAAGTATTTAGAAATTACATTTGGGGGCCTTCATGGTTAAAAGTTATTTTGGCCCGGAGCTTGATGAGCAGATCTCTGCCCATCAATGGGTCCAGGCATTCTGGGATTCCTAGGAAGGAGTGATGGATTTTTCCTTTCCCCAGGTCCATGGTCCTCTTAGTTGTCTAAGCCTGATATTTACTGTCATCATCCCTTTGAACTAGAGACCTTTTATTTGATAGAGGGCCCAATGGGGCCTTAAGGGCTGAGTATACTGATCCTGTATTCACATCAAAGTTTACTGGAGTCCCCTCCACTTCAAAAGTTACCCTGAGCTAGGGAATGGGATCTGAGCCCTGACTTTCTTAGTCATCCTCCAGAGTCAGAATGGCCAGCTGGCGTGGCTGTCTCTTTATAGGGAACTCTATGGCCCAGTATCCTTTTTCTTTAGAGTAGGCACACTGATCTGAGGCCAGGGGTGGCCTCTGGCATGGGCCCTTCCTGTCACCCTATGTCTTAATTTCTGGCCTCTTTCTTGTTGTGATCAGGACCTTAGTCAATGCCTTAGTCTGTCTTTTGGTTCTCTCATCCTCCCTTTGCTCCCTTTCTTTCTCCCTGTTTCTCTCTTATAGTATACTTTCTTGGCTTCTTTGACAAAATCTCTCTTTTAATTTTTTTTTTTTTTAATATCCATGGCAGCTTGCTCAATTAAGGCCATCGTGACAGATGCCTTTTAATCTGCTGCCTGAGGATCGAAAGGAGTATATCTCTTATATGCCTCCATGATTCTCTCTAGAAACATAAATGGAGATTCATCAGGCCTTTGAATAATTTCTCTTACCATGGCCAAATTAGTTGGTCACCCAGCGGCCACTTGGAGACCCGCTGTTAGAGCCTGGCAATAATTGAACAGATGCTCCCTATCTTCAAAGGTGTTGGGGTCCCAGTTGGGTGGGTTTAAGGAGAAGCCAGCTTTGATTATGTTGGGAAGTTGTGTTGGTCGCCCATCAGGTCTGAGGATATTTTTTTCTACATTCCAGGAGATTTTTCTCTCATTGCTCTGTCATGAAGAGAGTCGCGAGGTGGTGTTGGCAGTCACCTCAAGTAGGCAGGTGTGAAAACGTCGGTGAGTTCTCTGAGTTCTTTTAGCCGGGCCAGCTTCCTCCAGGGAAGGAGGGGCTGTGTGTGCCGCGGGACAGTCATCTGGATGACGCTGGGCCAGCCTAGCTTCCTCGAATGGTGGAGAGGCTGAGTCAGCAGAAGGGGAATCACTTAGAGGGTGTTAGGGGTTGGGAGACGAGGGCAGATGATAAGGAGGGGGTGGTGAGTCCAGTAGAGTGTTGAGACTCAGGGAGAACAGAGGGTGGAGGAGGAGGAGCAGAGAGGTTGAGGTAGAATCGTGGGGGAAGGAGTAGGAGCAGGTGCAGGGACAAGGAAAGGCTTGACCCATGGAGGAGGAGATTTGTAGAGGTACTGACAAGTTAAGATATATGGCTGTTGATCTGGATGTCTATGTGGCACCTGCTGAAAGACAATATCTCGGACTTTTCAAATAAGTGCGAAGTTGAAAGATCCTTCTAGGAGCCATCCGACTGCAATGGTGGGTCATTCTGAGACACAGAATCTGCCAGGTCTGGCGTTTTACTGAAAAAGAAACATTCTGAGCCCTTAAGCAGATTTTGGTCCAGTGATTAAGGGTCAGGGACAGAGGCATTGAAATGATCTGTCCCATAATGAAATATACACAGACACTGAACGCAACGACACACAACACAGACAAGACAAGACAATAAAGACAGGCAATGGACGTCCAATACTGAGACCAGGACTGACTAGTTGGCAAAACTTGAAGGGCTGGCAATACCGAATCAGAAACAAAATATCACTGAGTCGAGGAGACTATTGTTCTATGATTTCCCGAGTCTATCCCCCAGGGACATGGCCTGTGGCTCTGTGACATGTGTGTCAGCCACCATGGGAGAGAGCTCACGCTCTTTACCAATAGCCGTTTTGCCATACCCTAACCTGAAGCCTGAAAAGAGAAAGATGGGCCTTATTTACCCCCAGAGGAGCCCGTTGGGGGTATTTTGTCTGCAGCTTCCGGATCTTGCTAGGGCCACCAGATGTAAAGGTTGGGCGAGCATCTGCGGCAGAGACCACTAAGAGACTGTCTCATGCAACAGCAAAGGGTTTATTGGGAGTCCGGCATGAAGGGCTCAGAGATAACTTGAACAGATCAGAGAGCCCTGAGAACAGCTTAAGAAATGGTTATATATTTTTCTTGGAGAGGGCAGGGAGAGAAATTTATTGATGGGTAATGGCGAGTGTCAGTTTGCGAGCAACTGGTTGACGGAGTACATTCTGCAGTTTGGCAGTTTGGGACAGCACATTCTGGGAACAAGAATAGTAAACAGTTCTCAAGATTTCAATGGTGTTTTGTTAAGCATACAGAAAAACAGGAAATGACAAGTATCTATTTTATTAACCTTTCAATATAAATATGAAAACAGAAATCTAGTTAAGATTTGAAGTCCAGAAGTTCATTTGGCACTTGATTGGTATACTTAGCATTGAATTACGTTCTGTAGAGATGTCCCAGAAATATGGATATACAATGTCATAGGACCTTGTACCTTCTCGGAGGTCAGTTCCAAAACACAGTCTCTAAGGGGAATCACACCAAAGTGCAAGCCAAGTTGGACCCAGTTATCTCTTCCAACTTCCACACAAATGACCGCAGTTAAAACCAAAACACTCTCACATGACACTCATCTTCTTCCATATAGACACTCATCATAACTTCTGGTAGGAGGATTCCATGAGAGGCGCAGCACAAGACAGTGTCCCAAGTAAGCTCTCTTTCCCCTCATTTACCAAAAGTCAGGGTGGCCTGGACACCCTTCCTGTGAACCAGGAGTGATCAAATATGCCTGCCGTTAACACAGCTCTGTTCTCCAATTTGAGGCCTACTGACTGTCGGTTTAGATTCTTTATTTGAATTGGATTCATAAGAAAACCCAAGAACCTATGGCCTAGCATCTGCAGGGCTTTGAATAACTCATTTGACCCATTTGTTCCCTATTCTCACTTGAGGGAGGTTAAGAACCTTATGGAGGAATGCGAGAGACTTCATCCACAATGACTGATTTTTGGCCATTTTGATTTGGATCCACACATGGGATCTTTCTTACTATCCATCAGGTGCTGAGAATCTAAGCTCTAGGCTCACACAGGGCCAAAGGGCTGATTCAGACACATCCCTTTCCAAAGGAATTAAGCAAACAGCCACAGGTGATGCCCATTCATTTCCGTTTGAAAACTCTTTTCTTCAAGAATCTCCAAGGCGTGGCCTGAGGCAAAGACCTTCCTGACATTCAGGGCAACAGAACAATAGGTAATAAAAAGGCCAATTGCAGGGTTTCTCCACTGAGACTATCCTGGTCACACTGGTATCTGAGTTTTCTGAGATTCTTGCCAATTCCTTCAGCTATCCAGTACATGTCCATGTCACGGTGCTTGGAGGTGCTACATATCGTGGACACAAAAGCATGAGTCTATTCTGGAGAGTGGCCAGAATTCAGGAAGAAAACAGGAACTTAGGAAGATAGCCGGTGTTGCCCATTGATAAGGCAAGCCCTAGAGTATTCATTAATTGGGCAGGATGAATGCTGGGAAGCTTTCTAATAGACAGGAAACATCCATTGATGCATTCTCTTTTCTTATGTCTACAACCACGGACACAGTGGGATACACAGACATAGAAACACTCGCCTTGTCCAACAACTTACTAGAAACAGTTCACTCCAAACCAAACAAACCGACTTTCCTACCTATTCTCTGAACATGAGACAAAACCACAAGCACACATCCACACCCACAAAGTCACCTCCTTCCCCCAAGTAGGTCTCTCACTCTCCAGAGTGTCCTCTGACTGCTGGGTCATACTGTGTTCCCCCGATATGGCCTGTCCTGTTTCAGATCTGGTCTCCTTGTCCAACTCTGTGAAGTGGTCAGGAGCCAGCTGTGAGCCACTACCTGCTTTTTCAAAAAAGGCCCCTCTTCAGAGTTTTCCTGGCATTTGGCCATCCTCACATCAGTAGGTACCAAGAAAGACTGACTCTGTCCTTGCTAAATCGAAGCAAGTGAGACCACTAGGACTGGGACTGGGATTGGCTCTGTGTGCCTGGCTTCCTGGATCCCAAGTTCAGAGAGTTCCATTACCAAGGAAGTGAGGTGAGGTTGCATCCTTCAGGAACTGAATGAGGTCACTGCCTTGGCAACCACTTTGTCCAAACAGTTGCTTCCAAGAGTACCATGAAAAGGAGGCAGACCCTACATTCTGTGGCACTTTCGCAAATTAGGATGGTATATCAACCATAGGCACCAAGGAACAGCTCTCCACTCAGGCCTGGTTTGGTCAATCTTCTCTATATTAGGAAGAGAGCCTTTAGTCCCGGGAGCATTGCAGTGAACCTCTGCACTAAAACTATTAGCAAGCACCTGATGGAGGAGGCCTCCATAGGTAAGTGGCGCCTTTATAACATCTGATATCTGGTTAAGGGAGATCTCTTCTGATGACAGAGATGTGGCCTGGGGAGGCTCACATATACTCCTGTCCAGGACAGTAACCAGAATCGTTCTGTCCTCTGTTCTGTTCTGTAGGAAATTCCTCTGGAAGTGTAGAGGGGTGCCGACGGGCACGCACGTGCTCCTACCCTGGAGCTTTAGCAAGATGTTGCACTGTACCACTGTTTTTCTGTTTAGGCGCCGGGTTTCTGTTTTTCTTTTTGTGTGTGTGTGTGTGTGTGTTTTGTTCTGCGTTCTATTTTTTTTTGTTTGTTTGTTTGCTTTTGTTCATTTTGTAGTGTGATTTTGGTTGTAAAAATTTAAGGATATTGGACGTGAAAATGGGTAATAAAGAGAGTAAGCTTGACACCCGTTTGAACTGTGTTTTAAGGAACTGCGATGAACTTTACCCCCCTTTGTTTAGCAGGATGATAGAAGCCCCTAGCTGGCTGCCTGGAGCACAACCATTGCAGAGGGCAATGCCTGCTGGGGACCTAAGAACTGAGTATCTCCCAGGTTAACAAGTGAAACTCCTTTAAAACCCCTTGTCCCTCCAGATCAAGAGAGTCACAACATTTGGCAGAGTCCCCTGTGTTTCTCCTTTGTTAGCAAAGCAATTAGCCTCCCCTTTTCTTTTTCTCAGAACCCATTCCTCATTATTTAGTTGGTATAAATTGGCTTCTAGGTCAGGAACCGAACTTTAAGTTACAAATTTGGTACCCCCCCCCTCCGCCCCAGAACTTTGTGAGAGCTGTCTACTGAAATGTTAGGAGATGGAGCTTGCTTGGGGTGGAACTGAACCAGAGGAGCTAATCCTGTAAGTAAAAGGAGGGACTGAGGGACCCCCAGCAGCTGCCAAAGCCCTGTTGATTCAGGAAATACCCTCCTTCCTTCCGTGCACTGTAAGGATTATGCCACCTCTGTCTTGTTAAAAAAGAGAAAAAGAAAAAGGGGACACTAAATTCAGTAAAGTCACCATATAGACACTTTATTTTATATTTCAGGTTGCCCCTCTGTTAAAACATCTGGTCCCCCCCGTGGTGCCACTGGTGTAGTAGATTTTTTCTCTTATCTGCTCTGGTTTAAAGGATTCTGTCTGACAACCATAGTCTCTACCTCCTTTCTGTCTGTCTTGTGTCTTTGTTTCTGGTCCTTTAAGACATGTGCAATAATGTGTTGATATTATAAATTTTTTCTTGGGAATGATCTTAGCTGAATTTGTGTCTAAATGATGATGTTTTATCATAAAAAAACTGGTATCTGAATGGGTTTTTGAAGCATTGCACAATCTTGCAGTTAAAAGTCGGGTTTAGGTCATTGTTTAGTTTAAGATTTCATGTAATTCATGCCAGAGAACTTAAATACTTAGGATGGAAAACTGAAGAACTCTACTTCCAAGTTGGCAAGTAACTTCCCAATCATTCACTTTTGTTTTTTTTAACCAATTTTGAATTCGGTAGCCAGAGAAAATGTCACTGTGTGTACCACTGCATTAATTTGGACAAGGATAGTAAACCATAGTATGGTATCTGTTGACAAAATAAGATGTAAAGACATAAAATTTTGTGAATTGTATCTTGAACTTGTATCATAATTTTCAACACCCCAACTGGAAAATTATGGTTAAAATGCCTTAGGCCTGAGGTGTCTGCTCAGAATAGCAGTTTTTTTCCTGCTCCTTCCAGACCTCAGCCATGACTCATGTTGAAATGCAAATGAAAAAAGCCTGCAAGCTTAGTAGGAGACTGATTTGATGCCTAACGGAAAAAAAAAGTAAATTGTATGGTATTTACTAATTACTGGCCAGTCATTTTTTCTAGGACTCTTATTGTTTTCCTTAGATACTTTATTATTTTTGAGCTCATGATTCTGAGCATACAGACCTAGGTTAATGTTTTTCTGATCAGTTCTATCTTTGACCAACTGTGGGCTTTTTGAAACATTGCAATAGATATTTAACCTGTGAAAAACTACAAGGCCTTTACTATTATTATGTGTGCACAATTTTGTTATGTGTTGTCTGTCTATATAGACATATATCCGTATATCATATATATGATACACAAATTAACATATATAAGGAGCGCTCATAAAAAAAAGCGCTCATAAAAACAAATTTTAAAAAGTGGATCCAAAGATCTTTAGTTCACGTGGTTTAAATGTTTCAATTTAAATCGGATAAACAGATAAAAATAAATGTTTTTAAATTTAAGCTTACAATTTTTTCTAGGTGTTCAAAAATCTAATAAAATATTAATATCTACAAAACGTCTAATGTGCCTTGGTTCTAGAACATTTTCTTCAACATAAAAATGGTTTACACTGTTCAATACATTTCTCTAATATTTTGATAAATAAGTAAAGTAAATTTGATATGGGATTACTCATTCGTGAGTACTTTTGTTAGAAATCTGATTCATTTACTAAGGTCTGTATAAGTTTTTACTAAACTCTATATAAGGTTTTAAAAATCAGTCATGTGTTAATGAGACAAAAATTTTTTGAAACATAAGTTTACCCATAACATTGTGTTTATTAAGTTTTATTTTTTCTAGAGCAAGGAACCATAAAAATTAAAAAACTTATTAAATCAGAACTGTTATTTTAGAGCATTGTACTGCCATTTCTTTAAAAGCTAAACTTGGTTAATGTAGAAACATCAATGTAATTGTGATGCTATTAATGTTTTCATATCTTACAGGTATGCAAGTCTGTAAGGTAGAAACTTTAAAAGAGCATTATATCAAGCTGGTGTTCTGAAGTTGTATGGTAAAAAAATATATTGGAGATTTATTTACCTGTTATCAATAAGATATGTAAAGTTTTATGTTACTTTTTACATTGTGGAACAATTTAAATGTATTTTTAAGTTAATGAGAGCCTAATCTATGTAAAAGTTGAAAACTTTCAGGCTTTCTTTAATTCATGTTTTAAATGTGATATCATATGGTGTTAGCTAATGTTCATGAGACCACAAACAATTTATGTAAACTTTGTCAATGTTGCTTTTAATTTTTACTTTTTAATAAAAACAACCCCATACCATTATTGTCATCTGGTAATAACAAAAGGGTAATCAAAGCAATATAAACAAATACTTTAGGATTATACTCCTAAACAAAAACACCTAAAAAAACAAAACTGCCTTCTCAATAATTCATGACTTCATTGATCATTTCTAGTTAGAGACACTTGGTAGCAGAGTAATATTATCTCCTTTTGGTACACAGTGACCCAGTTCTGTTCTTTACTTTGTTTTAAATCAATTTCTTCTGCATCATCTGATGAGAGGTTCATATACTTCTTAAAACCAATTATTGAGCCCTCAACCTGCACATTCACTTGCTCATAGAGCCAAACCTGAAATTGGGAACTATTTTGCAAGTGTCTGAAGATGAAGTTGATGGGTTACACCTTCACTGTCTGTACATTTTGACCTTGGCCACAGTACACTAAAATGGAAGTTCACAAACACCACAATGACCTAGAGGCTCCTCACATAGAAACTTATAGATCTGGTATACTGTTTTCTAGAAACCCTTCCAAATTATAAAGTAATTCTAATAATCCATGTTTATCATAATTTTTCCTACCAAAAACCAATCCTGAGTATGAACTATTAGTTTCTTAAGGAGTAGATCTTCCCAGACCCCCAAACAAAAAATAAAAAATAAAAAAAAGATCAGCTTTAGAACTAAAATGCTTAAGATTTATAAAGAGCCCTGCCTTACCTGAGATAAGGCTGTGTGTCCCATCTTACTATATGTGAGAATGACTATGAAACAAGTACGTCAGATAATATTTCTTTAAAGTTATGTTAATAACATAAAAAATGTCAATATTCCTAGGATCTCAAACAGGGGATATAATGTAATACTCAGCCAAAAAATTTAGGGTAGCTATTACACGAACTAAGTATTTTTACTTTTGTTAATTTTAGTTGAAATTTTCTTATAAGTTATCTAAAGATTCCCTGTTAGTGTTTTACAAATGTGTTGCTTTAAGAACACAACATGGGTTTATTCAAGATAATAAGTCATCACCTACAATACAGACAGAATAATACAGATCCCAATTAATAAAAAGATAATTATAAAGTTATAGACATTAAAGTCCAGTACTCTTAATATAAGGCTGTTAAAATTAATTTGCTGGATGTTTAAGATTAGGATTTAAAATTAAAGTTAAATGAAAAGGGCCAAGAAAACCAATATTTGGCTCTTACCCTCTGAGTCAATCTGAATCCAGGGAACAGGGGACTTCTCTAAAGAGCTTTGCAACTCTGAGCCACATAACCTCCTGATCAGGGAGATTAATGAGACCACTGGAGAACAGAAAGCCAATCAGTGCATTTGTTATGAAGAGGAGAGTCATCAGAGAAAGGAGATATCCCTGATGCTTCTGAGGGAAGCCAAATGGTCAAGCAAGACCTGGACCCACCTAGCGCAAATGGCACCAGCAGAATTGAAAATGTGCTCTCATTTTTCCAGAATTGACTCCCATAAAGCTTAGCTGACTGTTAACAATAGATAGAAACAAAAGTCCGTTTGACTGCTTCATCTTAAACACTTTGGAAAGACAGTTAAGACCAAAATACAGCCATTCCTGGGCATTTTAAATAATAATAATAATAATAATAATAATAATAATAATAATAATAATAATATTTTAAGGTATGCACTTTATTTTAGCCTCCCAAAATAAGTAAGACTGGAGGCTACAAAGAAGGATTCTCAGACAGGAATGCCTGATACTTATAAAAAGAGACTATCAAGAAGAGCTGCCACTGGCAGAAATTTTTAATTTAAGGCCTGCAGATATTCCTAACCAACACAGGTAGGCTTGGTGTTTGCTAGTACGATTATCCAGCCCTGAGTAACAGAATTAAAGGTTTCTCTATTAGACGCAGAGGTCATACTAGAAAAAGGATTTTACAAGATCAGATGACATTACATTGTTAAACTGTATCTTATGGGGAAGGACAACTGTAACACTAAAAGTTAAATATTAATTTGATAGTCCTGATAACTGGGGATATTAAAGACTGGTGAGGGAACTTCTATACAGTAACATGTTCCGGCTGCTGCAACATTTATTCAGTACTCAAGGTTTTTGTTTCTCTCATAGAAGAAGCCATCCCCAGATGACTTTACAACCTGTTCTTCCCCAACCAGACTTCAATCCGAAATGACTTCTAAAAGGCAACTCATGTCCCCCAACTGACTTATAAAAGGCAACTCATGTCCCTCACGCCATGCCCACTCACTTCACCCTGTCTCAGGTTAGAAGAAGAAATAATGATTGACGCCACTCTTCTTACAACAATGGAGAGAAAGATAAGTAGACTATCAATAAAAGTAATTAATTAAGTCTGGTAAAATCAGGGAGATCTGTTTTGGGTAAGTTCTAAAAATTTGGAGAATCTTACCTGAGGGATTAAAATTTCCTCAGTGCTCTTCCCCTAATCTATTAAAGATTTGAAAGGGACACAGAGAAAAGGGGGAAATGATAGACCCAACCTGATCTTTTATTAAAATTGAGAGCCATCTTGCCACAAAGCCATGAAAAGGTAATTTTGGCTTTACCATAAATTACTGCAAATTCTGAACCTGCTTGAAATGCCTGCCCGTGCCTTGAACTCACGCATGCCCGGCTCTCTGATCAGATAGCAGCCCTCTCTGAAACTTTAGTGACACATCATAAATATTTGCCTTCTCTGGCCAGACAACATCCCTCTCTGAGGCTCTAATGGTCCTCTGAATTATGATGTAGGGACAGCAAAAATACCTAAACTACCATTTGTGTGATGCTTGTCAGAGTTCTGTTATCTGTAACACCCCTTTTGTGTAACTTTCTTGGCTATAAAGCTGGGCTGTAGGAAAGCTGGTTTTGCTGTCTTGTTCGGGCTGTTTTGGGAGGGGAGGCAGCATGAAAGGTAGAAATAATAAGATTAATTTAATATGATTTTAATTAGAGTCAGTGGTCTTTTCTTGTGTCGTGGTCTAACAATTAACACTCCAAAAACATGGAGCTCTGACTGCCTAAAGACTTCTTGAGGAACTTCCTCTGAGGTTGGGCACTTGAAATATATGTTGTTGTAAGGAGCTTTAGCTTCCTTTCTAGTGAGACCATCAAAGATGGGTTTGAATCTATGTGACCTGGAGGACATGGTTTCTTGTATTCTAATGAACATAAGGCAGCAGTGCTGAATTTTCTCTTTGTAGGTAAACTGTGGCCACTGGGTGCTAAGTGTCTCCCCGTGTGGACTGTGAAGCCATTTTTTCATCCTCCACTTTTCGTGGTGTTTCGTGCTGCTGCACTGGGAGTTTGGTATTTGCTTCATGAAATACAAAGAGTTCAACTGGGACCCAGTTTTGGAGGGAGTTCTGTCACTTGTGGTGGGTCAGGGTCTGCAGGAGAATGCAACAACCAGGTTATATCTCACAGAGCTTGCCCCCTTGCACATAGAAATCTGACTCTGAACTTTGCCCTGGAACCTCTCCATGTAACAAGATGCCTTTACATAGAAGGTTCTGCTGGATGCACAATGTCAGTCACAAGCCATTTGGAAGGCAATGGCAAATCCTCATGGCCACACCACAGATGTATTATCACACACCTGCCCACCACTGCAATAGGCCCACTACTCAGCAGGCTCCAACTTACTGGCATCTTTGTTCTACACCATTTTCATGAAACCCGGTCAATCATGGCATTCTCTTGTACACTAATGATCAGCAACATGACATCCCAAGGTTCTCTAGTGCCACCTGATTATTGGAATTTCAAAAATTTCATTGTATTTATCTAGCCACTTTTAATGGATGAAGTTGGAGACACTGTGGGTTTCAGTTCATTCAGGAACCATTAAATGGTGAGGAAGCTCATTTCAATGAAAGCTCTGGAGAACTCTCACAGGCAAGTCTTCCCATAGAGTCTTCAAAAGGTCACATGAAGCCAGGCCCATTGAGGTCTTCAATGTGACGTCCAAGGGTGTTCTGATTCTCAACTATGGCTGCCAAATCTTACAGAATAAAATCATGTGATATCCTAGCTGAGATTCCAAGGCTCTGTGGAAAGCCATCCAGTCCTTTATCTCAGTTTCCAAGGGCGAATCCCATGCGTGGCCTCCTAAAATCTGAACACAGTTCATGGCAATATTTCTCTGAGATCAGTTCCAGAACTCAGACTTTAAGGGGAATCACACCAGAGTTCAAGCCCAGGTAGACCCAGTCATCACTTCCAACCGCCACACAAATGACCACAATTAAAACCAAAGCACTCCCACAAGGCCCTCATCTTCTTCCATATAGACACTCATCATAACCTGTGGTTCGAGGTTTCCATGAGGGGATCAGTCCAAGACAGTGTACAAAATAACCTCCCTTGCCCCTCATTTGCCTAAAGTCAGGGTTGCCTGGACACCCTTCCTGAGAACCAGGAGTGATCAAATAGGCCTGCCATAAATACTGCTCTGCTTCCCGAATTTGAGGCCTACTGACTCTCGGGTATATATTCTTTATGTGAATTGGAATCATGAGAAAACCCAAGCACCTATGGGCTATCTTCTGCAGGGTTTGAAGAACTCATTTGACACAAAGGATCCCTATTTTCAATTGATGGAGGTCAGGAACCTTACAGAGGAAGGCGAGAGACTTCGTCCACAATGACTGCTTTTTTGGCCATTTTGGTTTTGGAAGCACACATGTAATCTTTCTTTAGATCCATCAGGTTCTGAGAATCTATGCAACAGCCTCACACATTGCCACGAGTCTGATGCAGACACATCCCTTTCCAAAGCAATTAAGCAAAGAGCTACAGGTGATGCCCATTAATTTCCATTGAAAACCATTTTTTCAGGCTTCACAAAGGGGTGGACTGAGACAAAGACGTTTCTGACATTCAGGGCAACAGAACAATAGGTAAGCAAATGGCCCAAAGCAGGGTTTCTCGAATGATATCTGAGTTTTCTGAGATGATCCCATTCCCTTCAGCTATCCAGTACGTGGCCATGTCACAGAGCCTGGAGGTGGTACATATTGTGGACACCAAACCATGAGCCTATTCTGGAGAGTGGCCCGAATTCAAGAAGAAAACAGGAACTTAGGAAGATAGTAGTTGTTGCCCATCTATAAGGCAAGCCACAGTCCATATATAAATTGGGCAGGATGAATGCTGTGAAGCTTTCTACAAGACAGGAAACATCCATTGATGCATTCTCTTTTCTAATATCTACAACCACAGACACAGTGGGATAAACAGACATAAAAACACTCGCCTTATCAAAAGACTTACTAGAAACGATCCAATCCAAACCAAACAAAGCGACTTTCCTACCTATTCCCAGATCATGAGACAAAACCACAAACTCACACGCACACCCACAAAGTCACCGCCTTCCCCCAAGTAGGTCTGTAACTATCCGGAGTGTCCT